>NC_065449.1:57488151-58168984 GCF_917563875.1 Diabrotica virgifera virgifera | reverse complement strand
TTAGTCTTTTGCTAGCAGTTGCCGCTAGGGCATCTATGCCTTTTCGTTCGTTGCAATTCGGGACTGCACGCTGGGGTTTGTTTTGGTTGGATCAGGGAGAGCAGCATATGTGCCTCCTGATGAGAGACTAAGAAGTTTCGAAACCGGTAGAGGTGCTTGCGGCACTCTCTGATTGGACTGGAATATGGTTCGGCTGTATTTTCGTTTTGCAACGAAATTGAAAATGGTTATTCATTTTTCATTTAATAATACTTTGACGACCGGTTTCGATCTCTACGCTATTCAGATCATCTTCAGGTCGGCGTTACAAGTAGTTAAATGCTACAATTAATGAAAACCAGAGTTAGAACATTGTCTGGTTGTACAAATGCTAATAGAAAGCCAAGATTTTAAAAAAATTTGAAAAAAGTTTTGAAAAGGGGGTATGCAACTGTTGACATTTCAGAACAACAAACCGATACATACAAATGCACACCTATGAGAAACAGATACTCATAAGCATGTATAATCACATGGATGCATGCAGTTTATGACTATTTGTTGGAAAAGGTAAAAACTTTTAAAATTTAAAAAAACTTATTAAAAATATTAATCAAAATTAAAAATTAAAAATGCTTCAAAACTCAAAATTAATAAATAGTAATATTACTATTTATTATTTTTGAGTTTTGAAGCATTTTTAATTTTTAATTTTGATTAATATTTTTAATAAGTTTTTTTAAATTTTAAAAGTTTTTACCTTTTTCAACAAATAGTCATAAACTGCATGCATCCGTGTGATTACACATGCTTATGAGTATCTGTTTCTCATAGGTGTGCATTTGTATGTATCGGTTTGTTGTTCTGAAATGTCAACAGCTGCATACCCCCTTTTCAAAACTTTTTTCAATTTTTTTTCAAATTTTGGCTTTCTATTAGCATTTGTACAACCAGACAATGTTCTAACTCTGGTTTTCTTTAATTGTAGTATTTAACTACTTGTAACGCCGACCTGAAGATGATCTGAATAGTGTAGAGATCGAAACCGGTCGTCAAAGTATTATTAAATGATTGTGAGTAAGTCTGTGTTTCATTACTACATTTAATATGGACTCACATATGCAACCCATTCAATATTTTTATAAGTATTTTAATAATAAATTGTTATTCAAAAAAAGTCTCGTCTAGGCAACGCTTTGGGATGAAAATGTTCAGTGATATACACGGTTTCTCATTAATAATTGGTCAAAATGTGCTCAAAATATTGAGGTTTAACCCAAATCGCCTAGTCCTAAAATGCTTCATACGGGAGCTAGAGCTCTTTGAAGATGGTGTATTGTAATCAGTTTTTTTTTAAATACCTCCAGAACGCTTCTATTTAGAAAAAGAAAACTGGTAAGTACGCCTATTTATCTTCTAGAGATCATCATCATTCTCTTTGCCTTATCCCTATGCGGGGTCGGCTTCCCTAATTGCATTTCTCCACGCAATTCTATCTTGGGTCATATCAATGTTAATCCCTTTTACCAACATGTCCTGCCTTATCGTCTCCCCCCAGGTCTTCTTTGGTCTTCCTCTCCTACTCCTTCCAGGAATCTGCACTTCAGCTATTCTTCGTATTGGGTGATTAACGTCTCGACGTTGAACATGACCAAACCATCTTAACCTATGCTCTCTCATTTTGGCATCAATTGGTGCCACACCTAGACTTCCCCTAATATACTCATTTCTAATTTTATCCTTCTTTGTCACTCCACTCATCCATCTAAGCATTCTCATTTCCGCCACATGCATTCGTTGTTCCTCTTTCTTTTTCACTGCCCAACATTCAGTTCCGGGCATCATAGCCGGTCTTACGGCTGTTTTATAGAATTTTCCCTTCAGCTTCATTGGAATTTTTCTGTCACACAACACACCACTCGCTTCTTTCCACTTCATCCATCCAGCCCTAATTCTACTGCATGCATCTCCATCTATTTCTCCATTACTCTGTAATACCGATCCTAGGTACTTAAAACTATTGCCTTTCACAATCATTTCACCATCCAAAGATACCATTTTATTTGTAGTAACTCCATCTTTAAATGAACAATCCAAATACTCTGTTTTTGTCCTACTAAGTTTTAAACCTTTTTCCTCCAGAGCTTGTCTCCACTGTTCCAGTTTTTGTTCTAAGTCTCTTTCACTATTTCCTATTAACACTACATCATCAGCATACATTAGGCACCATGGAATACTACCCTGTAGTTTCGCTGTTATCTGGTCCAAAACTAATGAGAATAAATAAGGACTAAGCACCGAGCCTTGGTGCAATCCTACTTTTACCTGAAATTTATCAGTCTCTCCCACACCTGTTCTAACACTAGTCGTTACTCCCTCATACATATCTCTCACAATCTTTACATATTCGCCAGGGACTCCTTTCTTATTGAATGCCCACCACAGAATCTCTCGAGGAACTCTATCATATGCTTTCTCAAGATCAATGAATACCATATGAGCGTTGGTCTCTTTATTCCTGTATTTTTCCATCAGTTGCCTTACAATGAAAATTGCATCTGTTGTTGATCTGCCCTGCATAAAGCCAAATTGATTATCGGATATTTCGGTTTCTTCACGTATCCGTCTATCAATTACTCTCTCCCATATTTTCATGGTGTGGCTAAGTAGTTTTATAGCCCTGTAGTTTGTGCATTGTTGTATGTCTCCCTTGTTTTTGTAGACAGGTACTAATATACTGCTTCTCCATTCGTCTGGCATTTGTCCAACTTCCATAATTCTATTAAATAGACCTGCTAGCCAACTTATTCCTGTCTCTCCCAATGCTCTCCATACTTCCCCAGGAATATCATCTGGTCCGACAGCTTTTCCTTTCTTTATTTTTTGAAGCGCTTGAGCCACTTCCTCGTTTGTTATTCTGGTAACCATTGCTGTTACTGTCTCCGTTAACTCCACAGGCTGTCTGTCAAATTCTTCATTTAATAAACTGTCAAAATACTTTCTCCATCTCTTTTTGACATCCTTTTCGTGAATTAGTATTTTATTATTTTCATCTCGGATACATCTAATCTGATTAAAATCTCTTGCTTTCTTTGCTCTCTGTTTGGCTATTTTATATATCTTTGCTTCGCCTTCCCTGGTATCAAGTTGATCGTATAGGTTTGAATACGCTTCTGCTTTAGCTTTTGCTACTGCTACTTTCGCTTCCTTTTTGGCGACCGTATAGTTTTGAAGATCTATGTCCGATCTGGTTTCTTGCCATTTTTTATATAATTTTCTCTCCTCTTTTATTTTTCCTTGTACTTCATTCGACCACCACCAAGTCTCTTTATCCTCAAACTTCTTTCCTGGCGTTTTCCCAAGTATTTCAATAGCCGTCTCTCTAATAATATTGGCCATTTTTCTCCAAATTGTGTTAGGGCTTCCTTTCATGTTCCAACATATTTTTTCTACTATTCTTTCCCTGAATAGACCTTCCTTCTCATCTTTTAGCATCCACCACTTGATTTTTTGTGGTCCTCTCCGATATTTTTGTTTAGTTTCGCTTTTTTACTTCGATGTCCAGAACAAGCAGCTTATGTTGTTGGCTTACTGTCTCACTAACTATTACCTTGCAGTCCTTGCATTCACGTATATCTTCTTTCCTTATCATGAAGTAGTCTATTTGGGATTGATGTTGTCCACTTTTGTAGGTAATAATTTGAGTTTCTCTCTTTTTAAAGAATGTGTTAACAATCGCCATATCCAATGCTGTTGCTAATTCTAGCATGTCATCTCCAGCTTCATTTCTAGTTCCAAAGCCTAATCCCCATGTATTGTTTCATATCCTGTCTTGGCTTGGCCCACATGTGCATTGAAATCACCTCCTATTATAACTTTCTCCTCTGCTGGAATATCACTCAGTACGTCTCCTAATTGGTCATAGAAAGCTCTTCTTTCATTCTCACCCAGACCTATTTGAGGAGCATACACACACACACAACATTCAATACCTCTTTATCAATTACAAATTTCACTGACATCATCATTCTATCACTCGTTCTTACAACTTCTACTACGTTATCTTTCATTTCACTATCAGCAATTATACCAACTCCATTTCTAGTGTTACTACTCCCTACATAACACAATTTATATCCATCACCTAGTTCTTTCGCCTTTTGTCCTTTCCACCTAGTTTCTTGAATACAAGCAATTTGAACTCTTCTTCGTTTGAGCGCATCCACTAACTCCAGACTCTTACCTGTAAGACTAACAAGATTCCAAGACCCTATCCTGATTTTTCTAACCTGCAATGGTGTTCCCCCTGAGATAGTCCTCACCCGGAGATCCGAATGGAGGCTCATTTTACTTCCGGAACATTTTACCTCAGGAGATGCCATCATTTCAGTATAAGTTTTTATTGCGTTTGGAGAAGGTCTTTTCATTATTATGGCCTGAAAAGATTTTTGGATATTTGATGCCTGAATGCCTTTTCTATCAGCACCATATCCTGCCCTGCACGTTTAGCCAATACACCACCAATGCAACCAAAGTGCAGTATTACCCCACACCCGCCTGCATTTTTCTGTATAGGCCAGGATCCCTACTGTAAGGACTGCCCTATAAGCCAATGTATTGTTGCCCGTATCCCGCCACTAGGAGGCACGTACTTCATTCGGGATACCCTTCTACCGGGATACCGGGATTTATCTTCTAGAGATAGATTCCATAAATTGCGAATTTCTAGTACCAATCATAGAAGTCCCTTTTGGGTAGGGCGACGGTTATTTTCTCGCATAACTTTTTTGTCTTTAACTTTTTGACATTGGAAAATCGAGTTGAAAATTTTTCGTCTCTTGAATTTGAAATAAAATTATTATTTTTTAATTAGTGTCGAAAATACTTAAAAATTAAAGACAAAAAATAATGCGATCAAATATCAAATAATAATGTTGATTTACATAAAAAGGACGCATATGACCGATACTAGAACTTCGCTATTGATGAAATCGATTCATCTCTGGAAGATAAATAAACCAGTATCAGTTTTGTTTTCTATTTTTTTTTTTAATTTCTTTCACATGAAAAGTACAAAAAATTTTCAAATCGATTTTTCTAGAAAACTATGTTTTCTACCGACTTAATGCAAAAGTACCTCTTAGTGCTTGAAAACCTCACAATTTGATAATCCAGTGTCCAAAATAACTGTTGCAGTACCCAAAAGGGACGTCTGTGACCAGTACTAGAAATTGGCAATTTATAAAATCGATTTATCGCTGGAAAATAAATAGGCGCACCAGTTTTCATTTTTCTAAATGGAAGCGTTCTGGAGCTATTTCAAAAAACTAATTACAAGACGCCATCTTCGAAGAGCTCTAGCTCCTGTAGGAAGCATTTTCGCACTAAGTGATTAAGGTTCAACCTTAATATTTTGAGCCCAGAAAACTACAGTTAAAATATTTCCAATTATTAATGAAACACCCTGTATAATGTTTTTTGTAATTTGTCATATATTATGTGAACCTTAAAAATACCTTTTGTATTTGAAATAAGTATGAGTCATCGTAAAAAATATCGTGAACTATTTTAAATAAGATATAGACCAGGAAGGATCTGTTTTTAGGTAAATGTGAGGGGTGGCATTCGGATTTTTGCGGATAAAGTTAGGTGATAACTTCGTTAATAATAATTGACTTATGCTCCTTCTCAAATATGCCCGGAAAATTAATAAAAAAATTAAAATATTTAAAAATTTCAAAAAATTTCGTTTTTTTTTCTACTTTCTTTGCTTATAACTTTAAAACGATTCATTTTGGAACAAAGTCGTATAGGAATAAAACAAAGATAATTAAATTTTCTATCAGATACGATTGGTTAAAAATGTCTTAATTTAACACCCTTGCTGCAAAATAGCAATAAATATAAAATAAGGGGGCAAAACAAGCCTGTCTTTATTCAATGTTTTTCCATCACTTAGGTTACACTTGGAACCTTCCTAATTCGCTTAGAAAATTTTTGTAATGTGCTAAAACCGTCCACCAAATTTCATTAAAATTGACTTACTAGATTTTGCATAATAATTTTGCAATCTAAACTTTTTTAAAAAAATTAAAAAATTTTAAAATCTTGCACAACTAAAACTAGAACATACAAAGATTTGTCAATTTTTTTACATACAAAGAAGCACTCCACCTATCTAATGCACTTTACAGAATTGAAATCGGATTATTTAAGCAGCCTCAGCAATGTTTTAAAGTTATAAACCATTTTTTGGCTTATAAACAAACTAGCGCTGTGTCCAGGAGGGGAGTGCTACGGGCTCCTTTATTTAGATGGACTTACCCAAGTTTTTTATGTATTTTGACCCGTAGAACACAAATTTTTTGGGTAACAGTTGATCCGGATGTCGATAAGATTGTTATAAACAAAGAGCTTGAGGAATTACATAACATCGATTTTTCGCAAAATAAAACATTTTTTTTTGTATTTCTTGGGTAATTCTAAGCAAAAAATGTTCTTACAAGTTTTTTCGTAGGATGCATAGTTTTCGAGATAAACGCGGTGGAACATTCAAAAAATCGAAAAATTGCAATTTTTGAACGAGAATAACTTTTTGATTAAAAAATAAAATAGCAATTCTGCTAACAGCATTTGAAAGTTTAAGTCAAATTATACCGGTTTTAATTATTTGCATTGCTAAAAATTAATTTTTTTATTATTAAACAAAGCTATTTGTTTATAAGCCAAAAAATTGTTTGTAATTTTAAACCATTGCTGAGGCCCCTTAAGTAATCCGATTTTAATTCTGTAAAGTGTATTAGATAGGTAGAACACCTCTTTATATGTAAAAAAATTAGCCAACTTCTAAATTATGGTCTACTTTTTGTTCAGAAAGATTTTAAAAAATTTGAACTTTTTTAAAAACATTTACATTGCAAATTTATTATGCAAAATCTATTAGGTCGATTTTAATGAAATTTGGTAGATCATTTAAGTAAGTTATAAGAATTTTCTAAGCGAATTACTAAGGTTATAAGTGCCACCAAAGTGATTAAGAAACATTGAATAACAACAGGCGTATTTTGCCCCCTTATTTTGTATTTATTGCTATATTGCAGAAAAGGTAATACCTTAAGACATTTTTACCAGTCGTATATCATACAAAATTCAATTATCTTTATTTTATTACTGTATGAGTTTGTTCCAAAACGAACCGTTTTAAAGTTATAAGCAAAGAAAGCAGAAAAAATCGATGTTTTTCGAAATTTTTAAATATTTTAATTTTTTTATTAATGTTCCGAGCATATTTGAGAAGGAGCATAAGTCAATTATTATTACTGAAGGGGTCACCTAACTTTATCTGCAAAAATCCGAATGCCACCTCTCACATCCGTAATTCGACACATTCGATAAACATCCAAAAACAAACTCGACACATTCGAAAGGAAAGTACTTCGGAGAATACTAGGACCTGTGAGGGAAAACGGAATCTTCAGAAGTCGATACAACAACGAGCTTTATCAACTTTATAAGGAAACGCCCCTGTCAGACTTCATTAGAATACAAATATTGCAATGGGCCGGACATGTGATAAGAATGAGAGAGGATAGGCTACCAAAACGAGCACTGAATCCTAGAATGCAAGGAAAGAGACCGGTTGGGAAGCCACGAAAGCGCTGGGAAGACACAGTAAACAGCGACGCACAAGCCCTTTTAGGAGTCCGTGTATGGAGAAGAGCAGCCACAGACAGGCAAGGGTATTTTTCTATTGAAGACTTTTTCCTGACATCATCCCGAATACAATGCAAAAATTTACTTGTCGATAGTTGCTATGTTTCAAAATCGATTTATTCCGCTCTTTTTTGTTATAAATAAATGCCCTGGTCAATAGTCTATAGCAGCGTTTCCCAACCGGTGGGTCGCGACCCACTAGTGGGCTGCGGGCGAATTTTAGATGGGTCGCGGCGTGGCTCTTACAGTAGCTGAATAACATACATATATATCATCATGGGTGAGAGATGGGACGCGAATATGGAAAAACATCAGAAGGTGGGTCGCCAGACATGAAAGGTTGGGAACCACTGGTCTATAGGTTATTCCCACTTTAATGACATTTAGATATGATTGTGCTGCTTAAATTACTATGAACGTTGTTTGTGAATGTGTTGTTTTTCTTGGCAGCAGGTAGCTTTAGCAAGTTCCGTTTTAGATCCGAAAGTTGGTAATTATCAAGACTGATTGTATTTTTATTAGGTTAGCTGTTTAGACATTATTGAAAGATATACCTTACGAAACTGAACAATTTCACACCAAGATAAAATATAATGTAGGTCTTAGTATTTGGCAGTTAAACCGGGAGATATTAACAGAAGTTCAACCACGATTTTCTAAGTCCTGCCCTTTGCAATACTGGAAGGTTAAAGAAGGTGCTTACAATTTGTGGAAAAATCCACGGGTTTCCTGTGACATTTTCCTGTGAAAATTAGATTTTCCATGAAAAAAAAAATTGGGAGTTGCGGTGAATTTTTAAGTCCTGCCATATCCATAGAATATCAGGATACTATCTATTTTATGAAGAAATTTTTTTGGGCAGGACGGTTGCAAAAGGACTAAGGGTGTATACAGATATACAAACATGTAATGAAAATAATGAAATTTTCATAATTTTCTAAGTCCTGCCAACTTAATAAATTAATCATATTTATTTCAAAATGACCAAAAAAATGTTGGCATGACGTCACCTAATGTTTAACTGCACTTGTTTCTTGGAAAATTCTGTATAAAATTTTCACTCTGGTTCCGTGATTTTCTAAGTCATAAAATATATTTTGTTATAAAATAAATAATTTCAGTAGACATTATTCAAAATGGCAGGATGTTTAGTTACACCTTTTTACTATATATAGTTAAAAATTTTGTAAGAAAATTCGTGGAAAATTACACGATTTTCTAAGTCGTGCCATTTCGCACATATCTCAAGAAGGTTAATATAAATCTATTTTCAAAGAGGCAGGATGGTTGTATAGTTATTTCGTATAAAAAAATTAAATTGTGTGTCTGTAAAATTATTTCAGGGTGTTATACAAACATATTCATATCACCACAATTTTCTGAGTCATACATACAACTTGGCAGGATAACCGCAAAGATGAATAATACAAAAAATTAATTTGTATATCATTAAAACAATCGTATCCTATTAAATATTATTTTCCTGAATAATGTCTCGGAATTTTTACACACTTTTCAAATCTAATAGCAAACTGTAACATCTTTATTTTAAGTGATTAGATCATATTTTTATCTAAGTAAACGCAATAAAAGTAAATAAACAATTTTTACAATTTATTGGTTATAGTAGGGAATTTACCTACCCATTATATTATACAGGGTGTCCAGAAGCTCTCATAACAAACGAAAACCGGAGATTCCTCAGATAATTTTAAGAAAATTTAACTCAATTCACCTAGTTCAAAAATGCTTCCGTGGAAAGCTAGAGCTCTTTAAAGATGTCGTCTTGTAATTCATCATCGTCATAATCCAACCCGGATCTATCTAATGCTGGATATAGGTCTCCCTCAGTCTTCTCCATGCATTTCTGTCCTGTGCTGTCTGCATCAAGTTTCTGTCGATCCGTTTGATGTCATCAGACCATCTGGTTGGCGGACGATCTCTGCTTCGATATGCTTCGCCTAGAAGAAGCATATCGAAGTCTTGTAATTAGTTTCTTTAAAATACCTGCAGAACGCTTTTATTTGGAAAAACGAAAACTGGTACACTTATTTATCTTCCAGAGGTCAATTGTCAAATGTCAATTATCAATTGACAATTTTTAGTACTTATTCCGGAAACGGATATTTTATCGAATAAATTTTCTGTCTAACTTTTAAGCATTTCTGACACTTAGTGCATAACATGCATCCAAAAGTGCATAAACCTGTCAAAATCAGTGTATTAAGGGCAAAATTTTGTTATTTGGGAGGTTTATGGAGTTACGAATACGCAAGCAGAACCGACCTCCGAATCACCTAGTGCCCATAGTTGCTGTTAAGGCTCGTCATCTGGAGTGTCGTGGGATATCGGCAATAAATTAAAGAAAACAGATTGTTCGAGGGTTTTTGGGATGGCCGAACACGAATATGACATTACAACCGACCCTCGAGCACCTGGTGCCCAGGGTGACTGATCTCGAATTTAAAAATTTTTGGGAGGTCGATTCTGATGGCGTATTCATGTTCAGCAACCACAAAACTCCTCGAGTAATCTACTTGCATCACTTTAGTGTCTGAAAACCTCGCAATTTAAGAATATGGCGTGTATATTAGTCACCCCGAGCACTAGGTAAAGATCTGTTCTAATGTGACATTCTTGTTCAGAAACCCCAAAAACCACCTGAGTAATCTGTCTGTATCAATTTACTGCCGAAATTAATATATAAATATGGTATAGAAAATGCTTAACAAATAAAAAGGTACCATAAAATATCATTTTATTATAATACTAAAATACAGGGTGTCCCATTTAAGAACACTCAGAAAATACTTATTCCGAGTTTCAACCAAACCCGTATACTAAAATTAAACATTTTGGTTATTAATAACTGACAATAGTAGACTATATTAAAAATCGTTTAACACATTCGCGGTCATGACTGCATATGAAGTCATTTACTCCATAAGACTACGTGTATAAAATGACAGCGTGTCCGCGAATGGGTTAAACATAAATTAATAGAAGTTTGGATATCAAATCACTAACAATATGTATAGGGTGTGAATGTTCCTACAAAATTAACAAAAAAACGTAATTATATTTTAAACTACCTCGTATATTTCAAAACACTATATTTTATTAAAGAGAACATCGAGTAGAATCCAAAAATGTAAAAATATACAGGGTATTCCATTTAAAAAAACATAAATTTGTGTCACCCTGTGAAAACGGGTAGCCCTGTATATTAGAAAATACTGTTAAATCACTGTGGCCCTTTTAACTTTTTTCGTATATCTTACGACAAACGAGTAATTGGACTTTGTCACACTAATGCCCCACCCTGTATACAAAATAACCATAAAACCATCCTGCCTCTTTGTAAATAGACTTATATTAAGATTCTTGAAACATGTGCAAAATGGCATGACTCAGAAAATCGTTGACTTTTTCACGAATTTTCTTACAAATCTAGGACTCCTGCCGTCTTACAAGAACCGTTTAACCTTCCTGCCAAGTACCGAAAAGGTATTGATTGTATTTGAGTATTATAACTTTTTAAAGGCAGGACTAAGAAAATCACGGAATCAGGGTGAAAATTTTCCGCAGAATTTTCCAAGGGACAAGTATACTTAAACATTAGGAGACGTCATGCCAATATTTTTTTTATCATTTTGAGACAAATATGTTTAGTTTATTTAGTTGGCAGGACCTAGAAAATCATGAAAATTTCATTATTTTCCTTACATGTTTGTATACATATATACTCCGTTACCCCGTTTGCAACCCTCCTGCCCAAAAAATGTTCTTCATAAAATCGATAGTATCCTGTCTATCTACGGATATGGCAGGACTTAGAAATTCATCGCAAAACCCTATTTTTATTTTTTGGGAAAATCTAATTTTTACAGGAAAATGTCACAGGAAATTTGTGGATGTTTCCACAGATTGTAAGTACATCGTCTACCCTTCCAGTATTTCAAAAGGCAGGACTTAGAAAATCGTGGCTGAACTTCTGTATAATATCTCCCGGTCTAAGTGGATAGCCTTTACTCCTTTCTGTGACTTAAGTTTTTAGATATTTCGCTTTTTTCCTGTCTCCCGGACGTGTGTCTTTTGTGTGTCTTCCCATTTTGTCCCATCCTTATACTTGCTTTTCTCTGTTTTGTCTTTATCAATTCTCTTTCGTGTGTTTCTGTTTTAAATTAGTTTTTTTTATTCTTTAGTTAGTGTAATAATTAGTGATAAAATAATAAAATATTTAACTACAGTATAGCAAAATTGTCTTCTTTCTATCCTTATTCTCATAATTTTCTTGAAAATAATATCGTCTATCCACATGCATATCTTATATCTTCACTTTTCTCGTCTAAAAAAGTTTTTCCAACTATACCACGAACGCAAAAATGTAGAAATAAAAGGTACCCTCCTTTAAGATCGCAATCAATTTAACAATTTCAAAAAATCACACGCATAATTGAGTCTTTTACAAAGCATGTTTATTTTTTAGGACGGGGTCGAGTTCGCTCCCAATGGTAAGAATTTTACCTGAACTAAAAAAGGTAGAGTCCGAATTGGCTCCCATAGACAAAATTTATTTTACCTAAACATGTCGAAAATATCACCCAGCGTTGTCACTTCTTTCAAATTTTCTCTTTTTGTTAGAAACAGGTACCTTCCTAGAAATATCTATGGGAAAGGAGGAAGACCTAACCCTTCGGTCCTAACTTAACTTTCGGGTATTAGAGTGTAGAGCGCAAACCGGCCGATTTCAGGTAAGAGCGCAAAACGGTCGACACCGATAATTTGTGTTAAAATTGCCACATGTGCCAATGTTGAACTAAAACAAACTCTAAAAGTATTTGTCTAAAAGTATAATTTTCCTATAAAAAGTCTATATCACTATGTAAATTTCCTAAGCAGTATAAATATTACACGATTTGGCAACAATGTCTAATGTTTTCGCGATTATATGAGAGCCTACCCGCATTCATGCGGGAGCCAATTCGTACCCTTCTAAAATATACCTGAACGAAGCGGAGCGAACTCGACTTCACCCATTTTTTATAGACCCGTAGGTGAATGTATACAACCGTAAAATGCATTTTTATTTTTTTTAAGCGTATATCAAACTGTTTTTTGGAAACGTCTGCAGCTCTAATTTTTCTTTATTATGGTTATTTTATCAAAATTTATATTTTTAATTTTTTTCTGTTTTTTATGGGTTCTTGGGGATTTTTTCCATTTTATAGACTTCCCCATCAAGGTTTTTTATAGGTTATTTATAATTTAAAGTAACTGAATCCTTTAGGACATTTAAAAATGGGATAAATATGTTCAAACTCCCACAAAAAGGTAGGGGAGAGTTTTTTTGAGGGGTTTGAACGTGTTTCGCGTAATTTTTGAATATGCCAAAGGACTCAGTTACTTCAAATTATATAAGCTATAAAAAACCTTCATGCCAAGTCTATAAAATTGGGTAAATCCCATAAAACCCTAAAAACCAGTTTTTCTGGTTTTTAAAGGGGCGCACCTTAGAAAAATCTGAATAAAATTAGAAACATAGTTTTTGATAAAAGACAAAATACAAAAAAAAAATAAATTTCACAAAAAAAAAGTTCTACGCTTGTTTTAATCGCATTTTGAGGTTATGTACACTCAACCTAAGGTTCTATAAAAAAAATAGACATTTTATTTAAAAGCATATACCAAGCGTGTGAATTTTGAATTTTTAAATTAATTTCGTCCCACCTAAAAAAATTAAAATGAAAAATTGACAGTTTTTGGAATAAAGGAGGGGGTGGCGAGTTAAAATTGCTGTGAATCTTATTTTTTAATTACATAGAACTCCCAAAATTAATTTTGGGAGAGATGTCATTTTTCCTATCTTAACGGAGAATTCTCTTTAAACAAAAATATGCTATTAGGAACGAGACACCGCTGTTAATGGAGGTCCTATATGTTCGTTAAAATTTACCGGTCACTCCCGTATCACACAGATTGCGCGCGAATATTTTGGCTCGATGTTATGAATGAAGGTTACTTTTGGGACAGAGCATGTCTGTATTTATGTCAAAGAATTTTATTCAATACAGCTGCTTTTAAATCAACGTTTTTTTTTTTCTTCAAATTATAATAAATCAAAAGATTTTAGTCGAGGAAATGAAGCATTTTGGCTCGCAATTTTTTCGTCCAGCATGGATTTACTTGAAATTTTTACAGAAGGTAGGGAATAGTTAAAAGGATCTTTTTCTATATCATGCCGCTGTACGCTAAAACCTTGGGGGTGGTTGCCACCCCATCTCGGGGGCGGGAATTTTTTATAACATTTTAACTATGTAAATCGATGTAAAGAGTAATTCTAAGAAAAAAATGTTTTTTACATTTTCTTCGTAAAACTAATATTTTTCGAGTTATTCGCGCTTGAAAGTAAGTTTTTCGATGAAAAAATCGACTTTTTGAGAGGGTTTTTTGAGAATACCTCGAAAAATATGCATTTAATCAAAAAAACTGTAGATATCAAAATTGTATCTTTTAGTAACACAAACCAAATTCTTTTTCTGCAATATCTTTAAGACCAATGCAAACCGAGATACGGCATTGTTAAAGGTTAGCTATTTTCGTGAAATGCATAATTTGAAATATTCAAAGTGAAATAACGGAAAAACTTTGCATTTTTCGAGGAAAACCTAAATAACCTTTTTTCAAGCATACAGTTAGGCCTTTCAAAAAATAATAATGAAAAGTTTCTAGCCTGAATATTAAGCGACTTATGATCAGAAAAATGTCGGTACTTGCTTTTCTCTATGAAAAAATCAGTGAAAACAACCCCCTAACTACCCTCCTAATTAAAAATTGGTCTTCACCTTTCTGTAATTCCTTTTATATTTATATTATAAATACAATCAAGAAGTTTGACCTATTTAGAAGGCCTAGTTTTAGAAAAATTTGAGTTTAAAGAAAAAATAATTTTTTGGAATTTCCAATTTTTTACCTTTTACTTCAAAATAGCTCCGAAAATACTGGAGATACGAAAAAAATGATGGACTACTAAATTGTAGCTTTTTTAATAGCCAAAATTCTCTTGTACATAGATTTTAATTTTGGTGAACAGTTAGCGAGATATAGCTGTTTAAATCCTCTATTTACGAGCACACACCCCCTTATTCGAGCCCTTTAAACCCACCCTAATTAAAAACTAAGGGATTCTACGGAATTTAGTTTACACAGTCTTATAACTCTTCAAAAATCCTACAAAGTCATTTTTGAAAAAACTTTTTATCGCCAAAAGTGAAGGAGTTATGTTTAAAAAACGATTTTTTTTTTTGAAAAATTCGGATAGTCCGCTTATGGATAATTTTCAATGTATGTATAATACCACAGAACCGGTTCGTATACTGGAAGATGACTAAAAAACTATTTGTATTTGTATATATTTGTAAATTCGTATTTTTGTGTAAATAAATGTTTTTGTAATTCTTTAATTCTACTTTTTTTCTGTATTGACCTATTAAAATATCTACTTATAAAAACTGTAATGTTATTAAGGGTGGTTTTTAAGGGTTGAAATATTATGATATTATATCCTAAAGTATAAAACATTCATTATTTAACCAATCAAAACCAAATTTTACCCATATTAAAGTTTACAATGTTTTTATATAATTTTTGACAATAAGGGGTAGTTTACACCCCTAAAAATAATCAACGTCCTTAAGCATGATATAGAATATGAAGTACAGGGTGAGATGATCCTAATCCCAAATTTTTATGTAAATAGATGCAAGCCGAAATTATTATTTTAATATAAGTAAATTTTTTATATATAGCTCCAACAAGGGTGGTTTTAAGGGTTGAAATATTATGATAGTATGTCTTAAAGCATAAAACAATCATTATGTAACTAATAAGAACCAAATGTTGACAATATATAAGTTTAAAATGTTATTTTATAATTTTTTACAATTAGGGGTAGTTTTCACCCTTAAAAAACCAAAAGCGTACAACGGCTCAATATAGAAAATGAACTAGAGGGTGTAATGAGCCTAATCCCAAATTTTTGTACAAATCGATGCTGGACGAAAAAATTTCGAGGTTTTGCCATTTTTTCAGCTTCATTTCCTCGACTAAAATGTTGCACTGGCATGGTGAATTTGTGAAAAAACGCTATAAAACAAAAGTTGCTTAGAATTCAGCAAAAGCCCAAAAGTGAAGTGGAGGATAAGAGGAACCTAAATCCAAATTTTCGTGCAAGTCGGCGCTGACACAGAAAATTACACGGTATCGCCTACTATTAACCTATATAGGTACCTACTATGTAATACTAGTCTAGTAAAATAAAATTACACTACATGTAAATCAAAATGTAAATTCGTACAGGTTGAAACAAATTTTATATCAAAGTTTAGGTGGGTACAAAAGATATTTTCAAGAAAGTATCCAAATCATACAAGGGGATCATTGTTTAAGTAATTAAAAAAGGGTCATTTTTGAAAAAAAAAACTTACTTTTTCAACTGCTGAGGTCATTCAATAACTAATGAAGGTGTATAGGATTATTTTCTGCAAAGTTGAAGGGAAAATTTTTCACATAAGACTTACAAAATTAAATTTGACCCCCTATTTATTTAAATAATTATACATAAATCTTTAAAAACAAATTTGCAAAAAATTATTTTTAGCGTTTTAAATAAGCACTATAAAATACCTTATTTTACAGAAGAAGTTGCACTGTGTTATCAGTATTAATAAAAAAAATTGGTCCAAAAATATTTAATATTTTTTGAGATATTGAATTTGTTTATCAAATGTTACTCTATTTTCAATTGCAAAAACGCGGTTGTTGCCAAAGAAATATTTACCTGTGTTAAATCTTATTATTTTTATTTTTTTGTATATTTTCGATAAATGTATCGATAAATTCAAATTTCAATTAAACTTCCCCCTTAAAATGGCATTTGAAAATTATTATTCAAATTTGTTTATAATTTGTTTTTTTAATAACGTCGCGGGGATTAAGCATTTTGAAATACCGTTTCGATAATTGGATTCCTGGGAATTTTTCACTAATTAACAAATTTTTTTTGTCTTTTTTTCCTCTTCTTTTTTTTTTCTTGGAGTTATATTACTACGGGCCTTTTAGGGTTAAGTTTCATTAAGAATGTCGAATCTCTAAGTTGTAGATTCTAGACCTAAAAATATTAAGATTGGTCTAAAATCACTTAAATAAAATGTGGCTACTTACTGAGTTACAGGGTGTTTTATTTAAAAATTTAAAAATTATTTTTACCAAGTACTTTCAAACTACTTGACGTATCCTTATCATACTTGGCAAAAAGTGTGGGTACTATACAGTCTACTAAATTGTGATAAACAAAAGTTTCTAGCTACTACCAGAGGCGTACGACAGGAGATAGTTAATGGTTGACCCTTCCCAAATTCTACGCCACTGAGGGAATTACTATTTTAGCTAAATTTTTCGATTCTCTAATACTCTCTATGTAAATAATATACTCTTTACTGGTAACGATTAAGTCATTAGTTTTCGAGATATTGGACGTTAAAAATCAAACGGCATAGTTATTTTGATTCATTCATTCATTCATTTTAAACTTCCAATATCTCTCAAACTGATGTCTTTATCGATACCAATAAAGTTATTTACATACAAAGTATTGGAGAATCGAAAAATTTCGCTAAAATTCGGTAGAATTTGGGAAGGGTCAATCATTCACTATCCCCTTTCATACGCCTCTGGCACTAGATAGAAAGGTTTATTAATCACAATTTAGTAGAGTGTATAATAACTACACTTTCTGCCAAGTATGATAAGAATACGTCAAATAGTTTTAAAGTACTTGGTAAAAATAATTTTTAAATTTTTAAATAAAACACCCTGTAACTCAGTAAGTAGCCACATTTTATTTAAGAGATTTTAGTTAAATCTTAATATTTTTAGGTCTAGAATCTACAACTCGGAGATTCGACATTCTTAATAAAATTTAACCCTAAAAGGGTCCGTAGTAATATCCAAGAAAAAAAAGAAGAAGAAAAAACGACAAAAAAATTTTGTTAATTAGTAAAAAATTCCCAGGAACCCAATTATCGAAACGGCATTTCACAATACTTAATCCCCGCGACGTTATTAAAAAAACAAATTATAAACAAATTTGAATAATTTTCAAATGCCATTTTAGGGGGGAGTTTAATTGAAATTTGAATTTGTCAATACATTTATCGAAAATATACATAAAAATAAAAATAATGAGATCTTAAGCAGGTGAATATTTTTTTGGCAACAACCGCGTTTTTGAAATTGAAAATATAGTAACATTTAATAAAGAAATTCAATATCTCAAAAAATATTAAATATTTCTTGACCAATTTTTTTTTGCTTAATACTGGTAACATAGCGCAACTTAGTCTATAAAAAAAGATATTTTATAGTGCTTATTTAAAACGCTAAAAATATTTTTTTGCAAATTTGTTTTTAAAGTTTTATATACAATTATTTAAATAAATAGAGGGTCAAATTTAATTTAGTAAGTCTTATGTGAAAGATTTTCTCTTTAACTTTGCAGAAAAAAATCCCATAGACCTTCATCGATAAGTGGACTACCTCAGCAGTTAAAAAAGTATTTTTTTGCAAAAATGACCCCTTTTTAATTATTTAAACAATGATCCCCTTGTATGATTGGGATACTTTCTTGAAAACATCTTTTGCACCCACCTAAACTTTGATATAAAATTTGTTTTAACCTGTACGAATTTACATTTTGACTTTTTTTTATTTTATTAGGCTATACAGTTAGCTGTAAAACATTGATTAAAAAAACGTTGCTATCGTTTATATCAGTTGCCAACTAGAATGCATTGTGAGGAATAATATCAATTGGCACAGTCTAAATTATTTGTCCTTGCAGCTTTGTACTTAAGATAATAAGCTTAGAAATTAGTATTTATATGACCGATGAGCACAGAATATAACAAGGTCAAAAACATACTAGGTGGAAAAAAATATTTGGAAACATCTCAAAACTGGTTATCTCATTTGATTAAATCCAACATAATTCAGTATTAGCCCAATAAATGACCGTTTTGGAGTGTAATTTCCAGGGGCAACTCCGAATTACATGAAAATTTGGATTTAGGTTCTACTTACCCTCCACTTCAAAGTTGAATTTGTGCCGTTGGTTGCTTTTACTTGGGGGGTGACATTTAGCCCTTCTCGGGGGGTGAAAAACGCGTGTTTAAAATAAGGCCGGAAATGGATAAAGTGACTTATTTTAAGCACCTTTTGTTCTATAAAGTTTTTTACGTAAGTCAATACTTTTTGAGTTATTCGCGATTTAAAATGTTGATTTTTCGACAAAAAAACTAGGTTTTCAGACCGTTTTTCCCAAATCACTCAAAAAGTAGATATTTTATCGAAATAAATATTTTTAGCAAAAGCCTATAAAAAAATGAAAAAAATGGTGTACCAGAAAAGTCTACAAATTGAGCAGAAGCAAAGTTGTAGCTCTTGAAAAATACGTTCTTATTCGTCTAATTTCAAATCGAATAATTTAACGCGAAATCACCGAAGAAAGAAGCGTTTCTCGGGAAAGCCTTATTAACATTTTTAAAGTATCGAAAAAAGCTTATTATTTGTTTTTTACAAAATTTTACAGCATCAAAAATAGGTGAGTTACACTGAAAAAAATTTGGCCCCTTTTTTTGGTAAAAAAAATCGTGAAAAACTCCCTCTATTTAGCACCCTAAATGAAATTAATCGTTTGGCTTTACCACCTATTTTAACTGTATGTGTATTGTTTATATGATTTGTAAGTTTGATTGGTTTGAAGTGCTTATTTTTGAAAACATTTGGTTTTATAGTAAAAAAAAATTTCTAAAAATTTTTGAAAAATTTCATTTTTTCAAAATAACTTAAAAAGTATTAGTGATAAGAAAAATCTTAAATAGTAAAAAATGTAGGTTTTGCTATTATAAATATGCTAGTTTCATTTTGTTTCTGTGTAAGACAAAAATTGGTTAAGATATGGCTGTTCAAAATTTGCATACACTCGTGATTAGTGACCCATTCAAGCTTTCCCGAGAAGGGCTAAATTATAACCCTTTCAAAAATAAACACTTTAAACCGGTGAGACTGACAGATCAAATAAAAAATAGATTTTTACAAAAAAAAAAGAGGGCCAACTTTATTTTGAGCGTAACTCGCTTATTTTTAATGCTAAAACTTTTGTTAACAATTAAAACAAAGCTTTGTATAAACACTTTAAAAAAGTTTTAATGGGGGTTTCCCGAGAAGTGCTTAATTTTTCGGTGATTTCACCTTGAAATATTCGATTTGGAATTAGACGAATAAGAACGTATTTGTCATGAGCTACAACTTTGTTTTTATTTGATTGATAGACTTTACTGATACACCATTTTTTTTGGGTTTTTTATAAGTTACACTTTTGCTGAGGATATTTTTTTCGATAAAATATTTACTTTTTGAGTTATTTGCGAAAAACCGTCTGAAAACCTAGTTTTTTTTTGTCGAAAAATCAACATTTTCAATGGCAAATAACTCGAAAAGTATTGACTTACCTACGTAAAAACTATATAGAACAAAAGTTGCTTAAAATCAGTCAATTTATCCATTTACGGTCTTATCTTGAACGTATGTTTTTTCACCCACGAGAAGGGGTGACTGTCACCCCCCAAGTAAAAGCAACCAACGGCACAATTTCAACTTTGAAGTGGAGGGTAAGTAGAACCTAAATCCAAATTTTCATGCAATTCGGAGTTGCCCCTGAAAATTACACGGTATCGCCGAATTTCCCGTTCATTTACTGGGCTATATAGTTTATATCGAAAACAAAAATGACACCACACGAAAACTTATAATTATCTATTTGTCTATATCAAGTGCTATTGTTATCAATCTTGTTCCAGCTGTGTATCAGCTGTCAAAATGGCATCCTAAGTATTCCGAGATATTTATATTTTAACTTATGTTCTCTTTTGTACTATACTTTTCACCCAATTTTGAAAAAATGTGAAAACGTTGAATTATCCACGTCCGTCCGTCCGTCTGTCTGTCCGTAAACTCAACTCCTCCGTCACTATACCAGGTAGAATGACATAAATATGATGTGTCGAATGAAAGCTTATAATTCTAGGATGGTACTTATAAAGGTGAGAAATTTGACCTAGGACTTCCGGTTTTAGAAATGCGACCGAAAGTACTCTTTTAAAGTCACTGGAATAGTACACGTGATATATTATTCGGCGCGCCTTCGCAAGACGAGAACAAATATACAGAGAGAGTCTGTAATTTGGAATAAATTCAATATCTCAAATACTAATGATTTTTTTGAAAAATGCTCAGACCCGTCGATTAGTATTTCAAATTGTCCTTTTTGATATACAATAATAATGTATACAGGGTGTCCCAATTTAGAGATATGACGTCATCGTTGATTTTCTTTAATAGCAACACTGTCATTTTGATAGCTATGTTGATAGGGTGTGTAAAGTTATACATAACTGCAAAATATCAAATTTTTATTCTCTACCATTTACAAGATAATAAAAAATAACAAAGTTATGTCTGTAATTTGGAATAAATTCAATAATTCAAATACTAATTGTATTTTTGAAAAATGCTCAGACCCGTCGATTAGTATTTCAAATTGTCATTTTTGACATACAAAAATAATGTATACAGGGTGTTCCAATTGAAAGATATGACGGCATCGTTGATTTTCTTAAATGACAACACTGTCATTTTGATAGCTATTTTAATAGGGTGTGTAAAGTTATACATATCTGCAAAATTTCAAATTTGTATTCCCTGCCATTTACAAGATAATAAAAAATAACAAAGTTATGAAAAACAAGTAATCGAATAATAATTGAATTTAATTATTTCAATTAAGCAAATGCTCATAATGTTGCCCATTGACTATTTGACAATAATTAAGGGCAACATTATGAGCCTTTGCTTACTTGAAATAATTAAATAATTCAATTATTTGATTACTTGTTTTTCATAACTTTGTTATTTTTTATTATCTTGTAAATGGTAGTGAATAAAAATTTGAAATTTTGCAGTTATGTGTAACTTTACACACTCTATCCAAGTAGCTATCAAATGAAAGTGTTGCCATTAAGGAAAATCAATGATGACGTCATATCTCTAAATTGGGACACTCTGTATTCATTATTATTGTATGTCAAAAATGACAATTTGAAATACTAATCGACGGGTCTGAGCATTTTTCAAAAAAACAATTAATATTTGAATTATTGAATTTATTCCAAATTACAGACATAACTTTATTTTTTATTATCTTGTAAATGGTAGAAAATAAAAATTTTATATTTAGCAGTTATGTGTAACTTTACACACCCTATCAAAATAGCTATCAAAATGACAATGTTGCCATTTAAGAAAAATAACGATGACGTTATACTCTAAATTGGGACACCCTGTATACATTATTATTGTATGTCAAAGAATACAATTTGAAATACTAATTGACTGTTCTGAGCATTTTTCAAAACAACAATTAGTATTTGAGATATTGAATTTATTCCAAATTACAGACTCTCTCTGTATAATTCCGGTTTCATTAATGTCTGTCCGTCTGTCCGCGAATATAACTTCTCCGTTATTAAAACAGATATAATGACAAATGAGGTGTCGAATGAAAGCTTATAACCCAAGGATGGTATTAAAGATGAGACATTTGACATCGGACTTCCGGTTTTAGAGTTGCAACCGGAAGTACTGTTTTAAAGTCACCGCAATAGTATAAGCCAACGGTTCTCAATCTTTTTTAGTGATGTACCACCTACAGTTATTTTTATTATTTTTGGTACCACCTATATTTTTAAATTGTATTATCAATACTTACTAAGTATTACTATTTTAATTTTTTCTGTGTTTTCGGTGTAACCACCGCCAATAATGATACGTACCACCAGTGGTACATGTACCACAGATTGAGAACCCCTGGTATAAGCAATATATCATTCGACGTGCAAATGTATACTTTTGGTTTTCATTTCTGTTTAAATAATTATGACCCAAAGTT
Organism: Diabrotica virgifera virgifera; assembly: GCF_917563875.1. Taxonomy (NCBI): domain Eukaryota; kingdom Metazoa; phylum Arthropoda; class Insecta; order Coleoptera; family Chrysomelidae; genus Diabrotica; species Diabrotica virgifera. The sequence continues at coordinate 58,146,228 of NC_065449.1, read as the reverse complement.
TAGTAAAAATGACTCAAAATTAGTGAAATCGTATCTCAATCGACACAAAGTTACACGAAGAGTTCAAATATCGACTTCCAGGTCTACTGTCGATTACTTTGGGTGAAAACCTAGGACTTACGAAGTCCAATTACTTGTTTTCTTAATGGAAGTAATTATTGTATGAATTTATTATAGCCGATATAAACAATTGATTAATTTTTGAATTTCACCTCTTTGGTCCCCCTCATACTACTTAATAAAACTAAGTATAAGGCGTATCCCAAAACTACACGACCTTCACTCACAATGTCGCAATGTCTTCGTCATCCAGCTCGTAGCAACGTTCGAAGTAAACCCCCTTTTACTTCATGTGCTCCTATCGGTGCTTTAAGCTAATGAAGGCTGTTCTAGGTACGAAAAAATCGTAAGGTGTTATGTCGGGACTTTAGGGTGCTCGCGGAGTAAGAACTTGAACATAAAATTCACTGTTGCCATGAAGCGCTTTCATGGTGCACAACACCTTTCATATTCCACGATCTTAACCGTAAACCCACGATTTGTGACCGCCTTTAATTAAATCCAGAGAGGCTGTGCTTGAAGAGCAACACTAAGTAAATTTTTTCTGCTCAATCAGGAGCAATTTTGGAATGAGTTTGGCACACGCGTCATTTCCAAATTCTCAGTTAGAACTCCAAGATAGCTTGCTGGTGTTCAATCACAAATTTATTAGTCCCTTAAGCCAAGCCGCACACCAAAGAAACATGAAACGAAAAACATGAAACATGAAACGAAAAACATGTTTCATGAAAAGAAAACACTGCTAAAAAAATCTCAAAGTCCGCCTACTAATGAAACGAGTGTGATTCATGCTCATGACACATTTTTATTTTCGGAGAGTCTCATAAATGGCCGGATATATATTTGTTTAGCAGTGGTTTATTTCCATGAAACGTAATTTACGTTTCATGTTTCTTTGATGTGCGGCCGGGCTAATAGTCCATTCTTTCACGGTTTTTGCTCTAAATTTTAAAGAACCGCTTGGATTGACATGAAATTTGGCATACGTATAGCTTACATGTCAAAGAAAAAAAGTGATATTGTGCCGATGTGTGCTTTTGCCCTGGGGGTGACTTTCACCCCCTCTTGGGGGTGAAAAAATATATGTCCAAAATAAGTCCGGAAATGGGTAAACTGACTAATTTTAAGTAACTTTTGTTCTATAGAGCTTTTTCGCCAAGTCAACACTTTTCGAGTTATTTGCGAGTGAATATGTTCATTTTTCAACAAAATAACCACATTTTTAGACGGTTTTTCGCAAATAACTCAAAAACTAAGTATTTTGTCGAAAAAAACGTTCTTAACAAAAATATAGCTTATAAAAGAGTAAAAAATGGTGTACGCGTTAGGTCTCTGGATCTCGTAGAGCGAGAGTTATAGCCATTGAAAAATATATTCATATTCACCAAATTTCAAATAGAATATTTCGATGTATAATATCCAAAAAATTTAGCACTTTTTGGGGAAAACCCATTATAACTTTTTAAAGTGTTTAAAAAATCTTTATTTCTGTTTTTACAAAATGTTTCTAGTATTAAATTTAAGCAAGTTCGCTCAAAATAAAGTTGGTCCCTTTTGTTTTTGCAAAAAAAAAATCGGAAGACCACCCCCTAATTAGCAACTTAAATGAAATTAATCGTTACCGCTCCACAAATTATTTTACTTATGTTGTGTTTATATGATCTGTTAGTTTTATCGATTAAAAGTGCTTATTTTTGAAAAAAATTGGTTTCAAAATAAAATTTTTAAAATTTTAAATTTTGAAAAATATGCTTTTTTTCAAAATAACTTAAAAATTGTTAGAGATACCAAAAATCTCGAAAAACAAAAAAAGTCAGATTTGCTTTTCTGAATATCATGTATTTTTTTGTTTTCCTGTTAGACAAAAATTGGTTAAGATTTGGTGTTTCTAAATTTGCATACATTCGTGATCAGTGACTCGTTCAACCCTTTTAAACTACAGCCCTTTCAATAATAAGGACTTTAAACCGATGAAACATACAGACCATATAAATAATATATACACGAATCAAGAAACTTGTGAAGTCGTAACGATTAAGTTCATTTAAGATACTAATTAGGGGGTGATTTTCTCGATTTTTTTACCAAAACCAAAAGGGACTAACTTTATTTTGAGCGTAACTTGTTTAATTTTGATGCTAGAAATTTTTTTTATAAAAGAAAAATGAAGCTTTTTTAAATACTTTAAATAAGTTGTAATGAGTTTTCCCCTAAATGCGCTTCATTTTTGGTTATTTAACGTTAAAGTATTCCATTTGTAATTTGAACGAATATGAACCTATTTTCCATTAGCTATAACTCTGCTTCTACTAAGTGTAGAGAAGTGATATATACACCATTTTTTAAAATTTTTTACAGGCTCTATTTTTGCTGAAACTGTTTTTTCTACAAAATACTTATTATTTGAGTTATTTGCGAAAATCCGTCTAAAATCGTAGTTATTTTGTTGAAAAAACGAACATATTCACTGCCAAATAACTCAAAAAGTATTGACTTAGTGAAAAAACTCTATAGAATAAAAGTTACTTAAAATTAGCCAATTTATCCATTTCCTGACTTTCTTTGGACGAATATTTTTTCACCCCCAAGAGGGGGTGAAAACCACCCCCAGGGCAAAAGCACATATCGGCACAATATCACTTTTTTTCTTTGACTTGTTAGCTATGTGTATGCCAAATTTCATGTCAATCCAAGCGGTTCTTTAAAATTTAGAGATTTTGCAATATTTTACCGTTAAAGAACGGACTATAATTTGTAATTTCACATTAATCTTAACTTCCTAATTTTTTATAGTTCCACTATATATAATTGTAATAGATATCAATAATATTGTTTAATTACGAGTTTATTCAAATTCCTGCAGGATTGAATTAATTGCTAAATTCTGTTGCAATAACTTCCTTAGTTCAAATTTATTCGTGTAAGCATCCAAGTACAAAAGTTTAGTTACTAGGCAAAGCCAATGGACGTTTTGATGAATTGTAGATTATTTGTGAGCATTATAAATTAGGGGTTCGGACTCTTGTGAGTCGCAGTCTATTTTGAATATTTACCTCATCAACAACTAAGACGTTACGTTAGTGTGAAGTTACGTAGAGTGTATACAGGGTGTCCAGAAACTCTACCGACAAACGAATACAGGAGATTTCTCAGATAATTTTAAGACAATTTAACCCAATTTACTTAGTCCGAAAACGCTTCCTAAGGGAGCTAGAGCTATTTGAAGATGGCGTCTGGTAATTAGTTTTTCTTAAATACCTCCGAAACGCTTCTATCTATAAAAACAAACATTGGTATGCTTATTTATCTTCCAGAGATAAATCGATTCCATATATTTCAAATTTCTAGAACCGATCATAGGCGTCCGTTTTGGGTAGGGCAACTTGTGAGGTATTCTTGTACTAAAAGGTACTCTTGTTTTAAATCGATAGGATACACCGTTTTCTAGAAAAATCGTTTTGAAAATTTTTCGAAAATTTTTTGTTCTTTAAATTTCAAAAAAAAACTATTTAGAAAAACGAAAACTTGTACGTTCAATTATTTTTTAGAGATGAATCGATTTCATTAATTGCGAATTTCTAGTATCGGTCATATGCGTCGGTTTTGGGTAGGTCAACGGTTATTTTATCGCATAACTTTTTTATCTTTAATTTTTAAGCATCTTGACACTAGATTATTAAATTATGAGGTATTCTTAGCGTGACCAACTCCAAGTCAGTCCAATTCGGGACAAGGCTGAAAAAAAAACTTATAATCCGGGACTTTTCAATGAAAATCGGGCCATTTAATATCATTTTATTGATTATTTAACATTTTTATGTTGACATACATTTTTTGATGGGATGGGTTGTAATGATAATTACATTTTTGTTCGTTTTTGATGTTTCGACTTCCAATGTGGAAATCGTTCTCAAAAAGGGAAAAATTAGAAAATTTAACTGATGTTGGATTTCCATGATCATAATTTGATATTCATGGTTTTGAATTGTCTTTCAGAAGACGATAATTAAAATACAGAAACAGGAAAAAGTCCAGGGTTTGAGTTTTTGTAGAACTGTAATACTTCGATATAAAATTCAAGCGTTTTGGATGTGATATTATTATTACACTCTAGAAATTGTCGACTTTTTTCGTCCCACCAATTCAATTTCATGTAAATTCTTAGAAGAATAATGTATTCAAAATTTCACAATAGAATTTTACCAAAACGTTGAAAATTCGGATGGCCCGGAAGCCTTGTCCGGGACGCCGGAACATGAATTCGTAATTCGAGCCATGCCCCGGATTTTTCGGGCTAGTTGGTCACACTAGGTTTTCTAGTAGTAAAAGTTACTCTTGCTTTAAGTTGGTAAAATACACCGTTTTTTTTTTAATGTTTCAATTTTTTTCAAATTCAAGAGACGAAAAATTTTCAAATCGATTTTTCTAGAAAACGGTGTGTTCTACCGACTTAAATCAAGAGTACCTTTTAGTACTAGCATACCTCACAATTTCATAATCCAAAGTGAAAAATGCTTAAAATTTAAAGTCAAAAAAGTTATGCGATAAAATAACCGTTACCCTACCCAAAACGGACGAATATGATCGGTACTATAAATTCGCAATGGGTGGAATCGATTTATCTCTGGAAGATAAATATGCGTACGAATTTTTGTTGTTCTAACTAGAAGTGTTCTGGAGGTATTTAAGAAAAACTAATTACAAGACGCCATTTTCAAAGAGCTCTAGCTTCCTTAGGAAGCATTTTCGGACTAGGTGAATTTGGTTCAATTGTCTTAAAATTACCTGAGGAATTTCCTGTCTTCGTTTGTCGGTAGAGTTTCTGGACACTCTGTATATAAGTAGCTGCCAATAAATCATTTTTACTCCACGACTTAATTAACTTTCCCAGAATAAATCCCGACAGAATAATTATTCCCAATCGTCTATCGAGAAGTCCGGACACAAGGCATTCGAATCAATTCGAAATTACATAATATATTTTATTCGAATTGTATATTTGGTCCTTCGACCCGGATACACAACAAATACACAAACAAATGACGATCTTCTTCGATCGCAAGTTTTATACATGAGCGTCAGAGTCATTTTGCATCATTTCAATAGTTTCTGCATTTGTTATCAAGTATCCCATCTCGTTAACTCTATTTTGATGAAAATGTGGCTATATTATTTTACGTAATTTTAAATTTCTTGTACTATGATACACCCAATGTATTGAAAGTTTTATGTACACTGCGTATTTTTAAGAAATTTAATAAACGTAAACAATACATAATTATTTTACACAACCACAACATAACAATTTTACATATTTTTTTCTGTAATCTCTACAAATTTTCATATTTGATAATTGAAACCAAAATTTTTTTCGAATTACAAAAATTTTAATGAATTATATTTTCTTAGAGTTTCAGCAAACATCTCAAGGTAAAGTAGTTCCCAAAATTTTTTTCCTATTGGCATGAGTAGATACAAAATTTTAAATTTTCGAATTAGATTTTGCATAATTCAGTAAAACGGTTTTACAGACCTCATATGACATGACAGGCCTGTTGTAGAGTAGGCGGGTTATTTTAGATGTTTATGATTTTTATTCCTTTATATTTTGGTGCTTGGGGTGTATTTTGATATTAGTATTATTGTATATTTAAAAATTGTTATGCTAATTGGTTTCGTTCTAAGAATTAGTGACTTTGACACGAAGATTTTCAGTTTAATAAATATCAAATTAAATAAAACATAAAATAAGTAATGGAAGTAAAATATAAAAAAGAAAGGGATAACACCAGCTTTCAGAACAAACAACAAAAGCAAATACATTAAGAATAATAAGAACCAAAAGAAAAAGCAATTAGAGTGGTGTATACAAACTGACATAGGGTAGCTGTAAAAACTCACATCGGTCAAACTGGCAGAACCTTTGACAATCGTATAGCAGAACACAAAAGAGCTTTTAATAATGGAAAAAAAGATTCTACCAACACACTTTACCTTCTAGATCATAATCATTCTTTTAATGAACAGTTTCAAATTTTTCATATTTAAAATAAAGGCCTTGCTATAGTTATTAGATTCTATGGAAATTATTGAATTAAAAACACAGATATAATTCTAAATGACCAACTTGAGATAAACAGCTCCCCACAGCCCCCTCAGTTTAAAACTTCAAAATACATCACTTGGGAAGGCACTCTGCCGAAACTGCTATCGTGACATCGACTGCTATCGTGACATCGACTTATAATAAATGTGGAAGTATTGAAACACAAAAGTTTTTAAGTGTTAATATAAAACATAAAATTTTAATTAATGACATGAATCCGAATTAAACATGTTAACACGAATACGGATATAAGAGCCTCTATGAAAAAGTTTTACCTTCTATAATCTTGTCCGAACCATCTTTCCTGACATCTTTTACGCAGGATATAACTAAAAATACAACACGTAAATGTTCCAGTAAAAACAACAAAAATTGATTACGACTGTCGGTTTTCCCATGATTATTTTCCCCCAGCTGTAAATATATTATGCGTGTCAGCCAAAGCTATGCGGAAATGCAAATTTTCAGACTACAGAGTTTCAAGACAAATTCCTATTATTTTCGGAGATAAGTTTAATATGCGATCTACACAACGATCTACTTTAACACGCAATATGAACTGCAGTAAAAAGTTCAGCTTATGTTTGTTACACAATTGATATTATTTCTTTATACTCTGGGCAAATTAGGAAAAAGCAAGGAAAAGTTATTTACCAGCTATTTTATTGCTGGAATCAAATCTTAAAATTGCATATTCTATTTCTCATGATCATCTTTCAGTGCGTCACAGTTTTTCGATTTCTTTCTAACGTATTAAATTGTATATGACAGAAAAAAAGGCACGTCGTTGGTATTACGCACGCATTACTTTGGTAATTATTCTAGTTCGGTGATTATTCTAGTTGTTGCTAGATGTCGCCATAATAAAAAAATATTTTTTTTTATTAGATAATAATATTACAAATATAATCTGTATAATTTATAAGACTATACAAATCAAAGAAAATACCATTTTATAAATGCAAGAAACGCATTTGATTTGTTTTTATTCCAAATTAAAAATAAAATGTGACAACTGTCAGATTTAACTAAAATGTCATATTAGAATAAATGTCATAAATGTGTATTATCACGGACTTACCCTTTTTCCTATCATTAGTTACGCACTGAAAAATGATCATGAAAAGGACAATATATTAGTAATTAATGTAGACATGCAAAGTCCGCAGAAAGTGTGCTATAGTCGGTTCGCTAAACTCAGACACAACTGGCTAGTGATTTTAGTAGGTAATTTTTTATTTTTGACCAATTTAGCCAAAATTGGCAAAATTACTAACTATTTAGTAATTGTTTTTTTGCCAATTTTACCAAATTATCAAAATTACTTACTAAAATATCTACCCAATTGTGTCTGTGTTTAGCGAACCGACTATATTTTGTTTATAAACAAATTAGCTATCCGAAATCTTCTTTTTTTCAATTATTGCTCTGTAACTTCGAAGATTTTAACTTCCCACCAAAAACACCCCAATAAAAATACCCCGTATCTAAATTCTGCAGGGAAATTTTTTGGAGGAAATTTTTCGTTGATGGAAGTCGAAAAAAAAATTAACTTACGGTGAATTTTTATTTGGGTGCTTTTGGTTTAAAGTTAAAACCTTCGGAGTTACAGAGCAATTGTTGAAAAAAAAAGGAGATTTCGGAGTGCTAATTTGTTTATAAACCAACAGCACACTTTCTGTAGACTTTGCATAGCTATACATATTACTAATACATAATATGCAATCTTATTAATATTCGATTCTAGCAATAAAATAGCTAGTAAATAACTTTTCCCAAAAATGTCTTTTTTTCGATAAATGTCAAATCAAATTTATGTGTCAAATCAAAAATTCTTAAACGAAGTTAGTGAATGAAAATGTTATATAATACATCTAGACAAAATAATTTTAGAAAATCATCAACACATTCATTTATCATCATTAAGTAAGTATACTCTGTTTGAAAATTATTGATAGCACAGTTTTAATGACACAGCTCATTTACATTTTATGTTGTATACAAACATAAAATGTAAATGAGCTGTAAATTGTGCTATCAATAATTTTCAAACGGGGTGTAGTATCCTGAATTACGATATTTTATGAATCATTTTTTGAAATAATTTTATATTTAGGTGGATGGTCCAAAATGAGTACTCATAGCATATACATACATATATTTTTTTTATTCATTACTATATACGATATTTTGAAAGTATCTAAAGTGTTATAATAATACTATAACTATTTTTGTATTATTATCGATCTGTTCCAATAAAAATGACGGTGAATGTTGAGGTAGACATCAAAAATACAGAATATTATTACTCATAAATTTGGAACCACTTTCACAGTCATAAATTAACACATGGAATGAAAAGTTTTCAAGGTTTCAGAAAATTCGATAATTTAAATTTATTGATATCTATCTCGAAATGTATATAAATTAGACACTCTCCTCTCCATAATACATTAGTTATTTTTGGTTTTGCTTGCTACGCTTTTTTATTTTGGAAATTGGGGAATTTTTGTACAGCTTTCATATCCATATTTACACCTATTTCTATCTGTAGCTTTCTATTATATGTAATAGCCATGCCGTTACGACGTGTGACTACAAAATAATGAGATTTGTGCTTGGCTGCACCAATAGATCTTAACCTCCAGCTTAGCTAAGCTCAGCTTATACTTTAATACCGGGGCCACACTAGCGTGTAATACCGTTAATTATCGCATTATTTGCATTAGAAATATGTTAAATAATGCGATAATTAATGGCATTAGAAACTAGTGTGGTCCAGCGTAGAGGATTTACATTTGTATTTAAGCTTACTGTCTGTTATAGTCTTAATAACTAGATAATGAGATATAGAGTCTAGTGTCTATAGATATATTAGTTTGGTCATAGCCTTCGTTTTAATAAAATCTTTAAAATATTTGAGTAGTGTATTTATATGTAATTTAATTCAATTACTTACTACCTGGTAGTAAGTACGCCCAACTACTTATCAATAATACAGCAGTGGACCGAGTAAAACAGTATACCTATCTTGGAACAATAGTAAACGAACAATGGGATCACTCACAAGAAATAAAATGTAGAACAGAGAAGGCTAGGAGTGCATTCAATAACATGGCCAAACTCTTTAAAAGCCACAACCTTAATCTGGAGATAAAAGTAAGGCTTATATCTTCTCAATATTGTATTACGGAGTTGAATCCTGGACACTCACTGAAGCGATGGAAAAAAAACTTAAAGCCTTCGAGATGTGGCTATACAGGCGAATCCTAGGGATATCATGGACGGACAAGATAACCAACGAGACCGTATTACGAAGAGTGGGTAAAGAAAGAGAGGTGATTTATACCATTAAAAGGAGAAAGTTAAAATATCTCGGACACATAATGAGAAACGGCACTAAATACAGATTACTGAAGGTAATCCTTCAAGGTAAAGTATTCAGAAAGCGAAGAATTGGGAGAAAATTGGGAGAAAAAGAATATCATGGTTAAAGAACCTGAGAAAATGGTTCTCCACAACAACAACTAATCTATTTAAAGCATCAGTTAATGAAATAATTAAAGCCAGAATGATCGCCAATATTCGAAACGAATAGGCACTAAAAGAAGAAGAAGGGTTTTAGCCGACTCGACAACGTGCCTCAATTTCTCTCTGTGTTGCGCAGTCTCCATTCAATTCTCCACACCCATAGCTTTAAGGTCTCCTACCATATTATCTCGCCACCGGAGTCGAGCTCGTCCACGTGGTCTTGTTCGGTTGGCACTTTTCCTCATACCAGTCTTACTATTCTTTCGTCAGAATGTCTTTTACGGTGGCCTGTCCGTTGGTTTCTTGTGGACTTTATTTTTTTTTATTATGTTAGCGTCTGGATATAGTTATTCGAGTTCTTTGTTAGTTCTTATCCTATATTGTCCTGCTTCTTCATCAAGCACAGGCCCTAAGATCTTCCTTATGGTTTTTCTTTCCCAAACACGTAGTCACTCTTCGTTTGCCTTTGTTATCGTCGAGATTTTGAAGGGAAAAGAGATATCTGTTGCCGGCTGGTATCTTATTTTTTATTTCTTAAGGCACTTATCCATACAAGGGTGAACCCTGCTCCGTGTAGCAGCTCAAATGGATACGGCATGCGCTCATATAAACTGCAAACCGGTTGAATCGAAGAGGGTGAGCGCCGAGCGGTGATCACCGACGTATCCACTATGTGGAGCGGCTACACGGAGCGAGGGTCACCCTTGTATGGATACGTACCTTTATAATCCGTTATTGTCTTCAGTTATTGTTGTTCCACGGTACTTAAATGCTCCGACGCACTCTAAATTAAATCATCGATGGTGTAATTTAATACATTCCTTTTTGTTTCCTTTTTTGTGGATTAGTACAATAACCCCTTCTTTCTATTCATCTGGCATTATTTCTTCTCGTCAAATGCCTTGAATTAGCTGCGGGTATGCCATCGCTGCCTGGTGCCTTATTATTTTCAAGTTTTTTAATTGCCTGAGTTTCTTCTTATGGTAGGGGAGCCCAAGCAGGGATTTTTGCAGTTACTCGAGCACATCAGATTATTACATGGGGAGAAACCTTGTACCCTGAAAATGTACCTCTACCATAAATATATTGGCTCTTAATGCAGGGGAGTTCGTTAAGGAGGGGCCGAAAAAAAATCTATCCTGAGAAAAACTCGAAATCGTCAGATTAAGATAAGGTAAGTTAGGTACTATGTACATGCAGAACAATGTATATTTCAAAAATCTGACGATTTGAGCGGGGCGTAAGGAAATTGGTGAGTCCCAAAGTTTCACAAGAGAAAAGCGAATATTTCGCGAAATTAATGACAGATCGAAAAACTAAAAAATACGTGCTCAATATTTTTCAAAAATCTATCGAACGATACCAAACACGACTTCCCACGGAGAGGGGTGGGGGGTAAATTAAAAATTTTAAATACGAATCCCGCGATATTTCGCGAACTGAACATCAGATCGAAAAACTGAAAAATACACTTATTCAGTATATTTGAAAAATCTATCGAATGGCACCAAACACGACCCCAGACGGAGGTGGGGTGTTGGGTTACTTTAAAATCTTAAATGTTAGCCCCCATTTTTTATTGCAGATTTGGATTCCTTACGTAAAAATAAGTAACTTTTATTGGAGACATTTTTTCGAGTTATGGATAGATGGCGCTATAATCTAAAAAAACGATTGTTGGAAATGGAAAATTGAATTCAAAATGGAAAGTCCCCACTAAAATGCAAAAATTTACTTAACTTTTTTTGGTTTTAGGACCTACTCTTCACAACCCAATAGGTCCCTATAGCGCTCGAGTGACTGCACATTTAGCATACTTGCTCCCCTACGATATGTCGGGTATTGATCTTCTATTTCAGCTGTATACACTTCTATGTTTGTTGTATTTCTGCTGGATTGGTCATTTGACAGTTAATAGAAGTATTCCTTCCAGGTTTTAGGATTCCCTTGTCCTTTAGTAATAAGCTGCGCCCTGTCGTTTTGTAGAAAGTTTCCTGTTTTTGTTTGGTACCCGGCATATCTCTGGAACTCATTTAAAGAATTTTCTTACTTGGTTGTTCATCCTTGTTTCTTCTATATATCGGATTATTTGTTCCTGGTACTCCTTTTTTTCTTTTCATTAGTTAATTCGAATACAAATTTTTATTAATTATTTATCAAAGTCACATAATATTTTGAGAGGTTCTCTAAGAGGTGAATGATCTGGTGGACAATGGTTCAATCCTTACCAGAAAACAAAGAGGCTAACTTGGTAGTTTAAAATTTTAAATGAATATGTTATCACCATAATTTCGAATAATAGAAAAGTCGCATAGTGCAATAAAAGGATGAAAGAATGGTGTATATTGAAGGGAGTAGTAACTAGATATGAATAGATTTAAATTAAAATGTTTTATTTTTTAAAATACAAATTACAATATTAGTCTCAGGATTTTATAGTCACACCTCGTATTTTCTGCAATTTGCCTTTCTATTCTATCGTCTTATTTAGGATGTAGAACTATTATGGTGTTGGGCTTTTAATTTCCTCAAGTTATATTTTTTTATCTCTGAATATTTTTGCTAATTTTATAAATAAGGACTTATATTTAAGTTAACTAAAAATTTTCCAGTTTGCAATGATAAAAAGGGGCACGTGAGAAAAAATGTGTGTCTTAAAACTTAAAATACATAATTTAATACGTAATAAATTATTCAGAAATCACATTAATGGAAAATTTTTATTTTAACTTTCAAATTATTTTTAAATTCAGTGAAGAGCTATTATAGTTAGTATAGTGCAACAAACCTGATTTATCTTCGTCTTTAGTCAAATTTACATAAAAATACCATTGTCAGTCACAACCTAGTGCTTTGTTATTTGCCAGAATATATTAAAATGGAGACAATTTTTAAAGTAGCCCAAAAACATAAAATAATAACTAGCAGTAAAGAACTCTGGGCTGTATTAGAAGGGATCAACGCAAAGATCGATTCCAGATATAGAATATTCCTAAAATACCTACACGACAATGCAACTATGCAAATAAATGTAGCAGAAGGTCTAACAACAAGCAAAATAAGAACGCAATTAGGAGTTAAGGACTAAATCTCCAAAATTATTTTCTCTTGCATTAGAATATGTCTTCAAGAAGTTAAATTAGGAACAAAACGCGGAATTAAAATTAATGGAAGATTTTTAAGTCATCTAAGATTTGTCTATGATATACCTAGTACTCATAAGCCACAATACAGACGAACTAATCTATATGTTAAAGGAGCTTGAACAACAATTTGCGAAAATCGGTTTAAAAATTAATTTAAATAAAACAAAAGTGATGACAAATCAGAATATCATAGTCGACTTAGATGGAAGTGACACGATCGAAGTAGAATAATACATTTTTTAAAGCTTTTTGCCATCAAAATAAGAATAAAATGAAATAACGAAGTAGCAAGGATCAAATGGATATAATTATTATTAAAATAATTAGTTAAGTTAGCAAAAGATTATACGATTAGTATGCATATACCAAGGATTAATAAAACTGAAAATAAACGTGATTTGGAGAGAACTTAGGTTATGTATAAAAAACGAATATAAAAACTTATGAATATTGGTTAAATATTGAGTGAATGGTATTCACCCCAAAACAGATTGCAGAAAAAATAAAATGAATTTTACAGGTCTTAATAAACACAAAAATTATGAAATCATTCCTCTTCTATTAAGCGAAAACTGGCTAACGGCCAGACTCCAATATTAAAGGACAGTGTTGCCAACTGACTAATGAAGTGTAGCACAGAAGCATAGAAATTTTGTAGTCTACAATGAATAAAAGGCGAATAAAATCCAACATAAATATGAAAACCTCCTGTGGTTTTACTGTTAACTCAGGATTTTTCGATATGAGATTAGTTATTTACTGAATTTAAAAAAAAAGTTTTCTAACCGAAAAACTAAACCCATTACTAACCATTTGACTTATAGGCTCTACTTATGGCACCGGGATCGCAGCTGTTAAATTCACTGCTTTGGGCAGACCACAACTGTTGGTAAGTTAATATATTTTTACCTAATCATTATTAACTCTACATATGAGCGGGCCAGATAGCTCAGACGGTAGGATGTCTGACTTCCATGCAAAACGCCGGGGATCGAATCCCAGCGCCTGCAAGAAATCTAGACATTTTTAAATATCTATAGGACCCATGTCGATGCAGCCTGAATAAAATTAGTCTTCTTCTTAACGTGCCCTATTAAGTCCCCTTGACGTTGGCGATTAACATGGCGAAACTGCCTCTGTCTCGAGCTGTTCTAAATAGTTGTTAGGCTTTCTTTATTCCTGTCCACTCCCTGATATTCTTCAACCAAAAAGTCTGCTTTCTACCAATTCCTCTGCGTCCTTCGATTTTACCCATCATAATAAGTTGAAGAATATTATACCGGTCTCCCCTTACTACGTGTCTAAAATAGGCCATCTTTCTATAGTTGATGTTATCAAGCAGCTCGCGGGCAGCATTTGCTGTCTTAAGGACTGCCACATTTGTCAGCATAGCCGTCCATGGTATTTTCAGTGTACGTCTGTGCAACCACATTTCAAAGGCCTCCAAACGATTAATGGTGGATATTTTTAATGTCCATGCTTCGACACCATACAAGAGGACTGACCAAATGTAACATTTAATCATGCGCTTTCGAAGTTGAAGTTGCAAGTTATCATTACAGAAGAATGACCTCATTTTTAAAAATGTCGTGCGGGCTATCTCGATTCTACATTTTATCTCTTTATCTGGATCTAGTTGTTCAGTAATATGGCAACCAAGATATTTAAAACTGGGTACTCTTTGAATTATATGACCATCAACATATAACCTTGAATCTTGATGGGCCAAACGGCTAAATACCGTATATTTTGGTTTATATTTAGGTAACAGTTTATATTTAGGCCAAACTCTCTTTCCACTGTGTCAATGGCATTTAAAAGGTATTGTAATCCATTCATATCATCACTTAAAATAACTGTATCGTCTGCATATGTGATTGTATTTATCAGAATTCCATTAACTTTCGCACCCCATTCCAAATTATGCAGCGCTTTCTTAAATATTCTATCTGAATATAAATTGAATAACAGTGGGTACAGTATACAACCCTGTCTGACACCTCTTTGTATTTTGCATATTTCTGTTGATTTTCCATTTATTCAAGTTGTCACTGTTTGACGCCAGTATAATTTTTCTATGATTCGTACATCTTGACTATCAACTCCTTTAACCAACTATAAAATTAGTACCTTGAGTAAAACCAGGGCTAATAATAGGCGGTTGAAGCGTAGCACTGGCCCTGTTACCTTCTTTGTATACCGTAGGCCCTAGAGAATTCAGACTACCCTGCAGTACAAAGCCGCGTTAGCGGTATAAAAGTGCACGTTTAAGGCACGCATGTGAAAGTTTGCAGAATGAGCGATAGCGAGTTCTGCAATTCACATGACTGCCTTAAAAATGTACTATTTCCGAAAAATTATTTGTGATTGAATATTTTCACGGCCAACCTAATAAAATTTCACGTATTTTTTGTTGCAATTAATATTTGGCTTAAATCACCAATAACTCACCATCTAAAGCAGTTAGGTATAGGGAATGCTTAAGAAATAAAAAAGTACCATAAAATACCATTTCCTTACAATACTAAAATACCATTTTAGTATTAATGTTCCATTTAAGAGAACTCAGAAAAGACTCATTCCGAGTTTCGACCAGCCCTGTATAGTAAAATTAAAAAATTAGCTATACTAACAATTATTAACAATAGTAGACTATATGAAAAACCATTTGAACATAAATAGAGTTTTCTACGAATGTTGCTACGAAATTAAGAAAAAAAACGTAAGTATCTTTTAAACTACCCCGTATAATATTACAAAACCTCATATTTTAAGAAAGAAGACATCGAGGAGAATCCAAAAATGTAAAAATATACAGGGTGTCCCATTTAAAAAAACGAAGTTATAGGCAACTTCGGGTATAACTGGAAGTAGCAAATAGATGAAAATATTTTCATTGAATAGATCACTCTTCAAAACCCTTTATTTCAATTTTCATGATTCTGTTGACTTTAGTTCTAGAGATATTTCTAATAGGACTTTTATCTGCCTCATCCTGTATAGTATGTACAATAATGGCCCTAGTATGCTCCCTTGTGGTACGCCAGACTGAATAGGCTTGTGTTCCGATACTTCTTCATTAACATTTACTTTAAACTGCCGTTCGTGTAGGTAGGCTTTCAGTAGGTTGTAGTAACTTGCTGGGAGAATTCTTTTTATTTTGCATAACAAGGCTGAATGCCAGACTTTGTCAAAAGCCTGACTGATGTCTATAAAGGCTGCTGTGCAGTACTGCTGGTTTTCAAGTGACTGGTTGATGGCGTTGACTATGCGATGGCATTGTTGTATTGTTGAATGGCTTTGTCGAAATCCGAACTGATGATCTGGGATCCAATTTTGTGGATTTATTTCTGCATTTATTCTGTTTAGGATAAGTCTTTCAAACAACTTGGAGATTGTTCGTAATAAGCTGATAGGCCTATATGATGAGACATCTAGAGGGTTTTGCCAGGCTTTGGTATCATAATTATTTGTCCAATTTTGAGTGCTTTGGGCCAGTAGTCACATCTGAGTATTGCATTGAATATGTGCAGTAGTTTTACTATGCCCTTTTAGGTATTTCTTTTAACATTTTTGCGGTTATCAGATCTTCACCTGGTGCCTTTTTTGTGTTTAGGGTGGCAATTACGTCTTTAATGTCTTTTGGAGTAAATGGTTTTATTCGGTCCTGTATCTGTAATGGTTATTCTAATATTTGGTTCGCTTCTGGTACTTGGTCGTCATTTAGGGAAGTAAAAACTTCTGCTAAATATTCGGCAAAGAGGTCAGCCTTTTCTTTATCACTTTTTGCCCATGGTGTCCTGGTGGTGTCGAATTTTTACGTATTGAGGTAATGCTGTTACTGGCTTTCTCTTACTTTTTATGGGCTTCCATATAGATCTTGATAGATTGGTGATGTAATTCGTAAATGACTCATTTTTAACTTCTTGCAGCTTTGATTTTAATTTGTTGCTGATGCGATTGTATCTTGTTGTGCTGTCTGGTGTGTGTGTTCGTTGCCATTCAGATCTGGCCTTTTTTTTCAGCTATGTACATACCAGTTTTTTTATTTCTAAAGGTATATTACTTACGTTTCTGTTGGGACTACTTTGTAGGGTAGCTGATTTAGCTGCATACTGTAGTATGTTTATAAATTTGTTATAGTCCTCTTCTATTTCTTCCGGTTTTTTCAGCCTCGTTGTTATTTCGATAGTATCGTGAATTATTTGTCGGTAAGTGTCCCAGTTTGTTTTATTGTTGTGCAGGTGGAGTTTTGGTTTTTTAGTGATAACTGTTGTACTTACCGTTGCTATTATTGGGCTATGGTCAGTAGTTAGGTCATAGCTTGGTGTTATATCTGTATAAGTTATACCGATACCGTTTGTTATGAAGAAGTCCAATAAATCTGGTTTGTTGTTGGGATCGGTCGGCCAGTATGTTGGTTATCCCGTTGAGATAAATGAGTAATTCTTATTTTGTATAACATGTGCCAGTTCTCTGCCTTTTGTTATTATAAGTAATGACCCCACAAGGTATGCTTGCTGTTGTAATCTTCCCCAGCAATGAATTTTGGTGTTAGGGTTTGAAAAAGTTCTTCATAGTGTTCTCGTTTTAGATTATGGCGAGGAGGGCAGTACACAGCTGTTACGTTGACATTATATGGAAGTGCTTCAACGCTTACTGTCGTTGCTTGGATGTGTTCTTCTTCGTACTTCAGTAGTTCATGATGTTTAATATTTTCTTTGATGAGTACCTATTGCTGTACCTTCGTGGGCTGTGCCTTCAGGATGCTCAGTATGATATAGTTTATACAGTGCGGTGGAATAAGTGTTACCGCCCCCCCTGTTAACTTGTTTATTTTGAGAATATAAGCAAAACTCTCGGACAGGTCGATTTTTAAACTAACCATAGTATATTATAGCATCAACGTTTCGAACTTTACGAGATCCCTCTTCAGGTGACAGCCATAACTTTGATTTTTTTATGGGAAAGTATGTGACACCTCATTTAAAAGCTCTTAAAATACTGAGTTCAAAAATGTATAATACTTTAATCCTGTTTGAGAGCGTAGGCGCAAAATTTCGGTCGAATTCTTTCTAAATGCAATCATTCTTTCGAATCCTGAAAAAACTAATAAATATTTTTGAAAAATTTAAACGCAGAATGAAATATTACAGTATTCTCGATGGTCCAAAGTCCCTGAGAACTCCTATAATGTTTATTTTATTAAGTCACAGTGGTGAAAAAAAGAGAAAATTTAGTGTGATTTTAATTTCAAATATATCATTCAAAAGAAACTTTTTGTTTATTCTAAGGGACTGTCAGCCCTCGGTAATAATCTAATCTTTCATTCTGCGTTTAAATTTTTCAAAAATACTTATTATTTTTCTCAGGATTCGAAAAAAATAAATGCGTTTAAAAAGAGTTCGACCGAAATTTTGCGCCTACGCTCTCAAAAAGGATTAAAGTATTATACATGTTTGTAATCAGTATTTCAAAAGCTGTTAAATGAGGTGTCACATGATGTACTTTACCATTTAAAAAAAATCAAAGTTATGCCTGTCACCTGAAGAGGAATCGCGTAAAGTTCGAAACGTTGATGCTATAATATACTATGATTAGTTTTAAAATCGACCTGTCCGAGCGTTTTGTTTATACATATTCTTAAAATAAACAAGTTAACAGGGGGGTAACACTTATTCCATCTCACTGTATTTAGGTATGTTAAAATAAGTTCTGTTTGTAAAGTGCGTTTCACTATTTAAAAAAATATGTCAATTTTATTTATGTCTAGAAATATTTTCACTTCTTCTGTATGGCTTGGAAGGCCGTTGGCATTCCTTTGGGCTATTCGAAGAAACTTAGCCATTTATTTCATTTTGTTGATAAGCATGGTAAGCATGTTGAGGACCATGCTATTTTGTTGGATTAGTTGGTTGAATAGATTCTTAAATTCTTCCAAAAACTTGTTTAACACAGTGGTTGTATCTTCTGTTTGGTTGTGTTTAGTTACTTCAGCGTAGCTCAAGACCTGGGGCAGTGGATTGGATCGTTGTTGTGTGTTTCTTGTGTATATATCATTTGTGTAGATTGCTGATGGGTTTTGATGCGCTGCATTGTTTTTGTTGCTTCCTTTGGTAAGTTTCTTATAGTGATCACATCCCTTATAATTGGCTGGTGGCCTCCATTGCATAACGCACATATGGCTGGCATCTCCTTTGACTTTCTGCACGTGGTGGTATTGTGTGAGCCTCCGCATTTTACACAGACGAATGGTTTATTACAATATGATTTGGAATATCCATATTGTTGGCATCTCGTGCACTGTATTATACTGTTTTTTTTTTTTTAGTTCGTGGAGGTTCTATGAGTACTACTCTGTTATGTAGGCCTGTTATATTATAGACATCTTTATTGTTTTGCGCGGGTTCTAAATCTACAAAGAAGAGATTAAGTGGTTCTTTGGTTTTTTGTTGTTTTACATTGACTATGTTTCTCACTTTGTGCCCTAACTGAGATAGTTCACTTTTTATGTCATCAGTATTGGTTGAGTGATGTAAGTATCTGATCACGATTCTGTAGGCTCGTTCTTCTTTTAGTTGGTACGTGTGATGGTATATATTTTTTTCCTTGAATTCCTTAACCAATTTTCGGTACTTTTTGTCTGGTATTCTTCTTTTTTGTCTTTTTGTCTGGTATTCTTCTTTTTTCGCTATTTCCTCTAATTGCTTTGTCATCTCGTTGAAATCCTGTACTCCGTGTACAAATAATGGTGGAGGTTTTGGTATTTTGTTGGTTTCTGCGTTTCCTGTATTTTCTTCTGTTTCTGTCGACAGCGGTTGGAATCGGTTACCTGTTTCAATTTCGCTTGCATTTTGTTTGTTGTTATGTATTTTCTTCCTTTTATTGCTTCCCATGACTTGCCATGCGTTTTTACTGTTTGTCTGATTTTCTTCTTCATCTTCGCGGGTTGATGTCATATAGTGAGTTTCTCTGTCTTCGATATTTGTACAATTTTTACTTGATGTCGGTATTCGCTGTTTAACTGGTTGAGAGCAATAGTTTGTATTTACTGTCTGCATAGGAGTTGTATGATACTGTTGTTGCATAGTTGGCATATTCATGTTCATTGAATTTTCTGGTTGGTTCATCATTGTTAGCTGCCACTGTAGTTGGTTATTGGTTGTTTGTGTCATTTGTAGAGTTATTGGATCACTCTGTATGTTTTGTTGTTGATAAACTGGTTGTCCATTTCTGAACCCAATAAGATTCCCTGAAGGGAACATATTGTTTTGTTTTTCTCACTTATTGCTAATGGGTTTTTTATTGTTGTTGATAAGATAATTAGAATTCTTAATCACCGGTTTTTCGGAGCGCTTTAACGATGTTTACACCTCGATGGCCCAGCGACGAATATAAATATTTATTTAAAAATAAAATAGCAAATATGCGACGTTTGTAACGTTACAAAGGGTAACAAATCAATTGGAAGTTCTGTCCGACAAAATACACGAGACGTTTTCGTAGTTTGACATTCGAAACCTGTAACCTGTTCCACAATTAAAACTTCCCCTGTTCCAGTGTTCCCGTGCATTAAAGTTTGTCCGACTAGACACCGTTAAGCTATTACAAAGTTTCAGCTTGCTGTTAATAAACTTTTTTTGAAGTTATACTTCTTTAGGTACGAGGGTATAGAAGGGAAGAAGAAAGAAGTATGAACAGGGAATAACCAACAGACTAATCAGGGAACAAGAAACGTCAAGCCCAGACAAACAATGGCAAAATATCAAAGAAGCAATCTTGGACACAAGTAAAGCAATCCTAGCGAAAACCAAAAGAAAACACAAAACAAAAGATTGGTATGATGAAGAATGTCAAGAAGTAGCAGGAGCAATAAGAAAAGTAAGACTCAAAAATCTCACAAATGACAAAGAAAGCACTAGAGAAGAATACAGAGAATTGAGAAAAATCATGAAAAGAAAATGTAGAAGCAAAAAGAGAAAATACAACGAGAACAAACTGAAAGAAATAGAAGAAAAATTTAAAAAAAAAGAAATAAGATCATTCTACCAGGAAGCAAAAAAAATGGAAAGAGAATATCAAAAAAACAACCCATATATGAGAGATGATAAAGGGATGTTGCTAAATGAGCCTGAAAAAATGATGGAAAACTGGCAAAACTATTTCACAGAACTGCTAAATAAGAGCGAAGTACAAAAGGAAACAAACCATGAAATTGAAGATGATCAGATAGCAATAGAAATACCCACAGAACAAGAAATAAAGAACGAAATAAAGAGCTTGAAAAATAACAAAAGCCCAGGAATAACAGAAATATTGGCCGAAATGATAAAATCAGGAGGGAAAAGACTACAGAAAGAGATATATGACCTGATAAAAAGAATATGGGAAGTAGAAAAAATGCCAGAAGAGTGGACCATAGCAAGAATATGCCCTATACATAAAAAAGGTGATAGAATGCGATGCGAAAACTACAGAGGCATCGCACTATTAGAAATAGTTTACAAAATCTTGGCACAAAGTATAAGAAAAAGGCTAAGTCATTATGCGGAAAAAATACTGGGGGAATACCAGGCAGGTTTTAGAAACAACAGATCAACGACTGACCAAATATTTGCCTTAAAAGAAATACAGACTACCTGTTACGAACATAAAACAGTACTATATGCTTTGTTCATAGACTTTAAGCAGGCTTACGACACAGTAAATAGACAGCAGATGTACGAACTGATGAAAGAATTGGGGATACCAAGTAAAATTGTCAGGATGATAAAGATGACGATGGAAAACACAACAAACGAAATAGCTTGGAAAGGGTATACATCCAAAAAGTTTGAAACCAAGGAAGGATTACGACAAGGAGACCCACTATCAACAATGGCATTCAATCTAACATTGGAAGGAATAATCAGGAAAAGCAGAATAAACATGCAAGAAACGATATTTAAAAACGGCCACCAATGCATAGCATTTGCAGATGATCTGACGCTATTAGCAACAAGCAAAAAAGAACTACAAAAGTTAATGAAAAACATAATAACAGAAGCCAAAAAATTCGGACTTAAAATAAATGAAGAAAAGACAAAATATATGATAATGGGAGAGATCCAAAAAGAAAAAGAGAATAACATCATAGTACAAATAGATGGAGAAAAAACATACTCGTTTAAAGGAGCCAAAGAAATTATTTACCTGGGAGCCAAAATAGATGAAAATGGTCATGAAGAAGGGGAGATAAAGGCAAGAATAGCTAAAGGAAATAAAAAATATGGAGCATTACGCACATTATTGAAATCCAAATACGTATCAAGAAAAACAAAAATAAGAATTTATAAGACTGTTATCAGACCTACAGTAACATACTCAAGCGAAACATGGGTGCTCAAAAAGTCAGAAACAGACCTGTTAGAAAGATGGGAGAGAAAAATGCAAAGAGCAATATATGGAGGTGTAAAAATAGAAGGTCAGTGGAGAAGAAGAACCAATAAAGAATTGGAAGAACTATATCAAGAGCCAACGATTACGACGACGATCAAAGCACAGATAATACGATACTTGGGGCACATAGAGAGAATGGGAAGTAAACGAATGCCAAAAATGGTACTTTCACGAAGACCAATACAAAAGAGGAGGAAAGGCAGGCCAAGGAAAAGATGGAAGGACAGTGTATATGAAGACTTGAAGCAAAGTAACATTGAGAGGTGGAAAGAACTAGCATTGGACAGAAGGAGATGGAGAGAGGTTGTGAAGGAGTGTATAAAAAGACTGAAGTGTATTTAAATAAAATTTATAAGTTATGTAAGTTATATTAAGTTATTTACTATATTATTTATGTAATCAGAAATGTAAACATTTTAGCCCTAGGCCTACAAGGCCTGTTGCGCTTAATAAATATAAATAGGTACGAGGGTGAATTTTTACATTCCCTGGCGCATGCGCACACCGACAGTATGTTGTTAGTTGCTAAATCATCCAAGTTATGTATGTATCAGCGCAACTAAGGTTTGAAAATAATATATTAGTGTTTTTAGTAAATATATTTATTATAATTTTTGTGTCTGTGGATTTGTCTTCCTTGGGAGTAAGATAATAAGTATTTTAAACATTTTTATATTTAACACTTCACTTGATCTATTTGTCACCGTCGTTTGTAATTACGTCCCAGAAGCCGTAAAAACAAAACCCTGATGGGTTATTGGTAGGTCATTCGACTACATAACGCGAAGGTCCCGGGTTCAAATCCTGACACGGACGATTGTTATTTTTTTTTTTTAATTTTTGGTGTTGTTTTAATAAACAATTTTTGAAAGTGGTAATATCAAAATTAGTTTATTAATTAAATAAAATACAAAGAAACTTTTAAGTATCTTTATTTCGTTGAAATCATATAATAGAAGTATAACTTCTTACGTGCGTACAAAGTACACACACATTCTTTTTTTTTGGTACTCGGGATCCAGGCCTATTAGTACAAATTTTTTAATTAGTTTTACTATGACTAATATTTTCAACACATTGCTAACAAAATGTAACTTTAAACTTTTACAGCCAGTCGTGATATTTGATAGCATTTTTGTATTTTATCTTAAACATATACATTATCATCATGGCATCTACATTGGCACCTTCTTTGCGCCCATTTGTTGCAGGTACTCAGTCCGCATTAACTTTTGATTTACAATTGGTTGTGCGACTTTGCTTTCCGCACGATATTTCTACATTCTTTTCTCGTTTTGTATGTGGATTTCCATTCTCTAACTAATCTTCTTAAGGTGTTCAATCTGGTTCTCACATCTTGTTTTGGGTCTAGCTCGTGGTCTACCTGTTACTAGTCTCTAGTTGGTGGTGATTTTCTGGATAACTGCTTCTGGATATTTTGTTTCTAGATGTTTCATCCCTCTGATTCTTTGTGACTTATGCCTGGTTCCACCAACAAATCTTAAGCTCCAGCTTAGCTCAGTCTGGTTGCCTGGTTGCACCAACAAATCTTAAGTTTAAGATGCAATCCACGTGAGACTCCATTGAGGCAAGCTGAAAATTGATCTAAGACTCATTGGTGCAACGCGTTTGTTTAGTAAGCTGAGCTTAAGGCACGTCTTAAGCTTAAGATCGGTTGGTGCAACCAGGCATTAGTAAATCTGACGCTGAGTTCACCATTACCCAAGTTTAGTGATTCTCCTATTCTTCGAATTATTTTTCTCTCGAGGATCTCTCTGTTGAGATGTTTCTCCATCTTTCCGCGTCAGGTACATTACTTCCGTATCATTTGTGATTACTGGTCTAATTGCTGCTATGTAAATTTTCAGTTTAGTATTCTGTTATTTCTTGCAACACAGCAATTTTTACTTGTTCTTTGGCTTTAGACATATCACATATTTTAATGTTTTTAATTTCAAACTTAATTTACTGGGCAAATCTAAAGTTTGTGGACGTCGATGATTTCTGTTACTTACTTATTTATTTCATCCTCACTCATACTGTTAATTCTCCGAAATGTCCTGTCTGAGATACCGCAAGCATCACATGTGCATTTCTAAATTGCCATAACAGATGTCAATGGACCCATGTTATTTTTTTCTAAATTAAAATCATTTTTCACTTCCAGAACTTAACGCCATTCTTCTGGAGATAACACTCTACGCTTCGACTGTTTTTTTTTTATTTTCTTCCAAATTGCTCATTTTACTTTAAAGGCGAGGGGTCCTACAACAGAAGAAGCAGTCGAACACAAATTTAACACCCGATACTAACGTTATAATAACAGCCATACGTTGTAATAACACTGATTGTAATTGCAAAAGCTGTTCACATGTTTTAAATAACATTTTTGCTGAGTTACCTTGTACATACCTACTGGTCCAGGTACCTACTATGTATCTCGCTAAATTATTAATTAACAGAAGGTCATTTGTAAAGGCATAACTTTAATTATTTGGTAAACCTACATTACCAACAAGAAATTAAACAAAAATCATTAAAACGTGTATTAATAAGATACAATGTGTCAATTTGAAAAGGTGCCACCCTATTTAATTTGGTCCCTACAGAAAATCTAAAAATATGCAAAAACTGAAATTGATCTGTGAGTGGTTCATTTTATAGACCAGTTTTCAACTAAATTATATCAACCCTCTAGCGAGGGCGGACACAACCCCCAAAGTACTTAATGGAAAGGGGGGTTGGGTGACACCTCATTTTAAAGGTCGTTCAACTACCTTTTAAAAAATACTGCATCCTACATTATATTTCTTTTCAGTACTTTTGTAAAAATCTTGGACTCAATACTTGATATCTTTACGGTTTTACTTGATTTTTCCAAAATACACAAAATACTCCAATTCTCCAAAAAAATATTCAATTTGGAGTTCAATACTCCAAAAAAATTTTGGAGTTCTGAATTCGATACTTAATACGTTTACGGTTTCACTTGATTTTTCCAGAAGTACTGAAAAGAAATAATATAATGTATGTGTAACCTTGAAAAGGTGCTTGAACGATCTTTAAAATGAGGTATCATTCAACCCCCCTTTCCATTAAAGATTTTGGGGGTTGTGTCTGCTGCCGCCAGAGGATTGATGTAATTTAGTTGAAAACTGGTCCACAAATTGTCCCCTGACACATAAATTGGACGTGTTTTTCCTTATTTTTAGTTTTTCTCTAGGAACCAAATTATAGAAAGTGGCACCTTTTCAATTGACACACTGTATATTCCGTACTATTGCAATAAAATATTTAAATGAAAACTTGTTGAGGATTGCTGATTGACACAACAAAGCAGTAAAATTGGTATACATAAATATGTTGTAAAAGATATCGCCGCTTATCTGGTCAACTAGTAATAAAGTTATCAGAATTTAATAACAAAGCGGTCATCATTCGTGGTTTTGACTATATCTCTTAAGCTTAATCTGATATGCTTTGGAATAAGATATGCTTTATTTCACGTTTATAGTTAGTTTACTTAATATGTTTTAGATTCAAAGAATTATTTTTTAATCGAAAAAATTTTATAGTAAAATTCAATTAGCTATGCAGGAGATGTAACATTAGTCGACAGCGATGTCGTCATCAACAACTATTTCGTTCAGTTTTTGAATATTTTTGGATAACAGTTACTTTTATAATCGCTTAAATTGTTCATTAATTTAATTAGTAGAATTATTTTTTCACTATCTATGTATTCAGTGATTACAATAATTTATATATTATACAATAAAAGCTAATAATCGAGAAAATAGTAAAATTGATAAAGTGATTTTAATAATAAACTGTTAGGTACTATAGAAGGAGTAGATACATTTTGAACATCTTTAACAACTAAAATCCTTGTTTACATGCACTGGATCGCTTATTGAAATTTAGTATAGTTATGCACACACAATATTTTGACTATTTTGTGTTTCAGCTTCAACTTTCTGAAGTAATTATGAGAGCAAGACAGTACATGACCGAAATTGTTGGAGGTGAAGGTAACGTTTTGTGTCATCACATGAAGTATGAAGATTTGGAGGCGAAATTCGAAAAAATTCAAGATAAAGAATCCTTACGAAAATTCTTGAAGCAAGTTACATACGATAAACAAGGGTAAGTTACCTTTTAAGAATAATTAACTATTAGCCCTATTAACTATTTAAGCCCGAATTAATTATTTTTCGAAAATTGTCGATTTTTTGCTAAACTTAATCTACATTGAGTTAGATTAAACCAAAATAGTTATTTTCAACAAAAGTTTTAAATGCACGTTGCCAGATGGCAACGCTAGGTCTTTATGATATCGCATAGATTATTTTAGAAAATTTTACACATGCATGTAAAAACCTTTTTTTTTAAGCTTTGTTATTCATTTCTGATAAAATATAAAATTACGTTCCAAACATAACCCGACATTACATTTTTTGCACATTGTACGAACAATTAACGAACATCCTTCACTTGCACATCTCTTCTTTTTTTTTTAAGTGGGTACCAAAAGATGATCTCTTCCAACATTCCACATTACTAATTCTGTTCAAGGAAATACTATTTCTTGATGTAGCTGGTCTTCCACCCCTTGAGGCGCAGTTCCTTATCGAGAAAGATATATATTTACAATTTCACGTCTGAAGTCCAGTTGTGACATTTTTGTACCCACAGAAGATCGATGAATCTTCCAATCATTTACAATCGATACCACAACCAACCACATAAATATCACCCACCACCATATCTTGGTGGTCTAATGACAAAAGGTCTAGGTACTTGAATATGTTTCTGTTCGGTTTTAGAATATCTTTTTGCTGGAGACAACGGCATCACGCCATAGGCATTCGAAGCAATTGTCACTGCATTATTGTCCAACCACCTTATGAAAATAATGCCATTATTTCTTTAAATCGAAAAAAATCTTCTTTGCGTTCCGCAATCATCTTCTTCGCCTCCTGACTCTTCGTTTGTTAGAATATTAGGCTCAGGAGGTTCAATGAATATCTGATCCACATCTAAATCATATTCATATACTATTTGGAGAGCGTCCTTTAAAGTGAAACCCTGTCTGAAAAAAATAAATATAGAAATTAGAGTTTCTAAATTTCTCGATTAGAGTTTCACTATGTTCCCAGAGGTTATATATATTAACATCATGTTCATCTACCTTTGTTTGTCCACACACGCATAACCGTCATTGCCGTACAATTAACACGACGGCCAATTTCGCGATACGTCAAATCCATATCTCTATAGGCAAAATTTTTACCCCCGTCAAAATCGCTAACATGGTGGTAATTTCGATGTGTTCGAACTCGGGCATTTTCTTACACTGAATACAATGGGACTGAGGAATAATAATTACATAAAAATTTCTGTACCAACCGGTCTTCATAAATCAGTCTTTTCACAAATATTTAAAGATAAAATAGTCCAGGGTGTATCGTCGTCTTAGCGCTCATTGTTAATAATTAAAAATAACAGCTTAGTAATAAAATAATGACAAAAATTTCTTCAGGATCTCGTGGGGGGGGGGGGGGGCTTTAAACTTTTATTAGTTTGATTTGGTCACTTTCTGACTTTCATAATAATAATTTTTAGCCGAGTTATTAAGCCTTGAAAATGGCTATTTTCGCGTTTTTCAAATTTTAAATCGCGTAGAACTTGACAACAATTAATTTTAGAGAAAAATCACAAGAGACCTTTTTTGCTCCGAATGACCCAAATGATCTAAAAAATGTCCGAAGTGAAAAACTTGTTTTTGTGAATTTGTGTAAAAAAAATTGTTTAAACAATTTTTCGACCACGGTACCGCCTGGCACCCTGATGGATTTGTTATAAGGACCTCTTTTTGAGTAAATTTGTGCAAAAAAATCGAATCGGAATAATTTACCTAACGGTGGTGACGATACAGCCTGGACTAAAACTTTATTTTTACAAAAAGTATAAAAAATAAGTAAAACATTGATATTGTTATCATAGCATGCTTTAAAATAAATAAATTATTGTGTTGCTAAAAAATTAAGTTCAAGAAATAAGTATTTCTTTTGAGTGTAAAACTTCTAATATCACCAAGTATATTTTAGAGAAAGTTTTTCTCAACATTGATGCGGCTTATATTAGATGTGACTATTAATCATCCGTTGAAGCGGCATTGAGGGCGATATAAATAAAATACAAAATGTGTCATTAAGAGGCCAACTATTTCATTTTTTGCCAAAAATTGCAGGTACAGGATCGTATTTTAAGCACATATATGCAACATCTCTCTGTATTGTAACTCATGTAACATTGCCAAGGAATATTAATAGCCCAATAAAAACAGCATCTGTGTAGGAACAGGTTGTCACTTTGACCCTTAGAATTTATAGACCAGGGCACTTAGAAGAAAAAATACCGGAATAAATAGATTCTTAAATAGAGCACCTATAGATTTGCAACTGTTTGCATTGGGTTCAGGATGACGTCAGGAAAAAGTCTACAATAGAAAAATGGGTGAAATGCACAAAATGAATCTAAAATTGCATGAACATGTCAAAATGAGTATATTAAGGGTCGGATTTTGTTATTCGGGGGTTCTCTGGGGTCACTGAACACAAATACGCAAGCATAACCGACCCCCGGAACCTAGTGACCAAGATCACTGCTAAGACAAGTCATCTGGAGTTTTGAGGATTTTCGGTACTAAATTGATGCAGAGTACTCAGAGGTTTTTGGGGGTCTCTAAACACGAATACGCCATCAGAACCGACCCCCGAGCACCTGGTGCATAGTGTCACCGCTAAGGCACGTCATCTTCTGTAGTTTCGAGAGTTTTTAGCGCTAAATTAATACAAACAGATTACTCAGGCGGTATTTAGGGTTGCTAAACACGAATACGCCATCAGAACCAACACCTTGAGCACTGCTAAGGCATCTTCTAGAGTTTTGAGAGTTTTCAGCACTAAATACATGAAAACAGATTATTAGGGGGTTTTGTGGTCGCTAAATACGAATATGCCATCAGAACCGAACCACGGTCCACCTGGTGCTCAGGGTCACTGCTAAGGCACGTCATCTTTTGGAGTTTCGAAGGTATTTGGACACCAAGTGTACCGGAGGTCGGTTCTGATGGCGTATTCTTGTTCAGAGACCCCAAAAAGGCCCAAGTAACAAAATCTGGCACTTAATAATATATACTGATTTTGGCATCTTTATGCACTTTTGGATACAATTTACACACTGTAAATGCATTCAAAAGCCATGGGCCTTCTGCCTTCTAGGCCTGGAGAGCTAAACTATATATAAATGCATTCAAGCATTTCCACCCATTTCTCTATTGTAGACTTTTTTCCAGACGCGACGTCATCCCAAACAAAAAGCAAAAAGTTGCAAGTCGATAGGTTTATTTTTTCCTAAATGTCCTGGACTAAGAATTTAAGGTATCATTGGATTCCATTTAAATATATACAGCAAGATATTGGTAAACCGTAACCTTGATCTTTCGAATAAGTTTAAACATACATAAACCTCGTGAAGGAAATAATTTTGAAAACTATTGTTAGCCATTGTAACGTAACGACTTATAAATAGATATTTTATTTTTATTGGTACAACTAAAGTACAGTGTATAAGAATCCACTTTAACAATTGAAGGGGTAAGTGGATGAAGGGAGTAAGTAACAAAAGTAAGTTTTTGAGAAATTTAACTTCAAAGTTTTATTGCTGGAACTTTTTTATTAATCGATTTTTTAAACCGAATTTTTTTATTCTCACAGGTAGGATATGTATAAATTTTATTGTAAAAATAAAAATCCCCCCGATTTTTAAAAACTTATTTGAAAAATATATATTTGTACTTACCTCTTTCATCCAAAAGCTTTTTTGTGTTACAAATTATGTCTATGCCAAAATGAAGGGGGTATGTGGACTTACCTCCTTTATCTAGGATAATTATTTGCATTTTCTTTTGAATAAGCGCTATAATCAGGAAAAAAATAACATGGATGTCAAGTAAACATTTATATTTTTGGTTTTACAAAGGAATGACAAACACTAAATTTCTAAGCAGTTTTTGAATCATTCTAAGGATATTTTACCACCTTCTTAAAATTTTTGTTGCTGTATGATGGCTTCATAATACCACTTATCCCTTTCTGGAATGAAGCAAAGCTGTTC
The DNA here is from genome assembly GCF_917563875.1 of Diabrotica virgifera virgifera. Lineage (NCBI taxonomy): Eukaryota > Metazoa > Arthropoda > Insecta > Coleoptera > Chrysomelidae > Diabrotica > Diabrotica virgifera. Next base: position 58,115,766 of record NC_065449.1, on the reverse strand, counting down.
TTTTAGATTGTCTACCTTTTCTTTGCTTAAGGATCCAGTATTTTGGATATGTCTTGGAATGTTGAATTCTTCAGGTAGAAGGGATGGGAAATTTTTCTGCTTGAGAATACATACCATTTTGAAAGGTGTGTAGTAATCGTAAGACTCCTTGAAAAGGTATGATCCAAAGACATCTACGCGAATCCACTTGATTCTAGTTTTGAAATTAACCTTTTCGTTAAGAAGATCTTTTTTTCTATTCATTAGTTTCATGGTTTTCATAATATTTTCCGTGTCTCTAAAGTGATGTTGCATGTCTATCACCATATTTTTCTTGGTTGAAGAAACAATCACATCACGATATTCATCAGGGATGTAAATGTTTTGATGTTTCTTTGGTCGTTTCTCAATACGTCCAAATGCTCTATCCGAGTCGTAAGTACGAGTGTCCTACCTCTGGAAAGTTGTGCTCAATCGTTTTGAAGATGCCTTTGCCCACAAGATACTGAAACAAACATACTATCAAAAAATTTTTATTTTGCCCGGCACACGAGTCCGTCCACAAAATTAGATGATCTTTTCCTTTGAAGGCTGGATCCACTTCGATTGTTCGTAGAAAACAACTAAAAATTTCCGAGCTACCTCTGGAAGCTTGATTTTCCGTCCATGTGCAGAAAACAGTTTTTTTCACATTTTTTGTTATTATGTGGATTCCTAAGTTGTAAAACCACATTTGTCTAAGATAAAAGGCTTTCGAGGTACTAAGCCTAGGTAGGGGCATAGTTTGCTGTAGATCCAATGTTACATACACAGTGTTCTCTGATTTGCTAGCAAATTCTCTATCTGCTTTTTGAGATTCAAACGCTGATTTGTAATTTTCAGCGTGCTCTTCATTACCTTTGCCAGAATCGCATGTGCTACATGTATCGCTTTTGGGATAACCAAAAGACAGATTAAATTCATTATTAAAAATGAATCGGTATGTAGCCTCTTTTATTTGAAATTTTTCATTTCTTCCGTCAGTTCGGCATTTGTCTAGATAAAGTTTATGCATTCTAGGGATCGAAAGTTGCGGTGAAAGATATTTTTTGTGAATATTAAAATGCCTGGAGTAGTGCGACTCTTCTGCTGGGAAACTGGAAATATGCTCAATGACGTAAGCAGCAACTTCAGCAGGGGTCTTGTTAGGTCTGACTGCGTGTTTTCCCCTTCTGTCCGGTTCAGGAGCATTTTTCCCTGATTTTATTGAAGTTTGGATCAGGTCAACCTTTTTCAAGCTGATTGCAAACAAGGAAATGAAAGCCCGTTTGCATACGGTAGTTTGCTGGCCACTACAAGTTACATTGTATTGGTAAGTGGCAGTTTTATGCTTTAATGCTCCAGTTTTCTTTCTCATTGGTTCCCTTTTTTTAATGCTCTTAAAAAGAAGGCAGTTTTTTGCATTTACATCTAGTTTGTAGTAGGAAGAAAATATTGATTCCCTTTCTTCTACAGTTATTGACTGAGAACACTTGTAGCGGCAATTTTCATTGCACAAAATCCCAGAGTTAACGGTTTTAGCGGGTTTTACTTGGCCTATTTTAGAAACGTAAGCCAGACCACTTTCTCTGCACTTGGCACGTTTTCGTGCTTTCCATTCTTCAATATTTTTCTGTCTTTTTCTAGTTACTTTTACTTTTACTGGAAATATTTTTTTCTTGGTTTTAGTGGGCAAATTAAGAGCCTCTTCATTTCCATTTTCAGGAAGAGCAATGATCTCATCATATGGAATATTTCCATTTACTTGTAGTTCAAAATTTATATTGCCATCATTCATAATCTCATTTCCAGTTTCTTCACTCACCACTTCCTTATTGATATTGCCTTCCTCATTTCCATCCTCATCTGATTCGATATCATCTTTCTCATTTTCATTAGGAACATATTCATCTCCTGAGTCATCACTAAATAATGATGAAAGGCTTTCATCATCTGAATCAAGTTTTTCTCCGTAATCTAAAACAGAACATTAGCATAAGCCTAAATTTGCCTGGTTTAATTTCAGCTGTTAAGAAAAACAAAACATTAGTTATTAATCTGGTCTGCTGATTTAAGTCCCTATTGACAGTCAATGACTAACAGAAAATAATTCATGTTAAATAAGCTAACTACCACATTTGAAGGCAACAATCACGTGGGTCGGATAGTGTAATTATTGGTTAAGACACTCGCTCAGAATGAGACATTCGGGTTCTAATACCACCTTACCATTTCATTAGATTTTTTTAACTAGCCCATTGTTCAAATATCTCTAATGTAATTACTTATTACTTACTAATTATTGAGAGATTACTTAATGTAATCTCTCAGAATGATTCTGATAATTTGAGCTACAAGGTTGAATGGAGATACTAGAGCCATCCCGTAGGTTTTTATGTTCTTTGGCTATATTTGAATCTGAAAAAAATGATATCACTAATGTTGCCGTTTTATTATGATTTTGAATTTTAAATTTAGCGCTTAATGAAAATATGATTTTATCAATACAAATGTATTTTTATCGATTTACAAAATTCGGTGTCATTAAAAGCATTCTAGTAGGCTTACAGCCCAAATAACCTTTTTGTAAACAACAGCATAGGACGTGCCGATGCTTTGCAAGTTACATAGGCCTAGACTTAGATTGTAGGCTAGACGTAATATTAAAGCTTGGCTTATCTTTAAATAAATGAAAATCAATCAATTAAAATTAATATTTTGCAAAATACTTGAAACTACTAAAGAATAATATTTACCTTTTATCTTGGTTTCATTATCACCAACTTCTTCTGTAATAGTGGATTCCTGTTGTAATTGCTGTAAAGCCAAGTCTGCCAAAAATTTTCCCCTAGAACTAGTCATAATACATCACTTTATAACTAATCAAATAAACTAAAACAGCTAAGAACACTAACACAAGCAGTAGCGAGGGTTGCACTTGCACATAACCTAAAAACTTTAATTTGTTGTCATCTGATGTTAGCTGACAAATACATGAAGGAGGTATGTCACAATTTTTATTCTCTGTGGTATGGATGAAGGAGGTAAGTACTTTATCTTGTTACTTACCTCCTTCATTCACTAAATATTTAAAGTAGTATGGTCAATTACCTCCTTCATACGCTGGCTATCTCAGTTATTTTAAATCATAGAAGGCTGGAGATAAGTGGAAAATTTAATTTAGCACTTACCACCTTCATCCATGCGGATAACTCATTTTCTTAAAAAATGTCACTTACTCCCTTCATCCACTCACCCCTTCAATTGTTATATTGAGGTATCAAGCAATTTTGGCAAACTCAATAAAATTTATTCTATGGTACTAGCCACGGTCCTACAATTTTAAGATTTCCTTGGTTGTCTTGTTAACTTGTTGCAGTATTATTGAATGACAAAAAATAGTCTTTACTTTTGGCTTGAAATAAATGATACATCAAAATTTACACATTTTGTCATTAAAAATATGCATAGTGGGCCAAAATTGTCTTCTAAACTACTGAAATGCATAGTGAGCCAAAATTGTCTTGTATGCAAATTGAGGCTGCTTGCAGGAAGTCTTTTTCGATTTTCGGTAGTTCATGATGTTTTAAATTATTCCTAATTATGATTGCTGCTTCGCCTCTGGGATTTCTTTCTGCGTTAGGGTGTGCTGCGTTGTAGACCTTATACGAGGTGATTTTAAATTGTGCACTGGCGAATAAGTGCGTCTCAGATACTAATAGAATGTCTACTTTATTAGTGGCTAAGAATATTTCGATTTCTTGTCTACGTTTTAGAAGTCCATTTGCGTTCCATTCAGCAACTCTTATTAGTTGTAATGCCATCAATTCTTTTTAGTAATGAGTTCTCTTAACTGTTGTATTTCTGGTGTCATTAGGTTTATTGTTTGTTGTTGGGTTTCTATTGTTTTTTGTAAACTCGAGATGATGGTGATAAAGTGAATTTGACTGACTTTTTGATTTCCATCTGTTGTTGGTAGTGGCATTGATATAGGTTGCTGGTGTTGGACTGCTTGTGAATATGTGCGGTTAGATGTTTGGTGCGTGTTTTCATTGTGGTTGGTGTTGCTGATGGGGACGGGCATTTTAGAGGTATTGTTTGTTTGTAATAATTTCACATTTCTATTTGGATATCTTCTAGCTTGTATCTCTAGATAAGCCTGGAATATTTTCTAATTTGATGGATGGGCACTCCACATAAGGTACATTTTGCTGGTTTTCCATCATTTCTATGTTTTTCGCAATTCCGGTAATCATGATTTCCAGCACATTTGACACATCTGTACGTAAGTGTGCATTGGTTTCTTGAGTGACCGTAGTTTTGGCAACGTTTACACTGTATTATATGGGTTTTTTATGTGGTGCTTCGAAGCGTACTACAACATGTAGTAATTTTGTTATTCCAAAAATGTCTTTGTTGTTTTGATTACGTTTCAGATCGATAAAGAATAGATTTTTTGGTTGCTTATTTTCCCTGTTATGAACATTCATGATTTTTGTTGCTGTATGTCCTTCGTTTGCAAGGGCTTTTTGGATTTCCTGAATAGGAGTACTGTGGTGGATATTTCTGAAAACAACCCTAAAGGATTTCTCTTCAGGGAGTACAAAAGTATGGAACACTATCTTTTTTTGTTCAAACGCTTTTCTGAGAACTTTGTATCCTCACTTGTTGTTACTTGAATTTTCAGTTTGTCTTCTTGTAAGAGTTTGTATGTAAATTTCGAAGTATACTGAGCACTCCGTGCTCCGTGTAGTATAAAAGGTGGAATTTTTACGCTGATCTTATTAGTTCTGTCTAAGGGTGCTTGTTGCAAGTTTTCCTCTTCATCTACATTACCCAATGGACTATATTTATTGCTTGTGGTTGGACCTGTTTTTGTTATTTTTTGTCGTGTAGCATTTGTATTTTTATGTGGACTGTATCTCTTCTTTTTACCTTTAACAATTTCTGTACATGGCAATGGAATTCATTTTTTGCCAATATATTTCCTCCTCCTCGCTTGTATGTCCACTATCTTCCATTTTTTCTGTAGTTGTGTTTCTTTGTTGTAAATAACCAGTTTGTTGTAAATTTGATGTAGGAAAGAATTGTGTTATTTGTTGTTGTGTATAATTTTGTATGTTTGAAATTTCATTTTGATGTATCAAATTATTTGACGAGCCTCCACTGCTATCCTGCATTGTTATTTGTTGTTGTGTATAATTTTGTATGTTAGAAATTTCATTATGATGTATTAAATTATTATTTGACGGGCCCGCCTGCATTATTAGTTATTTTACTAATGTTAATAATTAATATACGATGATAAAATAATTAAATAAAAACATTAAATAAAACTTTCAGTTTGTGAAGCGAAAAAGTGTAAATAATAATAAATAAATACCTTTTTACGTTCGCTGATATCAGCTCTCACAAAACGGGTAGACGATAGTCTACCCACACCGGATATTTCGCCGTCAGATGCAGGTAAACTTCTTTTCATGGAGGTTATGTTGTTGTTTTGAGTTTTTAATACACACTTACTATTTTGTCTATATTCTGAATGCAAACACAAACTATCTTGATGAGTTTTATTTTCTTTAAAAACACGCCACAAATTAAAAACAGATTAAAAATATTTCGTTGAGTCAATCATATAGACAGAGTACACAAACAAATTAACACAAAAAAGTAACACACAAAAACAGTCAGAATTTGAAGATCCCAGGGCAGTAACATAATTTCAAACATTTTTTTTAACCAGATGGCTTTGCCCATAAGTTCGAGATCAAAATCAGGTTATAAAATCTTCCCAGAATTTTTTAGATTTTCTTTCTTTTTGAGAACGACTTTATCATTCTCTTTGCCTTATCCCTATGCGGGGTCGGCTTCTCTAATTGCATTTCTCCACACCACTCTATCTTGGGTCATATCAATGTCAATCCCCTTTACCAACATGTCCTGCCTTATCGTCTCCCCCCAGGTCTTCTTTGGTCTTCCTCTCCTACTCCTTCCAGGAATCTGCACTTCAGCTATTCTTCGTATTGGGTGATTAACGTCTCGACGTTGAACATGACCAAACCATCTTAACCTGTGCTCTCTCATTTTGGCATCAATTGGTGCCACACCTAGACTTCCCCTAATATACTTATTTCTAATTTTATCCTTCTTTGTCACTCCACTCATCCATCTAAGCATTCTCATTTCCGCATTCCGCCACATGCATTCGTTGTTCCTCTTTCTTTTTCACTGCCCAACATTCAGTTCCGTACATCATAGCCGGTCTTATGACTGTTTTATAGAATTTTCCCTTCAGCTTCATTGGCATTTTTCTGTCACACAACACACCACTCGCTTCTTTCCACTTCATCCATCCAGCCCTAATTCTGCTGCATGCATCGCCATCTATTTCTCCATTACTCTGTAATACCGATCCTAGGTACTTAAAACTATTGCTTTTCACAATCACTTCACCATCCAAAGATACCATTTTATTTGTAGTAACTCCATCTTTAAATGAACATTCCAAATACTCTGTTTTTGTCCTACTAAGTTTTAAACCTTTTTCCTCCAGAGCTTGTATCCACTGTTCCAGTTTTTGTTCTAAGTCTCTTTCACTATTTCCTACTAACACGACATCATCAGCATACATTAAGCACCATGGAATGTTACCCTGTAGTTTCGCTGTTATCTGGTCCAAAACTAATGAGAATAAATACGGACTAAGCACAGAGCCTTGGTGCAATCCTACTTTCACATGAAATTTATCAGTCTCTCCCACACCTGTCCTAACACTAGTCGTTACTCCCTCATACATATTCCTCACAATCTTTACATATTCACCAGGGACTCCTTTCTTATTGAGTGCCCACCACAGAATCTCTCGAGGAACTCTATCATATGCTTTCTCAAGATCAATGAATACCATATGAGCGTTTGTTTCTTTACTCCTGTATTTTTCCATCAACTGCCTAATAATGAAAATTGCATCTGTTGTTGATCTACCCTGCATAAAGCCAAATTGATTCTCGGATATTTCGGTCTCTTCACGTATCCGTCTATCAATTACTCTTTCCCATATTTTCATGGTGTGGCTAAGCAGTTTTATAGCCCTGTAGTTTGTACATTGTTGTATATCTCCCTTGTTTTTGTAAACAGGTACCAGTATACTGCTTCTCCATTCGTCTGGCATTTGTCCAACTTCCATAATTCTATTAAATAGACCTGCTAGCCACCTTGTTCCTGTCTCCCAATGCTCTCCATACTTCCCCAGGAATATCATCTGGTCCTACCGCTTTTCCTTTCTTTATTTTTTGAAGCGCTTGAGCCACTTCCTCGTTTGTTATTTTGGTGACCATTGCTGCTACTGTCTCCGTTGGCTCTACAGGCTGTCTGTCAAATTCTTCATTTAATAAGCTGTCGAAGTATTTTCTCCATCTCTTTTTGACATCCCTTTCGTGAACTAGTATTTTATTATTTTCATCTCGGATACATCTAATTTGATTAAAATCTTTTGCTTTCTTTGCTCTCTGTTTGGCTATTTTATATATCTTCGTTTCGCCTTCCCTGGTATCAAGTTGATCGTATAGGTTTGAATACGCTTCTGCTTTGGCTTTTGCTACTGCTACTTTCGCTTCCTTTTTCGCCACCATATAGTTTTGAAGGTCTGTGTCGGATCTGGTTTCTTGTCACTTTTTATATAATTTTCTCTTCCCTTTTATTTTTCCTGGTACTTCGTTTGACCACCACCAAGTCTCTTTATCCTCAAATTTTTTTCCTGACGTTTTCCCAAGTATTTCAATAGCAGTCTCTCTAATATTACTGGCCATTTTTGAGAACGACTTCCGGAGTGGAAATCGAAACTTCAAAACATTAGTTAATTAAGAAATGTAATATTCATTACACCAATAATTGTGGTTAAATCCCATAAAAATAATACTTAAAGTAAAATTGTTTTTTTTTTTCTATAAAGGAAAGTAAGAAAACTTATTTGAAGAACCTTTATCTTGGTTATTAAATTATATTAAACAATCGTAAAGAAAAGTGTTCTGTATTATTATAGTAATGAACATTATTTGAACAACCTTAATCTAAGTATCGTATTACGTTGAACAGTTTGATAGTTTTAGATTCAATTTATATATTAATATTGATTTCATATAGGAAATGTATTACAAATAATATTCTTTGCAAATATAATGAAATGTCTAAGAATAGAGCTTTTAATAATAACATAACGAATTATATTATACAGTTATAATCTCTATAATAACATAACTTTTAAATAAATCGATTTTTTTATTGCGGTTTCAAAGGGATTATAATATTCACCAAAATAAACAGCACCAAAATTAAAATGATTATGAAACTGGGGGATTTTGAGTAATTTGTGTATAAATATATTGTGTTGCACCCAGTCGAACGCCTTTTCAGAATCAATAAAAGAAACAAAAAGGTCTGCTTGTTGATATGTGCACCTTTGTGCCAGAGTTTGAAGACAGAATATTACTTCTCATGTCCAAATGCTTTTCCTGAAGCCAAATTGTTCTTGACCCGTGACCTCGTCACATCTTCTATACAGGGTAAGTCACCACTAACGGGACGGAAGATTACAGCAAAATGGTAAAAGATTTGTAAAAAAATTTAAATTAATAGGTTGTAAGTTGATAAAAGCCACAATTTAAAATTATTTTGAAATATACAGGGTGTCCCAATAAATGGCGACGTATCAAAGTTATGACATTGTCATTTTATGACAGTATGGTCTGGTAATTATCAAAAATATAAACATCCGTGTATAATATTCAAATTTAATTGTTCCTAAAAATGAACAATCACGCTATGTACGAAAGCCACCCAGGTCACCAGGATTGACAAAGATGGATTTTTTAAATGGGGTTATATTAAAAATATTGTATATGCTACACTTGCTACTACTCCAGATGATATGAAATTAAGAATTTCGAACGCTTTTGCGTCTATAACACCACATATGTTAAATAATGTAAGCAAATCAGTTGATGATAAAATCGCTTGTATTGCAAAAGAAAGCAAACATTTTGAACAACTATTACATAACTGATAATTTTTTACTTATAGTAAGTTGTGGTTCATTTTGTATTTTATCTATGTATTTGTTTTAATAAAATTCTTTGTTTCGTTATGTATTTAATTATTTTCAATAACGAAAAAATTTATTTTTCAAATCAGCAACTAAAACTATACATTTTTATTTACAACTACACTCGTTTATACCAACTATGCCAAAGTGATGAGTTTAAAAATCGAGAGTGACTCTAAAATAAATATTTTTAATCGATTTACCGTTTAAGAAAATTGTATTACGCAAAAACTATGACTCCTAGTTATAGAACATCCATATACCGCTCGAAAGAGGAACCTGTGTTTAGTATAATAATGTATTAATATACGCCATACGGTGTTCTATTTAAAATAAGCATCATCAATAACACATTAAATAATCCAATAATGAAACTGTAAATTTTGAACACCCTGTAAATAAATGGGTAATAATCAATCATGGAATACATTAATTATAAGATAATTACCAGACCGTACTGTCAAAATGACAGTGCGACACAATAACATTAATGTTGTTCTGAAGCTATTTCCTTGTGGCATTTTTATAATTACGTATTTTTTATGGGAAATAAGCCACAATTTTATTAAAAAATGAATTTATTAACGTTTCGAAGCCCAAAATAGCGAAGCTCGGGTTTCGTTGTCAAAATACAAAATACTATTAAAATAAACAAACATGTTGTTGCTAAGTAAAAAAATTCTTCTAATAATTTATTTAATCTGACTCATTTATATTGGCAATTCAGACGTATATTATACATTTTAAAGTAGAAGACTTTAAAATGATATCGCCAATATTTATGAGTTGCGTTCCTGGGACGACTTTACTAAAAGATAGTTCATTCGATTACATGAAATCAATCCCAACTCCAGAATATCCGTCGCAAAAAAATCATAGCATGTGATCTGTCTTTAAAAAGACAACCAAATGCAACGATGACAGTAAAATTCTCGCGTTAGAGATTCCATAGTAAATCACGAGGGAAAACCAGGAAAAAACCTCGTGATAGTATAATATACGTCTGAATTGCCAATATAAATGAGTCAGATTAAATAAATTATTAGAAGAATTTTTTTACTTAGCAACAACATGTTTGTTTATTTTAATAGTATTTTGTATTTTGACAACGAAACCCGATTTGGGCTTCGAAACGTTAATAAATTCATTTTTTAATAAAATTGTGGCTTATTTCCCATAAAAAATACGTAATAACATTAATTGACTACATCTTTTGTTTTAAAATCGATTTACAGATTAAGAATTTAAATAATTGTAAATTACGCAAGAAATATGAGACCTAGGTATAAGACATCCGTATACCATTCGAAAGAGGTAAATTTGTTTAGTATAATTATTTACTAATATGCATGGTGTTCTATTTAAAGTAAGCATCATAGGACACATTGAATAATCCAATAATGTAACTGTAAATTTTGAACACCCTGTAAATAAATGTGGAATAATCAATCATGGAATACATTCAACCAATATCCAACTATTTAGATGTAAAAGTAATTTTTTTATAATTTCATAAATAACTTCAGAATAAGTCTTTTTTTAAAACTCTACATTTTAAGAAAAGTCAACATAACTCAGAACGCTCTGACATAGGTATAGGGAAGCCTTATGAAACTCTACCTTATTTTTTGCGGACATTTAAAAAATGCAATAAAATATAGGGTGTTCCATAAGAATAAATATAACTTTGATACGCCGCCATTTATTGGGACAACCTGTATATTTCAAAATAATTTTAAAATGTAGCTTTTATCAACTTACAAATTATTACTTTTAAAAAAATTTTAAATCTTTCACCATTTCGCTGTAATTTTCCGTCCCGTTAGTGGTGACTTACCCTGTATATATTCTGTTCTGTATGAGTATGATTCGCAAAAAAACTTCAGAATGTTATTTAGTAGACTTATAAGGCGGAAGTCCTGGGCCTAGATTCCGTGCACTGTAGATATCTACAGTCGCTTTCTGTCGATGGCAATTGTCATGAAAATATTTGAATTTTTAGTTTTAATTCAAATATTTTCTTGTTTTACTAAGGGCCGGTTGTTCGAACGCTAATCAACAATGATCACTATCAAATATTTAATTACTGTCACCAAAACTGTCAAAGTCAACTTTTATTGGGTTGCTGAAAACAAAATTGCTTATAATTATGAGATTAGTTAATCAATTAACATAACAATTATTAACATAATTGATTTAGTAATTTCATAATTGTAATCAATTATGTTTTCAGCAACCCAAACAACAGTAATTAAATATTTGATAATCATCATTGTTGATTAGCGTTCGAACAACCGGCCCTAAGTGTCACTTCAGCATCAATTAGAGTATAACCTAGCAAAACTAGAAAATAATTCAATTAAAGCTAAAAATTCAAATATTTTCATGACAATTGACATCGATAGAAGGCGACTGTAGATATCTACAGTGCACGGAATCCAGGGCCTGGCCTGGCATGATTTGGCATTCTTCTTTTTTGACAGTGATATGACGACTGATTCCAGCCATTATATTTAGGGATCGCTCCGGTACTGTAAATATCTTAGACAAGGAAAGAGAGAGGACGAGTAATCCTATGACCAAAAGTGAAGCCAAACCTTAGACAAGGAAAGAGAGAGGACGAGTAATCCTATGACCAAAAGTGAAGCCAAACCGACACCAGAGATTTTGATCATCGACGTATCTTTGGGGTATTGTTATGCATTGAGTATTTAAAATAAAAACATGAAATGTATTTAAAATGAAGAATTTGTGTACGGTAAATGTTTTATTAAGTTGCTCATATTACGTACATATGTTTCAATACATACATATGTTTTTATTACGAATTTTAGATGATGATTTACTTTATTTTTTATGAAATTTTAACCTTCAACGAACACCCACCACTGGCAACCCATTGTTATTTTTGACGTGACCGCCATGTTTTTGGTGACAAACAAACCAAAAACTGGCTTCACTTTTGGAACGTGTGTGTTAAATGAGTGTTACCCGTCCTCTCTTTTTTCCTTGTCTAAGAGCCAAACCGACACCAGAGATTTTGATCATCGACGTATCTTTGGGGTATTGTTATGCATTGAGTATTTAAAATAAAAACATGAAATGTATTTAAAATGAAGAATTTGTGTACGGTAAATGTTTTATTAAGTTTCTCATATTACGTACATATGTTTCAATACATACATATGTTTTTATTACGAATTTTAGATGATGATTTACTTTATTTTTTATGAAATTTTAACCTTCAACGAACACCCACCACTGGCAACCCATTGTTATTTTTGACGTGACCGCCATGTTTTTGGTGACAAACAAACCAAAAACTGGCTTCACTTTTGGAACGTGTGTGTTAAATGAGTGTTACCCGTCCTGTCTTTTTTCCTTGTCTAAGGTAAATATTATTAAATAGGACAAAGAGAAGGTCTAAATTTTCCTCGTTGATGAACTTCTATAGCTCAACTGGTATTTTGTCTTTTCCTGTAGATTTGTTGATTTTTAGTTGACGTAGAGCATATTCTAGTTCGGACTTAAGCATTGGAGGACCTTCGTTGTTTTCTTTATTTAATGTAGAAGGTTCTCTGATGTCATAGAATGAAAAACTATTATTAATATTATTCATAAATGAAAAAAATTATAAATATTATTCAAAATGTATTTTTTAATTGTAGTGTTCTCCACTTATTCCCCTGGTCGGGTATTATTGACGAGAACCAAGAGTTGAGTGCTTCCTTCAGAGTTCCAGACTTAAAATCAGGAAGGATGATCAGGCTATTAACACAGCTATCACCAAAGGAGGAGGAGATGTTCAGAAATATGGTTAGGAGATTTAATACCATTGTGAAAGTAAGTAGTACATGAAATCCAACATTTCGATGTTGAAAGTTCCCAACCTCCTATATCAAGTTTTGGATATTTTGTTTTGTTGCCCTAAAATTAAAGAGAAATATGTATTTTGACTGTTTACAAGCTCCTATGTCGTTAATTCATGTATGGCCATCTATAAGCCAATTAATGAAATAACGATATAGGAGCTGTAAATAGCAAAAATACATATTTTTTTTTTAATTTGGGGTAACAAAACAAAATAGCCAAAAATTGACATAGGAGCTGCGAACTTTCACCATCGATTTCATAGTTTCATTAAGCACACATTTGCTCGTTCATTGTTTGGATTTATTTAATGGGGTGGGGGGATATGGTTTGAAAAATTTAGAAATTTTCAAATTGATTGAAGCTGGAGAAAAATTAGCGGAGATACAGCATGTTAAATATTCATGTTGAACTTCATGTTGATATGCATGTTGAACTTTCGACCCGCTTTGCAGCGGCTTCGCGCGCCAGCGTGCTTGAGTGTAGAAACGTTCAACAGCTGTTGACTCTGCGATTCAAAAACACATTCCCGTGTGCATCACTTTACGATTTGGAAATATTTGAATAATTTGAAAATAAAAGTTGTTAAAACTTTAATGCTCTTTTCCCAAAACTACTTTTTAAGGCGGTGGACATTGTAACTCAAAAACTACTTGGTCGATTCACCTGAAATTTTGCATAGACTTTCTTTGGGCATTTCGTGAGGAAACGCTGTCGAGATTTTTTTTGTTTTATGCTTACTTTTTATTTAACACTAATAAATCGTTGATTTTTGCCGTTTTTTACAAAAATTTCGTTTTTTTACTTCTGGGTTATACCAAAAACTCAAAACTCGTTAAAAATAAAAAAAATCTCCACAGCATTACCTCTACAAGCTAATAAGGTAATTTTCAATTTTTTGTTTAATCCGGGAGCAGTCGCGCCATTAGAGAAAATCTAAAACGTTTTATCCTTTGCAACATAAATTTCCATTCGTAAATGCATCGAGCAAGATGGTAGGAATGCGTGGGAATTGTTTTTTATTTTATTATTTTTTTTATTTATTTTTTTTTTAATGTATGGCTTTGATGAGAACCAATTAGCGTTAAAATTGTTAGAAATAGATATTTTTCGCGTAACAAGTAAATAAAACTATCATATAATAGTTTGTTTCAAATTCGCATTTAAATTCATATTGTGAGATTTTTTCTCTACGCGCGACTTCTTACGTGACAGTGGACCGATTCTATAAGATCCACGCGAAACAATTACGTTCGTTATCCGACGGTTTGCTATTCTGTAAGCTCATTCGGGAAGAACCGGAGAAGCAGATCACGAAGCCGATTACAAAGCGAAAGCGATAACTTTTGGCTTGCGTTTCGTTTCGCTTTCGATAGTGATTGGTCGATCATTTTCACGTGGTACGCAAGCGCTAAGCGGGTTGTTCGTTGTTGATTCCACAAGAATTGTGTTTTTGTTGATAATGAATTCGTGATGCTCTTACACCATATCTTCCGTAAGTTCCTGTAGCTTATCAAAAAGGAATCGAACTAGTTCTTTGCTTAAGCGAAAAATATCAATAAACCTTATATCTGTTAAACCAAATGGGTCACTTCTATCTCGAAGGAGCCCGCTTTCCTCTCGCGTTAACCGTAGATGGTTTCTTCGCGAGTTTTCCATAATATAGAACAAATTGCACCGGCAACATTTTTATTAAAATATAATAAAAATATAGTTATTCAAGGAAATAATTCAATCAAACTTGTGATTATAAGCCAATAAGGTTATATAAATACGTCATGTAACTGCTAGTTACTCTTCTTCTTTCTTTACTTCTTCTTTTTTTTACTCCCTGCACGTATATTTGCAATGTTGCCGTAATTATTTATTCATACGTCGTTTAAACTCGTGTATTATCGCATGCCGCTATGATAACGAAGCGAAAGCGAAAACTAACCTTATAGAATATGAACATAAATCAACTTCGCTATCGTTTAGCTTAGCTTTCGCGATAATAACGAAAATTATAGAATTCGCCTACTGAAGTGAGCTCGACTGCTCCCGGGTTAAATGATCCAATGCGTTCTACCATTTAAGAAACTAGAATTAACGAAATAACTTTAATGTCAATGTGCAATTTCAAAATATGATTTGTTAAAATCTGATTAAGATTGTCTCTTATTTTAGAGTAATTTTATCAATGTTTTCTGAATTAAAATATCAAATTTTTGTAATTTTCGTAGGCAGCACAGGAAATGGATGTTAGGATAATGGTTGATGCAGAACAAACTTACTTCCAACCAGCAATTACCCGAATTACTCTGGAATATATGAGAAAGTACAACAAACAAAAAGCGATAGTATTTAATACTTACCAATGTTATTTGAAAAATGCTTTTGATGAAGTTTCGACTGATTTGGAACAAGCAAAACGTCAAGACTTCTATTTTGGAGCTAAACTCGTTCGGGGAGCATATCTCGAACAGGTAAGTTTTATCTTTTGATATATTATTATTACTCTTTCTCAGAGGCATCTTTCAGTGCGTCACAGTTTTTCGATTTCTTTCTAACGCATTAAGTTGGAAGTGACAGAAAAAAGGTACGTCTGTGATCACAGTCATGTATAACATTAAGGGCCGGTTGTTCGAACGCTAATCAAAAATGATCATTACCAAATATTTAAAACATAATTATTGATTACAATTATAAAATTAGTTAATCAATTATGTTAATAATTGTTATGTTAATTAATTAACTAATCTCATAATTATAATCAATTATGTTTTCAGCAACCCAACCAAAGTTGACATTGACAGTTGTGACAGTAATTAAATATTTGATAGTGATCATTGTTGATTAGCGTTCGAACAACCGGCCCTTATTCTAGTTGTCGATAGATGGCGCTATAATCGAACAAAAAATTATTTACTAAAATGATATACAGGGTGTTTGGTAAAGAATAGGCCATAGCTTAACCTTAGATTCCTGAGGTTAAAATAGGTCGATTTAAGCTAACTTACCTTAGTACAAAAGTTGATATATATATATATATATATATATATATATATATATATATATATATATATATATATATATATATATATATATATAAAGGGTTGTCTACAGCTAATGCCGTTTCCCTTCCGTAGCCAGGACTTCCATTTTTTTCGATCTTCCCAGTTTCCGTCTTCCAATCCTTTCTTAGACATGGCTTCGTCGACTTCATTTTTCCAAGATCTTCTAGGTCGTCCTCTTCTTCTCGTTCCTCTTGGGCTCCATTCTGCAACCTTGTTTATCCAAGTGTTTTCTGCTCTGCGTACGTGGCCGTACCATTTCAGTCTTCTCTCGTCTATATATTGCAGGGCATCTTTTTCCACTTGCATTCTTCTCCTTATCTCCTCATTTGTTATTCTGTCTCTTCTGGTGAGACCACAGCATCTTCTCCAGTATTCCATTTCGGTTGCCAGAATGCTTTTTTGGGTTTTTTTGTTTATGACCCAAATTTCTGCGGCATATGTCATGATGCTTCTTACTATTGTCTGGTATATCATTCTTTTTGTTTTTCCCTTGATGTTTTTATTCCAGATTACATTATGGAGTTGTCTGATGCAAGATCTTGTTTGTCCCAATCTACTTTTTATTTCTGCTTCTGTTGTTCCGCTTTTCGACATTATAAAGCCCAAATATTTAAAATTCTTCGTTCCTTTTATTTCAACTTGTTCTTCTACTTCTAAGTTTTTTACGTTTTCTTCCGATATTACTAAGTATTCCGTTTTCTTCATATTTATTTCCAGGCCCACCTTTTTGTATTCCTCTTTTAGTTTTCTTACCATGTAACTGATATCCTCTTCATCTTGAGCCATCACCACCTGATCGTCTGCAAAACACAATGTGTAGAGATAATCGTCCCTTATCGGTATTCCCATACCCCTACACTTTGTCTTCCAAGTTGTTAGTGCGTGTTCTAAAAATATTTTAAATAGAGTCGGTGACGTTGGGCATCCCTGTAGTAATCCTTTTGTTGTTTTGAAGTTAGCAACTACCTTGTTTCCGATTTTTATATTTACTTCATTTCCACTGTACATGTTTTTGATTGCTTCTGTTAGGTTAGGTGGTATCCCTATTTTAGTCATTGCTTTGTACAGTTCTTTCCTTGGCACGGTGTCGTATGCCTTCCTAAGGTCTATAAACTCCATGTGTACATCTTTGTTCTTAGCTCTTTTTTTCTCTATTGTCTGTTGTATTGTATGGATATGATCTAGACATGATTTCCCTGCTGTGAAACCTGCTTGTTCTTCTCCGATTTTACCTTCTATAGTTTTCTCTATTTTGTTCCTGAGGATCCTGCCATACAGTCTTCCCATTGTAGCGATGACGCTTATCCCCCTGTAATTTTCGCAATCTTTTCTGTTACCTTTTTTGTATATCGATGTTATGTAGGCTTCCTGCCATTGTTTAGGGATGTCCTCTCAATTTATTGCTCTTTCCATGATTCGGCATATCATTCTTCTTAATTTCTGTGTTCCGTATTTGATTAGTTCCGCCACAATTCCTCCTGGTCCTCCAGCTTTATTGTTCTTCATGGAATTTATTGCTTGTTTCATCTCTTTGTCTGTTATGACTATTTTTTCTTCCTCTGTGGTCATTATTTTTTGTTCGTCTCCATCGATGCTGAAATCTGGTCTTTGCTCTATCAGTAGATTTTTATAGTGGTTCTCCCACTCGTCGTCTGGTATGTATTGTATAAAAGTTTTCTCTTTCCTGTTAGCTCGTAATGATTTCACAATTTTCCAGGCTTCTGAACTTCTTGTTCCTCCCATATTCTGCTCTATACTTCTACATGACCTTTCCCATTGTTCATTTTTTTCTTTCGTTGTAATAGCCCTAACTTCTCTGTTCTTATCTCTATATTTACGGAGGTCTTGTGGATCTTTTGTGCTTAGGTATTTATGGTATAGTTCTTTTTTTTCTTTTATTTTCTCTAAGGTGTCTTCGTGGAATTCCCATTTGTAATTTTTATCTCTTGTATTTTCTATTTCTCCTAGCGCTTCCAGACCTGCTTGTATTATGCTTTCTCTTATGTGTTCGTATGTACTGTTGATATTCTCCTCAAAACGAAATTCCACTAGCTTCTGATCTAATCTTCTTTGGTACAAGTTTCTTATGGAGTCGTCCTGAAGTAAGTGTATCTTCAGTCTTTTTTCTGTTGGTAATTCTTTATGTGGTTCTTGGTTACTCTGTGCACTTTGGTGTACCCATGGTAGTTCTAATCTTGCTATCAGTAGTCTATGGTCGCTGCCGCATTCTGCTCCTCTTTGTACTCTTACGTCTCTTATTCACATTGTGGTTTCTTTCTTCAGTATGACGTAATCTATTATCGACTTAAGGTTTCTTGTTTCTTGAGTCCATGTGTACTTGTGAATGTCTTTATGTTCAAAAAAACCGTTGGTGATTCTGAGGCCGTTCATCTCACATAGTTCTGTAAGTCTTTCTCCATTGTCGTTTCCAACGTCTTCTCCAAATCTTCCAATTGTTTGGTCATTTTCTTTTTAACTGTCAACTTGTCTGTTAACTTGTCTGGTCAACAAAAGTTGATAATAACCTAAATACAGGGTGTCAAAGTTAAACTTTTATTTTATTTATTTTTGAATATTTTCTGACAGGCATGGGACAACAACACGAAATTTGGTAAGTGGTGCTGGTATTGTCCAATCTACTAAGTTATGTTAAACAAACGTTTCTGGCTACTACCAGAGGCGTACGACGGGGGAACATGAATGGTTGACCCTTCCCAAATTCTACGCCACTGACGGAATTGCTATTTTAGTACAATGTTTTTAATTCTCCAATACTTTCTATGTAAAAACATACTCTTCATTGGTAACGATAAAACCATTAGTTTTCGAGATATTTGAATCTAAATACGAAGGAGCATAATACATTAATTAAAATAAATGTGCCTTTTCATTTTTAACTTCAAATATCTCGAAAACTAATGACTTTATCGATACGAATGAAGAGTATATTATTTGCATAGAAAGTATTGGAGAATCTAAAAATTATGCTAAAATAGCAGTTTCATCAGTGGCGTAGAATTTGGGAAGGGTCAACCGTTCACTTTCCCCTGTCGTACGCCTCTGGTATTAACCACAAACGATTATTTAACATAATTTAGTAGGGTGTACAGTACCTACATTTTCTGCCAAGTACCATAAGGATATGTCAAATAGTTTTATAGTACCGGGCACACATATTTCTTAAAGTTTGAAATAAAGAATAAATTATTAAAAAAAAAAGAATACTTTAAAATAATTTGACATATCCGTGTGATACTTGGTAGAAAGTGTAGGCACTGTACACCCTACTGAATTATGTTAAATAATCGTTTCTGGCTACTACCAGAGGAGTACGACAGGGGAAAGTGAATGGTTGACCCTTCCCAAATTCTATGCCACTGATGAAACTGCTATTTTAGCATAATTTTTTGATTCTCTAATACGTTCTATGCAAATAATATACTCTTCATTCGTAACGATAAAGTCATTAGTTTTCGAGATATTTGAAGTTAAAAGTGAATAGGAACACTTATTTTGATTAATGTATTATGCTTCCCTCGTTTTTAGCTTCAAATATCTCGAAAACTAATGGCTTTATCGTTATGAATGAAGAGTGTGTTTTTTACATAGAAAGTATTGGAGAATCAAAAAATTGCACTAAAATAGCAATTCCGCCAGTGGCGTAGAATTTGGGAAGGGTCAACCATTCACGTTCCCCCGTCATATGCCTCTGGTAATAGCCAGAAACGTTTGTTTAACATAATTTAGTAGATTATACAATACCAGCACCACTTACCAAATTTCGTGTTGTTGTCCCGTGCCTGTCAGTAAATATTCAAAAATAAATAAAATAAAAGTTTAACTTCAACACCCTGTATTTCGGTTATTATCAACTTTTGTACTAAAGTAAGTTAGCTTAAATCGACCTATTTTAAGCTCAGGAATCTAAGGTTAAGCTATTGCCCATTCTTTACCAAACACCCTGTATACGACTATACGCTATGAGCTCATACGTAGAGGGGATATTTATAAATTCGCGAGCGCCAGTAGTGGCAAGTCTGTAAACGATTACCGGAAATTTGACATAAATGTCAAAGTGATTAATTTAAAATTAAAATTAAAAACATTAATTATAAAAAATATTAGTTAGTCAAAGCTGTGGTATATATTTTTACCTTAAATATACTTACGTTTTAAATACTGAATTTACGTTTTTTTAATGTTCCGTAATATGTGATTATAAATTAATCTATATTAATCTTAGCGCCATCTACACGATAATTGTGAAAGTATCCGAAGTAAGAAATTAATATTTCATCAATAGAACGTCAAAATGATTAGCAAAATCTTAAAAAAATCTATTACAATTTAATTACTTTTTAGCGTTGTAAATATTAAGCGATAACAATTAAATAATAAATTTAAAAATTACCGGTGAAAGTTGAATTAGTAATCCGCCAAGAGCGACACCAGCGTATAATCTGTACAAGACTAGACAAATCAAATACTGCAATACCCTTTTCATATTTGGCTGATTACGATTCTGACAACTGTCACATTAAACTTAAATGTCATGTTAGAATAAATGTTATAAATGTGTATTATCACGGGCTTACCTTTTTTCGCATGGACACAGAGGAAAACGAACACGGAAGTATTGCGAGAAATGGGTAAAGAATGCGAAATAATAAACACAATAAAAATAAGAAAGTTACAATATTTGGGACACTTAATGAGGGGACCGCGATATGAAATGCTAAGACTGATAATACAGGGAAAGATAAGAGGCGGAAGGAGTATAGGAAGAAGGAGAGTGTCATCGTTAAAGAATTTAAGGGACTGGTTTAGATGCAGTTCTATAGAACTCTTTAGAGCAGCGGTGGATAGAGTAAAGATAGTGATGATGATATCCAACCTCCGATTAGGAGACGGCACTTGAAGAAGAAGACCTTTTTTCGGTCACTTGTGACGTACTGGAAAATACCTCTGAGAAGGACCATACCTACGGTTTTAGATGATTACTATCTGTTTCAACCTTGTAACATATCGATAATATTCTTCTACTTATACAATCGTAATATAATTTATCGCATCTGCTTCTACTTTATACACGTGTTCGGACATCTGCCCTTTGCAGGTTCCAATTAACTCGAATATGAGAAAAGTCATTAAATCACTAATCCATTTTTGTTCTCCGTATTTCTATTGACTGTCGCAAACCTTTTTGACTTGGAAATCTTTACACTCTGAAAACAAATTTATAATCTCGACCCCTAATT
Organism: Diabrotica virgifera virgifera; assembly: GCF_917563875.1. Lineage (NCBI taxonomy): Eukaryota > Metazoa > Arthropoda > Insecta > Coleoptera > Chrysomelidae > Diabrotica > Diabrotica virgifera. The sequence continues at coordinate 58,094,485 of NC_065449.1, read as the reverse complement.
TACTTATTATTTTTACCATATGTGGCTTAATACCGCTCGGATTAGAAACATAATTTCAGGTCGATACTATTGGATTTTATGCTCGAAACTCTAAAAGCCGACCGAACTAAACGGTTTATTTGCTTATAATTTAAATTAGACGCGTACTAAGTTAATTGATTTTTCCCCTTCGTTGTAAAAGTCTAAAGAAGCCGATTTCTTATGCTTCTCAGTTAGTTTATTTAGTTAGTTACCAACCAGTCACAGAGTTAGTTGGTCGCATTTAATACAACTCAGTGTATTTTAGTCTCAGTGTAGATACTAATGTGGTCTCATTTTACAATTCTCTTGCTACTTTCGTTTCGTCTATAGTTTGGAAAATCTCACGTTTATTACACGAATTATTCTCGATTCTCTCACTGTCACGATTAAGCTTGGCACTCAAAACGCGGTCTACGTTTACTCACGGATCTTTAAGACATAACAAAGTTGTGTTATAAAATAAAACATTCTCCATTTATTATTAATTTCAACACCAATTTACACCTTGCTTCGACTCTACAAAGATAATCAGAGTCTTCGTAATCAACCACTACAGAAGCTGGTTCCCGTCTTATGTGAAGAACAAGAGACATTCATCTAGCCATTTTACCAATTGGTGGAGTGTTCTAGACACTATCACCATTAGTCATCACTTAAAACCTGCAACTATTATATTACTACTACAAAATTGATTCTTCTTCTCCTTTGGTGAAGAGAAGGTTGCTCTTACATTAAAAACACTTTTCTGCGTTGATCTATTCGATTCGTACTAATGAAAATATTTTTTCTTTCTCCCCTTCCTTTTACCCAATCAGGGTATTTCCATTCACACATATCTTCCATTCTTTTCTATGTCCTTCCATTATTTTCAATTTCTCGAGTGATTTTTGTTAACTTCTCCCGCTTCTATTACGTGCCGTATCGATTTTTTTCTTGGTCTGTCCCTTTTTCTTTTACGGTGTTCTTTACTTCGTGAACTTTCTTGTAATTATGTTGGGTTACATCCTCATCAAATTCCCATACCGGTTCATTTGTCTCTTTTTTATTTGTTCATTATGGTTCTTGGTTAGCCATTCTCCTAATAGTTTCGTTGCTTAATCTATTCCATTTTGTCTTTCCATCCATCTTTCTTAGGTGTCTCATCTCCATTCCATTTATCCTGCTCTTATGCTTTCCATAATTGTCCAGTTTTCACTTGCATAGAGTACTGTCGATATCACTATTGTGTTATATATTTTTATCCTTCTCTCGTGTTAGTTTTCTTTTTCCCAGTATTTCCCAGTGTATAAAAAAAGAGTGCGAACAGTGCGAAAAAGTAAATCCCATTTAAAATGCACAAGTTCACGCACACTTTAAACCCTTTACGCGCTGCTATCTATAATGACAGTTTTCACAAACTAAAATTTTTTAGTACATAATGATTAGAGACTGGAAAATATGCACTAAAAAATGTCTAAAATATGCATGCAATATGCATTTTAAAACAAGCTGAATATGCACAATTAACATGCAAATATGCATTTATATATGCACTTATTTTTATATGAATAATTTTATGGTTTACGTTAAATACATAAATAAATAAAAAATAATAAAAATAAATAAATAGGTTTGAATTTAAACCAAATTGTATTATTATTTCTTAATATATTTTTTTAACTTCAGGTTTTGTGACAAATAAAACGGCAAAATATTTTATTTTGACCACAAGATAAATAAGAGTACAATAAAATAAATGTACATATTTTTATTGTTACAATATTGATTCATATTTTCTAAACTAATATTATAAAAAGAGTACAATAAAACAAATTTACATATTTTTATTGTTACAATAAATAATCATATATTGATTCATATTTTCTAAACTAATATTATGTCTTCTATCTGTTAATATTTGTTTATAGGCAGAAAAAGATCTCTCAACGTCACAAGATGTAATTGGGGCATATTTAAACTTTGCTATTAGAGACGGATCCATATTAATATTTTCATCGAAGTTTCCAAAATTGATTATATTATTTATTGAACGCAATAAAGTGAAACCCTCATTTTTGTTTAAAACGTCATCAAGTTTATCTTTAATTTTTACTCCAATTTCCCCATTCAGATTTGTTATTTTCTGTTTAACCGAATCAACAATAGACATACTATTGTGAAGACATAAATTTTGAGCCTCTAATTTTGTAATTGAACTTTCAATGATATCGAAATTCGATTTTATATACAACAATTGATTTTTAATAGACTTTTCTTTAAAAATATTTTGACAGTTATCAATAGCGGTACAAGTCGGATCAAAACTTGAAATAACGCTTTTGATGTCGTCGTAGTGTTCAGATAAAAATATAGCACTTTTAAGCCAAGTTCCCCATCTGGTTAATACTGGTTCTGGTGGTAAAGGAATATCGGGAAGCATCTCCCTATATACCTGTACACGTAGTGGTGCTTTCAGAAATACTTTTTTTACATTATTTATTAAGGTGTTTACATTGGGAAATTCAATTCTAACTTTCTCTGCAACTCTGTTTAGGCCGTGCGCCAAACATGTACAGTGAATTAAATTAGGGAAAAAGATTTTAAGATTGGATGCAGCTTTCATCATATATGAGGCGGCATCACTAAGCATTAATAATATTTTTTCAAATGGTACTTGATCAGGTAAAAAAAAATTTGTTAGGGATTCGTTAACAAATCTAGCTATTGTAGCATAGTTTGTTTTTTCCAAACATTTTACACTAATTAAGTATGAGTTTTTAAAATCGCCAGAGTCGTTAAGAACTCCAACAATTAGATTCGCAATTTGTCGACCCTTTGTATCCGTTGTTTCGTCGACGGAAATCCAAAGATAATCGGCTTTTAACTGATTTTTAATACTCGTCATCACATCTTTGTAACATGCACTGACATATTTTTTCCGAAGAGTTGAAGAACTTGGTATTTGAGCTGGTTTATCTTTAATCTTGCAATAAGTTTTTAAAAAGTTTTGACACGATTTATGTTCTAACTTGTGCAGAGGGATATTGCAGTTCAAAAAAAAATGGCATAAATCCTTTGCAAAGGTTTCTTGCCCAACTGACGTATTCTGAATCTGCAAACTGTTCTGTAGAATCTGCTGGCGAGGTTTATTATCATTTTTTGATAGCTTAGTTTGGTGAAGTGAAGTTTTTATGTGTTGAACTACTTGGAATTTCTTTTGACATGGAATCTGGAATATAATGATAATGATGTTTTAGATGTTTTCGTAAATAGATACCTACATTAAAATGATCAAACTTTTTAAACCTCCCCCAATTTTTTTTTATTTCTCAAAGTGAAATTGAAATCGTCAAACAATAAAGTACAGTCAGTGTACCGTAGTATACAGGGTGGGCCACTCTCAACACCTCGCTCTGTATAAGCCAAACCGTTGCGAACTTTAAAAAACAGTTTTTGAAGAAATGGGACGGTTTGTCATTTTAGAATAGACAGACACATAGATGTGCAAAGAAGTTTGATAAGTTTAAAAATCTATTGAAGTGGAGAACTTACCTTTTTATCACAAATGGTGCAAAACATACTTTCACTGTCGATAACTTTTAGATGATTGTTACTTCCAATCCAACTTCTGAGAAGACTTGATTTTTCCCTTGCTACTTTAGGCATTTTCACAATAATAATAAAATGATTTTTTTACACAGTATAGTCAATAACTTGCAATCACAAAAGTTGAATAATCGGCGATTGATTTAAGACTAACCATTCATAAAATAAAATAATCTATCCTACCCTTAAAACAGTGTTGCCAACTCGACCAATATAGTATTTGCCAAACCTCACAAGAATGATGGAATGATCAGTTCAACAGTAGGTATTCCATTATCAACTAATAAAAAATCCCTATAGCAAGCATAACCCAGTACAGATAAATTATTTGTTTTAAAAAATGCTGAAACATGATCCTGTAGTTAATAGTAATCTCATGGTCCACAGACATAAGTACTAATATAAACATTATTGAAGGCGAAGGGATTTGCTGATGTAGGTGTGTATGTGTGAATGGTTAAACATTTTTTGTTAGGAATCAGATTTGACTCACTGATATCAGTTTCAAGTTCCTGTGAGAGAGTTCCTAAGTTGTTTTAGTAATTGTAAGGCCAACATAAAAATTTGTTCTGAATTAGAAGATTTTCGATTTTTACTAAATAATTTTTATATTATTTAATATGCTAGAAAATATGCTATATGCTAAACAAGAAATAAATAAGCTAAACAACACAAAAATATGCCAAATCTAGCATAAAATAAGCTAAATTGGCAACGCTGCCTTAAAATTTCGTTTTGGTTGGTTTTCCCAGAATAATTCATAGTTGGCCGACACCAGCAGAAAGTACAGGTAATATTTGTAATGTTATTCAAAATATAATCGGTATTTACTTAGGTAATTTGTAAATTCTGAGAAGTCTATAAATCTTAAATATCCGGATAATGATACCTGCAGCTATAAATAACGCCCATTATGTTTATGGGTACAACAACAAAGGAGCTTAACAGCAAAATATTTACTTTCACATTTTATTTTAATGGATGTTGATGTTACTAATATATACCTTATTTTTAAATGGGGTAGAGTAAATTCCCATCAAAATATGCATTTATATGCTCTTAAATCTCCAAATATGCAAGGCATATGCATTTATGAAAAACATGAGAAATATGCAGCATATATATGCATATGCATTTTGCATATAATCCAGTCTTTAATAATGATAGAGTAGATAAAAGAATTGATAAACTGTTTAATGTTTCAGGAACGAGCCAGGGCAGCCGCGATGGGCTATCCTGACCCAACCAATCCAGATTACGAAGCTACGTCTGAGATGTATCATAAAACTCTTTCAGAATGTTTGAGGAGGATAAAGGCCTTCAAGCAAAAAGGAGAAGACAAGAAAATTGCTATAATGGTAGCTTCTCACAATGAAGATACCGTGCGATTTGCTATTAAAAAAATGGAGGAATTTGGGATAGAACCCAAAGATAAAGTGATATGTTTTGGACAATTGTTTGCTATGTGTGATTATATTACTTTCCCATTAGGTAAGGTTTCTCTAAATATTTTTTTATTAAGTCACACTTTTTAGCAATCAAAATACAAATATGGTTCTATAATAGTTATTTATGTACCAAGTCAGTAAAGTGACTCTTTATCAAACGAGCCTTGATATTACGAGAAGAGCGAGCGAGGCGAGTAACAGACGAGTTCGATAAAGAGTCTTTACTGACGTAGTGCATACAAAATTTTATCGCTAACATAATTTGATTGGAAATCAACTTGGAATTTGAATTCCGATGATTCGCACCTTAAAGTTGACTACGTAAGAGTTTAGGCTCTGTAATTATTTAAAAATAATATAAAATTTATAAAAAAAAAAATTGAATAAAAATCTGTCGTTTATTTAACTTCTTTAAAATCTCATTATAACACTACACAATTTTTTAAATTTAATTATCTTCATTATTTCATAAAATTAATCATCTTTAATTTTAATAATCCCTGAATGAAAGACTGAAGAGTGAAGTACTGAAAGCTTGGCAGCTTGGACAATGCCAAAATATATTTTATCTACAATTTCACTTTCTACGATAATTGGATATTGGTTTTAACACTGCCATTTACAATTTAAGAACTTTTTAAATTTTAGACGTCATTATAATTTCATGAGAGTGATGACAGATAACTTTTGCAAGATGGCCGCTTTCGATTTTTAATCGATAGTTATCAATATTGAATAATTACTAAATCGGTAAAGTTTTAATTTATTTTATATGAATATAATTACAAAATTCCACTTTTTGACATAAATTTAATTGATAATATCGCAAATTGTGTACAATATTTTTAATAATTAAAGTAAATAAATTTTAAGTTCAATCAAATACTATCCATTCGGTTACTGCCATCGACCACTTACATTCAGTCTTGGTTAATTTGATTAATCGCGGCAGGTAAAGTAAAATTCTTCTTTCTAGTAAATAAACTAATTTACTGGCTGCGGAGCAAAGGGCTCCTATTGGCTTGGTGAGGTCTTTTCCAGTTCCAAGACCACTTTAACCGTTTTTTTATTTCAGCTGGCCAGATTCTTTTGAATCTCCTATTGGCATGATGTTCTATCAGAGGTTGAAGTAGGGGGTCACTGTGTGATTCAAGTCCTCCAGGGTGCTTAGTGCTATATTTAGTGATCACATCCTGTATGAACGGGATTCTGAAGTCTTCATGAAGCGTTAGGTTTGATACATGGTGCATAATTATCGTTCACAGTATTGTCGATTGGCTTTCGAACCTTGTTTTTTTTATCCCTCCATATATTCTTCTTAGGATTTTTCGCTCAAAACGTTTGAGCAGTTCTTGGTCATTCTGTGTAAGTGACCAAGTTTCTGAACCATATGTTAGCACTGGTCTTATTAGTGTTTTGTAGACGGTCAATTTAATTTTTCTAGGTATTTTTGAGCCCATCTGTCTTCTTAATAAGCCATAGTAACACTTATTGGCGAGCACTATTCTTCTTTTAATTTCTTCACTGACATTGTTATCTTTAGTTAGCAGTGAGCCTAAGTATATGAAGGTGTCGACACCTTCCAGTTCTAAGTCATCAATTATTATTATTGTAGGTGTCGGGTTGATTTGGTCTTTTGAACATTTATATTTAGATCTAAACGGGAACTGGTGTATGTTTTCAAAAGACTGATAGTGTGTAAATAAATTTATTAAATCAGCTAAGTACTTTCAGCATATTAATGCCATCATCAGAGCTATCCTATAAAAAGACTAAGTTGAAAAATCTTATTCATAAAAAATTATAAAGTGAAACTTACGTCTTATAGGTGTAAAAACCTCAAAAGAAGAGAAAACTTCGAACAAACACATTATATAGTTTAAAAATCAACCCAGGGATATAACCACTGGTTAGGGTAAAAACCCTTAAATGTTTAAAAAATCACATGTATTGTGTTTTTATAAAATGGCTACCATTATTACAAACAACAGCTGTTACTGACAATATTCAAAAACGACAGGCTGCTGACGGAAACAATAGTTCCTAGCGACATCTGTGTTATTAAAATTTTTGAAAATGACTAAGTTGTCATATGTAGGTTACTAATTGGTATGAAGTTAAAGTTAATATGAAAAACTAAAGTTAAATTTAAATGACAATTGTTAAGTTTAAAGTAAAGTTAAATGTGAAAATAATCAAATTATCACAAAGTATTATTAATTATTAAAAAACCCAAACAACCAGTCAGTTCTGACCAAATATAGAAGTGAGATAGATGAAAACCAAGGATTTCATCTATCATCTACCTATCTACAAGGATTTCATCTACCTTGGTTTTCATCTATCTCACTTCTATATTTGGTCAGAACTGACTGGTTGTTTGGGTTTTTTAATAATTAATAATACTTTGTGATAATTTGATTATTTTCACATTTAACTTTACTTTAAACTTAACAATTGTCATTTAAATTTAACTTTAGTTTTTCATATTAACTTTAACTTCATACCAATTAGTAACCTACATATGACAACTTAGTCATTTTCAAAAATTTTAATAACACAGATGTCGCTAGGAACTATTGTTTCCGTCAGCAGCCTGTCGTTTTTGAATATTGTCAGTAACAGCTGTTGTTTGTAATAATGGTAGCCATTTTATAAAAACACATTAAATGTGATTTTTTAAACATTTAAGGGTTTTTACCCTAACCACTGGTTATATCCCTGGGTTGATTTTTAAACTATAGAATGTGTTTGTTCGAAGTTTTCTCTTCTTTTGAGGTTTTTACACCTATAAGACGTAAGTTTCACTTTATAAATTTTTTATGAATAAGATTTTTCAACTTAGTCTTTTTATAGGATAGCTCTGATGATGGCATTAATATGCTGAAAGTACTTAGCTGATTTAATAAATTTATTTACACACTATCAGTCTTTTGAAAACATACACCAGTTCCCGTTTAGATTTATATAGAAGTGTGTACAAGTCAAACAGTCTTTTTCTATTTATATCTAGTCCCATTCTCTGTGCAGATGCTCTTAAGGTTGATATGAACCCTCAATTAATTTGTTTCTGATCCTAGAGATGGCTCTACTGTAGCATGCCATTGTGGTAACATTTTCAACTTAATTGTAGATTTCTACATGATGACTCAGTAATATGTAGAAACCTGAACACTTTTTTATCGTTACACCCATCGGCTCAATTGGCTATGATGCCAAATTGTTTAAACAGTAATTTTATCAACGCCTAATAACAATGTTAATAGCAAGAAACATTTAGTCCATGTTGTGAGGCCGCTCCCGTCTGAAAGAAAATTATGTTTCGGTTTCTTTGCGGAAGGAAATCTGAGGGCGAAATTTTTGGCCAGAAATTGGAAAGAAAGGTGTCTTGTCATTTTTCTCAAAAGTTGATAGTTTTCGAGTTAGGGGCGATTTAAAATCTGAAAAATGCGAAAATACGCATTTTCGAAGCTTAAAAGCTCATTTATCTTAATATATCGCACATCCCATTCAATACCGATACAACTGCGGTTTTCTTCTTCTACAAAATAGACATTTTAAGACAAGTAATTGAATATTAGAATATTAGTAATTCAATAGCACACGAATGGATATCTTTTTTGAAAAACAAGCAATATTTAACCATTATAAATATTTGTAAGATATGGCGGTATTGCATTATATTTTTAAATAACTCATCAACCATAACTGCTACGATTATACAGATTAACAATGAAAAACCAGACAAAGCTATAAATGGTAGTTTACTAGATAAATTTATCTAATAATTATAATTATTGTATATTATAAATCACAACAAAGTGAAATTAACTCAACAAATTGAAATAAAATGATTGATGTACATTTGCAATAAGATTTTTTTTTGCATAATTCCAGTAAATGCTCTTTTGTTTTCTCTCCTACAGTAGGAGGCTTTTCGTAGGCTGGTTTTGAGTTATATTGCTCTAAAATATTATTATTATCAGAAAAATGACGAGTAGAAAGGTCAATAGTTTTATAGGTTGTATAGTCAAAGTTAACTTTGTAAAAAAATTTTGTAGGAAAACACTTTTCTACTTTAAGAATTTCTATATTATTCCATATTACTTTCTCGTTATCCGAATTTTTGGTGAATTTTTGCCCAAAAATTTTTGAAAGGTACTTGGAGTCAAAAAGTCTTCAGCGTCCATTTCATTCCCTTTATAGGGCCTACCGTTTTTCTTTTTGCAGCACTTATTAGAGGTGGCCACTGACATGAATTGAGTTAAACTGTGTTTTTGCTTTCTCGATTACTGCATGCATCGAATCACCCTCATTTTGGGTATGACAAACAGTAAAAAATTTGTGAGTAATGTTATTTATTTCAGCATGCGTAACTGCATATAAGTACATAAGTACCACCAAAACCGCCTTATTCTTATTCTTGCCAACGCAGTTGTCGGAATAAAAAATAATATCTTTTCCTGCAGGTAAAGTAGATAGATAGCTAGAGAGGCATGTTGCAATTTAATTTGCTCCTCGCATAGCAATGGCCTCGTGCCAAAAACAGCAGGAACTGTTTGCGATGCTACTTCGAAAATCGTAAAATTAAAGCAATTGAGACAGGACTTATAAAAAAATGTAGAAATATCTCCGCAATGTGTAGGTAATACTGCTTGCAAATCGAAGCAAGCTACTATGAGTTTATTATTTTTTATGTAGGATTTGTAATATTTTTTGCTTTTTCTTCTCGGCTTCTTTCTTTACTACGAATGTGACGTGTGTATTGTTCTTGGCCTTTTTATTTTTCTTCTTGATTGCATTGTTTATACACCTCATAAGTTGCGCAATGATCTTTCGTCGGTTTAAAAAAAGAAATATTACATTCTGTGTTAAAAAATGTTTCATATGTACATCTTTTGACAGATGGCAACTGCTTTTCTTCTCGTTACTCTTTGTAGTATCTATACATCTAAGCTAAGGTTAATGATCCATCAAGGAATTCTCTACGAGTTTGAGCTCTTAAATAGTGAGACTCTACGCGCTCAAAGCTATTTATGTGTTTTCTTACGGTTTCCTTAAGTTTCTCGTTTATAGTTGTGCGTTTTGATGATTTCCTCTATTATCTTTCTGAACGATGTTATACTCTTTTGACTTAGCCCAACTTGTTCGAATAAATCGATCTCCAATATTAAGGGTATTAATAAAAATATTTTGCATGCTCTTCTCCTTAATTTGTTTATAGTTAAATAAAAACATAAATTGTTTGTCCTATTACTTCCTTCTACAACTCTCCCATACTTCGGAATATTGTGCAAACGTTTCTGTAAAATACCCCTAGCACTCGCAACATGTGGCGGTATTACATTAAAACATATTATATTCTACGTGCAATATCCATACATGATACAGTTAAGGCGCTACAAACTACGTTTTTGAAGTTACGTCACTAATGTTCTCAGCAAGCGACGTGTATTCTCGCAATCTTCAGATTTTAAATCCCTTGTAACTCGAAAACTGTTAACTTCTCAGAAAAATGAGAAGATATCTTTTTTGTTTAGAAGAAGCCAAAAAACCTAAAGAGTTACAGTGCAAAATAGGAGATTGTTGAAATAGACCCTGCTGCATTGGCATTAAAATCGGATCGACTCGCATAATTAACAATTAAAAAACAACGGTCTAAATTGAAGTTAGACCCGATTACTACTCAGAATTTCAAAAATGAATGTTTAAACTTCACTTTAAGGACTTGCCAACCTTAAATATAATAATTTAAATATGAGTTTTTACGCCTCGAAAATGTCTATCTTCGCATTTTTCATATTTTAGTTCACCTCTAACTCGAAAATTATCAACTTTTGAAAAAAATGACAAGATATTTTTCTTGCTTAGAATGACCAAAAAAACAAGAAAAAATATTTTCCTGGACAAAAAATGGTAATCTTGTGAATTTGTTTAGAAACATTTTTTTTAACAATTTTTGCCCAAAAATTTCGCTGGCACTCTTCTGATTTATTTAAAGGGGACATTTTTGAATAGGAATCCGCAAAGAAACCAAATCAGAATTTTTTTAGACGGGAGCGGCCTCACAACATAGACTAATTACATATTATGTTTCTCCGTAACTAAATATTCCAGTTAGTAAGGAATTCATCTTATCTCACACTGACACTGAAAGATGGTAATAAAATTTTACGACCTCTTCCATTCACTGTCGACAAATCATCTAAAAGTGTATTACATTGCACAAATTTTGTTTATACACATAAACCTTTTAACACGTTGACGGACAGTGCGAATGCCTCAAATGTATAATCAAGTGTTGTGATACTATATGAATTTTGCAAAGTAGAATAGGGAAATTGCTAAATTTGTTTTAGCGCTTATAGATTATGGAAACAATATGTTTTTTGTAAACATGTGGACGACGGCCATGGATGTATCATATTTTATATGCATCTGTAGATGTAATAACAGGATTTTGATTTTAAATTCCGCAAAATATGTTTAAGCAAGGCGAAAACCTCGCGTTTCTTGAGAAAAATATTCCCATGAGATCTTTTTGCGTAATCAGTTTCATGAGATACCTCAGAATAAGACAAAAAAGGTTATAATAAAGATATTAAAAATGACTTAACAGAAAAGATACTGAAAACTATTTCACTAACACCAAAACTAGTTCGTCTCTGTCTTGCTAAGAGAACCGTCGATTTATTGCATTTCGATTTAATGTCCATGATTCAGTTCCATAGTAAAGCACACTGTGTACATAACATTTAATTAGCCTTATTTTGAGGGCCAATATCAGATCTTTGCTGCATAAAATCTTTTTCATTTTCACGAAGTTGGCACGTGCTTTTTCAATTCTCTCTCTTATTTCTGCAGTCTAATCGTTATTTTCTGTGATTATCGTTCCCAAGTAAGTATATTTTTTTACTCTCTCAGACTGCTGGCCGCCTACCGTTAATATTTCATTTATATTGTTGTTCTTGCTATTTTTCATAAATTTTGGTTTTTTGAGGTTAAGGGAGAGTCCGTATTCTCCATTACATATATCTTAATATTTTGTTCATTATTCTTTCTAAGTCTTCCAAGTTGTCTGATATTATGACTGTATCGTCGGTATACCTAATGTTATTAATTAAATTTCCATTTACTTTTATGCCGACTGTCTCGTTTACCAAAGCTTCTTGTGTGATTTCTTCAGAATAAGAACTAAACAATAACGGCGACAGTATGTAACCTTGCCTGGCCCCTCTCCTTTTCTCCATTTGTTCTGACACTTCTCCAAATTACACATTTGATCGTTGGCTGTAGTATAAATGGTATAGTTTATTACTAAAGTTATTATTATGGTATGGTTTATTACTAACGAGGAAGTTATAAATGCCTTAAATCAAATGAAAAATGGAAAATATAGAGACGACGGAATAACAAAAGAGATGATTAGAGATGGAGGTCAAACTACCTTGGAAGCAGTTAAAATCCTAATGAAGAAGTGCCTCTTTGATATTGCTATTCCAACCACTTGGCAAAATGCGCAGCTACTTCTACTACAAAATAAAGGAGGCAAACACAAACTCGAAAATTACAGACCAATAAGTCTGTTACCACATCCGTACAAACTGCTTACCACAATAATGACCAACAGACTATCAGATAAATTCGATAGTTACCAGCCTGTTGAACAAGCGTGATATCGCAAAGGTTATAGTACCGTAGAACACCTACTCCTACAGACAATAAGGACATTTCTCGAAAAGTGTAACGAATACAATAACCCTCTTCATTCAGCATTTGTTGATTACAATAGGGCATTCGATTCCATAGAACTCTGGGCCGTATTAGACGGAATGAATAACGCAAGGATTGATTCCAGATATAGAATATAGAATTATTTACTATTGAATTAGAAGATGCCTTATGTCTTAGAAGAAAAAGTTAAATTGTCACTTAAATTTTTAAGTCATCTAAGATTTGCCGATGACATAGTGCTCATAAGCAACAATACAGAAGAACTAATCTACATACTAAAGATGCTTAAACAGGAATCTGAGAAGAAAAGCGGTTTAAAAATAAATTTAAATAAAACAAAAGTGATGACAAATCAAAATATCAGAATCGACTTAGATGGAAGTCAGATCGAAAGTGTCGAAGAGTCACACGATCAAGCTAGGCAAACAGAATCAAACGGCAGAGATAACTAGAAGAATCCGAATTACTTGGGCAGCAGTTGCAAGACTCAGTGATGTGTTGAAAAACAAAAAGATACCAATAAACCTAGAAAAAAGGGTATTCAACAGTTGTATTCTACCAGTTATGACTGATGGAGTGGATACCGTGACACTTACAGGGTTATCAGCCAATAGATTAAGAACACAGAGGGCCATCGAACGAGCTATGTTAGGAGTATCTCTGAGAGAACATATTTGAAATGGGACGTACGAAACAGGACGAAGGTGGAATATGTAACTGGAAGAATTGCGCAAATGAAATGGAACTGGATAGGACACGTGGCACGGCAAAACAACGAAAGGTGGACGAGAACATTGTACATTGGAGACCACGCGAGCATAGTAGTAGCAGAGGAAGACCACAAAAACGATGGTTAGATGACTTCAAAGCAAAAGTGGGGAGAAACTGGTACCAAAGAGCACAAAACAGAGAAGAGTGGAAAACTCATGGGAGGCCTTTGTCCAGGAGTGGATGCAAACAGGCTAAAGAAGAAGTTATTGTTTTCTTTAGGGACATTCACTTAACAAGCTACATGTTTTTATGGATTTGGCTGTCTCTAGAGGTGTATATTCTCGGGCTGAATACCGATAACCTTTTTCCAAGCACACAAACAATCCACATTGCTTTACTATATTTTTTGTTTTTGTTCTGTTAGTGTATCTTTGGTTGCCTATATAGATGTCATATAGGTGAACAAGGATTAGGATTAAGTTAGGTTAGGTCTGATCCGGGGAACCGGTACCGGGACAAGCGATGTAAGATGATCAAACTAAATAAAGATATCTTAATCAAGAGTACTTAATAGTCATTATTAAAGAACCCAACTAAACATGGTGGCAGCGGTGTTGAGTGCAGCACGTATATTTTAAGTATAAAACTATATTACCCATTAACCACTAGCACATGCCAAGAGTAGCAAAGCAACGTTAAGGGGCAAGAAAATATTCTGCATTGTGGTCAATTGTGGTTGAAATCATACCCGACATAAAGTAACACTGAAAATGTCTACTAATACTACTCCTGATGCAAATACTCAAGGTATAGTAAGTCCAGCACCATTGAATGTTAACCCTCCGGATAAATTCAATTTTTTGGCCCCAGCAATTTGGCCTGCATGGAGGAAGAGGCTGGAACGCTACATGTCGGTATCAGGGCAGCTCCAAAAGACAGAAAAACAAAAAATAGATATCCTAGTGTACCTTATGGGAGAAGAATCCGAAGATATTTTGATACAATTTCAAAAAATTCCAGATACTTACGAGGAAGTTCTAAATGTTTTTGACAAATATTTTATCCCTAGACGTAATATTATATATGAACGTTTCAAATTCAATTCTACAGTACAAAAACCAGGTGAAACCATTGACTTATTTATTACTAGCCTACATACCTTAGCAGAACATTGTAATTATGGGCAACTGAAGGAGGAATTGATCCGAGACCGTATCGTAGTAGGCATGCTGGACACAAAAACATCAGAAAGGTTACACTAAAAGAAACAGTTTTGATAGCAATTTCTGGCTTTTCTTCGTGTCTTATCAGATAAAACAATTGTTCCAGATATCGTTATCGCGTTTCCTTTTTTACTTCTTTATCGATGATTATTCTGCCGCGCCGTTTTCATTTTCTAATATTCTATACTCTTTCTCTTTCTTCTCTCAAAGAAACTGCGTTTATTAGATTTTTTTCTTTCTCATCTAATTTATACCGATCCAGATTAGCTCCATATAACAGTTCTAGTTCTACTTGCATCAGACTAATCAATACGTTTATTTAACATATTATTAAGTGTCAACACATTTTTTCTTTTGTCTTCGCTAATATTTATTTATTTCTGTTGTTTTTGTACATAGAAGAAATCAATATAGATGTAAGATTTTTAAAATTGATTGTTATTATTTCTTTTATATTGATCCTTTTTTTATTTTTAATATGAAGGTGAAAATATTTTTTAACCTATCCTGAATTAATTTCAAAAGTGGTTATTTATTTAGGTACTCTTACTCCATATCTATTTAAATATCGTCCAATTGGTTTCCTTTAAATTTAGCTCACCACAAATGCAAAAAGTAATGAACAATGAAAATTTTAAAGATAAAATAATGATTTCAATTAAAATCCTTAATAAACATAAGTGCGACAAAAGAGAAACACCATGGATGGTAGTTATTAGAAAAACTATTTGACAAAAGTAGACTATTTATGCTCCAATGCAAAATATAGTCAAATACAAAGCTTCAGAGATACATGAAAAAATACAAATAAAAAAGACAACTTTATGTTACTTAAAAACATTAAAAAGCCAACTCGGGTTTAATCGAGACAAAAAGTACCGGCCCTAAATATATCAAAATCTAATACGGCCAAGGGGACTGACAATATTTCAAGAAAAGTAGTTAAATTAATTTCAGAAGGTCACGTTGATGCGTTATAAATAGACGTTACAGTAGTATATATATTCTTTTTCTCATGATCATCTTTCAGTGCGTCACAGTTTTTCGATTTCTCTCTAACGCATTAAATTGTATGTGACAGAAAAAAAGGCACGTCTGGGAATACTTCGGTAATTATTCTAGTTCGGTGATTATTCTAGTTGTCGATAGATGGCGCCATAATCAAAAAAGAATTATTTATTAAATAAAATAATAATATTATCAATATAATCTGTACAATTTATAAGACTATACAAATGAAAGAAAATACCATTTTATAAATGCAATAGACACAATTGATTTGGTTTTATTCCAAATTGAAAATAAAATTTGACAACTGTCAGATTTAACTAAAATGTCACGTTAGAATAAATGTCATAAATGTATATTATCACGGACTTACCTTTTTTTCTATAATTTGTGACGCACTGAAAAATGTTCATGAAAAGGAGAATATCTGTATTATATTACCTACTAACTATAATACAATAACACGTTTTGTTGTACAAAGTAATTGATATGGCAACGCTGCTAGGATAAAGTTCTGTTTGACGCGATTCTAGCAGAAGGTACTGCTATCTATCGAACATAAATATTACCGATGTTGTAGATGGAGTCACTTCATGGCGGCACAAATTCACAGCGGCAATTCAAGATATAATTCTTGTTTAACGAGATTTTTCATATGTTTAGAAAAAAATATTCAACATTTTATTGCAAATATTTTCCACTCTTACAGTTTTATATATGTTGTTATTAAAATTTTGTCCGATTTCTTGCCGGTAGCTTTATTATAAGCCAAAACATATTATTTTTTCCTATTATGTCAAAACTGTAAGATCAAAAATTTTCAAAAAATTCATAAGTATTTCTTAGGATTATATCTTTATGCTGTAAGAAAATTAACAAAATTGTATGTTTGGTTTTCCCGCTTTATACTTGTAAAAAAAGAGTATTTTTGAGTTTTTTCGAAAACGAAAACATGAAGTTCGCTCAAAATTTGTCAAAATACTTCTAGTAATCACATACACCTTCTCAAATTTTTTCAAAATTTTTGAACTTCAAATTTTTTTTTGGGGGGTTCAGATCAACCTTAACGACCGAAATGCTTCAGTCGGAGATTCTGTGGATCTACCTAAGTACTAGTATGATGTGTATGTCATCTACGTATCCGACAAGTTGTACTGATTTGTTAAAGATAGTACCATTCGTATTAATATGAGACTCTCGAATTATTTTTTCTAATGTCAGGTTAAATAAGAGACACGATAGTCCATCACCCTCTTAGTCCATTTTTGCAATGGAAAGGTCTTGAGAAATCGTTTTGTATTTTTACCATGCTCTCTGCTCCTGTAAGTGTAAGTTCAGTTAATTGGACAAGATGAAGCGATATTTGAAATTCTACCATAGCAAGTATAAGTTTACCTCTGTTAACTAAGTCGTATGCGGCTTTGAAGTCCACGAATATGTCGGTGGAAATGAAGAACATGTCTTTCAAAAGAAACAAATGAAGACAAATAAACAAACAAATTATTTAAAACAAAAAAACTTAAACTGAAAAATATTCACTATTCAGTTAATATGAACTCAACTTCTTGCAGTTCATCATTGGCTTTTTTTGTATGAATTGGTTGGGTTCGTAGTTTTAACCATTATTTCTAAGGGTGTAAAATAGACACAACTCTTTTGAAGATAAACTGATTGGGATGAATGCTTAATGCCATATACCATGTATGTTACAACCGGTTCTTGCACTTCGTTCTTATTAAATTTGCTTTTAAACATTGTCTTCGACAACTTGCATTTGAATGAGGTAAAAATTTTTACCAGGCGATTTTTTTATTATTATATTTTTAGGTCAATCTGGATATTCATCTTATAAATACATCCCCTATGGACCTGTAAAAGAAGTATTACCGTATTTATCTCGAAGAGCTCACGAAAATAAAGGAGTATTAAAGAAAATTAAGAAAGAAAAGAAATTACTTGCAAGCGAAATTTTCAGGCGCTTATCTAGAGGTCAATTATGGTATACACCTAAAGGAAATTATGTTCCCGTATAAACACTAGGTAATCTTTTATTTTATTAATAATCGTAATATTTCTTAATATAAATAGGGCAAAATGTCCTAGATCAAGAAGTCGTAATAAAATGGCACAATATCTTTCCGGGGAGCCTTTTAAATGATTTGCAGTGGATATTCTCGGTCCACTTCCGATGACACAAAAAGGAAAAAAGTACTAATGGTCGCAATGGATTATTTTTCAAAACGGTCTGAAATTGTACCTCTTCCTAATCAAGAAGCAACTGCAGTAGCAGATGCATTCATAATACTCGTCTTATAAGACATGTAGTTCCTTTAGGGTTACATTCTGATCAAGGACGAGATTAATCAGAATTATGGCAAGAATTAGTGAAAATCTTGGATATTAAAAAACTCACACCACGTCTCTCCATCTGAAATCAGACGGAATGGTCGAAATATACAGGTTGTTTCATTAATAATTTTCCATATAGTAACTGGAGAAATCTTAGCACAAAATACGAAGATTTAACCTAAAACACTTAAAATAAAATGTGGTTCCTTACTGAGTAAGGGTGTTTTATCTAAAAATTTAAAAACTATTTTTGCTCAGCATTTTAAAACTATTCGACGTATCCTTTACATACTTGGCAGGAAGTATAGGTACTGTACAAACTACTAAATTATGTTAAACAAACGTTTCTGGCTATTACAAGAGGCGTACGACGGAGGAAAGTGAATGGTTGATCCTTTCTAAATTCTACGCCACTGGCGGAATTGCTATTTTAGTTCAATTTTTGGATTCTCCAATACTGTCTATGAAAATACTATACTCTTCATTCGTAACGATAAAGTCATTAGTTTTCGAGCTCTTTGAAGTTAAAAATGAAACGACACGGTTATTTTGATTAATGTATTGTGTCCCTTCATTTTTAATTTCAAATATCTCGAAAGCTAATCATGTTATCGTTACGAATGAAGAGTATATTATTTACATAAAAAGTATTGAAAAATCAAAAAATTACACTAAAATAACAATTTCGTCAGTGGCGTAGAATTTAAGAAGGGTCAACCATTCACTATCCCCTGTCGTACGCCTCTGGTAGTAGCTAGAAACGTTTATTTATCTCAATTTAGTAGGGTGTACAGTACCTACACTGTCTGCCAAGTATGATAAGGATACGCCAAATAGTTTTAAAGTACTGGGTACAAATAATTTTTAAATTTTAATCATATGAATCATATTATCATAAATTAATCAAAAAACTGTGGTATTTCATATTTAACTTCAAATATCTCGACAACTAATGACTTTATTACCAATGAAGAGTATATTATTTACGTGGAAAGTATTGGAGAATCTAAAAATGGCACTAAAATAGTAATTATTCCTCCAGTGGCGTAGAATTTGAGAAGGGTAACCATTCACTATCCCCTGTCTACGCCTCTGGTAGTAGCTAGAAACGTTTGTTTATCATAATTTAGTAGGGTGTATAGTAGTCGCACTTTCTGCCAAGTATGAAAAGGATACGTCGTATAGTTTTAAAATGCTGAGCAAAAATAATTTTTAAATGTTTAGATAAAACACCCTGTAACTCAGTAAGGAACCACATTTTGTTTAAGTGTTTTAGGTTAAATTTTCGTATTTTGTGCTAAGGTTTCTCCAGTTACTATATGGACAATTATTAATGAAACACCCTGTGTAATAAAATTGTTTGTCAATACCTTTCGGCATTGTTTATGTTTGTCGCTGATAATCAAAAAGATTGGGATACTTTAATTCCTCTATTCCTGTTAGCATGTAGAAGTTCCGAACATGAAACAACCGGTTATTCTCCATCGATGATGATCCACCGGAAGAGGAATAGCTTCCTCAATCTTATATTCGGAAGATTACCGGCCCTGCTAAGTAAAATAGGTACATTGAAAATTTGAAAGAAAAATAGGAAAAAGTCTACGAATTTTCTTGTACAAGTTTGAAGCTTCAAAATGTTAGATCAGCCAAGGCCAGACTCAATATGCAGGCTCCTGTACACCGTCCTGAAGAAAAGTTGGCAGGTTAAGAAGTAACAGTATAAGTATTGCAGTATTGAATAAAGTGCTTATAAAGAATTGTAACAATATCTTGAAAATTGGTTGGTAGAGAGGAGAGAGAATACCCATTACAGAAGTCCGGTACCCTCTAGCATCTTGTACAGGTCTAGTGAATCGGTACCATATGGTTTTGGAAACACTTATAGAAGCTAAGCTCTCTAGTAAATCCGATGACCCTTCTCCGAGTAAACGGAACTACAGCAGTCTTCTCAGGTTTAACCCCAAGTGACTACCCTCGGCACCATTCCTCAATGAGCCCCTCAATCAGTAAAACTACATCATCGGCGTAGGCTTGTACATATACATACCGGGTGGTGAACCGTAAAACGGGCCATAGGAAACTCAATGTAAAATTCTAAACTGTTGACATGCTTCCGTAATTATTTTACATCAAAAGTCATGAGAGAATATTTGTCGAGAATTGAAATCTGTATTAAAATCAAAAAATAAAATTATTGTTCTACGATTTAAATGCATTCCAAAATTTTGAAAAATATGATACATTTGCCATAGTAGGTATGTGTGTAAAAGTTAGGCCACAAGTTACTATTTAACTGACAGTACTCACACCATTGACTGAATAAAAAATCTTTATTAATACTTTCTCCGTAACTGAGGGTATCTTATCAACTTTATTGTTTTTAAACAATAAATGATAAAATAAAAATATTGACAGTTCAAAAACGTGAAAATAATGCCTTCATTGTGACACATTATTGCACTGTGTGTGGCCTAATTTTGGGCTGAGAAACTGAAAAATGTATTACATTTTTACAAAATTTTGGAATATGTTTAATTTGTAGAACAATTTTAACAGTTGTTTTCAATACAGATTTCAATCCTCTACAAATAGTTTCTAATGTCTTTTGATGTATAATAATTAGGGAAGCAGGAATTCAACAGTTTAGAATTTTACATTGAGTTTCCTGTGGCCTGTTTTCCAATTCACCACCCGGTATACTTTGTTCGGACAGTCGCTGAAGAAGTCCATCACCCATTAGTTATTCTCTGTTCCTGTACAGTAGTTTCGTATCGTTTTCTTTAATGTGTTTGTATTAATTTTGTTTTTTTTTTTTCTTCCAGATCTCAAACACAGCAACCATAAAACCACTGTGCAGGTTTTACCTAGTTTTGCGACTTACCTACCCGTTTTGTAGATAACTAGTTGGCAGACAAATAAAACTAACGTCGTTACAGAAAAATCTGCGTGACAAATTCCAAAAATTTAACATCAATTGGCCTAAATATACATAAAATAAGCAGTCCCTATATTTTTACAAACATGTAAATATAAAGCAAATAAAGGTCATTTTTAATACTGTCTGATAACGGAAAGAAAAGACTGTGTTTGATAATATTTTGAAATGTCATTGCCTTAAAATATATAACGAAGGAATGTTTTAAGTCATGAATTCAAATCAAAACATTTTACTAAAACAGATCATTGATAAATGATCTGTTTTTAGGGTATCTTATGATTGCATATTGAAGCGAACCTCGTTTGTTGATTTGCTGATTTTTATTTCTAAATCGAATTTATAGTTATAGAAATAAAAATAATTTTAGTTTATATCTTATTGTTAACATATTTTTTAGGATTGTGATTTTTGTGTTTACTGATAATTATTACAGAGAAAGGACTTAAACGTCGCACATGTTTTTAACTGCGTTAATTATTTGTTTACATGTATATTTACCGTTGTGAAGTAGGTATTTTTTTATTTTGACTAATGCAAAAAACACATTTCAGTATAGATGCGTGTTGGTAACATTACTGTTAATTACTTCTTAAAGTTAAAATTTGATTTGGTTTCCAGTAACAGGACTTAAAGAGGTACCAACAAGGTATGAAAAAAAGCAAAAGTAAATTATTAAACCTTTTACATGCCACTATACGTGTAGTCCAGTCGGGTTAGACGAATAACTGACCTAACCTTGCATGCCGAGCTGTCCCAAATTTGATTTTTCTAATCTTTAGGGGAGGCCAATAGTAGTGTAAATTTAAAATCTCGACTGAATACCGCCGTTGCGTTAGCTCTTATTTTGATTTCAAACGAGAACCATTTTTGGTCAATATCTTCGCCATTTTCAACTTTAAAACCAATCAGATCTTACGCTCGCGCTTTTACCGCATACGTACTACAATAAATATTGATTTCAGCAAAAAATTAAAGAGGTCTAAATTGTATAAAATTCAATTCTCTTCATTTTTGTGTAGGTACATTTTTGTTTTAATATTAATAATACACGAGATAATTGAATAATTATGCTTTATCTGTCACTATTTTCCCTCATAACTGGGAAAATATCGACCGCACGAAAAAAATTATAATATAATAATATAGAAAATCACATTTTCAATCATTTCAGTTCCTACACTTTTTGTCGAAAAGTTGAAAATGGCGGAGATATTGAGCAAAACGGTTCTCGTTTAAAATCAAGATGGCGGCTAACGCAACGGCGGAATTCAGTAGAGATTTTAAATTTACATTACTATTGACCTCCCCTAAATATTAGAAATATAAAATTTGGGGCAGCTCGGCATGCAAGGTCAAATGTTATTCCGACTGGGCTAACGTCAAAATTAGGAAAAAGTAAAAAGTAGATTCGTTAAGTTCCTCACAGTATTAAATAAGTATTTCTTGTCTAATTTATTAATTGTTACGAAGTTATTATTTTTTATATCCCTCGCGTGTTATTAGTTATAAATCTATATGTTTAACTGTTTAAATTTTAGAACATGACACATATTATGTTTACTGGTACGAATATTAACAACTATTTAAGTCTAACATAAGACATTGTTGCGTTGTGGTTGTGACCAATATAGTATATTTCATGTGTGAATTTCAATTAAAGTTCATTTTTTGTGTAATATCCATTTTTTTATTTTGGTTATTAGTGATACTTTAATGATTAAGATTATTAGTTTGCTCGCAAAGGTAATATAATCAACTGTGACTAATCAAACGTAATAAATTAAAATAGAGTAGATATATTAAAAGTACGCGTTCATGATGTCGACATAATTCTTCTTTTGACATAATAATCCTGGATGGGTCTTTGCTTGTCTGGCTATGTCTTTCCAGTCAGATCTCTCTTGTGCCCTTCTCCTCCATTGTCTTATATTTATGGTTTTCAGATCATCTTCCAAGTCATCCAACCATCTCGTCCTGGGCCTTCCTTTTTTTCGCTTTCCTATCGGGTTCCATTGCAATATTTTTTTATTATTTTTTTTTTTGTTGTTTTTGCATCCTCTTGTCTCTGGACATGTCCCAGCCATGACAGTCGTTGACTTTTCACAAATCTAACAATATACCCTTCATTCAATTCATTAACCTCGTCGTCTTTCCTGATTCTCCATGTGCCGTATTCCTCTTTTATCGGGCCATATACTTTTCTCAGTATCTTTCTCTCGAGTGTCCGGAGTTGACCTTTATCTTTTTTTGATATTAACCAATTTTCACAACCATAGTAGTCCAAGAGGCAGCGCTGAAAAATCTCTTTGAATTTACTAAAGCTAGATTTTTCACAGTTGATTACTGTGATTGTGTAGAGTGTAGAGAAACATACTGCGGTCGGTCAAGCGAAACGTAGAACAGGGGTTACTGAGAGGGTATCAAAGTTGCTTTCCTACGAAGGTAATTAAATCCATTTACTAAGGCTGAAAATCAGTACACACATTCTAAATTAAATATAAATAAAAGTTATTATAGTCGGTCAGCTGCATGGCGGGACAGAGCCGGTCGGTCGGCCCCAGTGAATGTACAGGGTTATTCACTATATTTTGACCCTCTTGTAAACTGCTTTATTTACAGAATTAGGAAAAAATGTAAAATACAAAATTCAATTTTTAAATTATGATTTTTTGACATATCGTCGGCTTACTGCCAAAACTAACCAACTCCATTTTTAAAAGTTTTGAGAAACCTACCTTTAAACTTTAATTTGAAATGAAAAATCGTCTGAATTTAAATAATGATTTAATAATTGAAAAGTATGACAAAAATATTTTTCAGTTATTAAGTAATTTTTTAAAATTCAGTCGATTTTCAATTTCAAATTAAAGTTTAAAAGGTAGATTTCCCAAAACTTTTAAAATGGAGTTGGTTGGTTTTGGCAGTAAGCCGACGATATATATCGTATTAGTGACGTCATCCATTTGGGCGTGATAACGTAATCGACTATTTTTTAAATGGGAATAGGGTCGAGTGCTAGCTCATTTGAAAGGTTATTCAATTCCCTATTCAGTAATATAAACATTAATATGATTAATTATACAGGGTGTCCAAAAAAAATTTTTTAATTAAATTGTTTAATAATTCAAAAAATTTTTGTTGGACACCCTGTATAAATAATGATCTTAATGTTATAGTACTGTATAGAGAATTGAATAACCTTTCAAATGAGCTAGCACACGACACCTATTCTCATTTAAAAAATAGTCGATTACGTCATCACGCCCAGATGGATGACGTCACTAGTACGACATATATGTCAAAAAATCATAATTAAAAAATCGAATAACTCTTATATTTTACATTTGTTTCTAATTCTGTAAATAAAGCAGTTTACAAGGGGGTAAAAATATAGTTAATAACCCTGTACATTCATTGGAGCCGACCGACCGGCACTGACGGACTATAATAACTTTTATTTATATTCAATTTAGAATGTGTGTACTGATTTTCAGCCTTAGTAAATGGATTTAATTACCTTTGTAGGAAAGCAACTTTGATACCCTCTCAGTAAACCCTGTTCTACGTTTCGCTTGACCGACCGCAGTATGTTTCTCTACACAATCACAGTAATCAACTGTGAAAAATTTAGCTTTAGTAAATTCAAAGAGATTTTTCAGCGCTGCCTCTCCGTCTATAGGTTACTTCGGGTCTAATCATTGTTCTGTAGCCTAATAATTTCGATGTCATCAATCTGTTATTAGAACAGTATGTACGATTCCAACTGGAAATACGTGCAATAATTGATATCGATATAATTAAAGCCCTTAGAGTCTTATACCATGTATTACCATGATGTTACTAGTATGGAGAAAGTACGTGGAACACAGAATCACCAAGAAGTTGAAAATTCCACGTAATATATTTAATCAGCAAGAACTAGTGGCATGTTCGGATCATTCAGGAATGCAAATGAAGAATTTTGTTATATTTATAGGTAAAATAAACATAATCATCATTCAACGTTAAGGTATGAGTCAAATAAAAAGCTCAAAAACTCAAAAGCGGAGCCATTTCGGCGTATCTTCCAATTTTGCTAGTAGACGATTTACGAGAAAATCAAAAAAGCCACTTATGTAGGTCACTAACGTAAAAAATAATATTAAGTGTATGCACTTATGTTCATGTACTATTTACTAGCCATGCCTATAAGGGAATTCATTCAAACTCTTCGCTTGTTTTTTTAAAAAGAACCAGAATCTCACTTTTAAAGTTGTCCTGATTTGTTTGAAGGAATATATCCTTAAAATTTTAATAAAGTATCATTTGAAATATTCACTTGGTTTTAGTACTCTACAATGGTACTCTCTAAAAAACAGAAAATTTTGACAACTTCAAATGCTACAGCTGTGTTTTAAAAAGTTCAAAATTGTGCTTATAAGGAATTATGGAATTGTCAACTAAATACTACGTGAAGGCAAATATATGTATTATGTGCAATACCTATATATTTTTTTGATATTATTGACTTCAAACATTTTTTTTTTTATTTTCTCTAGAATACTCACTAGCAAAATGGGAGGATACACCGAAACTGATGCCCTAATTAAGCTCTAATTACGCGCTTTTATTTGACACGCACCTTAACCTTTAGTGCCGACTGTTTATTTTGCTTTAGGCCTAGTTTAATATTTTCGTGACAAGACATTTTGTAACGCGACAATTCGTAACGTCAAAATTAAATTATTCTGTTTATTTTTGTTAACGTGGAAACTATCTGTTGTTTCAGTTACAATTGAAATTGTGTTTATAAATTTAATGTCCGACTGGTATATTATTTGACAAATAATGACATGATTTCGAAGTCAGTTAAGTATGATATAATGCCCTATGGCGTTATTTTGAAAAATAACGCCCTAGGGTATTAAATTTAAATAACTAGTTAAATACTGTCAAGTTGACAAATAGCAACCTAAGTAAAACTATGGTTACCACAATTACGTTACGACTATTGCTGCTAAATGTACTTATTTGAAAACTAATTAATTCAAAATTCATTCAAATTTTTTGCATATAAAGAATATTTAGTCGGACATTAAACGTTGAAGGCACCACGGGTATTATAGGTAATAACGCTTTCGGTCAACGTATATCCCTCGGGCCAAAGGCCCTCGCTATATACAGCATTGACCTCAAGCGTTATTATCCTTATAATACCATTGGTACCTTAATAACTATAACGAACCCGCATCAGTATTATATTAATTATTATAGTAAATACATTGTTCTGAAGCTATTTTCTTGTGGCATTTTTATAATAAATTACTTTTAATGGGAAATAAGCCACAATTTTACCAAAAAAATGATTTTATTAAGTAAATACATTATTATTAAACTGTTTTTATTCGTTTCGTTATTTTTTAGACTTAGTTTTACTACTTTAAAGTAATCATTCAAGATAACATATTAAAAAAAATTCATTCATATTAACAAGAATATGTGTGAAATATATTTAAAAAGAAATAATGGTCTTAAAAAACTACCACTACTTTTAGTATAGAAATGTATGCAAAATGAGTTTTTGTATAAATTAAGTAATACATACTAAATTTGCCAAAAAAAATTTAAATGTTGGCGTGACGAATATATGTAGTTACGAACTGATGGCGTTACGAATTGTCCATTACCGTTTGTCAGGTTACGAACTGTCGCGTTACGAGATGTCATGGAACGGCACCCAAAAAAAGTTGAAGGATACCTGTAATGACCAAACTGCTGATATCAAAAAATCCACAGTCGATTAAGTGATTTACACTTGATTATATTTCATGTGATTTCGTTTTACTTGTGTTAGAATTAAATGTCTATGAGGTCTTTTAATTAAATTAAACAATACTTTTATGGCACCACAATTATAGGATACCCTATCAAGTTCACGCAGACTAAAAGTTCATAGCGTTCTTTAAAAAATACATTTTGTACAGTAAAGTAACTATTGTGATTAATCTAGATGTACATTTTATGAAAATCCTGACTTTCATGGTAATCTAGATTCATATTTAACTACCTATACTTTATTTTACGTTAAGAACGGACCGTTTTGCTTACGCAGATCAGTGTTGCCAAAATTCTCAGGCACGTGTTGCTACTAGATTCATTTTCGATGCGATAGAAACAGCACCGCCGCGCTTCTATCGTCCATAAGAAATACGTAGCCCTATCTATGGCAATGTTCCGTCCTTAACATGAAACGCTCTATAGTTGGTAGTGCAGAGTAGGGATATTTTTTATTAATTGTAGAAGCTATCTGAAATTTTAATATGAATACAGTATACTTTTAAAAACTGAGATTATATTAATTATAGACGAAAATGGGAAAACGGAAATATACTTTTAATAATAATTGGAAAAATAACGTTTTTCATATATATTATTGCTTAGTATGTTTCAACAGTACTCATATGGGAGTTTTTTATTGTGTTCATCTTAAAATAAGCTTATAACGTATTTATTCGTTTTAGAATCCCTAATAAGGTTATCTGTTTGACCGTGGTTACAAATCAATTGTAATTTTTATATTAGTAGTTTATAACTTTCTTTTGCTCATTACCCACAACAGATATTTGATTAGCCTGTGATTTTTAGATTTTCTTTTAAAAAAGTGTTGAAACCCTACCGTCTATTACGTTTAAGTTGTTTACTTTTGGTGTGTAAAAAATAAATTTAATAAAAGTTTCGTCTTGTTTTCTTTTATATTTAGTGTTAAAATCTTGGAGTAATGTGGGTAGTATTATTCACGATAATAACGTGATACACGGTGATAGTATTGTGACGAATTACCGACCGTAAATCACAGGTTCCGTCTCGACAGCGCATCACGTAAGCAGACATCTGGAAGGATGACTCATCGGACGAGCGAGGAAAAGATTTCTCGAGAAAGATCGCCCACGCATTTATAAAATTGGGCGGTTCCGTTTTTCTGGAACGTTCGAAAACATGGCTTGTATTTTTGTATTCAATATAAATAAGGATATAATTTTGAGGAGTGGTTAGTCTGTAAAAATATATTCGTCTGTACTGTTATATAAATAAAATCGTATATAAATACGAACCGCTTGTTTCTTTGTAATTATAAGTTATTAGAGTAAATAACCGCTACAGTATTATTAGAGATACTGCTCATCTGAGGTACCCAAGAAATTAGGCGTGTGTAACTCTTAACTAACGCAAATCTGTGTAACTCCTTTGCACAAAGTTGGAATAGGGGGGAAAATATCAAATGCGTAAGACTGAGACAGGGAGAACCGTTGTTCCCATTCCTATTTAGTCTGGCACTAGGATATGTCATGCGAATAATGTATCCAAAAATCAAACCAAACATGGCTGATAAGGGAGCAAAAATCGTACTCACCTTGCCGATGACGTATATTTACATGCAGTAGCACAAATTAACATATAAGAAGATAAAGATATTTTCCCGAGCTTTGAGCTGCATTAAATATGGGTCTAAAAATAAATGAAGACAACGAAATACATGGCCGCTTCAAAACAAGAACGACCGATAATAAGGCAGAATATTACTTTATATAATAATTATTTGATATAATAGGATTAGTAAATAATTAATATACCTTTTGGGATTAAATTTTAAGCCCACTAGCACTCATTACGGGTACGCCTATGGCCGTTTCCGTAAATAACTACCCTTGGCTAATTTTATTATCATAACGGTAGGAACTAGCGGTACTGGCACATTTCGTTGTCGGTACGACAAACACAAATAAGCTATAAAAACCCTAACAAACTAGTATTGTTAGAATTTTTCTGCATAAAGACAAATTTAAACTACGAGTATTCGCATCATAAAAATAGTCTCGTTTTTATAACTTTATCTAAAACCGAAAATAGGTCGGTCCTTTTTGACAAATGTATTTTTTGAGAGGGGACATACCCTCACTTTTTTTAGAGGAAAGGACTTGGTGGCTGAGTATCTTGGAGTGCAGACGTGTGTCTCTAGTATCTAATATCTTATCTACAATATATCTTATCTGAGTGTGAATTCACTCTATCATCTTCCTGATTGAGATCTAACATACGATTAGGTCCAAATCACAATATAAGTAACTTCAGTGCTTGATTACTAGTTAACCCTCCGTTAGTCGCTAGGATAAACGGAGCACCAAGAGTCGCTACGGTGTCAGAGACCGACAATTTATAAAAATAGTTATTGCTATAAAATTGATACAAATATTTTATATTGTGTATAGGAATGACTGAAAAATATTTTTGAAAAACAACAGATATAAAATGAAAAACCCTAGTACCCTAGTATACCAATATACATATTGTTATTTGTAATATAAAAATATTCGCTAGGAACCATTTCCCATAATTCCAATAAACGTTTTTGTTCGGCTTTAAAGGACATCTATAAATAAGATTTGACCCAAACTTACCGATAAAATGCAATAATAAGATGCTAAATCTTTACCTGAACTGCAAGTTATGCCAATAAAGTAATAACCACACCGTTAGTCGCTACGGAGTCTTGCACCGAAAATAGCTATAAAACTCGCACAACTGTACCCAAGTAGGTAAGAATGAATACTAACACGAGGAAAAAACCAGTTATTTTGTAAATCCCGAATGAATAATTCTGTCGTCGGTGTGTGACACCGGTAGCGACTAACGGAGGGTTAAAGTAAAGTTTAGATTCAGTGCAATTTAAGAAGCGGCATCATCAGAGTTACTGTAAGTGTCTTAATTAAACATTACATCCAATTATCTCCAAAAATAGAGCTAATCTACGGGCTATCTATCTCGAACCTTTCTTCATCTGTGGTTAAGACTATCCACCGATGTAATCTAGTTCACTAAAGGACTGCGATTTCATTAATAGAACTTTTTAATCATTAAATAAGAAGTTTTCATTATCAAATATTAATTACAAACATTCACTATTTAATTAAAAACTGCGATGCCTTATTTAAAAAAACCGAGTGCGGCTGGTTTTTGAATTTTGAACTATAAACTTTTGTTAACTTTGTATGCTTTGAATTTAATGTTATTATATATTTGTTCTTTATATTTTCTATCCATCGTTAAATTTATAATAATAGTTATCTCGAGATAAGCCCTAAACATCAAAGAGAGTATCTAGTATCTTTAATGATAGATGCTTGATTGAATTTTTTTAATTAATGACCATGCTCTCTTTACTGTGCGTTTAATTGTGCATGATTTTACCATATGTATTTCTTTTATATTGTATATTGTTTCCTGTTTATTTTTTGTTGTTTTTTTTTGGAATTCACCCATTTGGTGAACCATTTGTTTAATATATTGTTTTTTGTTTATTTCACGATTTTTATTTATCTACTACTAATAAGTTTCCTGATAAGAGATTACCTCTAAATATTTGCTAAGTAACATAACTATCACTATATATTATCTTCAACCAGGAGAAAGATCTCGCAGAATAAGTTTTGTAGGTAATTAGGTGGCCGACTGTCACCGAATATATTTATTATTTCTTTATGTAGTGTGTTGACAACATTTATTTTTTACTAATTAACTGTTCATATCTTTTCTGATATTTGGTCTCAGAACCTAATTACCTTTCCTTACCTGTTTTCGTTTATAAGGTTTCTTAATTTTCCCCTTTTAACCCCAAAAAGTTAAGTGGCGCCCTCTTTCTATCTTCTCTTATCTTTGGTAATTTTAACTACCTATCTTTTTCTCTCTCTTCTCTAATCTACCTTCTCTTGTCTTATCTTTACCTATTTCTTCTATTTGCCCCATTCCACGTTCCAAAAGCTAGTTTCGAACCCACGACTCGCTTTCCACCAACCATCTGGCTGCCGTTCGCAGTGTCTCCATTGGTGACCTTTCTAGCACCATCCAAAAAAGGTTTCCGAGGTTACACCAGTAGTCGCATGTGGGAGCGAAACATGGACGCCAACAAAAAGAGAAGTACATAAATAAATTGCTGGCGTGGGAACGTAAAATCCTTCGAGTGATATACGGCCCAGACACAAGGTCTAATCCTTATTTATTACTTTATTTTATTATTAATCACCTGATTGGTGCTTTATCTCTTGTTATTTTGACCACGCGTGTCTCCCCCATTCTGCTTATGTGGTTATTCCATTCTTTTTTCTATTTAGTGTCCATTCATTTATACACTGTACGTTACATTGTCTTCTAATGTCTTCACTCCTCTGTCTATCGCTTAGCGTATTTCCTGTAATTCTTCTCAGTACTCTCATTTTTTCGCAGAACGTATAGCAAGGCTCAAGTGGCAATGGGTCGAGCATGTTGCCCGAGATAATCCTGGAAAATGGACACAGAGATTAACAAACTAGAGAGCAAGAGAGAACAGGCTAGGAGTAGGCAGACCGCAGAAGAGGTGGACAGATGATATCAGACAAGTCCCAAGCAAACAGTAGATCAGAATTGCCAAGAATAGAAATCGATGGAAGAAAATGGAAGAGGCCTATGTCCAGCAGTGGACGAACATAGGTTGAAGAAGATTCTCATTTCTGTCGTTTCTAGTGGTATTTGTGTTGTGAATGTATCGGCTTTTGTTTCTGAAGTATATGTCATTATTGGTCTTACCCTGGCTTTATAAATTCTTGACTTCATCTCAGGGTTAATATATCGGTTTCATCATATTCGCGATGTTAAGTCAGAATGAAGACCTCTCGTGGATTTCAGCTGAACTAGTTTCGAGGGTGTTTTCAATGTCAAACGCTGAGCGCGCATGCATTTGAAACAAGTAGGTAATATTCATTATTTATTTTTGCAAGTTTTTTTCCAAATATTATATACAATATCAACGTCAACTTTTATTTGAAAGGTGAACGAGTAGTCAGTCTTACAATGTAATCTGAACAAAGAACACGTTTATTACAAAATAAAATTTCACAAACATCCCAAAACTAAAATACCTAAATACAAAATAATTGAAATTATAAATTTAGTCTTATAAACACACATTGCACTGATTTTTTTTCACTTCGATGTTTGCAAAAAAATTATTGAACAACTCTCACTTTAACGCTCAATATCAAACTGATAAAACACTTCACTCACACATATCCAAATACACTGCGCTCCAAAATTAACGCATAATTTTAAAAACCTGGTAAATCAAATAATTTTAATGTTTCGATTTTTGTGATAATATATTATTGTTACCTCCGGTATATTGTAAAATTTATCGAAAGAACGGTAAAAAATGCCGATTTTGTTATCATTTTTGCAAAAAAATTAAAAACATGTTAATTGTGCTTCATTTTATTTCGAATTTAGTTAGGTTGGAATACGTTGTGCTGAACGTTTAAAGGGGTTTTTCATGTTTATTAAGTGTTTTTTTTTTCTTTGAAATGAACCACCAGCAGCAAGAAAATCGAAATTTGTTAGAAAGTGAATGTATTAGAATCGTTTAGCGAAGAAGGAAACACTCAAGTAGAACTCGCTGAACGTTTTAACGTCACTCAGTCAACCATTTCAAGTGTTAACACGTTTTTCTGTTACTGGAAGTAACTCGAGAAGACCCGGTCAAGCCCGCAGAAGGGTTACAACTCCTAATCAAGACCGGTTTTTGACACTTCGTACACTGAGACAAAGGTTTATTGCCAGTACTTCTCTACAAAATGAATTTTTGGATCGTTCTAACTTTAGAATCTGCCAAAATACGATTAGAAGAAGACTTGCCGAAAACGACCTACGCCCTGGAAGGGCACTAACTGGCCCATTATTGACCAGAGACCATAGAAGGCAAATATTGCATTTTGCTCGTGAACATGTTGATTGGAATAATGACGATTGGGGAAGAATATTGTTCACCGATGAATCCAGGTACTGTTTTTTTGCTGATGACGGGAGAAACAGAGTGTACAGAAGGTCTGGGGAACGCTACGCACAGTGTAACACCGTAGCACAGTGGTTCCAAATGCTGAAAACGTGGTCATGGGGCGAAAAAAGGAGTCCCTATTTAGGGATTTTCATGTTTACAGTTGTTTTCTCATACTATCGTAGAGTCCTAACACGCAGGTATGACGATCAGACTGGATGTATTCTGGTTCACAACTCAGGAACAAGTGGGCCATGTCCGGGGTTATTTTGGGCGGCAGAGAAAGTGAAAAAGAACGCGTATATTGAAAAAGCTGTAAAGCCTTTTGTAGTTTATCAATTTTATCGCTGTAGAGCAGATTCTTCTTTTTAAGTATGTAGTAATGTAATGTGTGACTTAAATCAACATTTATTAACAATAAATGCCTTAAATTTGTTAATGCATAAATAGTGAAAATCTACTTGAAATAACTAAAATTTTGTAAAAATTGATTCAAAAAGTTCAAAATTCTGCATAATTCTGCGACAAATGTTTATTAATCTTAAAATATATAGTAAGGAGATACATAATCACTTTGGTTTAGCTGCCTATAACTGCCTATGCATTGCTGGCAGTTGTTTGAATACAAAAGTGGGAAATGACGCATATTACATGATTCTGGCGATTGTTGAGTATGCATGGGCAGTATAAGTAATAGTTTCTGAATATTGTACTTCATAAAGAAAATGTATTGGTAATGAGCAGTTTCAAAAGTCCCTTATAATATAAAGTTTTTAACAAAAATGCGGCTAAAATAAAATTTCTTTCGTCCATATTGGATCCGCCATTTTGTTTAAAAAAAAGTAATGTTAGATTTGTAATCAGCGACCTTAACCTACCAAATTTGACAAAAAATTTTCCTTTTTCATTGATATTTTCAATGTCTTTCCGCCATGTTGGATCCGCCATCTTGTTTTTCAGAAAAAATAATGTCAGATTCGTAATCAGCGATGCCAAAAGTCCTAAATGTATAAACAATATACGCTTTTAAAGGTTCATGACCACGTTTTCGGCATTTGGAACCACTGTGCGTAGGGACTGTACAGTATGGCGGCGGCTCGGTAATGGTGTGGGATGGGATTAATTTGGAAGCTCGTATGGAATTAGTTAAATAGATCGCGGGCGGCTTACATCGCAGAAGTATATAACAGACATTTTAGAAGAGCATGTCGTGCCATTTGCACCATTTATTGGGGATAATTTCATGCTTATGAAAGATAACGCCAGGCCACACATGGCAAGAATTGTGCAGCATATCGTCAGGAAGTTGGAATTCCTGCCCTGGATTGGCCTGCGACAAGTCCTGACCTCAACCCAACAGAACATGTTTGGGACATCATAGGCAGACGACTACGACAATTACCTAATGCACCAAACACATTAGATGAACTGTTTTTGCGGTTAGTTGAAATTTGGGATCAAATTGATCAAGAAGAAATAAAAACGGTAATTCTCAGTATGAGAGATCGTTGTCAAGCATTAATAAATGCCAGAGGAGGCAATACTCGGTACTAGTACTTTCTTGAACTTTAAAAATTTCAATTCCGTCATTTATTTATAATGTTAGTTTGTTTAGATCAGTTGTTTGTTTAGATGTTTACATTTTTTGACATTTTTTGTAAAAAAAGAAAATTATTTTTATTTAAGATGGTCTAAAAACAACCATAAAGCAGAAAAGAACAAACAAAAAAATTTTCATTACAAAATAAGAATTTTAAAATTATGCGTTAATTTTGGAGCGCAGTGTAGATAGTGGTGTGTACGAAAGAATATTGGTAAAACTTTATAATGCGGCACGAAGTACCGTAGTGTGGCCACCGGAGGGTTAATAATATTTTGTGATGTTGCAAATATTCCTGAATATTACCCAGGGCAACACAGGACTCTTCCCACGTGGTTGGAATGTAGGAGGATTGAAACCACGTGGGAAGAGTCCTGTGTTGCCCTGGGTAATATTCAGGAATATTACCCTGGGTTGAAAGGCAACTCCAATATGTGAGGTTTCAATCCTCCTTACATTCCAACCACGTGGGAAGAGTCCTGTGTTGCCCTGGGTAATATCCAGGAATATTTGCAACATCACAAAATATTATTAAAAATATATATATCCAATCCTGTTACTCGATGAAGGAGCATAGGTCATCCACGAAGCTTCTCCATTCTCCTCTATTTCTAGCCATGGTTGCTATTTCTCCCCAGGTTTTCTTCATACTTTTGTGGTCTTGTTCAATGGTACTCCTCGATGTTTTGGTCGGGCGTCCTCTGCTTCTTCGTCCAACTGCATTCCATTTGAGTGGCTGTTTTGTTATGTCTGTATTTTCTTTCCTCACGGTGTGTCCCAGCCAGTTCCATCTTTTCCTCTTTATTGTTGTTCTGATGGGTTCTTGTTTGGTTTTCCTCCATAGTGCTACATTTGTTATGGTATTGGGCCAATATACCTTTAGAATTTTACGTAGACATCTATTTACAAAAACTTGGATTTTATTTACATTTCCGTCAGTTATTGCCCATGTTTCACTCCCATAACGTAGCACAGTTTTCACGTTACTATTAAATAGCTTTATTTTAGTATTTTGGCTGATCTGTGTTGATCTCCATATATTTTAGAGGGTTCCAAAGGCTTCTTGTGCTTTTCGTATTCTCTGTTTAATATCTGCTTGAGCTCCACCTTTTGCACTGATTATACTGCCTAGGTAGCAAAATTCTTGAACCTGTTTTATTTCTTGTTGGTTGATGTATAGTTTGTCACAGTTAGATACTCCTATTCTCATCTCTACTGTCTTGTTCGTGTTAATTTTAAGACCCACTTCTGCCGATCTTGCCTCTAGCTTCCTTAACATGCTCTTCATATCATCTATTGTGTTCGCTACGAAACATATCATCTGCGTATTCCATATCTGCTAGTTTCTTGTTCTGAAAGTAGTTCCAAGGGATCCCATTTTTTCTGTCAATTGCTTTTTCCAGTATAAGATTAAGACATATATTGAAGAGCAAAGGTGACAGTATGCAACCTTGTTTTAAACCTACTTCAATTGGTATTTTATCTGTCATTTGTCCTTTATGCAATACCTGACATGTTGTTTTCTGATACATCACTTTGATTATTCCAATGATCTTAGGAGGTAACTTATTTAGCCTTAATATTTTTCACAGGGCTGTATGCTTTATGCTGTCGAAGGCTTTAGCAAAGTCTATAAAGGCCATTATCAAGACTGCGTTCTGCTCTATAGTTTCGTCTATGATGATTCTTGCCGTCGAAATCCACAGAGAACGGCAGTTCTCACCAGTGGCGCACAACACCCCTACATGCGACACTATATATACACGAAATTTTCGATTTTCTAAACCTGACTGAATTGAAAATTGGGCCAAAACCCATCTTAAAGTTTAGGAAAATAGTCGTCCATTCATATGTCAACCATCAATTTTGGTCCAAGGGTGTGGATTTTACGGCCCTTCCCATTTAAAGCCTGTTTTTCGTTCTCGTCCCCAAAACTCCCAAAAATTTCAAAAATTTAAGCCCGACCTTTGCGGCTTCTGATAGCACAGATAATTACCTTTCCAACGCATGTTAAATTTTGAAAATCGGTTTTACCATTCAAAAGTTATCGAGCTCAGAAATATGACTCAATTTTTATTTAAAAAATTGAAAATGTTTGTGGGTATGTATGTATGTATGTATGTATGTATGTGTGTGGAAAAGTTACACCGATCTGAATGATTTTTTCTGTGTTTCAAGAAGGTGTGGGGGCCGATTCAGAACCGGTCTAATTTTTGACTTTTGACTACCCTTAAGCCAGCTAGAGGGCTAGGTAGATACAAAATAGCATATTTTTTGGGCGTATATATCTTAGGTTCAAGGAAAGACAGGAAAACCGCAAATACACCAAATCAATAGGGTTGAGTTAAGCTTTTAAATGGCGCATAAGCGATCAAGCTGAGGCATATACACTGCTCACCATAGCCAAAAAACTGAAAAATTAAACTTTGAAAATTTTGGTTTTTCGACAATTACTCAAAATTTCAACCTACGAATTGCGCCAATAACTGAGCGTTTGTAGAAGGACTTAGGACGCGTCTAACGGTGTATACTTCATATCTGAGAAAATTCGAATTTTTAAGTTATAGGCTTCATAAGTATGATCAAATATATTTCTTATGGGAAAAACGGGTTTTCAAGCTCAATAATTCCTATAATACGTTCAGTTATCACACTCGATCTTGGATGCATCAGATACTACTTGTCAATACGTTTCAAACTCATGTTTGGTGATCAACATCAGGTAAGCCGTTCAGAAGTTATAGAGCTCCAAATGTATAATTAGTCCAGGAACTGTAATTTTTCACTTCGCAATTTTTACAGAATGGATAGATTTGTTTGAAAATTTGACAATAAGTAGTGGATAGTCCAAGGATCAAAATCTATATGATGCAGAAATACGCTTTTACCATGGGGTGGTTGCCACCTCATCTCGAGGGTGGAAATTTTTTATTATATTTTGACCGCAAATGCTGGTAAAAATATTAATTATAAGCAAAAAAATGTTCATTATACATTTTTTTTAATAAAATTAATAGTTTTCGATTTAGTGGTTATCGAAGCTATTAGTTTTATATCGAACAAATTACCAGAGACCGGCAGTTTTCGCCAGTGGCTCAGAAATACACCCCCCTACACGCGACACTATTATATGCACGAAATTTTCAATTTTCTAAATCTGACTGAATTGAAAATTGTGCCAACTCCCATGTTAAAGTTCAGAAAAAGACTCACCGATTTATATGTCAACCATCGATTTTGGTCCAAGGGTGTAGATTTTACGGCCCTTCCTATTTAGGGTCTGTTTTTCGTTCTCGTCCCCAAAATTCCCAAAAATTTTAAAAATTAAGTCCAACCTTTGCGGCTTCTAATAGAACTTATCATTACCTTTCCAACGCATGTCTAATTTTGAAAATCGGTTATACCATTCAAAAGTTATAGAGCTTAGAAATGTGACTCAATTTTTATTTAAAAAAGGGAAAATGTTTGTGGATATGTATGTATGTGTGTTTGAAAGTTAAACCGATTTGATATTTTTTCTCTGTGTTTGAAGAGGAGGTCAGGGCCGATTTAGAACCGGTGTAGTTTATGACTTTTGACCACCCATAAGCCAGCTATAGGACTTGGTAGGTACAAAACAGCATATTTTTTTGGGGTATATATCTTCGGTTCAAGAAGAGACAGGAAAACCGCAAATACACCAAATCCATAGCGTTGAGTTAAGCTTTCAAATAGTGTCTAAGCTGTCAGGATTAGACATACACACGGCTCAGTATCGCCGAAAAACTGAAAAACTAAACTTTGAAAATTTTGGTTTTTCGACAATTACTCAACATTTCAACCTACTAATTGCGCCAATAACTTAGCGTTTGTAGAAGGACTAAGACGAATCTAACGGTGTATACCTTATATCCGGGAAAGTTCGAATTCTTAGGTTATAGGCTTCATAAGTATGATAAAATCTATTTCCTGTGGGAAAAACGGTTTCTTAAGATCAATAATTCCTGTAATAGCTTCAGTTATCATACTTGACCTTAGATCCATCAGATACTACTGATCGATACGTTTCAAACTCA
This sequence comes from Diabrotica virgifera virgifera, assembly GCF_917563875.1. Lineage (NCBI taxonomy): Eukaryota > Metazoa > Arthropoda > Insecta > Coleoptera > Chrysomelidae > Diabrotica > Diabrotica virgifera. Next base: position 58,055,977 of record NC_065449.1, on the reverse strand, counting down.
TGTTTACTGATCAAAATCGGTTAAGCCGTTTAGAAGTTATTAAGCTATAAAAGTATAATCCAATTAACGATTATTCCCGAAATGGTTTATGTAGTTGTAGTGGTTACGACGCTAAATTTGATCTGGCAACGGGCAATCCGATTTTATTTACCGGCCATTTCAATATTTTTGTTTTAATCTATTTCGAATAGAAAAAAATCTAGTGTACATTCGATGGATACTAGATTATCTGGGATATAATGCAACACAGGTGACCATTTATAAAGCTTGACGTGTAATAGGTAGTGTGACCAACTCCAATTCAGTCGAACTCGGGACAAAGCTGAAAAAAATACTTAAAATCCGGGACTTTTAAATGAAAATCGGGCCATGTTTTTCAAATATAGAACTTTAATATCATCATTTTATTGATAATTTAACATTTTTATGTTGACAATGATATTTTTGTTGGGATTAAGCAACAATTGATTGTAATTATAACTACATTTTTCTTAGTTTTTGACGTTTCGACTCCCAATCCGGAAATCGTTCTTAAAAAAGGAAATTTTTTATGTGGTACTAGTATTACAAAGAGCACTGAACGCTAGAATGCTGGAAAAAAGACCGGTTGGAAAGCCAAGAAAGGGCTGGGAAGACACAGTAAACAGCGACGCACAAGCACTTTTAGGAGTCCGTGTATGGAGAAGAGCAGCCACATACAAACAAGGGTGGAGGCAAAAAATAAAGGAGGCCAAGGCTTAATTTGGGCTGTAGCGTCGTAGAAGAAAAAAAATTAGTACATATTACATTCCAGACATTGTCGACTTTTTTGCGTCCCACCAATTCAATTTAATGTGAATTCTTAAAAGAATAACGTACCTATTCAAAATTTCAAAATAAAATTTTACCAAAATTTTGAAAATTCGGATGGCCAGGAAGCCTTGTTCGGGACACCGGGACACGACTTCGTAATTTGGGCCATGTCCCGGATTTTTCGGGCTAGTTGGTCACATTAGTAATAAGGCAAAATTGCATTCAACTTCATACATTTAATTTATAAATAACTTTGAAAAACTCCTGATACAAGAATAAAAAACCGCTAAACGCCGTAAAAATGAGTGGCGCATAAAATATTCCAGCTACAAAAGATCTGATATGAATATTACGTGGCGCGAAAATGGATTTTCATTTGATGCAAAACAAAATTCTAGTTTTATTTTAAAAGATTTTTCCATAATATTTGCTAAATTTGAAGTAAACGCGCCACAAAAGAGTTTTAAAATGCAAACTGTATCAAAGTTACTCTTTTGTGGCGCGTTTACTTCAAATTTAGCAAATATTATGGAAAAATCTTTTAAAATAAAACTAGAATTTTGTTTTGCATCAAATGAAAATCCATTTTCGCGCCACGTAATATTCATATCAGATCTTTTGTAGCTGGAATATTTTATGCGCCACTCATTTTTACGGCGTTTAGCGGTTTTTTATTCTTGTTTGGTCTATACAGGATCTTCCCCTTCTGAAACCCGCTTGTTCTTTTCTGAGAGTTTTGTCTATTATATTGTTGATTCTTTGATGAACGATAAATGCTAATATTTTATTTATGGAACATAACAGCGTTATTCCTCTCCAGTTTTCGCATAGCTGTACGTCCCCTTTCTTTGGGAGCTTAACGATAATTCCATTATTCCATTCCGTGGGTAGGATTTCTTCAGCCCATATATCTGCTAATAGTGGTGCTATTAGCTCCACGGTTCTCTCAGTGTCCGCTTTCCACAGTTCTGCTGGGATATCGTCCATTCCCGCTGCTTTGTTGTTTCTCAGGTGCCGGATTGCTTCAGCTATTTCTTTTTTCGTTGGAGTTTCTTCGTTTATCCTTAGATAATTTTCATTTGGCACTACGTCGTTACCCTCTTGGAACGGCGGCTCATTTTCTTCTTCTGTCATAAGTTCGCTATAGTACTCATGCCATCTTCGTGTTTGCTCTTCAGTTGTAAGCAGCTGTCCTTGTTTGTCTTTTAGTGGTTTGTCACTGTTGAAGTTCTTATTTGCAAGACGTTTAGTGGTTCTACATAGCTCTCTCTGACCATTTGTTTCGGCTGCCTCTTCTGCTAAGCGCGCCATCTTCTCTGTCCATTTTCTTTTGTCATTCCTAGCGCTCTTTTTTACTTGTATCTGCATACTCTTGGGTTATTCTGATCTTATCTTCTAATTTTTTTTTATTCTATTTAGTTCGGCTTTTAAGTCTTCCCCCGTTTTTATCAGTTGCCATATGTTATCACTTAGCCACTCTGATTTCTTTTCTTCGTTGTAGCCCAACACTTCTTGTGCGGTTTGGTGTACAGCCTCTTTGATCATCTCCCATTTGTTTGCTATATTTGTCTGTGTGTTGTTTACAGTTTCTGTGTTCAACTTTATTTTGTTACTCCACATTTTTTGGGTTTCACTGTCTTTCAGTCGTTGTATATTGTATTTTCTTCGTTTGTTATATTGTTTACTCCCGCTTTTTGCCTTTTGCCTTAATTTTTACTTTTATTTCTGCTATTAGTAGGTGGTGATCACTTCCTACATCTGCTAATCTTTTATTTCACACATCTAGAAGGCTACTTCTCCATTTTTTATTAATCAAAATGTGGTCTATTTGATTTTGCGTTTTATTATCCGGTGATATCCAGGTTATTTTGTGGCAGTCTTTGTGTGGTAAAATCGTTCCTCCAATGATAAGATTGTTTTCTAGGCTAAGTTCTATGAGTTTCTCTCCATTGTTGTTTCTATTCCCTAGTCCATGTGTTCCCATGCATGTTTCCACTCCCTTGTTGTCTTTGCCAACTCTCGCGTTCAGATCTCCCATGACTACCAGTATATCTCCTGTGTTCACCTTTTCGATAGTATCTGTTAATTGTTGGTAGAAATTTTCTTTCTCATCTTCTGCGCTTACCTCTGTCGGTGCGTAACATTGAATAATGGTTATCTTTCTTATTTGAGAATTGAATTGTGCTACTATTAGCCTGTCTGATATAGGATGCCATTTTATTAGCCCTCTTTTTGCCTCTTTACTTAGAAGGATCCCAACTTCATTCCTCCTGTCTTCTTTTATATCGTTTCCTGAGTGTAACAGCACTCCTCCGTTTGATATTGTTGTCTCTCCTTGTCCAGGCCATCTTATTTCAGATAGCCCCATAATGTGTATCCTTAATTCTTCCATTTCTTTTACTACTTGCGCTAGTCTTGACGCTTCATACATGGTCCTGACGTTCCAAGCTCCGATTCTGTAACGTTTTTTGAGATAAAAGGTATTATTTGGTTTGTTTTGCTTCGCTTCAGTTTCATTGATTTTAGAGTTTAAGGTGAGTGAGTAATCAGCTCTCTGCACCCGATTAAAAATATATAGTATATCATAATACTTTTCAACATTTAAAGGGATTTTACCTAAAAAAATTTGGTGGCCAGGCATGCACACTATTGACTTTTTTAACACTGATGATGGATTTTTTAATCCGAAAACGTTCTGTGATGTAATGTAACCCTTATTTAGGGACTTTTAAATATACCTTATACAACAAATCTAGTATTTTTGTGATTTATGGTATACAGCCAGCTACAGGAATTTTATTTTTCTCGTGGATTTTAATTCTGTATCCTCTTCCCTTAGACTTCCTTTATTAAGACGAGGTGGGGGAGAATATTTTATGTTAAATATTCAAGTATTATTTTTTATAAAATGTCTATTTTCGAAACTATTTACAAAAGTGGATAATTTAACATGACATCTTGTCTGGCCAATTCCAGCAACATAGGATCGTCGAAGAATTTATTGATTGATACATCTTGGCTGAGACCCTTTCTCCTCCTTGTTTTTATCATAAATTCTCTGGCTAAATGTGTAGCTGGTTGAGGTTCAAGTGGTCTAATTATTATGGTTTTATCCAGGGGATCTCCAGGTACAATCTACAAGAAGATAATGAATTATTAACAGATTATCGCTAAAAAGGAAATAAGTAAAACAAATAGTGTACACTGCAAATTCAAAATTAAACACATTTTAGTTTGTGGCTGGTATGTATGCTATTATATAGGGTGAGGCAGATAACTGGCCTATTAGAAATATCTCGAGAACTAAAGGTAACAGAATCATGAAAATTGGAATGTAGGGGTTTTGAAGGATGATCTATTAAATGAACATATTTTCATCTCTTTGCAACTTCCGGTTATACCGGAAGTTGCTTATAACTTCGTTTTTTTTTAATGGGACACCCTGTACATTTTTACATTTTGGATTCTCTTCAATCTCTTCTTTCTTAAAATATGAGGTTTTGTAATATTATACAGGGTATTTTAAAAGATAATTACGTTTTTTTTATTAATTTCGTAGCAACATTCACACCCTGTAGAATTGTAGTAGTTTGACATCTAAAACTCTACTTACGTTCAAATGATTTTTAATATACTCTACTCTTGTTAAGAATCATTAGTATAGCTAAATTTTTAATTTTAGTATACAGGGTTGGTCGAAACTCGGAATGAGTATTTTCTGAGTTTTCTTAAATGAAACACCCTGTATTTTTGTATTGTAATGGAATGATATTTTATAGTACTTTTTTATTTCTTTAGCATTCCCTATACCTAACTGCTTTAATTTGTGAGCTATTGGTGATTCAAGCTAAACATTAATTGCAACAAAAAATACGTAAAATTTTATTAGGTTGGGCGTGAAAATACTCAACCCCAAATAATTTTTCAGAAATAAATACATATTAATCCAGACTGGTCCTTAAAATTACCAATAATGGTTTAGCTATCAAAATACCTACGTAGTTAAGATTGTTGGTGCGATTAACAATTAAGCACAAATTACAGCAGTTAGGTATAGGGAATGCTTAAGAAATAAAAAAGTACCATAAAATATCATTTCATTACAATACCAAAATACAGGGTGTTCCATTTAAGAAAACTCAGAAAATACTCATTCCGAGTTTCGACCAACCCTGTATACTAAAATTAAAAATTTAGCTATACTAATGATTCTTAACAATAGTAGAGGATATTAAAAATCATTTGAACGTAAGTAGAGTTTTAGATGTCAAACTACTACAATTCTACAGGGTGTTAATTTTGCCACGAAATTAATAAAAAAACGTAATTATCTTTTAAAATACCCTGTATAATATTACAAAACCTCATATTTTAAGAAAGAAGAGATCGAAGAGAATCCAAAAATGTAAAAATATACAGGGTGTCCCATTTAAAAAAACGAAGTTATAAGCAACTTCCGGTATAACCGGAAGTTGCAAAGAGATGAAAATATTTTCATTTAAGAGACCATCCTTCAAAACCCCTTTTTTCCAATTTTCATGATTCTGTTGCCTTTAGTTCTCGAGATATTTCTAATAGGCCCTTTATTTGCCTCACCCTGTATACACACCGTCTTGTATACAGGATTTTGAACTTCAATAAATGAACGTATTCTTTTTCTCATGATCATCTTTCAGTGCGTCACAGTTTTTCGATTTCTTTCTAACTCATTAAATTGTATGTGACAGAAAAAAACGCACGTCGGTGATTACATTTCGTCGGTGACATTTATAACATTTATTCTAGTTGTCGATAGATGGCGCCATAATAAAAAAAATAATTTATTTTTAATTAGATAATAATATTACAAAATATAATCTGTATAATTTATAAGACTATACAAATCAAAGAAAATACCATTTTATAAATGCAAGAAACACATTTGATTTGTTTTTATTCCAAATTGAAAATAAAATGTGACAACTGTCAGATTTAACTAAAATGTCATATTAGAATAAATGTCATAAATGTGTATTATCACGGACTTACCCTTTTTCCTATCATTTGTTACGCACTGAAAAATGATCATGAAAAGGACAATACATACATTATATAGGCAGTCAATGAGGTATTTGGCTCCGAATTCCATCCTACTACATCGATTTATTTGACATTTTCACAGTAAGTAGGGAATAGTTCAAGAAACAAAGTCTACCCTATGCCGATGTGCGCTTTGATCTTGGGGGTGGTTCCCACCCCTTCACGGGGGTGAAAAATGTTTTGGTTAAAATAGCCACGGAAAAGGCTAGAGAACCTAATTTTAAGCAGAAACTGTTATATGATTATTTTTTGAAAACTCAATACTTTTTGAGATACTCGTGGTTGAGAATTGGCCATTTTCATTGAAAAATGACACCTTTTTGGGCGGAGTTTTGCCCTTACTACCTTAATACCTTAAAAACTACGCATCTAACAAAAAAACTATGTAAAATTTTTCTGTAGGTTATAAAAAAACAAAGAGATTCGTTCCTTCATAAATCTTCTAGTTAAAATACAAAGAGAATATGGTAGGTGAGAAGAGTTTGTTTTTTTGCTGCATGCTCAAATCGGTGTATTCAACTTAAAATAACAGAGAAACTGTCGATTTTAGGTGTCTATTGATACTAATAACTTTTGTAGTGCTTGAAAAGACCTTTAAAATGAGCAAGACTAATTGTCGATTACATGCAAACTAAGAGAGATATTCTGCAAAAAAGTTAATGATTAATATATTTTAAGAAGAAATGAGAAGTATATTTAACCTCTCATCCATCAGAATTTAAATACATCGTTTTCCTTCTACAATACTTTTTATTATAGTGTTATTTCTATGTTCAAAAAGTTGGGCTGGATTAAAATAAATGTTTTTTGAAAAAAATAAGATCAAATTATAGAGCGCATTTTTAAATTTTCTTAAAAATCTTCCTTTTCCTCCATGTACTCTAAAAAGATAAGAGATACGAAAAAAAGATACCACACAAAAATGTAGGGCCTTTTCAAATAAAAAATTTCCTTTCTATTTTTCATTACTGTATCTCTTATCATTTTCAAGTTACATGGAGAAATAGTAAGATTTTTAAGAAAATTTAAAAATGCTCTCTTATAATTTAATCTTTTTTTTTTTCTTTAAAAACCGTTCATTTTAAACCCGTCCAACTTTTTAAACATAGAAATAACACTATAATAAAAAGTACTGTAGAAGGAAAACCATGCATTTACATTTGGTGGATGGGGGTTAAAAGTATTTCTCATTTTTTCTTAAAATACATTAGTTCAAAATCAATTTTGTTTGCAGCATATCTCGCTTAGTTTTAATGTAATGGACCTTTAATATAGCTCATTTTAAAGGTCTTTTCAAGCACTACAAAAGGTATTAGTAGCATTATACACCTAAAATCGAGAGTTTCTCTGTTATTTCAAGTTGCATACCTCAATTTGAGAATGTACCAAAAAACAAACTAATACATTTCAATAAAAATGGTCAATTTTCAACCACGAATATCTCAAAAAGTATTGAGTTTTCAAAAAAAAATTATAGAACAGTTTTTGCTTAGAATTAGGTTCTCTAGCGAATTCCGTGGTAATTTTAACCAAAAAATTTTCCACCCCTAAGAAGAGGTGGGAACAACCCCCAAGATAAAAACACACATCGGCATAAGGTAGAATTTGAATTAGGTGATAAGTAGAGGCTAGGCCCAAAATTTCATTAAAATCCATGCAGTAGGATAGAATTCGGAGGTATATTATTATAAAGCTATAAACATGGCAATAATGAAAAGTCACATTCTAATGTTTTGACAGTTCTCTTGCGTCAAAAATTTTGACCTACGTAATATCGCTTTTGTAGTAAAAATACTATAATATCCTATTTGCCCCCATTGACTGGCGTAATATTTAACAATGTCTAGAGACAAAATAGATCAGTGTAAACAAAAACATTCAAGTCATGAAAACCATTTTTGCGGAAAATTGGAAAAACACTGTATAAATAAGTAGTAGTCATTTAAATAAACACCAAAAACTTGTTGGTTATACATTTTTCCGTAATTTTTTAGGATAATCTTTTTCGAAAACGATTTCCGGAGTGGAAATCGAAACGCCACACGTTATTTAAAATGTAATTTTCTTTTGCACATGGCTTAGCCCCATATAAACATAATATTTAATGTTATTCTGTAGGTAGTGTTTTTCTCTTAAGACATCTTGATCGACCTGGATGCTGAAGTAGACTGACGGTGATCTGATCGTACCGTGACTGTTGGTCTGAATCAACCTTTCTCCTCTTCGATTTGCAACGGTGTATAATATTTTAAATTCTATATATTCAATAAGCTCAGTAGATTTATATGACAAACACGTTTAACCTTCCGATGACCAACCTTTTCTTGTTACACGGATGACCAAAGGGGGAGGGGAATGACCCCAGGTCAAAAATGTCAAAAATGACATTTCGTTGCATTGGAATAACAAAGTTCCAACTGCCTACGGAGCCATTTTTAGTTATGACTGTTTAAATTTTCTATGTTATGTGTTTATTTTACTATTATCGCCACTTGTATGTGTTAACAATGTAAATTAAAAAAAAAATATATTTTTATTAACAGTAAAAGGTTATTTCAATAGTTAATACAAAGGAGTTCTGATTTGAGAAATGAATTAAACTTGTTTATTCAAGTTCTATCTTCCACATACACCCTTGTTTAACAATTAGTATATAATCAAACGACTTCAAGTTATTTAATAAAGTCTTATTGTTAAACACTTTTAGTTCTTGCAGATAGGACCTCGTGTACTTAGATGACTGTTTTTTATTTCAGTTAGAACCTTGTTAATTTATCAATATTTAAAATTCTCTCAGATAGAACCTTGTAACTTACGTATTTAAGCCACCTGTTAATAGATGTCGTTGCTAGTATCGTATTAAGGTGAAGAACATAAAATAGAACCAAGTTACATAAAAATATCAGTTTAGACAAGAATTGCAGATAGAACCTTGTTATTCTGATGCAACGAATTAACAAAAAAATGAAGTTTTTTTATGGCATGGACTTTATATTATTCAGCCAGTCACAACATGAGTATTATTGTCATGTGTAGTGTGTATGTTGAGTAAGTGTCTTGTTACTTTGCAAAGTCGACGTCATTAGCGTAAAACTACTTGGAATTACACATAATAGACGGTATTTTACTAAACATCAACTTCAGAATATATTTTTTATTCGTAAAATATAGGGAATTTTTTTTATTTCAAAATATGAGGATATCTAGAATGATATTAAAGAAAAACATAAGCTAGGGTCACAATTTCCCCCGCTTGGTAATCCGAAGATTAATACCTACATTTTTCCAGATAATAAAACACATACCTGCCAATGATGGAATACTGAAAGACAAAATGCTTGCCCTTGAGTATGTGTCCTTAGATCAGTTTCGAAACCGAAACTATCGATGGCTGGAATAAAAGCTTTTATCGTGTACAAAGGTGAGCCAGGCACAGGTGCATCTTGCGTAACGTGACCCCTAAAAATAAATATAATATTTGTATTTAAACAGTAATATTTTTCATTTTATACAGTGATGAGCGCGATAATAACCCGCAAAATAACGCAAAAGATGGAAAACATAATACATTGTGAAATAAAGAGATGAAACTAGTAGGTGGAAATTATCGATATAAACGTATAAATTAACATTACATTACATAGTTTCCCACCTTTAGACGTCTATGACAGGAGTATTTTATAAAATTCTACTGTCACAGTGACAGTTGTCATACTCCTCTGATACGTCTAAAGGTAAGAAACTATGTAATGTAATGTTAATTTATACGTTTATATCGATAATTTCCACCTCCACTAGTTTCATCTCTTTTTACTCCAGAATGTATTACGTTTTCCATAATTTGCGTTATTTTGCCGGTTATTAGCACGTTCATCACTATTAATATGATATATTATTAAAGCGTCATCGATACAATGGGAAGACTATATGGCAGGATCATCAGGAACAAAATAGAGAAAAGTATAGAAGGAAAAATGGGTGAAGAGCAAGCATTCACATCAGGGATATCATGTCTAGATTATATCTATACAATAAAACAGACAACAGAGCAGAAAAGAGGTAAAAAAGACAATAGGAAAGCATACGACACCGTACCAAGGAGAAAACTATACAAAGCAATGACAAAAATAAAGATACCAGCTACCTTAACACAAGCAATCAAGAACATACTATCAAACTATCAACAAAATATATCGAATGACACCAAACACCACCCTACACTCCACCCCTTGAGGTGGGGTGGGGGTAACTTTAAAATCTTAAATAGAAACCCCCAGTTCTTATTACATATTTTGATTCCTCACATAGTAAGCCACTTTTATTCAAGACATTTTTTCGAATTGGGGATAGATGACGCTATAATCGGAAAAAACCATTTATCTTGATACCGGGTCGACCCTAAAATCGCAATTGTCATCAATACGCCTAACTTCACGCGCAACTTTGATACCAGAATTATAAAAAAATATGCATTAAAATCCAGATCCCATAATTTTTTGAGTATTATAAAGTGAGTATAAAGACATGCATAAATTTTTCTTTGTTACCGTGCACATCTCGTAGACTATTACCAAGCATAAGTAACATTTATTCGAAACGTTTTTTAGAATTGTTTTGTAGAATTGTACAGCGCCATCTATCAACAATTCTAAAAAATGTTTCCAACAAATGTTACTTACCTATTCTTTCATGAGGAATCCAAATCCACTTCCAGGGTGTGGAGTGGGATTGTTTAGTGTCATTAGATAGATTTTTGAAAATTCTTGAACAAGTATTTTTCAGTTTTTTCGATCGGATGTTCATTTTGCGAAATATTCGACCGTTCCGCTACTTTTGGGACATCCTGTATAAAAATCGGGAACAAGATAGTTGCCAACTTCAAAACAACAAAATGATTACTACAGGGATGCTCAACGTCAACAACTCTATTTAAAATATTTTTAGAACACACACTAACAACTTGGGAATACCGAAATGTAGGAGTATAGGAATACCGATAAGTGATGATTATCTCTACCCATTGTGTTTCACAGACGACCAGGTGGTGATGGCTAAGATGAGGTAGAGATCAGTTACATGGTAAGAAAACTAAAAGAGAAATAAAGAAAGGTGGGCCTGGAAATAAATATGAAGAAAATGGAATATTTGGCAATATTGGAAGAAGGCGTCAAAAATTTGGAAATAGAAGAAGAACAAGTAGAAATAAAAGGAACGAAGAGCTTTAACTATTTGGATTTTATAATGTCTGTCGAAAATCAGAACAACAGAAGAAGAAACAAAAAAATAGATTGGGACAAACAAGATTTTAAAATCCATAAGGAAAAATTTTCCTGTAGCTGGCTGTATACCATTAATTACAAAAATTGAACAAAAAGATCTTCTGTGTAAAAGGTATATTAGTTTGAAAACCCCAATAAAGGGCTACATTAAAATACAGAAAGTTTTCGCTCTAAAGAGAGCATCTAAAGAGGGCTTAGAACACTGATGATGCTCTCTTTAGAGCGAAAACGTTCTGTATTTTAATGTAGCCCTTTATTGGGGTTTTCAAACTAATATACTTTTTACACAGAAGATCTTTTTCTTCAATTTTTGAAACAAGATTTTGTATAAAACAACTCCATAGTGTAATCTGGAATAAAAACATCAAAGAAGAAACAAAAACAATGATATACCAAACAATAGTACGAAGTATCATGACATATGCAGCAAAAATTTGTGTCATAAACAAAAACAAACCAAAGAAGCACTCTGGCGACCGAAATGAAATGCTGAAGAAGATGCTGTGATCTGACCAGAAGATGTTATAGCCACTTTACACGATGCAACTAATTGCGCAATTTATTGCACAATTTCTTGCTGCAAGAAGTTGCAGCTAAATAGAACATGTCCTATTTTTCATGCAATTTTTTCTGCAATTTGGTTATATTTTTAGTAACTTTTAAGGCTACACTGTTTGTTTTGACATTCTGTCATCCTAAATTTCAAACTAAATAATTTTTGACAAAACTAGAGGAACTTTTTACCAATTTCACGCTTCACAGATAACAGGTCGCGGACGTTTCCCCAACTGTCATCAATACGAGTAACTTCACGTGTAACTTTGATACGAGAATTATAAAAAAAATATGCATTGAAATCCAGATCCCGTAATTTTTTAAGCGTTATAAAGTGAGTACAAAGACATACATATTTGTTTCTTTGTAATTACAGCTTCAATGTAGCTACACGTCTCGTAGACTTTGCCGATAAGGTAGAGTCGTGTTGGGGAAAGATCCGCGACCGACAGATAACATTATTCTGGCGGATAACTTTAATTATGCAACATAAGGATTAAAGAAACTATATTCTATTTTTATTTCTTTTGTATTTAACAACTTTTTTCCTTTTGTAAATGAATAATGTATTATAGGTATACTTGAATTAGGTATTAATTGATTTTGTTATACATAATACATATTATAATTTTCTCAAATTATAATCTAACATTTTTAATCTAATATATCTGATAACTCTACTCAAAAAATTACATTTTTAATTTATAAAAACAACATAACCTAAAATTTATGGTATCTCAAAGTTTCTGTCCATTTCATGTCAGTTTATGCAATTACTTGCACCGTGTAATCACTTTATTGCAGAAAGCTAGTTGCAACTTATTGCAGAAGTTCTTGCTGCAAGAACTTGTGCAATAAATTTCGCAATTACTTGCATCGTGTAAAGTGGCTATTAAGAGACTCGAATTGAATCGAGACACAACCATCTATGTTTATGTTAATTGTCTTACCTTCTTTTTGCTAAAACAGTGTACACAGCTGATACACAATCAGCAGGAGCTTGTACTTCAACGAATAAATAAGGTTCCATTAACCTCGGCGTGGCCATCAAAAATGCTGAATATACGACTCTCCTGGCAGTGGGTATAATTTGACCTCCTCCTCTATGTAAAGGTTCGTTGGCTATGACCGCGTCAAGAATTTTGAATTTGGTATTTCTGATCGGTTCTTCACAAAGAGGCCCTTCTCTAGTTCCCCACTGAAATCCTTGCACGATGGAATCTTTGACAGAACTAAGGAGACCTTTGTCTACTTCAGATGGAAGTGTATCATCAACGAGAATGTTGGGTCCTAAAAATATCATAGTGGAATCTTTCACATATGTTGAGATTTGAAGGGTCAGGGGGAAGAACAATCTATCTGGAAGCATTTTCGGTCAAATGAGAAACAAAGTTACATACTCATTGTTTTTCCCCGTTGCGTCCAATCTTATGACGTATTTTTAAGTCGATTCTCATCGTTATTTCCCCTTGGCCATTCGCAGGTTGATAGTATTCTTTCTAAGCTAACAGATTGCACAAAAATCACAAAACGACCAAAAATTTACATTCATCGTTTTTCCCTCTGACCCTTCAGTTGTAAACTACCAGCATCTAATCGTGGTTTCAATGTACAAGGTCAATAATACGCTGATTATAAATATCACTTGTTGGTAAATACACGGCACAAATAGTGAGTAAAGAATTAAAAATTCGGAATATATATTTAGTTTTAGTAAAAAAACATGTGTCGCATTATATTTTTTGAAAAAACTGAACAAATCCACCCCAAAGGGTAGAAACCAATAATATAAAATTCGGAATCTATACTTAGTTTTATCATAAAAACATGCGTTACACTATATTTTTTGATAAAATTGAACAAATGGCCCCTATAGGGAGGGTTGAAACCATCCAGAAGCCAGCCAATCATAGAAAATTTGGAATCTATATTTAATTTCACTATAAAACCATGTATCACACTTTATTTTTTTTTGTAAAAACTAAACAAACCAATCCTTGTAGGGTTGAAACCACCCCGAAACCAGTCATGAATAGAAAATTCGGAATCTATATTTAGTTTAATTATAAAAACATGTGCCGCACTATATTTTTTGAAAAATTTTTAATAAATCACCCCTATAAGGCTGAAACCACCACAAGCCCAGTCAATAATTTAAAATTCGGGTTATTACTTGAAATCGTCCTGAAACCAGTCAAATAAAAGAAAATTCGGGATCTGTACTTAGTTTACTAAGAAAGTTAAAATACGTGTATATCTTATATTACGGTAGACCGCAAATTAACTACTCCCGTCGATTTTTTGGTACACCATACCGAGCGGTATGGTATGGTACACCATACCGAGTGATAAGAAGTATTCACTACAAAAGAAGTCTTGTACCTTTTTCGCTATTTCTAAATCCTTCAGGTAAATGTTAGAAACGGAAAATAATCCCTTACATACCTGTGTTATCAGGACCAAATGCCCAAATACTTCTAGCAGCAAGCAAATCCCAATCATACTTTGTTTGAAAGAATTCACCAAGTTTCTTTTTATTCCAACCTATCTGAACGTTTTCATTTTCTATATCCTCTGCAAGACCCTTCTCTAAAGGTTCAGCTATCATTGTTAACTTGTTCTTTTTGTTCGGAGTTTCAGCGAAACATTTTAAACTTGAGGTTTCTACTACAGTCTCGCAAAACGCTACTACAGGATCAGCAACTAAAATACAACAACACTACAGTTTTAAAAACGCAACGAACAAATATATAATATGTAAAAGACTAAGTTTTCAGACAATCAGAGTAAACATGTAAATCAAAAATGAATAACCATTTTCAATTTCGTTGCAAAACGAAAATACAGCCGCATCATATTCTAGTCGAATCAGAGAGTGCAGCAAGCACCTCTACCGGTTTCGAAACTTATTAGGCTGCACTCTCTGATTGGACTAGAATATGATGCGGCTGTATTTTCATTTTGCAATGAAATTGAAAATGGTTATTCATTTTTGATTTACATGTTTACTCTGATTGGAGTACGAAGGGAACCATTCTCGTTGGAACTTTACCGCGCTTGGAACTTTACGTAAAATTCTCTCATCTTCCTTATTCTCAGCATCCGTATGGCTTGCAAATTGTAGAAGCCTCGGAGGTGTAACCAGAGAAGGTTCCCATTGTTTTCATTCTGGTGGGATGTAGAGTAACATTATGTTGTTTTATATGCCATTAGAGTGAAAACTTAGTCTTTTGCTAGCAGTTGTCGCTAGGGCATCCATGCCATTTCGTTCGTTGCAATCCGTGACTGCACGCCAGGTTTTGTTTTGGTTGGATCAGAGAGAGCAGCATATAGTCCGTTCGCTATAACTTTTCCCATGCGGTACGATTCATTTTCAATCAAATTAAGTCAAAACAGAAAGTGAAACGTACGCCGATGTGTGTAGTATATAGTATAAAGTATGCAAAATGTATATACACATCGACGTTCGTTTCAATTACGGACTATATGTGCCTCCTGATGAGAGACTAATAAGTTTCGAAACCGGTAGAGGTGCTTGCTGCACTCTCTGATTGGACTAGAATATGATGCGGCTGTATTTTCGTTTTGCAACGAAACTGAAAAAGCAATTACAAAGCGGTGTATACAATCTGACATGTGGTGACTGTCCAAAACCTTACATCGCACATAGGAGTATTTGGGTAACAAAACCGGACAAAACTATAATAACTTAAATTTAATTTATTTTACCTGCCATTTCGTACATTTAGACTAATTGCTGGGTTTGGGTCAGGTAAATACTGTATATATAATGACCTGTTTAATATGCTTTGAATTTTGAACTTATTTAATTGTTTATGCAAATAATCGGATTAAGTGTTGATAGCATAATGCATTCTAGGGATTAAGTGTTACTAAGAACGAGTTACTGAAATAAGTCTAATAAGACTGTAACACAACAAATAGTCATAATTAAAGTGTATTTAGACTTTGCATACATTATAATATATTTTAAATATTTTTTTAGCTAATATTAATCGTCTTCTTCTTCGCTTTTATTTTCTTCCTGATCTGTATTATCGTCGCTATCCTCTTCATGAGATGTAGTTGGAGTAAACAAAATGGCGGAAGTAGGCGGATGATTTAACAACGTTGTTTGTTAGCCAACAAGTTTATTAGTACTACTATGCATAAATTGTAGCCCGACAAGACCCGACACATTAACAAAAACACTGCTGTTTGATAAATTTAAGTAAAAATATATACCAAAATAATTACTTTTATTATATGACTATTAAATATGAAAAATAATTAATTATTCATTTAATTGTAATTTTAAAATAGAGTACATATCTTCTTCTGCCATATTCACAAAGTTTTTCCACTAAACTTCTCTACAGAAAAACACAGTATTAAATTTAAAATTCACAGAAACTAAAAACGCCGAGATCAAAAGCAATCGATTTCGCCAAGAACTAAGTTCCAACTGACCTAGCTGAGAGGTGCACACCAGGAGGTTGATTTATACCTACCATTAGATGGGTCGGTTACTTAGGTAGTGGAAAATGAGGTTTAGTCAGGGTTTTATTTAAGTTGCCGATTTCGACTTTTGTCCGGTTTTATTAAATAAATACTCCTATGTGCATCGGTCAAACTGGCAGAACCTTTGATAAACGTGTAGCAGAACACAAAATGGTTTTCAATAATAGAAAAACAGATTCTACTGACAGACATATGCATAATATGTCTAAAATTTATATTATAAATTTTCCCGGCTGTGCATCACCTTCACACCAACTTCGTCAGAAGAGAACAAAATTAATCGTTTTCCGTTTATTTACCTTTGATATCAATTTCAGAATACATTTTTCTCAAATCGTGCATTACACAATCTAGATATAGCTCTCCCGTGCCCAATACCACATGTTCACCGCTTTCCTCTACTCTTGTCGTTAAAAGTGGATAGGATTTATTAACTTTTCGGAGACCGTCTAACATCTTTGGTAGCTCTGATGGATTTACTGGTTCTACGGCGATTTTAATAATGCTTTGTGTATTGAATTTTAAGGGTCTGAATATATACAGGTCTTCAGCTACTGATAAATCCGTTATTGTGGCTGTCTTGACTATAGATTGATCTATTCCCTCTATGAGAACCCAATTACCCGCTGGCACTCGATTCAATTCCACTTTGTACCTGGAATTTCAAAAATATAAATATTATAACATCACAACAGCCTAAAATACCAGCCTTTTACAATTTGCAAGGCAAACGGACCGATAAATGATAAAATCTACAATTGCATTCCACAACCCATCTCTTTATCTACATAAAAATCCACCGAATTTTTGCTTTCTATAGCTTATTTTTTAACCAGGAGGAGTAAACTAAAAAGACAGATTCACGCCCAAGAAAGTCGCTAGAATAATAACCAAATACATCTTCTTTTCTGGTTGATCTAGTCGGCCTTCAACGGTAATCCATAAATATTATATTAAATTAATACGTCGCTAAAGAGTTCCAAAAACAACTGCTTTTTATATAAAAGCAGACTGAAAATCTAAAAATTAAAGGAATAACGCAGAAAACACAAAAATCGCCGATATAACTTATAACCTATGAAATGTCACTAGTGTCAAAATTTGATAAATGTCATTAGTGTCAAAATTTTATAACAGTGGAGTAAACTTGACTGCGGTTGGACCAATTACAAACAAGCAATCTTCTTCTTCTTAAGGTGCCGAGACCGTTTGTCGATCGTTAGCTCTCATGTTGCCCAGCATATTAACAATCATTGTCTTATTTACAGCCGCACGAAATAGTTCAGTGCTGGTTTTCCCAAACCATTGGCGTAGGTTTTTAAGCCAAGAAGTTGTACGGCGGCCCACACTTCTTTTTCCCATTATTTTACCTTACATGACAAGGTGAAGTATGTCATATTTTTCTGGGTGACGCATTATATGACCAAAGTATTCCAATTTGCGCCTTTTAACCGCGTTCACTACTTCGCAACTTTTATTCAAACGTTGCAAAACCCTTTCGTTTGTGACTCTTTCTACCCAACTGATCTTCAGAATACGGCGGTAGACCCACATCTCAAATGCTTCTAGGTTTTTTAAAAGCGATTCTGTCAGGGTCCATGCTTCAACCCCGTAAAGTAGTACTGGGAATATATAACATCTAACCATTCTTATGCGAAGTTCCAAATTTAGATCATGACTGCACAGGATTTTCTTAAATTTCATAAAACTTGTTCTTGCTTCGGCAATTCTACTTTTTATTTCTGTACTAGGGTTCCAGCTTTCATTAATATGAGTACCCAGATATACAATATTACTCACTCGTTCAATTGAGTCATTACCGATTGTTACGTTATAGTTATTATTATTTACGGCTGCCTGTTTACTAATAACCATAAACTTTGTTTTTCTTGCGTTGAGTTTGAGTCCATTTATCGCGCAGAATGCCACCATTCGGTTCAATAACGCTTGAAGATGTTCAATTGATCCTGTCAGTAACAAGGTGTCATCTGCGTATTTGATATTGTTCATAAGTTCATATGAATTAATGAGTATTCCCTCTTTTGCGTTTTCCAACACTTCATTTAAGATTGTTTCAGCGTAAAGATTAAACAACATTGGTGACAATATACAGCCTTGTCGAACTCCACGTTTGATTTTTACTTCTTCAGAGCACTGATTCCCAACCCTAACACATGCAGCCTGGCCCCAATACAAATTTGCGATTATTCTAATGTCCCTACCGTCCAGACCAGTAGTTTTGAGAATATGTAGCATTTTTTCATGGCGAACTTTATCAAAGGCCTTTTCAAAATCAATCGCGCACATGAAAACGTCATGATTTACATCTCTGCATCTTTGAATTAAAACTTGGGTTGCGAATAGTGCATCACGCGTTCCAAGGCCACAGCGAAAACCGAATTGAGTACTTGAGATTCTTTCCTCAATTTTTCTATATGTTCTTTGATGAATTATTCTGAGAAAAGTTTTCAATACATGACTCATTAGGCTGATGGTGCGATAGTCGCTGCATTTTGTGGCTGTGGCTCTGTGTTTTTTGGTAGTACAACAAATGAGGATTTAAGTAAATCTTTAGGAATTTTTCCGCTTTCGTAGATTAAGTTGAATAATTTCGTAAGTATCTTAATGCCCTCGGTACCTAAAAGCTTTAGCGTTTCTACGTAAATCCCATCTGGTCCGATCGCCTTGCCGTTTTTTGCGTTCTTTATAGCGTATTGCACTTCTTCCCTAGTTATTGGAGGACCGCTCATGTCATCTAGCGTTTCTAGTTCGCTTAACAGGAATCTCGACACTAAATTTTTTTCGAATACATTGAAGTTTAATGTTATATTGCTAATTGAATAATTTCATCACAGAATACATACAAATCCCATTTAACTTTATCAAGAATTCAAATTCAACTTCCGGTCTCCAGTTACGTCATCATGCGCCAACTCGGACGTATTTGAGCTACGGGAAGATACTATCTCGTTATTTATAGTATCATGGAGAAATCTAAAGTAAAGAAGCACTATAGATCTCTTACGCCTTTGAGTAGCCTTTTGTAGACATAACTCTGTCTGTTTTTTCAATGCGCCTCCAGTAAGTTGTCGTTCCATCGTTTAAGTGGTCTTCCCACTGATTGTCTTCCTATTGGGAACCGTCTCTCGCCGTCCTTACTACTCTATCTGTTGTCATTCGCCTTGTGTGGTTGTTCCATTCTACTCTTTTGCTTCTTACCCAGTTAATGATGTTCTCCACCTTGCATCTCCGTCGAATATCTGTACTTGTAGCTCTGTCCCATAATGTCTCATAAGCGATTTTTCGAAGGGTTTTCATCTTCGCTATTTCGAGCAATCTTTTTGTCCTCTCTGTCAGGTCGTGTTTCTGCCACGTATGTCATTATTGGTCTGATGACTGTTTTGTAAATTCTGCCTTTCATTTCTTTTCCGATATTTTTATTTCTTCATATTGTGTCGTTCAGGCAACCTGCGTCTCTGCTCTATTCACTTGATTTTCCACTTCTGTTTTTTCAAGCTTTCCGTAGCTAGATAGTGTGATGCCTAGATATTTAAACTCCATCACTTGTCCTATTATCTGAACCTCCAGCTCTAATTTACATCTTTGCTGGATTTGCTGTTATAGCCATGTATTTTATGTTTTTGAAGTTATACTTCTTTAGGCGCGATTGGGAGTGAATTTTTATTATTTTGCGCGCATGCGCACACAGACAGTATGGAGTTCGTTGCTAAATGTTAGTTATGTATGTATGTATTAGTCCAATAAAGATGTGGAAAGAATATATTAGTGTTTTTAGTAAATTAATTTATTATAATTTTTGTATCTTTGGATTTGTCTACCTCGGGAATAAGATAATAAAAGTAATATTTACAGTATTTTTATACTTCAGTTGGTCTATTTGACACATTGTCTGAGAACTCTTGTAGTCCGCACCCGCACAAACAAAAGGAGTATACAGTCGGAAAAATGAAAGAATACCCATGAACGATCACATCAATCACTTATTTTGTATTTGCTGTATTTTTCTATAAATGACAAACGTTTGTTATAGAAAAAGATAGAAAATACAAAATAAGTGATTGATCTGATCGTTCATGGGTATTCTTTCATTTTTCCAACTGTAGCTCAGTGGTAGAGCGTTTGACTGGAGATCAAGAAGTCCCCGTTTCGAATCCGGGTGTTTTCTAATTTTTGAAGTTATACTTCTTTAGGCACGAGGGTGAATTTTTACATTTCCCGGCGCATGCGCACAAGGACAGTATTGTATTAAACAGTCGCTACATCTTTTAAGTTATGTAGCGCAAATAAGGCGTGCGTGAAAAGAATATATTATTAGTGTTTTTAGTAAATATATTTATATTATATTTTTTATGTCTGTGGATTTGTCTTCCTCCTAATAAGTATTATTGAAAATGTATATTTTCATTGAAAGTATCTGTCACCGAGATTGTAATTATGTCCGAGAAATGATCCACTGAATACAAAAGCCGTGGTAGCTGATCGGTAAAGCGTTCGCCTAGGGATCGAGAGGTTCCCTGTTCAAATCCTGACAGTCATTTTTTTTTGGTATTCTTTTTGTTCTTTCTACAATTCATACACACACATTATTTTTTTTTTAATTTTTGGTATTGTTTTAATAAAAATTTTTGGAAAGGAGTAAGTAAAAATTAGTTTAATCTTTAAATAAAATATAAATAAACTGTTAGAAAGTATATTTATTTCGTTGAAATCATAAAATAGAAGTATAACTTCTTACGTGCGTACAAAGTACACACACATTCTTTTTTTTGGGGGGGTGGGGGAATTAACATGTTAAATTTTCTGGTGGTTATATTAAATTGGTGCAGCATACGTTGTAAATCATCTTCACTCTGAGAGATTAGGATTGCATCGTCTGCATAGCAGATTATTTTAAGTTGTTTTTCTCCCATTTGGTATCCTTTTTTAGTTCTTACTTTTTTTATTATTTCATCCATGATCAGGTTGAACAATAACGGACTCACGGAATCCTCCTATCTTATCCCATTGCCAGCTTCAATTGGGTCAGTTAGTTCATCTTCTACTTTTACTTTTATTGTGTTGCTCTGGTAGATGTTTTCGATAGTTTTGATTATTCCTTACAATTTACGAACATATCAAAAACTGTGAATATAGATTGTAGCAATAAAATTTACCCTGCATTTAGGTAATTTTGTTAAAACAAAACAGGCATGTTTGTTAAAACAAAACAGGCATGTTTGTTAAAAACAAAACAAACATGTTTGTTTTGTTGTTATTTTTTTTACACCCTGTAGATTTAAGTAATTATTGTATATTATAATTGAAAAAAGAAAAGAGCAAGAAAAAAAAGGAAAGAAAAAGCAAAAAAAAGCAAAAAAGGCAAAAAGAGCAAAAAAAACTAAGAAGATGTAAACCTCCGAGATGTTGAATCGGGTTTATGTCTTAGCGTAGTAAAAAAAACAATTAATAAAAAATAATAAAAGAAAACAAATTAAAGATATAAAAAAATACAAAAAAAATATATATGTACAAAAAAAATATTTACAACCAAAACAGTGTATTATTTAGATAATAATTGTAATATGTTAGTTTGTTACGTATTTAGAGTTAGAAATAAAGAAAAATTACTCTGATTGAAAAAACAAATTTGTTTGTTTTTAAAATAACAAAATGTCTGGCTAATTGGTTCGGCCAATGCCATCAAATTCACACAAAAAAAAATTATTCCTATAGATATCTCTATTAAATATAACAAATAGATAACGTACTTTAATTTGTCCCTGTCAAATGCCTTCTTAAGGTCCACGAAACATAAATATGTCAGTTTGTTGTATTCTTGCCTCATTATAAATTAATATAGCGTCGGTGCATGATCTTCCCGATCTAAAACCTTGTTGTTCTTCTGCTAATATTATAATTTTATTCAGTCTGTTTGTTATCACTTTGGTCGTTAATTTTAGTGTTGTGTTTAATAAATTAACTCCTCTGTAATTCTCCGGGTCCGATTTGTCTCCTTTTTTTTGAAGAAAGGTATTAGGATGTTTGATCTCCATTCTTGTGGTATTCTGTTTTGTTGTATTATTTTTTGTATCAGTTTTAATAGTTGTTTAGTCAGATCTTGTCCTCCGTACTTCAGGAGTTCATTCTGTCCGCTCCAGACGATTTTTTATTTTTTAATTTCCTTAATGCTTCCTTTGCCTCTCCTTTCTCGATTTTTATTTCTTCGTTTGTCGTAACTTCAGGTGTTGGTGGATCATTATCGTCATCTTTACCAAATAAAGATCGGAAGTAGTTTGCCCATGTTTCCTTCTGAATGTATTTTGTTTTTATTGATTCGTTCATTTCTTTTCTTTGTGCTCTGATCATTCTCCATATTTCTTTTTGTGTTCCGTAGACGTCGTGGTCCATCTGTTTTGAGAAGCTCTGCCAGTGTTCCCTTTTTATTTGTCAGACTAAATTATTCGTTTCGTTTCTGATTCTTTTGTAATTGTTACACGCCTGTTGTGTTTGTTTTGTTCTGTATCGTAAAAAGGCTTCCTTCTTTTCTTCATGTTGAATCTTCACTTCCTCTCCAAACCCTGGGGTTTTCTTGTTTGATATGTTAATATTCGTTACTTTTCTCTCTCCAAGTGATTGTGATCTCCAAATGAGCTAGAACGAACAGGCGGCCAAACTATCTAACGATCTCCTGGCCAATACACAACTGCAAACATGAACGCCCAACCAAGAAATGGTTCTTATGAGAACCAAGCGACTAGAACTCTGGGACCCATTGTCCGGATTTGTCAGATAAATATTGAAGGCATTAGTCGATCCAAAAGCGAAATGCTGTCAAACATACTACTTTCTAACGACATCGACCTGGTAGTCATACAGGAAACCCATGCTGCGAACGAACAACAACTCGCAAGTAGAGGCAAAATTCCAGGCTATGATCTTCTGGGAGCAACCTATCACCATGCTTATGGTACCGCCAACTACGTAAAAAACTCCGTAGAAAACGCTCACCTCATATCTGCCACCATGCAAGATAATATACATTTGACCGTTACCAAAATAGGTGAAATGGAAGTGACAAATGTTTATAAACCCCCAAGTATTACATAGCCAAGCCAAGTCATAGACATAAGGCCCCATCCCGCCATCTATTTAGGTGATTTTAACAGCCATCATCAAGAATGGAAATACAGAAATAACGATGAAAACGGGGAGACACTGCTAGACTGGGCAGAGAGTAACCACCTGCATCACGTCTTCGATGCCAAAGACCGGGGCACTTTTAAATCGGCGGCATGGAAACAAGAGTACAATCCAGATTTATGTTTTGTGAGCAAAAACCAGAAAAGCTACCCCTTACCAACCAAGAGAAGAGTACTTCATGACTTCCCGCATAGCCAGCACAGGCCGATCATTATTGAGATTGGTATCCAAATCCCACTAGTCACAACCATTCCACGACCACGCTGGAACTTTAACAAAGGTAACTGGCCCGCCTTTACCAACGAACTCGATAAAATCCTACGATGGATTCCACCAACATACAAAAATTATGAAAGGTTTAGAGGGGCAATAATTTCTACAGCAAAGAAACACATTCCCAGGGGCCATCGTAAGCAATACATACCAGGATGGAGTGAGGAAAGCCAAAACCTCTACGAAGAATATATTGAAACCGGTGAAAGTGACATTGCGGACGAACTTCTCTTGAGCCTTGATGTAGCAAGAAGGAAGAAATGGACAAATGAAGTCGAATCGTTAGATTTCAAAAAGTCTAGCCGTAAAGCGTGGTCGCTCCTAAGAAAACTCGGAAGTGACAAACTGGCAACACGACAAATCCACGACTTCAACCCTAATAAAATTGCATCACATATAGTTGCCACCTCCAGAGGAGCATGTGATAAAAAGTTTACCACTACTATAAAAAGGGAGCTTAAACATCTAAAAGCTGCCTGTCCATCAGATACAGAGTACTCCGCACCGTTCACTCCAGAAGAAGTCTCAAACGCCATCAAAGACATTAAACCTAACAAAGCTCCTGGTACAGATGGTATACCTCCCGAATTCCTGATCCATTGTGGGAAATTTTCAAAAACCTGGTTGTCTAAATTCTATACAGATATACTCAAAACAGGTAACCTACCAAACATCTTTAAACAAACAAAAATCATAGCCATTCTAAAACCTGGAAAACCAACAGACAACCCAGCGAGTTACCGCCCCATCGCTTTACTCAGTTCAGCTTACAAGCTCCTCGAAAGACTGGTCCTGAACAGAATCGGCCCAAAGCTACTTCAAAAAATACCAATTGAACAAGCAGGATTCAGGCCTCAACGAAGCACCACTGACCAAGTGCTCTCTATAACTACCTACATAGAGGCAGGTTACCAAAGAAAACTGAAGACGTCTGTGGCATTCATCGATTTATCGGCTGCATATGACAAGGTTTGGAAAGATGGCCTCATCTATAAGCTCCTGAAAATAATCCCCTGCAAAGCAACCGCCCGACTCATAAATACTATGCTGAGCAGTAGAAACTTTCGTGTAACCATGGGAACTACAGTGAGCAAACAGAGAACGCTTAACAACGGCCTCCCCCAGGGCTCCGTACTTGCACCGCTGCTATTTAGTATGTATATAGCTGATATGCCCCCTACCAGATCTAAAAAATTTGGATATGCAGACGACTGGGCACTTGCAACTCAAAACTCCTTAATACAAAGCTCCGAGGCAATCCTAACGGAAGATCTGGAACGCCTGGTTAAGTACTTTAAACAATGGAGACTTAAACCTAACCCCAAAAAAACCGAGGTTAGCTGTTTTCACCTGAACAACAATATGGCCCACACAAAACTTAAAGTGTACATTGATAACCAACTGCTCACGCACAACTATAATCCCAAGTACCTCGGCGTCACCCTGGACAGAACACTCTCCTTTAAGAAACATCTTGAGAACACCGCAGCAAAGCTGAGAACCCGTAACAACATCATACAGAAGCTTTGCGGGACTACATGGGGCTCAACAGCAAGTACACTTCGGTGTTCAGCCCTTGGACTCGTATACTCCGCAGCTGAATACTGCTCCCCTGTTTGGCTGAACAGCGTTCACACAAAAATTATAGATACTCAGCTCAATGTCGCCATGCGTCTCATATCTGGAACGATCAAGTCTACACCTGTGGAGTGGCTTCCACTACTGAGCCACATACCTCCACCCAACCTTCGTCGTCAGCATGCTCTGCTTAGAGAATTCCAAAAGCTGCTTAACAACCCGCAGTTACCTATACACACATATGTCGCCGACGCTAACTCACATCGATTGCGCTCCAGAAAACCTCCGACTAGAGATGCAATAAACTTGAGTTCCAACAATTTCCAAATGAACTCCCAGTGGAAGAACATGCAGAGCGACAGACCGAACCTAATAATGAGAAACACACCATGCATCACAGAAACTCCACCAGGTTTTGACCTCCCCCGAAAATCATGGTCAACTCTTAACAGGATAAGAACGGGTCACGGAGTCTGCGCAGATTCCCTTTATAAATGGAAAATGAGAACCTCTGCTGAGTGCGACTGCGGCGCCGAGAAACAGACCATCCAGCATATGATTGCCGAATGCCCTCGGAGAAAGTATGATGGAGATCCTCTGGACTTCGCCTCTGCAACACCAGCGTCGATTGAATATATTAATATATTAGCTGTTAGACTATAACATATGTGTGATAATGTTGTGTATCAAATTGCCATACGCTAAATAAAAATCCAAGTGATTGTGTTGCTGCGTTGATTATGTTATATGTTCTCTTTGAGTTTTTGCCAGCTTTCCTCGATGTTATCGTTTTCTAATATTTCATTCAAAATTCTGTTAACAACCTACAATCCGAGTCTTCTACAACTTGCTTCTTAAGCTGTCTCTCATTACCTTAGTTCTACTCACATTTTGAGTACTATACTATAACCACAATAAAGATGAACTAGAAATAAACAAACCAAGACACGTTGAATGTTACGAGGAGCACTCCCAAATCGTAATTTACAATGTATATACTCTTTTTGGAGTCCGGTCCTGAACATTGTAATACAAACTGTGTTTCAGTCCCGAAAAATCATCTTTTTGATAGTAATTTATATCCAAATAAACTTGAAAATAAGCAAAAAGTAATAGTATATAGTGCAGTTACCTTATGGAATAAAACAGTGAGTTAATATTATTTTATTTATTCAAAACATTACAAAGCATACCGTTTGTAAGGTTAAGTGACGGCCGAAAGGCCAGTTATCAGAACCAGTTTTGGTTCTACATTACAATTACTAATGAGTTTAACAAATGATACCAGATCCAACCTAACAAATTTGTCAACAATCATGACTGACGATCAACAACCTCAAAACAAAACAACATATTCCGCTGTGCTTAACAATACTTCAATTCAGTTCCCTTCAAAGCACCAATCAATTTTATTTAATGCGCTGCCTGATACTAAAATAGAAGAGTTATTCCTGTCGCCAGGGGGGGGGGGGGTACAACGGCCTCCTTAATTCAGATGGACTTAACCAAGTTTTTTTTATGTATTTTGACCCGTAGAACACGAATTTTTTGGTAACAGTTGATCCGGATGTCGATAAGATTGTTATATATAAAGAACTTGAGGAATCACATAACAGCAATTTTTCGCAAAACGAAACATTTTTTTGTATTTTTTGGGTGATTCTCAGCAAAAAATGGTCTTACAAGTTTTTACGTAGGATGCATAGTTTTCGAGATAAACGCGGTTGAACTTTCAAAAAATCGAAAAAGTGCAATTTTTGAACCCAAATAACTTTTGATTAAAAAATAAAATAGCAATTATGCTTACTGTATTTGAAAGTTCAAGTCAAATTCTATCGGTTTTGATTATTTGCATTGCTAAAAATTAAGTTTTTATTTGTTAAACAAAGCCATAAACACATAGTGTTTCCCGTGCCTAATGCATGCGTTTTAATGTACGTAATCTACCTAGAAATTGTGTATGCGCGCCTACTCGTTGGATTTCAAATGAGAAATGCTTTAAAAAGATCATTCAATCACTATGTGTTTATAGCTTTGTTTAACAATAAAAAAATTAATTTTTAGCAATGAAAGTAATCAAAACCGATAGAATTTGAGTTGAGCTTTTAAATACGGTAAGCAGAATTGCTATTTTATTTCTCAATCAAAAGTTATTCGGGTTCAAAAATTGCAACTTTTCGATTTTTTTAAAGTTCAACCGCGTTTATGTCGAAAACTATGTATCCTACGAAAAAACTTGTAAAAACATTTTTTGTTTAGAATGACCCAAAAAATACAAAAAAATGTTTTGTTTTGCGAAACATCGCTGTTATGTGATTCCTCAAGTTCTTTGTTTATAACAATGTTATCGACATTAGGATCGACTGTTACCCAAAAAATTCGTGTTCTACGGGTCAAAATACATAAAAAAACTTGGGTAAGTCCATCTGAATTAAGGAGGCCGTTGTACCCCCACTGGCGACAGGACTAAGTACTTAATAGCACTTGGCGAAGTTGTTCATCCACGGAATATTTTATTTTCATCAAGACTATCAAATAACAGAATATGTATTTACCTCTCCAGCGAATCCTTGGTGAAAAATGTATGTCCGGTCCAGCAGAAATAACAATTAAAGGCGAAAATCTAAGAGCACGAAAATTGATAACTCCGAACGAAAGACTGTTACTATCGGGTGTCTATTCCACATATTCTAATAGAGAATGAGTTAACCAAATTAGGTCTTAAATTAATGTCACCTCTAACCTTCCTTAGAATCGGCAGTCAACTTCCAGAATTTCATCACGTCCTTGTTTTAGAAGACAAACTTACATTCAACCACTTGTAGATATGGACCTTCCTTCTTCTTTCTTAATTACATATGAACAAATATCGTATCGTATCGCATATTGTTAAGTTTAGATAAACCTTCGTGTTTTATCTGTAAGAAAACAGATCACATTGCAGCAAATTGTCCAAATCATAATCAACAAAATGATTCCTCTCATATCGAACACCAACCACAACAACCAATACAACAACCGCAAGAATCCCCCCAGTCTAATCCATCACCCTTAGAAGTGGAATCAGATCATCCAGTCAGTAATTCTAGTACAGAACATTCACTTAACCAACAAACAGATACTAATTTAATACCTCCCGTATTATTTATGGAAACTAATTGTATATCTAAGGATCAGTCAACGACCAATAAGAGAACAATTTCGGAAATTAATACTACTCCATCTCCCACTGAAGAATTAAATAAAGAATTTAAAATACCAACACAAACCAAAAAGAAACAAAAAAAGCAAACTGAAGCTACCACATCAATTCAAGAAATGATGATGCCAACAAAAACAATATTTCACGATATGTCAAATAATTTTAACTTAACATATGAACAAACTGTTGACTTTTTTGAAAATTGTACTAACTCGACTGATCCTTTGAGTTTACTACAAACATACACAACGGATATAGGCAACTTTACTGGCATGATAACAACAATTAAGCCATATCTTACAGAAAAAAAGCATGAAAACCAAATGCACTAAATTATTTAAAAAAATCCACAAAATGCTAGACGATGCCGATAATTAAGAAAGTGATGGTACAACAAATTCAATTCAAGAAATAAACTAAAATCTTCGATCCGATTCTCCAATGGAATGTTAACGGTTTCTAACTCCCTTTAGGAAGATATCTCTCTCTCCTTAATATTTAATTCCCAAAATTTTTTGATAAGACAAACACAGTTACTTCTCCCTGGACCTTTCGTCCTTTAATATGTGATCTAACTCTTTCTGAATACAATAAGCTTGATACCACCCATGCAACAATTATTCAATCGTTTCTCAACATACTTGCTTCTTTCCCAGATCATTGTCATATTTATACAGATTCATCCAAAACTATTGATGGTGTGGGATCAGCAGTTATAGATCCGAACACTATATTACAATTTAAATTGTCTTCCACTTGCAGTATTTACTCTGGAGAACTATATTGAATTATGCAAGCCCTCATTTATATTCGTACTCAAAAATCTCCAAAATCTGTCATAATTACCGATTCTCTCAGGGCATTACATACGATAGAACAGTTATATCCAAGTATTTCTGTAGGCATTAATAAAAGAACAATTACATTTCCTAAAGAACACGAGACAGCAAATAGGCTTTATATGGGTTCCATCACACATTGGACTTCAAGGAAACGAAAAAGCAGTCTTTCATACCAGAGAAGCAATACACTGTGCATTTTCAGTGTTAGTGAACTTAGTGTCTGTTTCCGACAATAAATCGTTCAAAAGAAAAGTGATAAACAAATAGGAAAACTCTCAAGACCTAACAGTATAAAAGCAGTGTTAAGACCACACTGTAAGCTTACAAATTATTTGAAAAACATTAATGATTTAAACAAACTGTAACCATTGTTAACATTTTGTAGATCCCATTTCTAACTTATAAATTATGATATTGTTACGTAACTGTGAACATAATGTATGTAATAATCAAAAATACTATGTATTAGGTTTAATTAACCATGTATTAATTACAGTACAGCTAATAACCCAAAGTGGTTGATGCTGTTCAATAAAAATAAAAAAAATGTATATACAATGTAAATCCCAAATCATGACTTACAAAGTTTATACATTGTAAATCATGATTCGGGAGTGCCCTTCGTATGGTCGCCTCGTATTTCCGTGAGACTGTGTAAAAATATAATGTATCTGTAATAAAAACAAGCCATAAAAATGAAAGTAAAAGTACCCTACCAGGAGTAGTTATTAACTGCAAAACTATCAATGACTAAGATGTGTAAAATATAAAAGTTTTAAGGTTCTACATTCAGATATTCCTGGTATGATATTTTAAAATATGGGCAATCACCCAGTTAAGTTTTCATCGAACTGTTGATCAGTCCACGTGGACAAAGAGCCACTCAAAAAATCGGATATTGCTGTTATGACCAATCATAATGCGTTATCTTTTATCGGAAGAACTACTCACCCTTCGCTCAAGATATAACAATATTTGGCTGAGCGAGTTCATGCCATAAAATAGTTTATCACAAAGTGTCATCTTTCGGCCTTCCGCAGCTGTCCAGTGGTGTGCACGTGGTTAGGTACCTATATTATTTTATTTTTAAATTGCGGCAGCGAAGCAGATTTTGCGAAACAAGAAACTGAGTTAAATTCAAATAGTGCACTGCAAGTAAATTTAATTGTGACTTCATCAGTGTTCTTTCTAAATTTCTTTTAACATCTTATGAAGACACTTTCCAAATGTGGCGTCTGTGGTGCAATAATAATTCTGCAGCTGAAGAGCCACTGGAACCCTCTAATCCAGAGGTTCTCAATCTGTGGTACATGTACCACTGGTGGTACATATCATTATTGGCGGTGGTACACAAAACACAGAAAAAATTAAAATAGTAGTACTTAGTAAGTATTGATAATACAATTTAAAACTAAAGGTGGTACCAAAAATAATAAAAATAACTGTAGGTGGTACATCACTCAAAAAGGTTGAGAACCGCTGCTCTAATCAATTGGAAGATTTACAAAGCTGTGTAATAAAACGTAAGCGACATTTTCAATAACTCTATGATGATGTCAAACAATACTTCGATTAATTCTTAAATCCAATAATTTTAAGTACAAAACTATATAGGTCTGGATCCCGCGTCCCGCGTATGAAAAAAAAGTTGATTAATAGCAAGCTGAAAATTTGTTAATAGCTTAAGAGTGTCTAGTCGGATAAACTTTGATATATGGGAACACTGGAATAGGGGCAGTTTTAATTGTGGAACAAGTTAAAAATTTGGAACGGTCAGACCACGAAAACGGCACATTTATTTTGTCTGACAGAATAGACTTAAACTCTCTGAACAGAGATTAAACTCTAATGCAAAAATCAGACTGCTATTTAGCACCTGTCATAATTCCTGTCATTTGACATATTCTACATGTTCCACTCATTAAAATGCCTATTTGGTGATAAATAGCAGTCTGATTTTTGCATGAGAGTTTAGTCTCTGTTCGGAGAGTTTAAGTCTGTTCTGTCGGAAAAAATACATGTGCCGTTTTCGTGGTCTGACCGTTCCAAATTTTTAACCTGTTCCACAATTTAAACTTCCCTGTTCCAGTGTTCCCATATATCAAAGTTTGTCCAACTAGACACCGTTAAGCTATTAACAAATTTTCAGCTTGCTATTAATCAACTTTTTTTTCATACGCGGGATCCAGATACTAATAGATAAGCACCAGACTGTTGAAAAGTATTACTAAGCTTTGTTTTTAAACCAAGAGGAGTACACTAAAAAGACATATTCACACCCAAGAAAATCACTAGAAATATCACCAAACACATCTTCTTTTTTGGTTAATCATATCGGCCTTCGACGGTTATCCATAAATATTATATTATACTAATACGTCGCTAAAGAGTTACAATCTAAAGGTCGATAAAGGTATATCTATCAATGGAGAATTTTGGAACAACTTACGTGTTGCAGATGATACAGTAAAGGCCGGGACACACATATCCGCACCGAGCCCACACCGAGCACAGACAGCATGGCCAGCCTTGCTGTCTCTGCTCGGTGCGGGCGCGGTGCGCACACGGTGCTGGTTCGGTGCGGATATGTGTGTCCCGGCCTTAATAATAACGGATTAAGACAATGATTTAGATAACGTAATGCAACGCCTTAGTGAACGCTGTCATGAGTACGGACTGAAGATTCATTTAAAGAAAACTAAATGCATGACCATGACTAAATTAGCACACGCAAACATCCAACTGACTATTGAAGATACTGTAATTGAGAGTGTGGATACTACAAATAATTAGGAACGTAGATAACATCAAATGTGGACCAAAGCAAAGAAATTAGGGAGCGTTCAAGTATTACGTAACGCGGTTTTTGAAGATTTTTGACCCCCCTCCCCCTTCGAAAAGCACCTTAATGGGGCGTTCACGTATTACGTAACGCAATTTTTGAAGATTTTTAACCCTCCCCCCTTACGTAATATTTGAACGGCCCCTTACGACACGTATTGAAATAGTACGTGCATCATTCATTAAACTTAAAAAGTTTCTTTGTTATTAGGATATAAGGTTAGAACTACGCCTAAGGATGCTTCGGTGTTACGTGTTCTCTACTCTCCTTTATGGCTTGGAAGCGTGGACACTAACAAGTCCATCAATTAGTCAAAAGATTACAATAACATGAAAGTTATCAGAGATAAAACAGGAAGGTTTACTACTTATGAGCAGTTGTATTACTAAAACGTATAAATTTGATCATACTTACTGTTTAATTATATGTGATAATTAATGTTATTGACAATTTTTTATACAGATATTATTATTTTACAATAAGTTCTGTTCAGTCGAGTCGATTAGTGTTATCACTATGTACCTAGGTATATCACAGATGTTGATAACACCGATATTTTTTTATTTAAACTTTTTCGTAAAATAAAATATTTACTGATAACCACATAATTTGAGGAGATGCGATGGTCTCATTTACAATTTACACTTAAAATCAAATGTTTGCAAAATAATAGCTTTTATTAAATTTAAATTAGATATCTACGCTACTGTTCACTAAATTGTCACCCTGGTCACTCTTAACAGTGTTGCCATTTTGCTAGTATCTTGTCCGCTCTTGTTAGCGTAAATTTTCCAACGGAATCCCGTCTTTACTATAACATTTAACGTGTCTTGGTTTGTTTATTTCTAATGCATATTTATTGTGATTTTAGTATAGCCCTTTCAGCACGGCAACAAAAAATGTTCAACAAATATTTCGAAACTTTGTACTCTATGTTCTTATGTGTAAAGTAATACAGGAAAAATAATAAAATAATTCTTTATACAGGGTGTCTAGAAATAACATACCCACACAATTGTGTAGGCTGAGTTTTATTTTAAGCAAATGGTATAAAAATCTAATACATTACAACACATTATTATTTTGTATGGAATTTCAAAAAACAGTTCTGGTCTTTGGTGAGACATAGATAAACATTGCACTTAAGACATCGAACACGGGTTCTGCTTTTACAACCCGATCTTCTGCAAAATCTGGCTCTAGTTAAGGCTGACTAAGGTCTTCAGTTGTTTGTGGTTGATCTAACACGGGAGCTGCACTTATACCGGAAGGACCAGGAACCTCAGTGTCATTTTGAAAAGGCGGGTTTTTGTTTTGAATTAGGGAATTCTCACGAGTATCTTCTTCTTGGTCAGAATCCGAGGAATCACTGTCTCCGATGCTTTTGGGAAGGCTATTTAGCTCCTTACACCACGTCAGATCAGAATCTGAGTCATCACTAAAACCTTCTAGTTCTGAATCATCATTTATAATGTTCATTAACGCCTCGACATCTTCTGGTTTGTTAAATTCAAAATCTGCAAAAAAAGAGAAATTCAATAACGATCACCCAACCCACACAATCGTGTTAGTAGTAATGTAATTGGATATTCTAAGGTTATTAATATTCATTTTTTTAAATATGTATGTATAGGTGTTTTCTACAGACATGTGTTAGTAGTCTACATGCATTTACATTTTATTATTGACATTTTTTAATAACAAAAACCTACTTACATTTTCTTACGGAAATGACGATCCGCCATTTTTGCAAGACAAGCTGTGACTGTCAAAACAAAATAAACGTAACAATCGCGTCGGGTAGCGCAAAGCACAATACTGAACCTACACGACCATCGTCGTTCGTAATGAACGCTAGATTTTACGATTAAGCAGTTTTATATCGTTTCAAAACAAACCCACACAATCGTGTGGCTACGTGCTGAAAGGGATAGGAAGCAAAAATTCGTTTGATTTTTACCTAGATAAATAGACGGGTTGTGAAATGCAATTGTAGATTCCCCCATGTATATCATGTATCGGTCCTTAAAGTCAGAAACATTCAGTAATTAAGTAATTAAAATTTTTGTTTGTGCTAAATATCGAACAGTATGTCGAAATACCTTGATTCATAAATCCATAAACGACCCACTGTTAATATCCTAGAATCTTCTTCATCTTGTATGGTATAGTTTTCTCCCAGTATGCGAACGTCTGTACCTGCATGTAAAGTACCACTCATGACCCTTCCAAGAACTTGGAAAAATGTACAATCTTCTGTTGGATACATTTTCGAACTGTGAACCTAAAATACAGATATTAATAGAAAAGAGTTTTATTTATTATTTTAGTTGGGAATAAGCCATGCTATTAATTGAAGACCTAAGTGGAAGAAGGAGGTATATAACATTTTCTAAAATTTTGAGTTTCTTGGTGAATTAAGGTGGTATGTAACTTCACTATCATATGACACTTATACTTTACCTCTAAAAAGCTTAATAAGAGATATTCTAGTGGATGAAGGAGGTATGTAACATGTAAACTACGATTCTTAAATGGAAGAAGGAGGTATAAAACATTTTTCGTCGTTTTCAAATTTAAATTGTTTATAACTCGAAAATTATTAACTTTGGAGAAATATTACAAAAGACCTTTTTTTTGCAATGATCAAAAGAACCTAAAATAATGTACCCGGGTTGAAAAAATTTATTTTTTAAATTTGTGTAAATTTTTTAAATATATATATATATATATATATATATATATATATATATATATATATATATAATCAAATTCCCTTCTACCTATTGGTGTCGGGATTACAATAATAACTTAGATATTGTGTACAAATTTACGCCACTGTCTTCTATTTTGTGCCAATACTTTTGCTTCTTTCCAGGATTTGCCTCTCTTTTGTAGAACTTTTCCAATAGCTTGGTCCCATGTTTCTCTTGGTCTTCCTCTCTTCCTCTTGATATTTACTTTCGCTTCCCAAATCATTTTTACCGGTCTTCTATCGTCTAGTCTTTGTAAATGTCCCCACCAGCTGATTTGTCTTTTTTCTATGAATTATAAGATTGATTCCACCTCCAGATCCTCCCTTATCTGCTCATTTCTTACCCTGTCAAGTCTTGTAACTCCTCTCGCTCTTCTTAGGTACTTCATTTCCGTCGCTTGTATTCTGCTCTTCTGCCTCTCTGTTAATGTCCACGATTCACAACCGAAGGTGAGTATGGGTCTATATATTGCCTTAAAAACTTTCATTTTTGTACTTTGCGCTATTTCCTTTTTTCCTATAAAAGTTGTGTTCATTGCATAATATGAATTTATTGCTTTCTCTATACGTTTATCGATTTCTAAACCTTGTTGACCTGAATCTTCAATTTTTACACCCAGGTATTCGAAGCATTCAACTTGTTGTATATGTATACCATTGATCTGTATACTCACGTTTTCTTTAGTTTCTGCTACTACCATCACTTTTGTTTTTGTTAGGTTTAGTTTCATGCCACTTTCTTCTAATATTTCACTCCACGTTTGTAAGTTTTCTTGTAGGTCATTTTCTTTTGTTGCCATTATAACGATGTCATCTGCAAAAGCACACTCTGATATTTCGATCGGTTGTAAGTTTTTGTATCCTACAAATAGGTGTTTTGTTCTCTGACTACATTTTTTAATTATTTCGTCCATAAACAACGTAAACAATGTTGGACTTAGTCCTCCTCCCTGTCTTAGACCATCTTTTGTTATAAAATTTTCTGACTTGAGGTTTCTAGTTATAACACAATTCGTCGTATTTTTATATAGACATTCAATATTTTTCCTTAGTTTGGTTGCTATTCCTCTTTGTTCTAGGAGCGACCATACTTTTTGCCGAGGAACAAGATCAAACGCTTTTTGTAAGTCGATAAACGCAATTTTTTAAATAAATATAGCTAAATAACTTCGAAATTATGGCAATTAGGTATAGGGAATATAACACGAAAAATAATCAGCATTTCTTAAGGACTTCAAAACGCAAACATATACAGGGTGTTCCATTTGAAATAAGAGAATTCATTAGATTTCCAAAAAAACGGAAGTTCTGACAACAATGTAATTGCCACTATTACATCGGCCGCATTAGAAAACCCTTTGTCACCAAAATCTATAAAAAATCATGCAAGCCGTTTCCGAGATAATTGAGGCTTTCCATACATAAAACTCACTCTGTATAATATACTCCATTTAATAATACAAGGCAAGGTAGACGGAAGAAGAACGGCCAGGTCGAAGAAGAAAGGCCAGGTCGAAGAAAAAAGGCCAGGCCGAAGAAGACCGTCATGACTTATACACCTGTGAGAATGGTTTAACAGATCCTCTACATCCCTTTACCGAGCTGCCATCAAAAAATAACTATAGTTAATTTGATAGCCAACGTTCAATAATCGAGCACGGCACATAAAGAAGAAGATTATTTTGTGTTCAATTACATAAATTTCTGTAAAACTGATTATAGAGTATTATTCCATGCCACATACCCCCTTCATCCATTCAGATAAAGGATAGTTATACAAACTAAAATTAATGAAAGAAGGCGGTATGTACTGTTTTTATTTATTTGTAGGAAAAATACTAAAAATAAAAACAAATTATCAACATTATATGTAAAGGAATGCTTATAGCAATATAAATAAAACCAAATAACACAAACAACATTTTCCTGATAAAAGTAGATGAATAAAAACTGACCATATCTCAAAAGGTAGGCTTTGTAACATACCTCCTTCTTCCAATTAGGTCTTCAATTTGAAATTAAATTTATTTGACGCCTGGTAAAAAAATTCTTTTAATAATTTAGTTTTATCTGATTTCTTATTCGTATTGACAGTTCAGACATATATTATACATCTTTAAAGTAGATGACTTTAAAGTGATATTGCCAATACTTATGAGTTGCGTACCTGGGACGACTTTACTGGAAGATAGTTCCTTCGATCACATGAAATCAAGTTTAACTAAGAATATCCGTCAGAAAAATCATAGCATGTGATTTGTCTTTAAAAAGTCAACCACATGCAATGATGACAGTAAAATTATCGTGTTACAGATCCCATAGTAAATTACGGGGAAAAACCCAGGAAAAAACCTCATGATACTATCCCGGCATGGTAAGTACTTATTGTAAGTACTATTTCGACATTTAGGTACAGTAAGTATTTGGTTTTACATTTAATTTACTCTCAAAATTAATACCAAACTCTGATGTTATATGTATGTTATTTTAAAATATAAATTATGTATCTTCGATATGTTATTGACTTACTAATCGTGGTATTGTCTTTCTATTGTGACATGATTGTCACCCGACTGTTTTCAGCTACCGGTCTATTTAATATAATTTAACAGACCCTTTTTGTTTACTGAATTTGTTTGTGAATGCTTTTAAAAGGGGGACCTTTTTAACAGGTACACACCTCGATATTTTTTTTTTCATTCTAGAAAATGCTTATTTGATATTTATGTAAATAACTCTTCGATTGTTATTCTAGAATAAGATGAATTCTTCCGTAATAATCTTCCGTATTCTGGAACATTGTACATAACTATATAAATAGACATTTTTGGAATTAGAGTTTAGTTGTAAATTTCAAACCGTCGGTGTACTTTGATATGTAACGGGCGCGGTATTTTTGAATTTGTAATTAGATAAATTAGTAGATTTGGTGTAATAAATAAATTAGATATCGTAGTTTGTAAAATAAGATATAAATTCAGTGTTTTTCATTTGTTTAAAAGTAAGTTATTAAAAATAAATAAAGTCAACTAACTAAACATTAGTGCCTAAAAGAACATAGAAAAGTCAAGTCAGATTTATAACACTATTGATTTCCACTTTTAATATGGATCCTACTGCATTCTTCTGAAGAATTTGCAACAAAATTGGTTTCATTTTTCAACATAATTAGAACCGGTTTTTTAATTTTCCTCTTTTTACCATCTGTTTCTATCTCCATTTCTGTAATTCTTTGGTTTATCGTTGTTCTGTTTCTTGTGTTTGATGTTGTATTTCTGTTTCTGTTTGGCCTTTATCGTTTAAAAATTCTTCGAATACTGTGCCTATCTGTTTAATTTTTCTGTCTTATCTCCTATATAGTAATATAGTTATCTCGTAGTTGGTTCGAGATATCGAAATGCCGGTTTGAGATTTGAATTCAGGAGACAAACTACATAAGTATCCATCGTTACATAAGCTTTAAGTATGCAGGGGCGGCAATTCACAAACGAACGAACAGACCTTGCTAATTTATAAACGAAAAGTTTCCGTTGAAAAATAAAACAGTGAAAATCATATTTACCATAAGTATTCCTTCCTGATCACAATTTACCATATCCTCATATACCTTACTAGTATTCGGCCCTGTGTACACATGGTCAATTTTTGTTTTGGCATTGTCTAATGGGGAGCGTATATGTTCCACACACATATTTACAAAACCTAAAAATAATAGAAAATTGAATAAATTAAATTAAGAAGACTAATACTTAGTAAACTGTTACATGGCTATGTTGACGTTATTTTACAAATTATAATGAGATAGATAAATCGTTGTTTAAGGAACACAAATTATTCAATTGTGTTTAAGGAACACAAATCTATATAAAAATAATAAAAAAAAAAGAAAAATATTTGTTAAAAAAAACTTAAATATGGTTGTCATTTTTGAAGTTATACTTTTTTAGGCACGAGAGTGAATTTTTACATTCCCTGGCGCATGCGCACACCGACAGTATGGTATTAGTCACTACATCTTTTAAGTTATGTAGCGTAAATAAGGTGTGCGTGAAAAGAATATATTATTAGTGTTTTTAGTAAATATATTTATTATAATTTTTATGTCTGTCGATTTGCCTTCCTCCTAATAAGCATTATTGAAAATATTTATTTTCAATTAATGTATCTGTCACCGTGATTGTAATTATGTCCTAGAAATGATTGACTGAATACAAAAGTGGTGGTAGCTGATCGGTAGAGCATTCGCCCAAGGATCGAGAGGTCCCCTGTTCGAATCCGGACAAAGTCATATCCTTTTTTTAAATTTTTGGTATTATTTTTGTTCTTTCTAAAATTAGTTTAATGTTTAATTACAATACAAAAAAACTGTTTAAAGTAGATAGGTACTTATATTGATTTCGTTGAAATCATAATATGAAGTTAGATTATATTATAATAGAAGTATAACTTCTTATTACGTGCGTACAAAGTACACACACATTCTTTTTTACGTATATCGAAAATGAGAATTACGAAAATTTTTAAAACTCTGATTTTAATAAATCATATTTTTTTTTCAAAATGATGCCTTCTAAACAAGTCCAAATTTTTGTGGTCATTACTTATGCTAAAATGAAGACAACCGTGCAGGGATTACTATAAATTTTAATTTTTGTAGAAATAGCGGATGTTTTATTTTTCACTTTTTCCTAAAAAAATTTAAAAGGTCTCTTATTTTCATCATAACTTGTTAATTTTGATGCTATCAACTTCTTTTGTAGCTTATTTGATAGATATTTCTGAGTACTTTGGTAAGTGTTTAATAAATATATTTTATAAAATGTATAGTTTTCCCGTTATTTAACAGGTCGACTGCCACGAGAAGCATGCCGTGATGTACATGCAATTTGATTCTACAAACGTGAGAATCAACAATTGATTCCTGTTTGTGTGTGTATAAATATAACAGCACTACAGGCCTTAGAGGCCCTTGGCTTGTATGTGCAATGTGTATATAGGATAAACATATTTGCGGCTTGAAGGAACTTCTTTTTTTACTATTGTGGCAGTCTAAGTGTTAAGTTTGAATATGTATTTAGATTTGAATACTCGCCGAAAAAAAAATATACATTCAATTACCTATAACTCACTTTGAATTAATATTAAATGGTTTTTCAAGTAAGCAATTTATTCGAGAAATTATTATCTTCAATTTTGGTAATTATAACTTTTTTGTAAAAACAAAAACTAGTTTATGAGTTATTTATGAATAACCGCTTTAAAACATGCATTTTTTTACAATAAATTTTTTTTTTACATACAAAATTAAAATCTTTGATCTTTAATAACTCAAGAAATAGGTATTGATTTATGTTAATAACTTTATTAAAGCGCAAGTTGGCATCATGTCACTTTTGTTTCTTGGGGTATCTTCTAACCACTAACCATGAAAATCGATGGAGGTTCCACGAAGTCGGAGGTGAATAGCTTCAGTGACTGCACTAATAGGACTTTTCATCGATTGTCATTTGTTTCGAGCTTCTGTCATATGTTGTATAATCTGTATAATATTAATATACACGGATTATACGACATATGACAGAAGCTCGAAACAAATTACTGTGAATGAAAAGCCCTATATGAAAATTGTGGATCTTAATCATATAAAAGACATCATTGCCAATCACATATTGTCGTTATTTGGTTCGTTCTAATTATCTCAGAAAAACGCAATAGCAACCAACTGGCCAGTCAATATTTTCAATCTCAAATATAGTACAAATATAATTTTAATACATTGAAAGGATGTAAGGAAGCTTTTCTTGAGTTACTTTATTACCAACTTGCTAAACATAACATTTTAATGAATGCAAAAAACATGCTTACCACTGAAGTCTCCTAAAAATTTCTGGCACACCAACCGCAACAATGGTCTTATATTCAACTTCATTTCATTTTTGGTTAGCTTTATTCCTAATTCGTCCAGTACATCAAGCAATGAAGCATCCACATCTCCCACAACCTGTGCGAATATCTTGTAGAGAGGTTCTAAGATAAACTCCACAAAACTTCTTTGAGCTGAATTGTGTGGCGCTTTCTTCGTAAACTTTCTCCTAAAAAATTATAGTGTAATTATATTTTATAAAATTTCGTCTGTAAATTCATATTAACTAACAATACTTTTGAGCTAGAAGAAGATGTAAATGACGGACCAAGAATATTACAACAGGAAGTTTATTTTGCAATAACACAGCATAATATACAAGCGGAACTACTCAAAATAATGGACAACGAATCAATAGAAATAATCACAAAGATAACTTAACAACATATATACAACTCTGGACAAATACCAACAGACTGGTTGAAGTCTGAGTTTATTGCATTTCCAAAAAAAAAACAGGAGCCAAAAAAATGCGAAGAAGAAAATGCGAGAACCAGCCCCCAATACCTACAGAAACAGGACCACCTATACTAGTGACAGAAACAAGAGCAGCCATAATATCACTAAAAAAAGGGAGACCACCAGGGCCAGACGGAGTACACTCTGAATTTCTTAAACTTCTTGATGATGAATCTTTAAGAATACATATTATGTAAAATCTTCAATAATATCTATGGCACAGGCAATATTCCAAAAGATTGGCTAGTTTCAGAATTTATTACGTTACCAAAGAAACGGAGCGAAAAAGTGCGAAGAATATAGGCTAATAAGCCTAATGAGCCATACATTAAGAGCAAACAGTAGCGATCAACAGGTAGCAACAAACGCGTTCCAAGATTGCGGCTCTAATTTTGAATATTTTGTCGAGATATTTGGCACACATATTCGTAATATAATAAAGAACGGCGGTACACAGGCCAATTTTAGAAATATGTTAGTATGTGGAAATTACTCTATAACTAAATAAAATATTGAAAAAAGGAGCCTGTACCGCCATTAAGAAAGACAAAAAAATACACTTTCTTCAAATAAACTTTTTTATCCTGTGCCTAAATTTTGTGTCACATTGGAACTACTAAAAATCGATTTTTTTTTATAACAAGAAATAGAACATCACTGACTTGGCAACATTTCGCGCCTATGTGTATAAAAATTATTGTTTATCTACTCTATGTCATATTATGTATAAGTTTTTAGTTTGTGAAAACTGTCATTATAGATAGCAGTGCGTGAAGGATTTAAAGTGTGCGTAAGTAACAATGTACACTTGCGATCATAAAAAGCGGGTCACTCGATGAATTAATCAAGTTAGATGTCTCGAATTTTCTAAACCTGTTGTCCAATTTGAGTAATTTTTTTAGTATGTTATAGCCTTATTTTTGAACAATATCGCCATAATAATATTGTCTCTAGACAGGTAAATTGTCATTGTGTACCGGGTGTAACAATCATACTGTGTTTATTCCTCAAAGTTCGAAACGCCCCGTGGAATGTTTTAGCATAGATAAAATATTGAAATTAAAACACGATTGTAGCCTTAGGCTTTCTTAACATTTTCTTTTTTGATTTATTTGTTTACGTTGGATAATAAAAAAGTTAGGCACCTTAACAACTAACCATGTTCTTCATCAATACAGGGTGTTTCTAAATAAGTGCGACATACTTTAAGGGGCAATTTGGCATGAAAAAATAATCACCGTTTGCTTTATAATCGTATGACCGCAAATTCTTCGATTTCGAGATACGGGATGTTGAATTTTTTCTTACAAACTGCCGATTTATTTGTTGCTCTAAAACCGGTTGAGATATACAAATGAAATTTGGTAGATGTTAAGAGGTAGTTATGGCGAATTTTTTGACATAGAATTAAGAATTTTATATTCACCATTGGCGTGCATACGGGATGTATCTAAAATGTTTATACCCGTATGCACGCCAATGGTGAATATAGAATTATTAATTGTATGTCAAAAAATCTACAATAACTGCTTCTTAAAACCTACTAAATTTCATTTGCATACCTCTATTGGTTTTAGAGGAATAAATAAATCGTCAATTTGTAAGAAAAATTTCAACATCCCGTATCTCGGAAACGAAGCATTTGCGGACATATGTTTATAAAGCAAACTGTCATTATTTTTTCATACAGAATTACCCCTTAAAGTTTGTCGCACTTATTTAGAAACACCCTGTATTGATGAAGAACATGGCTAGTTATTAACGTGCTTAACTTTTTTATTATCCAACATAAACAAATAAATCAAAAAAAAATGTTAAGAGCGCCTAAGGCTACAATTAAGTTTTAATTTCAATATTTTATCTATGCTAAAACATTTCACAGGGTGTTCCGAACTTTTAGGAATAAACACAGTATGATTGTTACACCCGGTATAAAATGACAATTTACCGGTCTAGCAATATTATTATAGCGATATTGCTAAAGAATAAGGCTATAACATACTAAAAAAATCACTCAAATCTGACAACAGGTTTAGAAAATTCGAGAGATCTAACTTGAATAACTCATCGAGTGACCCGCTTTTTATGATCGCGAGTGTATTTTAAATGGGATTTATTTTTTCGCACACTTTCAATGGGTTTTTTGGCACACTTTCATATAATCAAATATCCTTAACTTTCGCGTTGTCATGGTGATGACAATATGAGCAATGACTTACAACAAAATTTTTGACAGTTTTGTGGTTTGAAAGTAGTTAGTATTTTTAAATGTCAAAGTTCTAAAAATTGTAGAATAGAAATGAATTCCAGTGACGAAAAGTTACATTTTTTTTATTTGTTTATCGTAGATAAAATATTGTATGAAACTGTGCGTGAAGTACTTTTTGCGAACTAACGCGATGTATAGCACTCGCTCCGTTGTCGCTAGTGCTCTAAAAATCGCGTGCGTTCGCAAAAAGCATACTTCACGAACTGTTTCATAAATAACTATTTTGATAGTATAAACGTCACTGTCAGTGTCGAATTACCGACGCACTGTTGCCTCACTTTTGAAAGTTCGCAGAACTTTCGCAATCTTGGACCTCGTTTGTTGCTACCTGTTGATCGCTACTGTGTGCTCTTAAAACTTTTTCTTAAAATTATACAGGGTGTTTGGTAAAGAATGGGCCATAGCTTACCTTGGTACAAAAGTTGATAATAACCTAAATACAGGGTGTCAAAGTTAAACTTTTATTTTATTTATTTTTGAATATTTCCTGACAGGCATGGGACAACAACACGAAATTTGGTAAGTGGTGCTGGTATTGTACAATCTACTAAATTATGTTAAACAAACGTTTCTGGCTACTACCAGAGGTGTACGACGGGGGAACATGAATGGTTGACCCTTCCCAAATTCTACGCCACTGGCGAAATTGCTATTTTAGTGCAATTTTTTGATTCTCCACTACTTTCTATGTAAAAAACATACTCTTTATTCGTAACTATAAAGCCATTAGTTTTCGAGATATTTGAAGCTAAAAACGAAGAAGCATAATACATTAATCAAAAGAAGTGTACCTTTTCATTTTTAACTTCAAATATCATGAAAACTAATGACTTTATCGTTACGAATGAAGAGTATATTATTTGCATAGAAAGTATTGGAGAATCTAAAAATTATGCTAAAAAGCATTTTCATCAGTGGCGTAGAATTTGGGAAGGGTCAACCATTTACTTTCCCCTGTCTTACGCCTCTGGTATTAACCACAAACGATTATTTAACATAATTTAGTAGGGTGTACAGTACCTACACTTTCTGCCACGTACCATAAAGATATGTCAAATAGTTTTATAGTACCGGGCACACATAGTTCTTAAAGTTTTATATAAAGAATAAATTATTTAAAAAAGAATACTTTAAAATAATTTGACATATCCGTGTGATACTTGGCAGAAAGTGTAGGCACTGTACACACTACCAAATTATGTTAAATAATCGTTTCTGGCTACTACCAGAGGCGTACGACAGGGGAAGTGAATGGTTGACCCTTCCCAAATTCTACGCCACTGATGAAACTGCTATTTTAGCATAATTTTTAGATTCTCCAATACTTTCTATGTAAATAATATACTCTTCATTCGTAACGATAAAGTCATTAGTTTTCATGATA
Source organism: Diabrotica virgifera virgifera (assembly GCF_917563875.1). NCBI lineage: Eukaryota > Metazoa > Arthropoda > Insecta > Coleoptera > Chrysomelidae > Diabrotica > Diabrotica virgifera. The sequence continues at coordinate 58,011,024 of NC_065449.1, read as the reverse complement.
TTTGAAGTTAAAAATGAAAAGGTACACTTATTTTGATTAATGTATTATACTCCTTCGTTTTTAGCTTCAAATATCTCGAAAACTAATGGCTTTATCGTTACGAATGAAGAGTATGTTTTTTACATAGAAAGTATTGGGGAATCAAAAAATTGCACTAAAATAGCAATTCCGCCAGTGGCGTAGAATTTGGGAAGGGTCAACCATTCACGTTCCCCCGTCGTACGCCTCTGGTAGTAGCCAGAAACGTTTGTTTAACATAATTTAGTAGATTGTACAATACCAGCACCACTTACCAAATTTCGTGTTGTTGTCCCATGCCTGTCAGGAAATATTCAAAAATAAATAAAATAAAAGTTTAACTTGGACACCCTGTATTTCGGTTATTATCAACTTTTGTACTAAGGTAAGTTAGCTTAAATCGACCTATGTTAAGCTCAGGAATCTAAGGTTAAGCTATGGCCCATTATTTACCAAACACCATGTACATCGCAGAATAGAATAGAATAGAATAGAATAGAATTTATTGAATCAAATATACAAAATTTCTTTTGTTTTTGACAAGTCAAAAGAGAACGTACATTATAAAACCTGGACAAAATTTAAAAGATAAATATTATAAATTATAATGAAAAGATATACAAACAGGTACTAACAAATTTAAACAATTTAACACACTATGTAAACACGTAAAAACATTAAATAAACATAAAAGCATGAAATTAATATCGTCATAATCGGCAAAAAAAACCCTGACCAAACTAGTACTATTATATTATATAAGCGGTACCTAAGTACTCTGTCTTTGTGTAAAAACAACGTTTTAAAAAATGTGATTTTATTTTATTTTTAAACGACTGTAAATGAAGACTTTTTACTTCATCTGGCAAAAAATTGTACAAACTAACATCAGTCGAGTTTTTTATACTTTTCGTCAACCTAAAACGTTGTGCTCTAATAGCATCTCTCGATCTTGTATGATGATCATGGAAGTTGGAGTTTATGTTAAACTTACTTTTGTTGGAATTAATTTCAATCAGCGTCTCATATATATAGAGTGAAGGCAGTGACATAATACCTAACTCCTGAAATAAAGGTTTACAGTGTTCCCTATACTCAGCTCCTGCAAGTATCCTCACTATTTTCTTTTGTAATTTAAAAATTCTTGCTGCGTGACAAGAGCCACCCCAAATAGTTATTCCGTACTTTAAATGGCTATGGAACAGTGCAAAGTAGATCATTATAAGGGTACTTTTAGGGATCATAAAAACTAAGTTGCGTATCAAAAATATAGTTGTAGCAAGTTTAGAACTTAAGTAGTCTGTATGAGCACTCCAGTCCAAATTATCATCTAAAAAAATTCCTAAGAGTTTAACACTATTTCCTAAGACACACTTCCGATCAGAACTAAACATCAAATTCTGATTTTTGTCTTCATTTAGCTTCAGACCATTATGCAAAAACCAGTTTTTTGCTTTCTGAGTATCACTATCTATTTTAATTTTCAAATTATGTTGATTAATGTCAGTATTTATGAGAGTGGTATCATCTGCAAAGCACACACATTTTATGGGAAAAGTGTAGTGAAATAGATCGTTAAGATAAATAAGAAACAAAGTGGGTCCTAGTATTGAACCTTGAGGAACACCGTATTCGACCGTGTTCAAATCAGAAAAGCTATTATTAAGAAAAACTGACTGTTTTCTATTTGTTAAATAAGATGTAAATATATTGAGGGTGTATCTTATACCATATTTATGCATTTTTTCCAACAGTAATTTATGCGAAACACAGTCAAAAGCTTTGGATAAATCACACATTGTCAAAGACACGAAATGACCCTCCTCCAAGCCGTCGACTATATCTCTCACAACTTTCTGTATAGCTTGTGTAGTGCTGCACTTTTTTCTAAAGCCATATTGATTACAGTGAAGTATTTTGTGTTTATCTAGATATTCTATCAAACGAGTATTAAGAATGCTTTCAAAAATTTTACCGAAAATGGGAATGATAGAGATGGGACGATAATTTTCAATTTCATCTAAAGACCCCTTTTTGAATAGTGGTAACACTTTTGTTACTTTTAGTACATCTGGGAAAATCCCCTCAGTAAGGCAATTATTATAAAGTAAAACTAATTTGTCAATAACAATATCAATATACAAGTTATGCGAAGAGAGAATAAAAGACACACAGATATATGACTTGCACCTGCTTTGTGGACTACTACAGTTCAACACTGAAAAATGATGGATGTTCTAACAAAAGCCCAAATGGATGATAAAGATCGGCGTATAAAACAAAATTTATACTGAAACCAATCAGCTACAATAAGAACACATCTTGGAGATGAACCGACTGAAGCGACCCAAATTCTGCGAGGCGTTAGACAAGGATGTATACTTTCACCTATATTATTTAACCTATATTCAGAGGAAATATTTAGAGAAGCCTTGGAAAATTGCGAATATGGAATACTCCTGAATGGAGAACGCCTAAACAGCATCCGCTCTGCAGACAACACCGTTATTTTTGCAAGCAGTTTGAACAGTTTACAGCAACTCATAAACAAAGTAAATGAAGTAAGTGAAAAATGTGGACTACAAGTAAACATATCAAAAACTAAATTTATGGTCATCAGCAAAAATAAAAATAGAGACGTCCAACTACTTATGAAGAATACACCAGTGGACCGAGTAAAACAGTATACCTATCTTAAAACAACAGTAAACGAACAATGGGATCACTCACAAGAAGTAAAATGTAGAGTAGAGAAGGCTATGAGTGCGTTCAACAACATGTCCAAACTCTTTAAAGGCCACAACCTTAATCGGGAGATAAAAGTAAGGTTCCTACGATTTATATCTTCTCAATATTGTACTACGGAGTTGAATCCTGGACACTCACTGAAGCGATGGAGAAAAAACTTGAAGCCTTTGAGATGTGGCTATACAGGCCAATCCTAAGAATATCATGGACGGACAAGATAACCAACGAGAGCGTACTACGAAGAATGGGGAAAGAAAGAGAAGCGATGTTTACAGTTAAAAAGAGAAAGTTAGAATATCTCGGTATAATGAGAAACGGCACTAAATATAGACTACTGAAAATAATGCTTCAAGGCAAAGTATTCGAAAAGCGAGTAGAGGGAGAAGAAGAATATCATGGTTAAAGAACCTGAGGAAAGGGTTCTCCACAACAACAACTAATCTATTTAAAGCATCAATTAATAAAATAATTATAGCCAGAATGATCGCCAATATTCGAAAGGATTAGGCACCAAAAGAAGGAAGAAGCCTCATGAGTCATCTCGTAAAATTGTTCCTAAAGATAATCCATAAGAGAATCTACAAGCTGTGTGAAGGTCAAATTTCCCCCATCCAGTTCGGGGTAATAGGAATTAACAACGAAGATCTGGGAAAAATTAGAAACTTTTACTGGAATCAGACCGTAAATCTCAGAGTTAAAGGTGAACACACCGAATATGTGAAAATTATGCGTGGAGTGAGGCATGGCTGTATTTGTCTAATCTAATCTTCAATTTCTACTTTGAAAGAATATTTATCGAAGCTTTGCACGAAACTGAAAAAGGTGTTCTACTAAACGGGTTAAACAACATCAGGTATGTAGATGACACGATAGTATTTGCGGACAACATAGAAGACCTACAACTCCTTATGAACAAAATCACGTATTATAATCAAGACTAAGAACTAAATATAAGCGTAAAGAAGACAAAACATAAGGTTTGTTTCAACCCGGTACTTTACCGTTCTTGAATCGTTACGCGCATGCGCAATAACGTAAAATTATGCGCAGTAACACACTTTTCGTTACTGCGCATACTCGTAACCATTCAAGAACGGTTATGTACCGGGTTGGAACAAACCTAATACTATTTCGCTTTCATTCAATACTTCACTTGTCTCAGTGTTCCCAGACCTACTGAAAAATCAGCAGAACTACTGATCTCGATCCTCGTCTACCGACGGCATCCTTAAACCTACTGAAAATCATTCTGAAAATACTGAAAATAATCGTATTTTACCGAAATCTGCCGATTTTTTGAGGAGACATCTGCCTTCCCCCTGACTCTACTGAATTCTACTGATTTTTCGAGGCGACATCTAGCTGTCTATGCATAAACGTAAAATTCTTCAACGACGGAATCTACCGAATTCTACCGATTTTTTGAGGCGACTGCTTTTACTGAAATCTACTGACTTTTCGAGGCGACACCTACTGATAATCAGAAAAATCATCTGGGAACACTACTTGTCATTCTATCTGGTCTAAAACGGAGGTGTTGTGTTTACCCAGGTTTTTGGGACAGATACGCCTGGATAATTCAAGGTTTTTACATTTTTTCAAAATGGGCGAAAACAATAAACTGATAATTTTATACTGTTATGATACTTACGTTTTAGTGTTGAAATAAATATCACCCCATAATCGTTTTGAGAATTCTTCAATATTGACATCTCCAAAGTGCAAGTTATAAATGTTTGCAAATGACTTGAGAGTAAAACATATTCCATACTGTGAACTAGCGAAGCAAACATTACCTAGGACTGGTGATACAATTTGAGGATTAGCATCATCTGAGTATAATCTAAAAGATACAGCAAATATATTTTTTAATTATTTAAATAAATAAATAATTTACTTAAATAAAACATAATAAAAAGTAAAAAATGTTAAAAGTTGGATCTTTGCACAAACGTAATATAATCACAAACATTTATTTGCAATCAAGTTAAATCAAAACATTAAGTGAAGCGTACATCGACTTGTACTGTCAATGTAATAGGGAATTTGCATAAAATTTTAAATTCGAAAAAAATGGTATAAATCACAACAGAACATAATTTAGAACCTATATGAAAGATAAAAAAGTTTTGTTTGTCTTTCGTTTGGCCCCTAAAGACGACTAAAAATTCAACTTATACCAGCCACCCCAAAACGCATCGTAACGTCACGGGGTTGTATGTTTACATTCTACACCAATTGTATATATAATTTTAAATTAGACATTATAAACGTCAGTAAAAATACAGTTATGTGACGTTAAAAGTGTTTTTGATCGTTTGAACTATTCATAGGAAATTTGTACTTTTACAAAATGGTTTTATTTTCAATAGTAAACCTTCTTTCCTTTCCTTCAAAAACTGTATCAAACTCCAATCTCAACAAACTGGTATATATTATTACAACGACATACGATAAAAATGTCATTAGAATATAAATATTTTTCCTTTATTCCCCGACGACGAGCTGGGCAAATACCCAAGTAGGTGGAGGCCAATAAACTAAAGAAGAAGAAGAAGAAGAATATACGTAAATATAACCCATAAACGGAACCACATAAGTAGTTAAAATCTGTGACGTCACGGGTCGTTTGAACTATTTTAAAATAAAGAAGACTTTAAATTTGTACTTCTAAGTTATTATGAGTTTTTGAAGCGTGAAATTTTGGAAATCTCATTTTTATACAAAACTGAACATTATTATGTAATGAAAAATAATGTGCAAGTTCGCTATTATTAGTTACTATTATAAGTTATTTTATTGAAGTGGCATCTCCGCTCAAACAGTGTCATAAGTCAAAAAAAGCAAAGTATGTATCGAGAAAACAACGTTTAGAATTTGTGCTAGAACTTTTCCGGGTTTAATTCAAAAACTGTTAAAATTAGTATAATAACTATTTTAGTCAGTTACAAAGGTTTTTGAAGCTCTACAAAATAATGTATTAATTCTGCTAAAACTATTTTAAAAAAATATATTTTTTTGAGTTGTGATACTATACAGATAAAATAACGAAAAATTTACGAAATATTATTTATCAAAAGTGGTTATTGCAGTACAGAATATAATATCATTATTATCTGTTTTAACAGACCTACTTTTTAATGATGTAACTTTAAATACAAATAATAACGTCAAACAAAAAATACTGCAAAATGAAAGATAAATAAGTGATAAATGTGTCACTTTTCTTGAGCACATAAGCAGATTGTTTTGAATAACGTAATCACACATACTGTCTTAACTCGACAAACGACGCTTTATACACATCTTAGATGGACAAATTTCTTGAACAAGTCGATATGTTACATTGTTTATGTTCGGTGCACCGTTGATTTTGGTTAATCATATAATGACTCTAGTGTCATCTAACGACAACTACTTGAACTATTAACGTAACACTTTTTGAGATAAAATTTTGTAGATTTATTAAACTGTTGAGCGGAGGCGCGAAGTGTTTGATCTTTTTCCACTATTGAAGAGATTGATGAACTCAACATTAAACAGCTCGAACATTGTTATTAATATATTAATATTAAACTGTTACTAATATAAAGGTAAATATAGAAGGGTAATAAATAAATAAAAAAAAAACAAAAAGTAAAAAAATAATCTCGAAAATAAACAAATAAGTTTCCGTTCGACAGAACTAAAGCCAGACTAATGTAGTATAAAAAAATTTGTAGGTTAAAAAATATTAGTTGTCACATTAGCTTAAAAATAAATAATCACCGAAAATAATCAAATAAGAGAGCCATAGTTAGTCGTTCTAACAATTATGTTTGATAGTAAAAAGTACAATGAAATGTACAAAGACTAAAAGTTTAAACAATATGAAAAGCATTTTTAAACACAACAAATGCGCCAATGTCACTGAAAATGGTAAACGTCAAAATTCTTAGTAAATAATGTATCAAAGACATGACGTATCGATTATCCTTGTTTAACTTAAAGTGGTTTTTATGGACAAGCGGCTTAATATTGCGATATCAGTTTATGTGAGTAAAAAAGAGACCGAGTATAAAAAGTAATTCGTGAATAATTTCATGCATGTGCAAAGATCCGTTGGAACAACTGTGTTCCACATAACGTTCCACATAACGTAAAGATCCGTTGGAACATAAAAAGTTCGTTTACTCACGTTAACAAACCATTAATTTCTTCCACAATATGTCTTAATTTATAGTATGCATCCTGAGGTGGCAATTTAAGTTCTAAAACAAGTCTATCGATTTTGTTTATGCAAATGGTAATTTGCAATTGTTCTTGTACAGCATGTTTAAGGAGTCTTTCAGTATTCAACATGACACCTTCTGCTGCGTCAACAAAAAGTACAACACCATCACATAATCGCATGGCCGCAGTTACTTCGTCAGAGAAGTTCACATGACCTACAAAGATAAAAATAAGTCGTATCTGTTCTATCACTTTTTATAAATAATTGATAGGTTGCTTTTCGCTCCATACGTGACCATGGTGGGGATACACGATACACGAAACTATGCCAGTGTCCGTAGCGGCGAAATATGACAATTTTGGTGAATTTTTGTAATGTCAGTGTCATCGTTCGTATAACAAATTTTATCAAAAATGGTAAATATTACATATTAACGTCAAATATGTCATATGTGCCATATTTATATCATATGCTTAACGTCAAATTATTTTCGCCAAAAATGTCAGGCTACTACGCTAGGTGTCGTGTCAGTCATGCACGGATCGAATAAATAACCAGGTGTCATGGCCGGTTTCACCAATGACAAATAGTAGTTTATTCAACGAGTAAAGTTATTCGACCAATAAATTTAACACATCTAAGTTTCACTAACGTCAAATAAGTCTTTTTATTTATTTATCAAATAAATATTTAATCTTTGATTAAATTGACATGCTAATCTCGCTTTAATAGTTATTTATGATATAAGTGTTAAAAGTATGCGTTTAAGGCACGCATGTGAAAGTTTGCAGAATGAGCGATATGGAGTTCTGCAATTCACATGAGTGCCTTAAAAATGTACTTTTTAACACGCATATCATACAATATTTTTTCTACAAACGTAATTACAGGACAATATCTACAAAAACTTTTACTTGAACTTGACTGACATTCCATTTTTATATTTTTTGACATTACATCAAAGTTGCCTATACGGTCAATACGAACTGCAGTGCCTTAAAATTTTTTTAAAGCACTAGTGCCTTAAAGTAGCATTTTTAACGCTCGTATGGAGTGCTAAAAATTGCATTTTTAACAGAATTCAAACTCTCTCTATAAAAATTTAATTAAACTTGATATGCATGCACCATTCAATATCCAGTCTCTGCTGGCTACAGGCTCACAGCAAATATACAATATCATTATAAATTTCTTGTCAGATACACGCATGGTCTTATAAGATTTGTACTCGGGCATGATATTTTTTATGATTTAAGTTCAGATTTGCATCCCTTTTTATCATAAATGTTATATCACTTTATCAACGATCCATTATTGTTTTTATTGTATTGTTATTGTATTGTATTATTTATTGTATCACTATATTGTTTCTGTTTAATTTTGTATTAGGGATAGGATTGTATATTCTTTATTGCAACTGGCTGAATGACTAATGTCTATGCTATTAAATAAAAAAAAACACGGTTGTAGAAAAATATCTTTAACAAAGAAAATTCATTGGTTAAATTTTAAATTATCAAAATTGTCTTGAAACACAATAAAAAACGACTAATAAATTTTAATTGACGAAAAGCTATTCGCTGATTTAGTTGTTGTTGGTGAAACCGGCCCTTAGGATATTGAATATTGTGCAAGATTTTTGGCCATGGTGTATGAGAATCTAGATTTCTTGTTTAATGTGTGGTTCTCCTCACCAGGGGACTAATGTGACCTAAAGAAATATACTTATATCATTGCTCACTCACGTACATATACAAACTGTTTATCAGAATCATTAACAATCGGTTGAATTATGAAATGTGACAAATAAGTAAACTTAATATCACCATGAGAAAAGTCAATATTCGTGAATATGTCCATTTTGTTAGTGATAGCTAATGAAACATGTTTATTTTGTTCAGAGATTTTAACTATCTCTAGCCTCTACTTTTAATAATCAAAGAGCACAAATTATAATAGATAACGAATTCAGATCAGAAATTGAAATCAGGAGAGGAGTTAGGAAAGGATGTACTATGTGTCCATTACTATTCAATGTATATTGAATCCCTTTTTGAAGAAGAATTACTATCTGCAAGTGAAGGAATAATCAGCCCTGTGATGGATGACCGAAGTTATCTTTAACGTTTGAGTTAAAGTTAAAATAACTCTCAGGAATAACGATGCCCATAACTATTTAGGTAAAATTCGGTGTGATGTATCCGTCAACGTTATGAGATAGTTATTTATTCAACGTTATATTAGAAATAACATTTGAGGAACAAAGTTTGAAGTAACAAAGAGAACCTTATGTAGAAATAGTACAAGTTGGAGCGAGTGCGAAAGATGTTCGGAACATGCTACAGGATGGGTAGATGACCGTAAAAGTAAATACCCGTCGTCGGCCACCGCCGATGACCGAAGAGCAAACAGCTGTTCGGGTTCGGTGGTGTTTCAAACGGTAGATAGAAACAGGGTTGCCAGATTGGTGTATATTCCCACAATTTTGGGGTAATTTGAAAGCGTCTAGGGAAATTTTTCTAAGCAGAAATTGTAGTGGGATTTTTTGGGGGCGGAAAATTATAGAGGATTTTAAGGGGTCATGGTAAATTAAATTTGCGAATGTACATAGAACTGTATATTATACTCCCATATAATCGAAGACGATAGGAACTATGAATTATTTCCAGGGCACTCGTTGATAAGTAGTATAATTTTGGTTTACTGTTCTCTTCATTTGACTACTAATTTATTAAAATGCGGCAAAAATTTAAATTTGGGGTATTTGCGCTTCAATTTGAGGGAATTTCAGTTTCTAAATGGAGGATTTATAAAATATCATCTGGCAACTCTGGATAGAAAGCTCAGTAGGTACTTAAAATAAAATTTCTACTTATCCCTCTCGATTTGATTTTTGTATAATTTTTAAAATTGTATTACCCTTCTATTCTTAATTATTAAATTATTAGCGTCTAAATTCACTTGATTTCTGTCTAAAAACAAGTCAAAAGATGAACCGAGCCTTACATAACTACAGAGTTATCTCATAACTTGAGGTTTAACGTCGCGTTATAAAGTGACAGTTGATATATCAGATAACTCAAGAACACACATAGAAGTGTGTACAAGTCTTACAGTCTTTTCCAACTCAAGAACTGTCAAGAAATAACGCAAGTAGTTAAGTTAAATATGATACATCACACCAATTCGAGGATTATAACTTAACTACAGGATAACTTTACGTTAAAGATAACTTCGGTCATCCATCACAGGGCTGAATAATTAACGGAAGATATATTAACAACATAAGATATGCGGATAATACCGTGATTATGGCAAGCTCTACTGAACAACTTCAATTAATACTGAACAAAACAAAAAGTTTGTGTGAAAAATATGGACTAAAAATGAATATAAAAAACTAAATATATATAAAAAGAAATTAAAGAAAGAAAATAAATACAAATTTGATAAATACAAATGGCTGGGAACCTAGATTTCAGAAAATATTGATCAAACAACAGAAATAAGGACGGAAAATGAAAACAATCATCTGCAACAAAGACCTTAGATTAGAACTGAGAATAAGAGCTCTGAGATGATACGTATTTTCAATACTGCAATACGAACTTGAATGCTGGACATTGAAGCAAGAGCGCATATAAGCTACTACTGTCATTTGAAATGTGGTGTTACAGAAGGATGGTTAGAATAACATGAACACAGAAGAAAATGAACACGGAAGTATTGCGAGAAATGGGCAAAGAATACGAAATAATAAACACAATAAAAATAAGAAAGTTACAATATCTGGGTAATGAGGGGACAGCGATATGAAATGCTAAGACTGATAATACAGGGATATACAGAGGAGAAACTCGTATACGAAGAAAAAGAGTACCATGGTTGGAGAATTTAAGGAACTGGCTTAAATACAGTTCTATAAAACTCTTCAGAACAGCGGTAATAGAGTATACTGCCGTGCTAAGCCCAAAGGCGGGATCTGATTTTTTATCGAAAATAAGCTTTTTGTATTTTTAGGTAGAATATGGTATTTAGTATATATTTATAAAGTCTTTGGAGTTGTAGAAGCAATATATTTTAAATAAAATTGCAATTTTGTTAGCGGTATCTACACTTTTCCGTTAAAATACTAAGCAATTTGGCGGCAAATGTTAAATACTATGGCGATTTGACGGTATCTGCTACAGTTGCCGTCCATATACCTTAGCACATGGCACTTACCGCTAATCTACTTTCAAGAATTCTACGCCTACATTTAGAAACCGCCAAATCGCCTTAGTATTACAAAGTCAATTCGGCCTAACTTTAGAAGGTTAAATTATTGTGTTAGTTAAAAGAGTTGTGTTAGTAAAAGAAATAATTAGCGAGGATGGTAAGAACTTTTTGAGATTATTATATCTATTGAAATATATTTTCATTTTTGTTTATAGTATTTCAAGAATTAACCATTTATGTTGTCCTAAACAATATGAATCTGCGCCAAGTGGATGATTTATATGTATGTTTAAACCCTTTGTTAGGTTGCAACAACTAAATCAATGCAACCCATTGATTGCATTTTTTGAAGTTATACTGCTTTACCGGCGATATGAGGGTGAATTTTTATATGTTAAAACCTATGATCCCGGCGCATGCGCATTATAACTTTGTTCTGATTGGATGTTCAAATGACATGTCAAAAATTATTCAATATGGCGGCTGTGGTACAGCTGTAGTTTGATTATTTATGGTTGTTGCGTTTTAAAATTTGTGTGAAAAGAAACAACAAACAAAAGTTAGTTAATAGTTTTACTGCCTTTTTAAGTAGTTTTCATATACCTATATTTTTGGACTTTTGGACTATTTTGGACAAGGAAAACTTATTCTAATTTGGTAAGTAGTTTTTATTATAATCATATTGTAATTATAAATTTGGATTAGGTTGAAATACAGTAGAGCGTCGATTATCCGAACTAATTGGGGGACATAGGTGTTCGGAAAACCGATTTGTTCGGATAATCGAACTACAATATATTGATACATATTTATAGTCATACATATTTATCCACAAGTGAATAAAAGCCATATTTATATACCTACATATTTATTTATCTTGATAATGACAACTAGCAACTAAACAAAAAAGTGCAGTCTTTGCAACAACATAATTATTTTTTGATACAATATTGAAGAAAATTGAAGATATTTTAAGCGTAAATTACTAACGCTTGCTCGGTATTCTAGTGCGGGACGCGGGAGTCGATAGTTCGAATAAGCGGTCGTTCGGTTGATCGACGTTCGGATAATCGACGCTCTACTGTACATTTATTTTCTCAAGAATGGGGATTTTAGAGAGAAATCCCAAATTAGGTCCGATTTTTATTTTTAAATTATGATTTTTTGGCGTAGATTTATTTATCTAGTAGGTATGTAATGCTTTGATTTACATACTTAATTTGATTACCAACAAAAGTTCTACCAATCTTCATCTAATACATTGTTTTCTTACTGTTTTGTTATATTTTAATATTTTCTTCAACAAAATTTAGGGCCGGTTGTTCGAACGCTAATCAACAATTATCATTATCAAATATTTAATTACTGTCACCAAACTGTCAATGTCAACTTTGTTTGGGTTGCTGAAAACATAATTAATTAAAATTATGAGATTTATTATCAATTATGTTAATAATTATTGTTATATTACTTAATTGATTATAGTCTCAGAATTGTAATCAATTATGTTTTTAGCAACCCAACCAAAGTTGACATTGACAGTTTTGACAGTAATTAAATATTTGATAGTGATCATTGTTGATTAGCGTTCGAACAACCGGCCCTAAAACTACATAATTTAATTATATTCAAAACAACTGTCAAACAGTAAAACGTTCAGTTACCCTATTTTTCCACATGACAAATAATGTGGAATTGGACGAGTGAGTCTAGGCTTCGATTACGAATCAAAGCGTCCCGAAATTCACGGGTTCGATTCCCGATGCAAGTTTTTATTTTTTTATTTTTTTATGCATTTTATGATTGTAATTATATTTGTTATATAATTTTTTTTTTCAGAAAATGCGTATTTAAAATTTTTGACAACAATTATTATCGTTCAGAAATCATTTTTTCTTTGTGGCATTTTTCAATGTGTTTGTGTGCGTTTTATTATTTTATTTTTTAAAATTTTTGGTATTGTCTTAAAAATCACATAATATGTAGTAGAAGTATAACTTCTTACGTGCGTACAAAGTACACACACATTCTTTTTTTTTTTGTTTCAATACAAGCTATTACCATTGTTTAACTAGACAATGTCTAGTAGTCTAGTTATACAATGCTATTATAGATACCGGATTGTAGATTTGGGATATCTTTACCTAATGTATAATACCGGATTTATACTCAGCCCTGTTCGACAGGGAATTGGACAGGGAAGTGGGCAGCGTGAATGTGTAAATAGCTCACTCGCGCTTTTACTCGTCATGCTACTGCCACTGCACCTACATACCCAAAAAGTCGGTTCTAGTGACGGAAGTCAAAGGAGAGAAGTCAAAGGCGGCTTCGCCGCCGGCAGAGCGGCAAGTGAGTAAGGGAGCAAGACGATGTTGTTGTCACATTCCTTTCTTATGACTCGTTCGGTAATGAGACTGATGTAAACACCTCACTCGTGTCGAGATCATATTTCGGGCAATATTTCCGTCAACGGCAGCGGCAGTAGCAATAGCTGAGTATAAATTCGGCATTTACATAAGTTTTATACAAAAATGCTGGTTTTATTCCTTTATAAATTTTCTAAGAATGCGTCAGGTACCTGGATAATGATCCAAAAATTCGTTTGCAAGAAACAAAATAAAAATAGCTGAGAAGAGAAAGTCAAAAGTATGGTTTACAATCACATTTACTGTTGAAGAATTCTTTAAAACGCAGATGTTTAAACAGCTAAAACAATCTGAACGGATTCTGGTTTTTCGTTGTATAAGTACAGTTCTGCCAAAATTATTAGACGCACTATAAAAGATTTTATAAAAAATGATAATTATGAGGTAATACCATTGTAATACTAAATAGGTTTTGTGTATGTACCGGACACAAGGTATGGTGTTCGATTGTCTATTAAATTGTCTATATTGAATCGCAAATAGAACATTAATATTAATGTACCAATATGTATTTATTGACTCTTGAAAGAAAACAGATATAACGACAACTAAATATTGTCAATTTGTTGTTGTCATATTGTGGCTCAACAAAATAATAACATTTAATAGTACTTTAATTCTTTCAATTTAATAAACCGGAATACACAGAAAACCTTTTTATTTCATATCAATCACAACTGTAAACCACATACCGCTAATCGGCTTAGTTTTATAATAAGTTTTGATAAAACGTTTTAGCGGTATCTACCTCTTTTTATATAAAACTTTGTTTAAAATATAATTAACGGTTCCCTTAATAAACTGGGGCATATATCGATGCATAAAAACTATTAGCTAGTCCATAAATCCCTAACAGGCCAAAATTTTAGCATTCAATTTTGAAATCGATTTTGCCACCATTTTGTCAAATGTTAGTTACCGCCTTTTTGCCTAGCACGGCAGTATAGTGATGATGATATTCAACCTCTCATTGGGATACGGCACTCAAAGAAGAAGCCTCTACTTTGCAGCAAGTATTGGCATTCTAAATTTTAATTGTGTTAGATTATGCAAAAGAGATCTTGTTGTTGAGATGGAGAAAGGCTAAAGAGCGTGAAGTTTACTTACCTGGGGTATCAAAGATGTTCATAAGATAACTTTTGTTTTTTATATCCTGCAAAAGTAACGTAACGGGAATGGACTTGATTGAGCATCCTCTTTCTTGTTCAGTAAACAATATATCTGTGTAGCGTAAATTTTTCTCTTCATTGTCCTGATAAGTAGGATGAGTTTGTCTAATGAGGCAATCAACAAATGAAGTTTTGCCATGATGTAGATGACCAACTAATGCAACATTTCTTATAAGAGTTGTATTATCCATCATATCAGCCAAAAATCTAGAATCCAAGTGTTACGGTGTGAGTTTTAATTTAGACCAGTATTTACGTCAAAATAAAAAACATCAAATGATGAAAAGCCAATATGAGTCCATAATAGTATTGGTTATGAAAAAAGGTTGATAATCACAATCTTAGGCAGTTTATTGTTGGTAAAAAGTTGGGCTACCGGTTTCGAGACTTACAATATTTGCTTCATCCTCAGGCTCCAGTACAAAGTCTTCGAGAAACAAAACTACAAGATATCATTACAAGAACTGCTCTTGGTCATATTTTCGGTCATACGGAAAAGGTCACGAAAACGGTCCAAGCTTAAAATCAACAATGATTTCAGCAGGACGGGACAACCTGTCACACTGCCAGAGAGTCTCTTCAAATACTGCGCGATCATTTTCAGAACTAACGCCACCAGGTGCGTACATATGGGGAATGCTGAAGGAGTCAGACAGATCCACCGTCTGCCATTTCGGAATTGCGGACTAAAATTAAAGATTTTTTCGTGCCAGAGGCAATGGCGGATCTAGAAATTTGCCTTGGGAGGGGAAATTTTGCCTTAGGGGGAACTTCCAATGAAAAACCAACCAAAATACATAAAAAAGATAAACTCAGATTCCATAAATAATAACTTATAGGCATTAAGTTCCCTTAAGGGGGGGTATGGTTTGAAATCAACATATCAAGCACATTTTTGTGAATTTTTTTCGAAGCTATGGTAGAATTATTTTATTTTTAAATTAAACAAACATACTAAGTACAATTCAAAGAATATTTACGAAAAAATTAAATCCAAAATATTGAAAAATAAGCCATTAGCGACAAATTTTGACAGGCAGCTAAAAAAAATGGATTTTGCGGTGGACATCAGAACTCATCACTGGATCATACGAAACAAAAAATTCAAAAAGATTTAATTAGCTTATGAGTTTCACGAGGTAACAACGTCGAGTTTTTTTATTTTTAATGATTTTTGAATTTTTGGTATCACTCAGAAATCAAAAATACGAAATTTTTGATAAAAATTTTGTGAAAACCAACAGATTTAATATTGTTGAACAAAAAATAAGCACAAAACGAAAAATATCTCGACGTTGTTACCTCACGAAATGTCTAAAGAAAATCTATGCAAAATATCAGGTAGATCGGTCAAGTAGATTTTTTCAAGTAGTCTGCCAAATCGTAAAGTGATGATGAACATTGGAATATATTTTTTGAATTGCGGAGTAATCTACAAAAGAGAAGGCGAACAGTTGTTTAACGTTTCTCACTACGCTCAAGCGTGCTGGCGCGAAGCCGCGGCAAAGCGGGTCGAAGGGCCCTCCACGTAGATCCGCCACTTGCAGAGTTGATTATTTTTTAAATAAACATTTTTTTCTGTTTGCTGAGAGCAGTAAAATGTATTTTGAATTAAATAAATTACATACTGTTATATTTCTATTTGATATGAAAATTAAATTTTGATAATTATAAACAAAATTCACTTTAATATAAAATATTTTTAATTTTCTCAACCTCGGGCATATAAATTTAGAACAACCTGTATACAACAAATTGTTATATTTAATTTTAAGAAGTGATTAGAATAAGCGTACGAAACTCGGAACAATGTGCTTAGATAAACAAAGTGAATGACGCGTACCATTATCGTTCTTCTCGGAAGGTCGATCATTAGCCTATGCTAAATAAAACTCAGTGAAATAGATGATAGTTCATTATCGTTTTTCGCGGAATGTACAAGAATTCATCTGTACTCAGTAGATATATCTTAAAAACACCCTGTAATTATCTACGATAATTACTTTCAGTTATTTATGTCATCAAAACAACATTACAACCTTCATTCGATTATATAAATATTGTTAGCCAAGATCACGATTCACTAATAATTGCAGAGTCAATTATAAACACTTTTCATGGTCGATGCTGAATAGGCATTTCTAAATATATAAACAGTTAAACTATAACAAGGGAATTCTTTATTATTATATTAGACATTCGTCATTCTGTTTTGGTGATCAGACGTAATATTTCCACATTAAAGATAGTGTCTTTTTTCTACACGAGATGTTCTTTGGGTGCGGTGCTACCAGCTTATGCTAATGCGAGTGTAAATAAAACAACTCAACAAGTAAAAGCATATCAATTATTCCACCCCTCGGATAAGGGATAACCACCCTCACCGGGAGAAGATAGCCTTAGTGCCCAGGGCTGTCATATGGCGATCCAGAACCAGGGAAGAACTCAGGACTGGTGAACAGGACAGGTATGAAGAAACACGTCAATGTTCAGGCACCTAGACCACCTTAGACAACAGTGTGGTATGTAAAATGGATGGAGACATCAGGCCGACGCGGAGCTGAGAATGGAATAGTATGGAGATGGAACATCGTGGGACAATGGAAAATGGACAATGCTATGGAACGTGCAGCGAGGACTTGTGATACGAACAAAGACGCGTAAAAGTGGTAAGTCCATATTAGCTATTTTTATGGTATTTCCTGATTAATATAAAGTATAAAGTATAAACATTATGTGCTACCTTAATTACATTAATATATGTTTCAAGTTTACCTATTTTTACTTAATTATTCTATTCTATTACCAATATTTATCAATATAAAAAGATTTTTTTTACCCTCATATTAAGTTATTATAGGACGCAATGATACAATTTTATATGATTTTTACATATTTATCAACGTATACCTTATCATTGCTGACTTTTATTCATTTATTATTTGACTACTGATTTTTAGTACATTTTTGCAATTTTTTATGATCTTAATATTTGCTATCGTAAATATACCTATCAAAATAAATATACGATATAACAAATATACGCTATATGCATAATACATTTAAATTATTATTCTAACTACTTATTTACAAGGGTTAATATAACGTTATTTATTTTTGAATTTTTATTACTACTGCAATTTTTACATATTTTCACCATATATTGACGTATTATTTTATCTCTATATTTTTTACTATATATCTATATACTACATATCTATATACACCGTAAGACTATCGAATTTATATTTTCGCTAAGAAGTGCAGAAGCTGAAAAAAAAGAAAGAAAAAAATTATGTATAAATGAGTAGCAACAAAGTTACTTGGGAAGATTTTGTCAAAATAGTTGAGGAAATTGCACAAGAAATAGACAGGCAAAGCAGAAGAGTCTTAAAGAAAAAAGTTCCGAAATCTAAGGACATAAAGGAAGAAGTAACGACACAGCTAATTAAAGCTTATAACAAGTTCACACAATTGACTAGGAAAAACTGGGAAGCACTTTCGGACAAACAAAGGAAATCGTGCAACAAATATTTTGGAAAAATCAGAGACAAAGTTATACGATCATTTCAAGCTGTAAATGTGAGAACAGTGGTTCCAAGTTCAATACATCAACCAATCGACAAGGAAGTTGAAGAGGAACAAAGCGATGAGGAAATAGAAGAAGGAAAAAGCGACGAGGAAGGAGAAGAAGAAATAATTAACGACGGAATAAAAGAGAAAAAAGGTGACATAAAACAAGATATAACAATATTAAACATGGCTTTGACAATCAATAAATTTTTGAATATAGCAAGCAAGATATTGCCCAACGAGTTCGATGGAAGCGCAGGGAAATTACAACCATTTTTAGACGCATTAGAACTACTTGGAAAATTGGCAGAAGGTCATGAAGACACAGCTGTAACGCTAATAAAAACGCGACTCACCAATAAGGCTAGGAACCTAATAACCACAGAAGATACAATTCCACGGATAGCTGAAGCACTAAAGAAAGAATTAAAAGGTGATAATCCGAAGAATTTAATAGCCAAATTAGCAAAAAAAAGGCAAGGGCATAGAGATGCAGCAGTGTACGCATCTGAAGTGGAAGAGTTAGCAGAACAATTAAAAGTAGCATACATAGCGGAAGGAATGCCACTTGACTTAGCAAAGAAATATACGACGGAAGCCGTAGTAACAACAATGAAACGAAACGCTAATGCAGAGAAAGCTAAGCTAATACTCGAAGCAGGTAACTTTACATCACCGCAGGAAGTATTATCTAAATTTTTGTCGATCGATACGACTGAAGAAAATGCACAAGGAAGAGTCTTAAATTATAGGACAAACTACGAGAATAGGAGAGGACAGCAGCAATACAGAAGAGGATATCATAACAAATATGACAGAGGAAGAAGAAATAACTTCGGACAACGGAACGAAGGAGAAGCAACGGACAATCAACGAAATTATTCGAACAGAGGATACAGACAATTTAACAAGCAAACATACAGAGGAAACCAGAGAGGCGGACGTAACAGGAACGTAAGGTTACTAGAAATAGAGGACAGTCAAGAAGAGCAAGAAAACCAGCAGTTGGGGTTTTGAATGAACAACAAGTTGGAAGCACACAGGCAGAAATAAAATATAACATTTACAACTTCGACCTAAACCTAACGAACTTTGTACGAATGAAAACAGGAATTCTTGAAAACACAAGCACTTTTATCATAGACACAGGAGCTGACATTTCAATACTAAAATGTTCACAAGATTTTATGAAGGAACAGGTGAAACCAAACACAAAGGCGAAAATAAAAGGAGTCACTAAAGGAGAGTTGCAAACAATGGGAGAAGTTGAGACAACACTCGAAGTAAAAGGAACTCGATTCGAACACATCTTTCAATTGGTAGAACCTAACTTTCCAATTCCAACAGACGGAATCATTGGGAGAGACTTTATTTCTAACTTTCAATGTATACTAGATTACGCAAACCTTAAAATGCACATTAAAGAGGACAACGATTGTTACATTAGTACGAAAATTCTGGATAATATAGACAATGACACCATAATAATACCGCCTAGATGTGAAATTTACAGAATCGTAAAAATTTTTCAAACGTTAAAGAAAGACAGGATAGTGGAACAGCAAGAAATACAACCAGGAATATTCATAGCAAGAGCAATTATTTCAAGTAATAATCCATACATCAAAATTTTGAACACAACGTACGAAACAGTAAATGTAGACGCAAGCACAATCAGGACGTTGGATATTAAACTATTCAATATATATAGGCTAGTCAACGACAGCAAAGACAGAAAAAAAGAATTACGAGAATCACTGAAATTAGACATACCAGAATACATACGAGACAACTTAGTATCGTTATGCGAGGAATATTCGGACATATTCGCCCTAAGGCATGATATGTTAACCTGTAACAATTTCTACGAACAAAAACTAAGAGTTAAAGACCAAACTCCGGTATATATCAAGAATTATAGGACACCTCATGCGCAAACAGAGGAATTAAATCGACAAGTACAAAACCTAAGAGACCAAGGAATCATAGAACCATCTACATCCGAGTACAACAGCCCAGTAGTACTGGTACCGAAAAAAGCTATAGATGGAGGAAAAGCATGGAGATTATGCATAGATTTTAGACAACTGAACAAGAAGATAGTTACAGACAAATTTCCATTACCAAGAATAGATTCGATATTAGATCAACTAGGAAGAGCAAAATGGTTTTCAGTTATAGACTTAATGTCAGGCTTTCACCAGATACCATTAGAAAAATCATCGAGAAAATACACATCGTTCAGCACAGAAAATGGAGCATTTCAATTTACCAGATTACCTTTTGGATTAAATGTAAGCCCAAATAGCTTTTCAAGAATGATGTCAATAGCATTTTCAGGATTAACACCAGACAAAGCATTTCTTTACATGGACGATATCGTAGTAATTGGAATATCCGAAAAACATCACTTAGACAACCTGAAAAAGACATTTGAGACATGTCGAAAATTCAATTTGAAACTTAACCCAGGAAAATGTCAATTCTTTAGAAGGGAAGTAACATATTTAGGACATGATCTTTCTCAAGAGGGAGTATCACCAGACAAAGCGAAGTATGCAGTAATTGAACAATATCCGACACCTCAGACAGCGGAAGAAACAAAGAGATTTGTAGCATTTTGCAACTATTACAGACGTTTTATTAAAAATTTTGCGGAAATATGCATACCACTCAACAAATTATCGAGGAAAGGAGTAGAATTTTCGTGGACCGAGGAGTGTGAAAAAGCATTCAAAAAGCTTAAAGCATCTCTGACGAAACCACCAATTTTAAAATATCCTGATTTCAACAAACAGTTTATCTTAACAACAGACGCATCCAATGAGAGTTGTTCAGCAATCCTAAGTCAAGATTACAACGGAATTGACCTACCTATAGCATATGCATCAAGAAGTTTTAGTAAAGGAGAATGTAATAAACCTATAATCGTTAAGGAATTACTAGCGATTCATTGGGGAATTAATTATTTTAAATGTTATCTATATGGAGCACCACCATTCAAAGTAAAAACAGACCATAAACCTTTGACACACCTATTTGCAATGAAAGAACCAACCTCAAAACTCACGAGGATCAGATTAGACCTAGAAGAATATGACTTCGAAATAGAGTATATAACAGGGAAAAGTAACTACGCAGATAGTCTTTCAAGAATAACATTGCATCAACTAAAAAACCTATACATAGACAACGCCCATATACTAGCTATAACAAGAGCTCAAGCAAAAGAAAAGGAGAAAGAAGCAAGACAAACAAAGGCTGAAAGTGAACTCGCACTACAGCCAGAAGCCACCAAACAGACAGTAAGGAAGGTACTAAATAATTTAGAGGCGCATAGACTACCAATTTTGTCCTTTGGAGCAGAACTAATCTCACCAAGACTGAGCATTAGGGCCAAAAACAAAATAAAATGCAGCAAAAGCATAGCCACAGGATTGAATCATTTCGATTTAAACCAAGCGTTGGTACAGCTTGATAAGCTGGCGGTAGAGAATGCAGTACGTAAAGTAAAAATATACGTAAATGATATTATTTTTAAAATGTGCACAATTGATGAATTTATTAAAGAAGGAAATAAAAAATTGAAGAATATAGAAATATACATATGTGAAGTACCAGAAACAATAAAAGATGACAAAGAAAAACACAGATTAATAGAAGAATACCATAATCACCCGATGTTCGGAGGACACGTAGGGAATAACAGACTAATTAAGAAGCTAAAGGCAAGATTCCGATGGAAAAATTTGGAAAAAGACGTAAGAAAATACGTAAAACAATGCCACAAATGTCAAATTAACAAACCGAAAAGAACACATGTCGAAGAGTTCGTGATATCGGACACATCTTCCAAACCATGGGACATAGTATACATAGATACAATAGGTCCATTCACGAGAAGTAATGAAGGTAATAAATACTGTATCACAATGTTGTGCGAACTGACAAAATACGCGGTCAGCATACCAGTGTGCAATAAAGAAGCAGAGACAATAGCAAGAGGAATCTTTGATCATTTCATACCAACATACGGACTCATGAAGCAAATAAGAACAGACCAAGGCACAGAGTATAAGAACGAAGTAATGCAGGAATTAACAAAGCTATTAAAAATAGAACACAACTTTTCAACGGCATACCACCCACAGTCCATTGGAAGTTGCGAAAAACTACACAGAACGTTGAACGAGTACGTAAGAGCATTCATAGACGAAGACAGAGAAAATTGGGATGTGTGTTGCAGAATGTTCACATACTGCTACAATACAACCCCTAACGCGTATCATGGATACACACCGTTCGAACTGTTATATGGCAGGAAGGTTAACCTACCGGAAGACCTTACACATGAGATTCAACCATGTTGCAATATAGATGCCTACTACAATGAGTTACGATACAAACTACAAAGCGCACACGAGAGAGCCAGAACCTTCTTATTAAAACACAAAAAAGAGCGGCAAGAAAAGAATAGGCTCAAAGCGACACCACAACACTTTAAAATAGGAGACCTAGTCCTTGTAAAAAGGGAAGAGAATGGTAAGTTTGATAGTCTTTATGTAGGTCCTTTCACAATAACAGAAGTAAATAACGTTAATTGTAAAATCAGAATAGAAAACAATAAAATCAAGGAAATACATAAGAATAGATTATATGCTTACAATCCGAAAACACAGTGAGTGACAAGTGTTACGAAACAATGTTGTTAAACGAACATTTTATATTATTTATGTATTTGCGTAGGCTTAGGAAGTTTGTATATAAAATAAATTTTTTGTATTGATTACAACACAGTATGGGTTGGTAGTACGACTTGCAAATTTCCCTCCCCGTAGTCGGAAAATTCCTAAAAAGGGAAGGTGTACAAGAATTCATCTGTACTCAGTAGATATATCTTAAAAACACCCTGTAATTATCTACGATAATTACTTTCAGTTATTTATGTCATCAAAACAACATTACAACCTTCATTCGATTATATAAATATTGTTAGCCAAGATCACGATTCACTAATAATTGCAGAGTCAATTATAAACACTTTTCATGGTCGATGCTGAATAGGCATTTCTAAATATATAAACAGTTAAACTATAACAAGGGAATTCTTTATTATTATATTAGACATTCGTCATTCTGTTTTGGTGATCAGACGTAATATTTCCACATTAAAGATAGTGTCTTTTTTCTACACGAGATGTTCTTTGGGTGCGGTGCTACCAGCTTATGCTAATGCGAGTGTAAATAAAACAACTCAACAAGTAAAAGCATATCAATTATTCCACCCCTCGGATAAGGGATAACCACCCTCACCGGGAGAAGATAGCCTTAGTGCCCAGGGCTGTCATAGGAAGGTTTCGATCATTAGCCTATGCTAAATAAGACTCATTTGAAAGAGAGAATAGGTCATTAAAATTTGTAAATAGTTAGAAAGTATTTTAGAATGGGAATTAAATATTTTCTTTTGAAATCCATTAAGCATATTTAGAAAGATTAAAAATTGGTTTTGAGGAATATTACGAATGAGAGTTGGTGGTGGAAGATTGATTTGTGAATCTGGAAGGGATATTTAGAAAGTAGGGGAATGGATGAGAAAGTGAGATCAGAATGTTTTGAGCTGTCGAGAAGTGAAGTCGAGTAGTAGACGGTAGTGTACGGAGAGTGAGAAAGCCGATGTAGTTCCGTGAGTGTGGAGTATCTATCGTGGAACGAGAAGTAGGCCAGGTCGAGAGTAAAAGAACCTCCTTGAGCCAAGAGTGTCCCGGTAGCTGATAGCAGTTTCGAGAAAGGTAGAACACAGCATCACGACAGACGCAGGAACGAGAGCTATACGAGCTAGTTTTTCAAAGGAGAACATTACTGGAAGCCAGGACGAGGTTTGATCGCAGCCAAGGATAGCAGGAAACGGGTCTTGTGTGAGGACATTTTCAGTTCACCAGGAAAAGGTCAGTCTCATTTGTTTGGACATGAATGTATGGGTTTTTCGTATTAAATTCCACATAAAAAATTGAATAACATAATCAATAATACCAGAAAAGCTTCATCAAACTTAAATAGAGTTGTTCCTAATAACTCCTAATAGTTAAATGTTAATAAAAACTTTCAATTGAAAACCAAAAGGAAATAAGATTCCCATTTGTAAATGTTATGTTTAAGAATAATAAGAAATAGCAAATATTAAGCATTGATTGCCTTTTAAATAAAATAAAAAATATTTTGATTATAATTGTAACCCATATGTGTATTTTTTTTACTCTTTTCTTTTCTATCCCGATTAGGAACCATTAAGAAATATTTAGAAGCCACGAAAGTAAGTAATTAATTTATAATTCGCCCTGAGATTGAAAACATATTGATATGTGATCTGGTTAATTAATTAGATTAGTATTAATACATTGATTAAATTAAGTGACATATAAGAATATTATCTCATATCAATAATCAAGATCACATCAATACATTCTTCTTTTTATGTCAATATATTTAATAAAAATTTTTTTTTGGACTATTATGGTCCTGGACTACGTGGACTACGATGGTATTAAGGCCATCGGTACATAATTCGCAAATATTTTACGGGTATCCCTACTTTTATATTCAACACTCTGTATCTCGGTTAATTTTACTCCGATCAATCTGAAATTTTCAGAGTATTCTTGAAAGTATGCATTTTTATTTGAAATAATAAAAAAAATTAAATATTTCAAACCATACCCCCTCCCCCTTAATGTTTATTGGGTTGAATTTGTCTTTCCGTGGTTTCGGTTTCATGTCAGCTAATATATTTTTATGTGTGAACAATTTTTTTCTTTAGTTTTGGACCTTGATAGGAGGGAAATTTCCTCATGTTCCCTCCCCGTAGATCCTCCACAGGCCACTAAAATTAAAGATTTTTTCGTGCCAGATGCAGTGACGGATCTACAAATTTGCCTTGGGAGGGGAAATATGCCTTAGGGGGAACTTCCAATGAAAAGAAAACCAAAATACATAAAAAATAAACTCAGATTACATAAATAATAACTTATAGGCATTAAGTTCCCTTAATTATTTTCCTTTAATGTTTATTGGGTTGAATTTGTCTTTCCTTGGTGGTTTCGGTTTCATATCAGCTAATATATTTTTATGTTTGAACAATTTTTTTCTTTAATTTTGGACCTTGTTAGGGGGTAAATTTCCTTATTTTCCCTCCCCGTAGATCCGCCACTTGCAGAGGGCATCTTTAACATCTGTTTTATCGGGAATGTGCGTCGTCGTGAATAATGTTTGCAAGGTTATATGATATAGCCTATATCATATATACTAGATATATAAATAATCATAAACATTTCAATATTCATTTCAGTACTGTTTATTTTGCCGCATACGGTATTTTAAATTTTCTAATATATCCATACTGAAATATCCTAATATTTGAGCAAATGCGTCTCTTGATGGAGTTAATGATCGTATGTATCCTGTGATCGTTAATACAGGATCATCTATCGTAGCAGAGCAGTTCTTTTAACTGATACCTTGTAGTTTTGTTTCTCGAAGACTTTGTACTGGGGCTTGACGATATCAACCTTTTTTCACAACCAATAGTGAAAAATATCAGTAAAAGAATGGTAACACATCTATTGGTAAGTGTGATATAGATAAATATCGTTGAAATCATTGTAAAGAAAATAGTAACACAAAAATTGATAAAACAAGCGAATTTAATCAGTAAATCAGAAAAGAAAAGAAAAAAGAACCAGTTACCAACTCAAATATGTCTAAATCTGTATTAAAAATTCTATTAATGATCTATTAGTGATCAATAATGTAGACATATTGACGATACCCAAAATAAAATTATTTTATGGGAAAACTAAGATGAGAAAATGAAAGATATATTGTCGATTAGGATATGCTGTTGAGAGAGAAAGTATAATTAAAAATGAAAATGAAAATACATATATCCAGAGATATATGTTTATGACTGATTGGGTAGATATAACATCAAACACATACAATAATATAACAATAAAATATAATCAAGACTATTCATATTAGCACTATCCAAGCATAACCAAGACCTGAGCCATACATTGTCTCTTTTTGAAGATATGTCCAGTGGCGACCATAGCTCAGTGGTGAGGTACTGGCTTACCAAGCGGGATGGCCTGGATTTGATCCCCGCACAGACACCAGAATTTTTCAATTTAACTTTAGGTGCCAAGCATCCAATTGTATATTGAAGATACTGTAATTGAGATTGTGGATACCTACAAATACTTAAACACATCAAATGTAGACCAAACCAAAGAAATTAAGACATGTATTGAAATAGCATGTGCATCATTCATTAAACTTAAAAGGTTTCTTTGTTATCAGGCTATAAGGAATTACACCTAAGGATGCTTTGGTGTTATGTATTATCTACTCCTCTTTATGGCTTGGAGGTGTAGTCACTGAAACAAATGCATCTGAATAAGTTGGCTGCCTTTGAATTTTGGTGTTACAGAAGAATCCTACGAATATCAAGGATTCAAAGAATATCAAACGTGAAAGTAACTAGAAGGATAGGAAATAAAGCGTTAATAATATCAACTATTAAAAGACGAAAACCTGAGTACGTAGGACATGTGATGAGAGCGCAAAAATCCTCATTATTACAACTTATTATACAAGACAAAGTTTGAGATAATTACAAACTATTTTCAGTTTTTTACATCATATACATTTTAAAATGTTACATACTCCATACTGTAAACTGTGTCAGGCAAATCTTGTTCTTTCAATTGAAACTTTTTCTTTTTCACAGGTTCTATTAAAGGAACATCCAGAGGTTGTGCATCTTCTTCTTGAACGATCGTTTCTACATCAGGTCCATAAACTTGAAGCGCTGAGGGATAATACTGTTTATCTTCATGTAAAACAATAGCCATCGGCTGCGGTTCATCTTCCATTTGCTCATCCTAAAATTACCATAAATATATTTATAATAAACAAAAATACTAAAGGAAAGAAGTACTACAGATTGCTTCAGGTCGGACAGCAAATTTTTGGTAACAACCTTTAATCTGAGCCTTCTACAATTTGCAAGGCATACAGATCGATAAATAGTAGACCTGGGAGAATCTACAATAAGCATTCTACACCTGTCTACTTATCTAGGTAAAAATTCAACAATATTTTGCTTCCTAGTACTCAAAATGTGAGTAAAACTAAAGTAACGAGAGACATCTTAAGATTTAATTTGTTTCAGGGGCTACGACCATCAGCTGACATATACTTCGTTCTTTTGGAGTCCTCAGAACTGTCTGTGGGTCTGTCTCAGATCTGAGGACTCCAAAAGGAAGAAACATATGTCAACTGATGGTGGTAGCCCCTGAAACAAATTAAATATTAACCCATTTGTTCCCAGTGTACTCATTTGGGTACACTCCATAAAAACATAATTTTTTTGTCTGTCTGTTGGATAAAATATTTTTTTTAATGACATTTGGTAGAATGAACAACAGAGAGTATCCATGTCAATGTCCGGGATAATAACTGTTTTTGTTTGTGTGAAACCTAATTAACAATTTAAGTTATAATTACACCCGTGTTAGTGCATTACATTTTGATTACTTCTTGTGTGAAATTTATGCATTGATTTGGTAAATCTGTTGAATTTATTTTATAAAGTAAACACATTTTACAAGTATTATTGGAAATTGTCTGACAAATATCAAAAAGCTGTGTTTTTTGGAATGTAATTGTTGATGTACTTAAAAGGGTACACTGGGAATAAGGCGACGTTAAAGTATTATTATTGTTTAGATAGGTGTAATATGGACTGGCCAAGTATTTTTTGTGCGGGAACATTTTATGGAAAATCTACAAGGTGTTACAAAAATATACAACAGACATGGATGACATTCATGATGACAACAAAGATATGAAACCCTAAACAAAAACGAAAAAATGTATAAATGATAAGCTTTTAAATTAGTGAGAATGTTTTCACATTACAAGTGTATAGGACATGAATTACCTATTATCCTCATAATAATAGAAGGAATCATTTGATTTGTACAACTTCTTTGGTAACTTCAAATATTCAAATAACCATTTTTTCTCTAAGATCTTTTGAATGTTATTGATGAGGCGCACCATGATCAACTCAAAAAAATTCAAAAAATCTTGACCAGTGGGATATAAGGTTAATTTCAACTTTGTCTTATAACCAGCAGATTCCAATAAAAATCGTAATAGAAACATCCCATGAAATAAACTTTAAAAAATGGGAGTGAGACAAGGATGTATATTGTATCCTCTAATTTTTAATGTATATTCGGAAGAAATTATGAAAAAAGCTTTACAAATGAAACTGCAAGCATTGAAGTCAACAGTAAAATGTCATTTTTAGTACAATCGATTGGAGTTTAATCCCATATAAATACAATATGTAACTTGGAATTGTGGAGTTAAAGGCAAATAATTTAAAAAAGAAAATATACTCTTACATCATATTCTTGTTGATCATCTTCATCCAGTTGTTCTTGCTCTTCCTCTTCGTCATCATCACTATCTAGTTCTGGACCAATATAATTACCAAATTCATCATACAAGTCAGCATCCATGTTTTATTATAATCTGAAATAGACAAAATATGAGTGTATTCTATAATAAGGAACCTTTGAAATGAAATCCTTTTAACTCATTGCACAGATTTCAATTTCAGGGATTTCCCAATTTCTTTATGCCATTTTAATAGCATGATTCTAGAAGCTCTGAAAAATACAGGTTTGTTCCATTAATTATCTCTTGATTCGAGCTGAATTTTTTATTTGCGAACCATCTCTTTAGATTTAGAACACATAATAATCTGAGGGGGCCATCTCAGGAGAATAAGCCCCATAAAAAAGTAATTCAAGGGGTTTCCTGCTTCAGTTTGTCCAATAATACACAATAATATTGGCTATTGATAGTTTTACCTATTTTAAGATAGACAAAGTATGCCTTTGCAATCTCAAAATACAGTGGCCATGACCTTTCTAACCCATTGATCTACTTTTGGCCGCAGCCTTGGAGAGTAAAGTGAATGTGAGTCGACTGTTTGGACCACCTATCTACTCGTGTCTTACCGACTTTTAGAAATACTATTTTTGCATTGTGATTTTTTTACCTTATTAGTAATCTTAATTGGCACGAGTTGAAGTGGGTGAAAGTACCAAGAGACTGAAATAGAACAATATGAGCTGTACAAGAGAAAAACTTATGAAAATCCTGAACTAGAACAACAGTCAGAACCCTGACTTATTGGCCAATATTTTTACTTCTTCTACTGGTGCCGTACACTATGTAGTGTGTTGGATTATGTCTAAAAATCCTTCTTCATATTTTTACATATATGTACACAAATTAATTTAAATCGATTTTACTATGTGAGCCTTTATATTTTTTAGTGACAATTCATCTTTTATTATTTAATAACCTGAATGATGAATCTACTTACGATTACAAATGAATTGTAAAGATTAATTAATTGTAAAGATTATTATTATCCTATAGAAAAACATATTAATATAAAATAACTATAAAATGCTTCATATTTCAGGTATACTTGCCATCAAGTTATTTTAGAAAATCTAAATCTTAATCCTATTACAAAGTCATTTGTATTTGAATTTCGTCCTTAAGTTTTGAGAGGTAAATATACTGAATAGCAGAGGTATACTGAATTTGCTCTACCGAGATTCACTTTGACACATTCGGAATAGGAAACATACAACACAAAAATTCCCACCTCACACTATTAACTGCTAAAATCAACTTAATCTTTCATTAAAAAAAGAAGAATTATTAGAAATAGTGGGAGTGTCTACTAATCTCATAAAATATTGTGGAGTTTATTTCTACAAAATATTTTTATTTTGTACAATAAATAATTTTCTCATTTGTTATCAATACATTATACGCTGTGAGCTCGTACGTAGAGGGGATATTTATAAATTCGCGAGCGCCAGTAGTGGCAAATCTGTAAACGTTTACTGGAAATTTGACATAAATGTCAAAGTGATTAATTTAAAATTAAAATTAAAAACATTAATTATAAAAAATATTAGTTGGTCAAAGCTGTGGTATATATTTTTACCTTAAATATACTTACGTTTTAAATACTGAATTTACGTTTTTTTAATGTACTGTAATATGTAATTATAAATTAATCTAGCGCCATCTACACGATAATTGTGAAAGTATTCAAAGTAAGAAATTAATATTTCATCAATAGAACGTCAAAATGATTAGCAAAATCTTAAAAAAATCTGTTATAATTTAATTACTTTCTAGCGTTGTAAATATTAAGTGATAACAATTAAATAATAAATTTAAAAATTACTGGTGAAAGTTGAATTAGTAATCCGCCAGGAGTGACACCAGCGAAGCTCAGAGCGTATAGTGGTGTAAATAAATAATTATTATTGATTGGCGTAAGGTTTATGTTATTTTTATGTCTGTTTACTATTAATAATATTGGCTATGAGCAGGTGCGTTGGTTGTGTAGTAATTTCCAATCACTTCTGACAACTGAACTTCCCAAAAAAGAAATTACTAACGTCAGTGTCAAAGTGAATCTCGATAGAGCCAATTTAGTATATAATAAATTGACAGGATAATAGATTAAAATTTATTAATTTCTACCTGTGTCGGAAACTTAATCACACCATTCAAATACACATGACTCTGTAATAAAGTTAGGATAAGGTTTCTGAAATAACAATGGCAAGTAGAGTGGAACCTCGATAAGTCGGATTAATAGGGACCTCAGCCGATCTGGGTTATCGAAAATCCAGGTTAGCCAGAGAATATGGTAAAAATTAATACAACAAATATAAATAATAAACAAATACACATTATAATTGCAAAAACATGAAATACATATACACAATACATCTAAATTACATACAGTGGTATAAAGATACGGTATTGTTTATTTCTTGGTAAAAAACTCAGTCAAAGAGAAGAAATGTTTGTTTTGTCTAATGAAAATCGGTCCGGGTTAGCCGGACTTCCGGGTTATCGGAGGCCGACTTATCGGGGTTCCACTATATACATAAATGTTGAGTTAACTTCTATCTATTAAACTGCAAGGGAATCACTGCAGGCGAGCGCCCCTGTTTTGGGGGAGCCAAAATGAGGTTTTTTCTACTGATGCTATACAAAACACTAATTTAAAAAAACCGAAGGGCGCCTTTGCTAGTTTATACCTTGCCGTCAGGACTGCCGGACTGCCTATGAATTATAAAGTAAAAATGATCGTCTTACCTTTTTTCTTAATCCTTAAAGGTAAATACTTAATGTGTTATGTGTTTAATGTTTTGTTAATTTAATTAAATAACCTCAAAACAGTCAAAAACAACGTTTAGTTATCGTTTACAAACTGTGTGAAGTTTGCAACGATGGTGAAGGTGAAGAACAAATTCCATAGACGGAGAAAAATAAATTTATGTCATGTTAGAAGCGGGATGGTCGAATATTTCGTGACTTTTCGGAATTTATAAAATAAAGTGTAGAGAGTGCAGGAAAGGCCCCGAAAAAATAGACTAGGACAAACAAGAGACTGAATATAAAAATCTGTACCCCGCCAGATAGCTGACAACGTGATCCACCAAGCATTGGCGAAATATCCCTAAAACAATGAGAGGAAGTGGAGCGTTCTTATCCTAGTAGAAATATTTTAAAATCAGGAAATCTACGGTTTCGTTTTGATTCAAATCTGTCTCTCTCCATCCTCCGATACTATTTCTAGGTCTACCTGTTGTCAAGGATGCTCTGAGGTCTGCTCTGCTTGTCTTCCTCAGAGCCTCCTGATAACAGGTAGACCTAGAAGTAGTACTATCGGAGGATGGAGGGAGACAGATCTGAATCAAAACGAAACCGTATATTTTCTTATTTTACTAATGATACACTCTGTATTAGAGTACACAGACTCGATTCATACCGGTTCTCTGAACCGTAAATTGGAATATTTTTCTAACGGTGCCTTTTGGTATTGTCATACCTGGGTTAAACAAAGAACTTGAACCGAGTCGAAATTTATTTCAGAAATATTTTAGTTTTGGGTAAGGTGGTATAAGTTGTGCGATTTTTAGATTTTTTCTCGTTCTAGTTCTTGTTCTTTTTCTTTTTGTGTGGATATGACTCTGTTTTTTTCAATGTGGCTTCAGTAAGTTCCACTGTTTTCGTGGTCTTCCCATCGATCGTCCTCCTATTGGAAAACCGTCCCTTGCCATCTTCACTACTATATTTTTTGTTGTCATTCGGCTTATATGATCTTATCACTGGAGAAGTGTTAAAGTAATTACCAAGGAGAGCCATAATAAAATTAACACATATTATAAATGCTTCCTTTAGGTTGAGGTATGTACCAAAGATATGGAAGGTGGCAGAAATTATAATGACATTAAAAACAGGAAAACACTACAAGAAGCTTCTTCATATAGGCCTATTTCACTGTTGCCTGTCATGTCGAAATTATATGAAAAACTACTCTTGAAGAGACTAAAACCAATTATACAGCAAAAAATCTAATTCCTAATCATCAGTTTGGGTTTAGACAAAGCCACTCAACGATAGATCAGGTGCATAGAATAACAGGTATAGTAGAAAAAGCTCTAGAAGAACGAAAAGTCTGTTCTGCAATTTTTCTTGATGTAGCGCAGGCTTTTGACAAAGTGTGGCATGAGGGATTATATCACAAAAGGAGATGCTACTTACCAAAACAATATTCTGAACTCCTAGAATCATATATATCCGACAGATACTTTCGAGTTAAAAATGAGGAAGCATATTCAGAATTAAGAGAAGTTAAAGCTGGAGTTCCACAAGGAAGTGTCCTAGGGCCAGTGCTATATCTGCTCTATACCAGCGATATCCCATCATTAGAACCAAACACAATTGCGACATTTGCAGACAACACAGGCATTGTAGCAGTCGGACAAAAGCACGAGGAAGCAGCAACTATGCTACAAAACTCTGTTGAATAAATTAATATCTGGACCAGGCGATGGCGTATCAAATTGAATGAAACAAAATCTGTTCATGGTAATTTTACTAACAAAAGAGAACAATATATCCCAGTCAGTATAAATAGACACCAAATACCTTATGCAAATACGGCAAAATCTTTAGGTATGACATTAGATTCAAAGCTACGTTGGAAAGCGCATATCAAGGAAAAAAAGGAAGAATTACAAATTAAGTTCAGAAAGATGTACTGGTTAATGGGCAAAATCCACTCTGTCTACTTATAACAAATTGTTATTGTATAAGCAAGTCCTTAAACCAACATGGACATATGGGATACAGTTATGGGGCTGTACAAAAGAAAGTAACATCCAAATCATACAACGATACCAGAATAAAGTGTTAGGAACATCGTCAAAGCGCCATGGTACTTCAGAAACTGTGATCTTCATCGAGACGTCCAGATGGATACGTTAGTCAGACAATAAGTAAGTTTGCCGAGAGTCATGAACAAGGACTCTCCAACCATGTGAATGTCGAGGCCATCAATCTCCTAGACAACGCCAACCAGATAAGAAGACTTACGAGAACGAAGCCGTTTGAGTTAGTGCTAAGTTAAATAAGTGCGTTAAGTGAAAAAGCAGAGCAAAGTGCGGCTATAGTGTTGTTTGTTTGGGTTTATATGACTGCGGACACTAAATCCATTCGCCAATTTTACTATTTTTTATTTTATTAGTCATTTTTTCGTATCTTATCCTAAAACTAATACTAATATAATAAACAATTCTACTAATAAATAATTATTTTTGTATTTTTTTTTAATAATTTTTTATATATATATATTTTTATTAATTTTTTTCCAAATGATGTTCTCAGAGTTCCACAGCAAAAACTGCAACATTCTTCTTTAGCCCTCTACTTCATTCGAAAGCTATTTTACTATGGACTGTCCAAGTTCGTCATTCATTTTTATCTACATATTTTTTTTATATTTTTTTAATTATTATATTTTTTTTTTCTATTTTTTTTATATATCTTTTTTTATATTTTTTCTTTCTTTTTTTTTTATTATTTTTTTTTTTTTATTTTTTTTTTTATTTTTTTTTTATTTTTATTTTATTATTTTTTTTTTATATTTCTTTTCTTTTTTTTTTCTTTTCTTTTCTTTTCTTTTTCTTTTAACATATAACAATTTACAAGAAATACTTACTCTATATTTTACAATTACAATTTAAGCTTAATATCTAAAATATGTTTATAAAATAGTCGGTATACCAACTCATTATTTTCTAATGTTAATAAATAATTTAAATTAATGGGATGGTGGACAAATTTAAATTAATGGCGGCTATAGTGTACACGTTAGCTAGTAGTGCTATTATGTATTAGAGCCGAAAGATTATTGCTGAATATGACCTTAGATATGTTTTTTGTAATATTTTGTAGTTAGAACTAACTTGCTTATTGATCATTGATTGATCAGATAGCAATAATCATAAGATTCCTGTTGAAGTTTTATTAAAAAAAATCGGCTTATATGATCGTTCTTCTAGGTACCTTGTGGATTCGTTATAAGGACCTCTTTTTGAGTAAGTCTGTGCAAAAAAAACGAATCGGAACAATTTACCTAACGGGGGCGAGCATACACCTAATACACCCATACATTTAATTTTTTTAGATGGAGAAGCTATTGATGATATCACCATTATAACACAATTCCCACTTGGGGATCATTTTTGATTTCGTTGACGTTTGTTCACACTAATAATTTGTGCAAAGTTAATTTAAGTACATGGTTTCTAACTCATCCAAAAGTTTTCCAGTGCCTATTCTAATTAACCAAATAAAATTCTTTTGGTGCCGGTCTATAATTAATATTTTCGTTAATTGATACAGACAGTATTTTAATGACATTAATTGTTTATAAAATTTGTATTGTTCGGATAATAGCATTTTAAGTAAATAGGTATTTAAATATTACGTAAATAGGTATGTGTTGTATCTTCAGTTCCTAAGTCATGTTCAAAAATTTCCGTTTTTTGTATCCTGTTGTAAGTAATGGAAATGATCAAGTAGTGATGGAAAATATTTAGTAATCACTAAGACAATTTCCTAGAAATATCAACGCATTAAATATCCACATATCCACAGAGAACGGTAGTTCTCACCAGTGGCGCACAACACTCCTACAAGCGACACTATATATACACGAAATTTTCGATTTTATAAACCTGACTGAATTGAAAATTGGGCCAAATCCCATCTTAAAGTATAGGAGAAGACTCGTCCATCCATATGTTACATCTCCATTTTAGTCCAAGGATGTAGATTTTACGGCTCTTCCCATTTAGAGTCTGTTTTTCGTTCTCGTCCCCAAAACTCTCAAAAATTTCAAAGACTTAAGCCCGACCTTTGCCGCTTCTGATAGCACAGAACAACGCATGTTTAATTTTGAAAATCGGTTATACCATTCAAAAGCTATCGAGCTCAGAAGTATGACTCAATTTTTATTTAAAAAAGGGAAAATGTTTGTATGTATGTACAAGAATAAAAAACCGCTAAACGCCGTAAAAATGAGTGGCGCATAAAATATTCCAGCTACAAAAGATCTGATATGAATATTACGTGGCGCGAAAATGGATTTTCATTTGATGCAAAACAAAATTCTAGTTTTATTTTAAAAGATTTTTCCATAATATTTGCAAAATTTGAAGTAAACGCGCCACAAAAGAGTAACTCTGATACAGTTTGAAATTTGAAACTCTTTTGTGGCGCGTTTACTTCAAATTTAGCAAATATTATGGAAAAATCTTTTAAAATAAAACTAGAATTTTGTTTTGCATCAAATGAAAATCCATTTTCGCGCCACGTAATATTCATATCAGATCTTTTGTAGCTGGAATATTTTATGCGCCACTCATTTTTACGGCGTTTAGCGGTTTTTTATTCTTGTATCAGGAGTTTTTCAAAGTTATTTATAAATTAAATGTACGAAGTTGAATGCAATGTTCCTCTATTACACGTCAAGCTTTATAAATGGTCACCTTTGTTGCATTATCTCCCAAATGATCTAGTGTCCATCGAATGTACACTATATTTTTTTTTTATTCGAAATAGATTGAAAAAAAAATTGAGATGGCCGGTAAATGAAGTCGGATTGTCCGTTGCCAGATCAAATTTAGCGTCGTAACCACTACAACTACATAAACCATTTCGGGAATAATCGTTAATTGGATTATACTTTTGTAGCTTAAAAACTTCTAAACGGCTTAACCGATTTTGATCAGTAAACATGAGTTTGAAACGTATTGACCAGTAGTATCTGATGGATCTAAGGTCAAGTATGAAAATTGAAGCTATTACAGGAATTATTGAGCTTGAGAAATCGTCTTTCCCACAGGAAATAGATTTTATCATACTTATGAAGCCTATAACCTAAAAAATTCAAATTTTCCGGGATATGAGGTATACACCGTTAAATTCGTCTGGAGTACTTCTATAAACGCTAAGTTATTGGCGCAATTTGTAGGTTGAAATGTTGAGTAATTGTCGAAAAACCAAAATTTTCAAAGTTTAGTTTTTCAGTTTTTCGGCTATACTGAGCCGTGTGTATGTCTGATTCTGACGGCTTAGACACCATTTGAAAGCTTAAGTCAACACTATTAATTTCATGTATTTGCGGTTCTCC
Organism: Diabrotica virgifera virgifera; assembly: GCF_917563875.1. Lineage (NCBI taxonomy): Eukaryota > Metazoa > Arthropoda > Insecta > Coleoptera > Chrysomelidae > Diabrotica > Diabrotica virgifera. Next base: position 57,973,995 of record NC_065449.1, on the reverse strand, counting down.
TGGCTCTTCTTGATCCGAATATATATATACCCCCAGAACATATGCCGTTTTGTACCTACCAAGTCCTATAGCTGGCTTATGGGTGGTCAAAAGTCACAAACTACACCGGTTCTAAATCGGCCCTGACCCCCTCTTCAAACACAGAGGAAAAATATCAAATCGGTTTAACTTTCAAACACACATACATATACAGGGTGTAACAAAAATACAGGTCATAAATTAAACCACATATTCTGGGACCACAAATAGTTCGAATGAACCTAACTTACCTTAGTACAAATATGCACACAAAAGAAGTTACAGCCCTTTGAAGTTACAAAATGAAAATCGATTTTTTTGAATATATCGAAAACCATATCGAGATTTTTTGTTGAAAATGGACATGTGGCATTCTTATGGAAGGAACATGTTAAAGAAAAATTAAAGTGAAATTTGTGCACCCCATAAAAATTTTATGGGGGTTTTGTTCCCTTAAACCTCCCCAAACTTTTGTGTCCGTTCCAAATAAATTATTATTGTGGTGCCATTAGTTAAATTCAATATTTTTAAATCTTTTTTGCCTCTTGGTATTTTTTCGATAAGGCAGTTTTTATCGAGTTGCGGCTTCTTTTTTAATATGTTTACGTAAAAAATTTATGAGGGTTTTGTTCCTTTAAACCCCCCAAATGTTTGTGTACGTTCCAATTAAACTATTAGTGCGGTACCATTAGTTAAACACAGTGTTTTTAAAACTTTTTTGCCTCTTTGTATTTTTTTGATAAAGCATCTTTTATCGAGATATGGCTTCTTTTTTAATATGGTTAAAAATATACTTAAAAATGTAACTCATAAATAAATTTTCATATTATTACCAAGTCTCCATAATCGTACTTTACCATATACAAATATGTGGTGGATTTGACAAATATTCAAATATCTCGATAAAAACTGACTTTTGGAAAAAGTACTAAGAGACAAAAAAGTTTTTAAAAATTTGTGTTTAACTAATGGCGCTACAATAATAATTAAATTGCAACGTACACAAAAGTTTGGGGGGGTTTAAAGAAACCAAACCCCCATAAAATTTTTATGGGGTGTCCAAATTTGATTATCATTTTCTCTTAAAATACTACTGCCATAAGAATACCACATGTCCATTTTCAATAAAAAATCTCTAATAGTTTTCGATATATTGGAAAAAATCGATTTTCATTTTGTAACTTCAAAGGGCTGTAACTCTTTTTCCGTGCATATTTGTACTAAGGTAAGTTAGGTTCAGTCGAACTATTTTTGGTCACAGAATATGCCATTAAATTTATGACCTGTATTTTTGTTACACCCTGTATATCCACAAACATTTTCCCTTTTTTAAATAAAAATTAAGTCACATTTCTAAGCTCTATAACTTTTGAATGGTATAACCGATTTTCAAAATTAGACATGCGTTGGAAAGATAATGATCAGTACTGTTAGAAGCCGCAAAGGTCGGAATTAAATTTTTGAAGTTTTTGGGAATTTTGGGGGCCAGAACGAAAAACAGACCTAAATAGGAAGGGCCGTAAAATCGACACCCTTGGACCAAAATGGATGGTTGACATATGAATGGGTGAGTCTTTTTCTGAACTTGAAGATGGGAGTTGGCACAATTTTCAATTCAGTCAGATTTAGAAAATTGAAAATTTCGTGTATATAATAGTGTCGCGTGTAGGGGGTGTATTTCTGCGCCACTGGCGAGAACTGCCGTTCTCTGGTAATTTTTTCGATATAAAACTAACAGCTTCGATAACCAATAAATCGAAAACTATTAATTTTATCAAAAAAATGTATAATGAACATTTTTTGCTTATAATTAATATTTTTACCAGCATTTGCGGTCAAAATATAATAAAAAATTTCCACCCTCGAGATGAGGTGGCAACCACCCCATGGTAAAAGCGTCTTTCGGCATCATATAGATTTTGATCTTTGGACTATCCACTACTTGTGGATTGTCAATTGTCAAATTTTCAAGCAAATCTATCCATTCTGTAAAAATTGCGAAGTGAAAAATTTCAGTTCCTGGACTAATTATACTTTTGGAGCTCTATAACTTCTGAACGGTTTACCTGATGTTGATCACTAAACATGAATTTGAAACGTATTGACAAGTAGTATCTGACCAGCATCCAAAATCGAGTATGATAACTGAAGATAGATAGATAGATAGACATTTATTGTTTTTAAAAACTACAGTTTTATAACAATGAGTTTAGTAAGTACAGAATATAACTAACAACTAGTCTAGAACATAAATAACTATTAACAAATTTAAACAAAAGTTAAGCGCTATCACTAACTGAAATGGAGAACTTGGTTTTTTTAATAAACACCAATGAAGGAGAAACTGAAGTACAGAATATAACTAACAACTAGTCTAGAACATAAGTAACTATTAACAAATTTAAACAAAAGTTAATCGCTATTACTAACTGAAATGGAGACTTGTTTTCTTAAATAAACACCAATGAAGGAGAAACTGAAGCTTATTCATTTAAAACAAAAGATCTAAGTTTTATGATATTCCAAATATATATTGAAATTGCTTTCAGAGATATTATAGTTACATTATTAAGACAACCAATAAGGTCGGTGCAATTATTAAGGGGGGCCATATTAACCAGTTTCATTGAACTGTAAATGGGACATTCAAACAGTAAATGTTCAAGAGTTTCCAACTTGTTTGTGTTACAAATAGTACAGATTTCAGATGGTCGTATATGATATGTTATACCATTATAGGTAAATTTTAACACATGGCGATTAGATGTTCGAAGTTGCGCCATGGCACGAATGTATTTTATGGGAATTTGAAATTCCAGATATTTCTGTACTGAGGTATCTACGGATAAATGTTTGTAAATAGTTGAGAATGTTGACATGGAGACTGCTTGAATGTCTTCTTGATGAAGCATATCCATATACTTTTTTAACATGCTTTTCTTGTTTTTTAATAGCCAATCAGAGATGTTTTCATCCCAAGAAAATTCATAATCTAATATTTGAAAATATTGCTTAAACTGTGAAACCCAGTTGTATCTGTTCGTATTTATTGAATTATTTGCTGAAGAAATTTGAAGCTGACGCAGAAAACAAATAAGAGGAAGTCTTAAATCATGCATTTGCGATAGCTTGATAAGCCAATTTAAAGTTAGCTTGAAAATAGTAAAAGAAATTTTTACTCTTCCTGTCTCCAACCTAACAGCATAATCAGGTGTATTGATACTGAGATGTAAAAGTTTTTTAAAGAAAGTTATTTGTATTCTTTCTAACTGGTCAGCATATCTCATTCCCCAAACGGGCACACAGTTCATAACAAGGCTTTGAACTAGCGAATCGAAAAGTTGCACACGAGATGTCCAAGAATTCATTTTGGTTTTAGCCATTAAACCTATCACGTTACCAATTGCGTGTTTTGCTCTTTCCACTGTTGTATCGGCCATTGCTTTAAAAAGTGATGTTGTGGTTAGGGTGACTCCAAGATATACAAATTTGTTAACAACTTCTATTTTTTCATTCTTATATAGGAACTTAACGCCTTTATTGCCAATTTGACCGCTTCGGGCAAATGGAAGAATTTTGGTTTTGCCAACATTTACAGTTAGCTGGTTTTTGTCACTGTATTTTTCTAGATAACTTAAATTTTTACCGAGTTCAACTTCCGAGTCACAAAGAATGACCAAATCATCAGCATACAATAGCATTATTATTTGATTTTGGCTATCAATGGAGATACCTTGTGATCCTTGACTAATAAAAAACTGTTCTATATCCGCAATAAATAAACTAAATAATAGTGGACTCAAAGGTTCACCCTGTAAGACTCCTGTTGAAATATCAAATGGTCTTGTGTAGCCGTTTGGAGTTTTGATGTACATCCTAGCATTATCATAAATGTTTTTCAAAATGGCTATTATTTTAGAACTCACCCCAAGGCCAAATAGCTTTTGCCACAGCAAATGATGGATAATGGAGTCAAAAGCCCGCTTATAATCTACAAAGGCAGCGTACACTTTGCGTTTTTTCAGTCGTAGTTGCAGTTGTACAGCAGAAGTGAGGGTGAATACATTATCAATGCAACCCCTTGATCCCCTGAAACCCGACTGACATTCGGGAAGAACATTATTTACTTCAACCCAATCTCTGAGTCTGTTTAACAAAATATTAGTAAATATTTTTTCAACACAATTAAGTAAGGCAATACCTCTATAGTTTGCTGGATCATCTCTGTTGCCCTTTTTAAATATCATAGTAAAAATGACTTCACTCCAGTTATGCGGCGTAATGGTTGTTTCCAGTATTCTATTAAACATGCCCGTTAAATACAGTATCCAATTATTTGGAAGATTTTTAAAGAATTCATAAGAAATATGGTCAGTTCCAGGTGCTTTACGATTGGGACAGTTATTTAGGACTCTATATATTTCGTCACTGGTTATAATAGCGTCAAAAATGGGATGTCTTGCATCAAAAAAACGGGCATTATGATATAGTTTTGGGGGATATATATTCGAATAAAATTGCTCCCATACGTCTACATCGATAAAAGAAGTATTGTGATTTTTCCGAAATTTCCTAATCACTGACCAGAATGTTTTGGAGTCCCTGCTGTTTGCAAGTTGAGAATACAGGTTATGAAAATATATATGTTTTTTCTTTTTAATTATTTGTCTATAGGCTTTTTTTGATGTCAAAAAATTTGTTTTATAGGGGTCGCGGAAGTTATTTGATTTAGCTGTTTTGAGGCTTTGTTTCATGTTGTTTTTAGCTGAGGTACATTCATGATCAAACCATGGAGGACTTTGCCTGATACACAACGGGAAAGATTTTTCTTTACAAAGTTGTAATTGCGAAGCAGTTTCTTTAATTGCTGACATTAGATTATTGTATAGTTCCTGTGCATCAATATTTATAGAAAGAGACGTTTTATTCGAATGTTGCATAGAAATTTTATAGAAAAAGGCAAGGTCAGTATTCCATTGATATATAGTTTTTTTTTGTATAGGAAGTGCTTTTTTGAAACGACTTTCTCGAAAAAAGTCGGAAACGCAAGTTACCAGTATACCAAAGTGGTCAGAAGGGCTGTTATGGTTCATTACACATAAATCTTGGATAATAGGTATTGCACTGTTCTGGATAAATGCTAAGTCAATTACACTATTTCCAGCTTTGCTAATGTGAGTAAATTGTGCCGGTGTATCAGACTCAGTCCTCCCATTAAGTAGACAGAAAGAGTTGGTGTTCATGAAGTCAATAATATGGCGCCCCTTAGTATTTAAAACCATGTCATTGCTTAGACGATACTCCGATAGATTTGTGCCCTCCAGCATCTCTGGCGGAACTTCTCCAATATCTGATATTCTACTGTTAAAGTCACCGCCGATTAGAAGCGGAACATCGAAATGGTTTTCTAGAATTTCCGACAGAGATACTTGAAAAAGTTCTAGAATATACACAATATCTAAGGACGGTTTAAAATATACTGTGCAAATAATAATAGACTCTTCCGAAGGAGAAACCAGTCTGCAAAATAGCCACCACGGTGTTTTTTCTAAAATTACACAGTTGTATACATTTTTATAAAATATGTAGATACCACCGCTTGCTCTGCCCACGGATTTCTCTTTCGAAGCAGGACTACTTATAACATTATAGGATGACAAAACAATTGACAAATTATTACACTCATTAAGTAGCCATGTTTCAGTAAGACATAAAACCGAAAAATCATCGTAATCTCTAACAAATTCATCCAGATTGGCAAATCCTTGACAGTTCCAAAATACTATTTTGAATGATTGCTATTCAGGTACAGATGAGTTTGCCCCACATAAAGCAGGCTTTGAAGTCTTGAGTCCCTTTTCACGTCTAGGTGATTCCTGTTCCTCTCTATCACGTTTGGTTGTTCCTCTTGTAGTAATTCTAGGTATTTTGTTTATGTATCTAATCGTTAAATTTTTCTCCCCATTATCTATACGACTTTGTAGCTCTGTTCGTAATTCAGCTAGATATTTTGACTGGCAAGGTGTCAGATCTTGTTTTATGTATATGTTTGAGTTTGAGTTTTGATTCAGTTTAGATTTATTTTTAAGAACAAAAAGGGCATCTTCACTGGACATCATAGTAACTTTCAGCGGCCTTGGTTTCATATCTTGGCGAGGAAAGCCAAGCCGGCGATGCGAAGCTATTTGTAAGTTAGGAGCTACCTGATTTAATATTTGTTGTGCATTAACTTCATCGGATTCTGTATTTTCTGGAACACCCATGAGCAAAACATTTTTTTCCCTTTGTTTTCTATCAGCCAGCTCTATAAGGATATTTTCGGGAGGAGAGGATTCTATTTTCTGGATTTTAATTTTTAGCTGTTCGTTTTCTCTTCTTAGAACCGCTATTTCCGAGATGCAAGCGTCAATTTTTGTCGACTGAGAATTTACTAAATTATGTAAGTCAGACATTCGAGTGTTACATGTTGCGATAGCGTTACTTAAATTAGCAAGCTGAGCCATAATTGCGTTGAAGTGCATTGTGCTAGCATCTGCTTCTGTGGTACAATTTTGACACTTCCATGTCAACAAGGTTGCAGGTGAAAAATTTAAGGGTTGAGGTTGAGCACAAACACCGTGCCATGTTGTTTTGCATCCAGAACATTCCAGTTTGCTACCATCTGTCGGTGTTATAATTTTATGGCATGCCTGACAATTTAAATCCATTATAGTAATATTAACCGTAAAGGTACCACTAATTACTTAAGTTTTTGTCTAAGGCAATACTCAAGTTTCAATTAAGTAGATCGCTGAAATGTAGATTGTATTTCTTGTTTAAAAATTGGGTTTTTCTCCTTACAGGTGTGTTTATAGTAAAAACTATTCAACTGTTCTAAGGCAATATTCTGGTTTCGATTGAGTAGAACGTTGAAATGTAAATTGTATTTCTTTTTTAAAAATTAAGTTTTTCTACTTACAGTTGTGTTTACAATAAAAACTGTTTAACTTTTAACTTATATTGGTTAAATTCACAAGCCACTATTAAACGATGTTACCTCTACGGCTGCTAGAACTAAACTGTATATAATATAAAGATAAAAAAGATCAAGGCAGGTTTTGTTTATATTTGATTCAGAGTTGGACCACCATCTCCATATAGCTATTTCAGCATCCTTATGCCTCATCGGTGAAGCTCAGAAGTCTCAATATAATGTAACAAAAGAGAAATCTTGGCCGACCGCCGTATAACAGTAAACACCTCGAGAATGACGTCATCGAATGATCTAGGCCTCGGCGGAAAGGAGGAGGAACTTCTCGAACGTACGACCCGTAGGCGGAACACGCTGATAGCTAGAGATGGGCGTCGATTGTTCCAGAATAACAACTGGGTATAAATACGGGCATATTTGTAAATAAAGTTTAGTCTTAAGCTAAAGTTTGTAAAGTAAACTTGTATAAATAAATAATAAAGTCGTATATAAATACCCGAACGCTCGTTTTTGTTACAGTTGGTGTCGGTGTTCGGTAAACTTAGTGCGATATAAATAAGTGAATTACAGAGAGACTTTAAAAGACTTTTGAACTTTATTCGTCGGGAATAACCGGAGTGCGTTAATTGTTCGATATTCGGAAAGATTTCAAAAGACTTTTGGACTTTATTCGTCGGGAATAGTTAAAGTGCGTTGATTGTTCGGTATTCGGAAAGACTGTTAAAAGACATTTTGGAAAGTACATGTGTGCCGACCAAAGATGTTGCTACAAGAACTTACAGTAAAACAGCTCCGTGAACAGCTAGAGGAACGGGATCTGGACAGCAGTGGGCTCAAGATAGTCCTACAAGCACGACTCGAGGATGTCCTCACGAAGAACGGAGAAGACCCAAAGATGTTCCACTTCCAGTCAGCAGAACAAGCAATCTTATCGAAATTAAAAACTGTTTCTGAAACGATCGATGAAACTTCTAGAAAAAGCGACGAGAAATTCGAAAACGTTGCTAAAAGATTCGACGAGACTTCTCAAAAGATTGATGAAACTTTTAAAGAGGTCTGTAGACAAAACAACGAAAAACTTGAAGAAGTTTGTAAACAGAACAATGAGAAATTTGAAGAATTTTCTAGAACATTCGATAAGATACAGAAAAGTGTAGACGACAATAAAGAAACGTTAGAAGAGAAGATCAAACAACTAGAGACTATGGTAACCAATACGAAAGTTCTACCTTCAGTTAATGCAGTAGTTTTGGCCGTAGAAGAGAAGATCAAAGAATTAGAAAGCATGATAACCGATACAAAAGTGCAACCGTCAGTTAATGCAGTAGCTTTAGATCCTGTAGTGAAAGATGAACTACCGAGAGACGAAATGTCGCATAATATGAGATTCAAATTACCACCATTTGCGACCGCCAATCTTTGGACCGAACAGGAAAAGGCTGTTTCCTTGACTGCTGCTTTGCGAGGTGATGCTGCAGATATATTAAGATCAATTCCTAAGGGTCAAGAAAATTGTTACCAGACCTTGTTCACTCGTCTAGAAAAACGCTATGGAGATGCCCATCTACAACAAGTATACAAAGCACAACTGCGAAGTAGAAGTCAACGAGCAAGTGAGAATCTGCAAGAATTTGAAGCAGACGTGGCTCGTGTGGTGTGGTTGGCTTATCCAGAGGTGCCAGACAGCGTTTTAGAAGAAATTGCAGTAGATACCTTCGTCAATGGACTGAAAGATAATAAACTACAGAAAGCTTTACGACTAGCAAGGCCGAAAGTTTTAGATGAAGCACTTGCTATTGCATTGGAACACGAAACGGCTAGTCAAACTTCACGAGGCCATAGAGTAAGAACCATTGAAGAAAGTGACGAACACAACGATGCACGTCTGGAGGAAATGATACGGAGAGTATTAAGTAATCAGATGCAAAAGAGAGCACTCATGAGACAGTACAATGTTGGAAGTCCTATGGAAAGAGTAGCAATCGACATTGCAGGTCCATTTCCAGAAACCGATGCTGGAAATAAATACATTCTGGTAGCCATGGACTATTTTACGAAATGGACCGAGGCCTATGCATTACCGAATCAAGAAGCTGCTACCGTTGCAGAGGTACTTGTTAAAGAATTCTTCAGCCGATTTGGTGTTCCCTTGGAGATCCACTCCGACCAAGGGCGAAACTTTGAGTCAGCTCTTTTCCAAAATGTTTGTAAATTGATTGGTGCCAATAAGACCAGAACAACACCCCTGCATCCTCAATCAGATGGAATGGTCGAGAGGATGAACCGAACGATGGGTAAACACTTGTCCAAAGTTGTATCTGAACATCAGCAAGATTGGGACCAACACATTCATTTATTCCTGATGGCCTACCGCTCGGCCGTGAATGAAACTACAGGTCAAACACCAACCTGCCTGATGTTGGGTCGTGAAGTTCGTTTGCCCTGCGACCTAGAGTTTGGCTGCAGACCTTCCGAGGAATATGTTGCAGGCGAAGAATACGTAGACCGCCTGAAGTTACGAATGAACAACATTCATGAACTTGCCCGACAACACATCCAGATAGCCAGTGACAGAATGAAAGATCAATATGATTCTCGCTGCAAGAATGAAAGCTTCGAAGTAGGTGATCTTGTCTGGCTTTATAATCCACAACGTCGTCGAGGCCTGTGTCCTAAACTGCAAAGACAATGGGAAGGTCCGTATGAAGTTAAGAAGAAAATAAATGACGTAATATACAGAATTAAGAAGTTACCAAACGTTAAACCAAAAGTTATTCACATAAATCGTCTTGCACCATATGCTGGCTCAAATGAAGCAGAGGAAGCCCGAGTCCTCCAACAGGAGATGAAAGATGCACCACAGCCAAGTTTTAAGGAATTTATGTCAAATTACGCAGAAAGAAAAAGTGCTAGATTCGGCGTGACCACAGAAGTTCAGCAAGATCTGTTTGGTGTTCCAGAAAACGTCTCTCTAGCCCACTGTGTTGCCCAAGACCTCGAGATGACTAAAGGAATCTCGTCCGTATTCAATAGAAAGTTCGGCCGCCTGGACGAGTTAAGGAATCAACAACCTAAAATTGGAAGAGTATTGCGATTGGAAGATGGTCCTCGATCTTTGCTGTATATAGTGACCAGGAAGTCTTATACGGACACGCCAAGCTACGAGAACATATGGCGTGCTCTAACTAATTTGAAGAAAATCGTGTGTAATTATGACATCAAAGATTTGGCTATACCAAAAATAGGCCATGCAGTAGAAAATCTGGATTGGAAGATTGTGAGAAGCATGCTTGAAGTGATCTTCAGAGAAACTGGCGTACGAATTACTGTGTGTTGCATGAACCCGAAGATGTCATACCCTTCAAAGACAGTAGACTGCTATTTCTTCTTGAAGGGTGTATGCAGAGCTGGAGAGTCGTGTAGATTCCGCCATCCTGGGCCTTCATCTAGAGTTGCTGATCGGGACGCTCAGATTTTAAGAGGGGAGCAGTGTAACAAAAGAGAAATCTTGGCCGACCGCCGTATAACAGTAAACACCTCGAGAATGACGTCATCGAATGATCTAGGCCTCGGCGGAAAGGAGGAGGAACTTCTCGAACGTACGACCCATAGGCGGAACACGCTGATAGCTAGAGATGGGCGTCGATTGTTCCAGAATAACAACTGGGTATAAATACGGGCATATTTGTAAATAAAGTTTAGTCTTAAGCTAAAGTTTGTAAAGTAAACTTGTATAAATAAATAATAAAGTCGTATATAAATACCCGAACGCTCGTTTTTGTTACAGTTAGAAGTTGCTCCTCCTTTCCGCCGAGGCCTAGATCATTCGATGACGTCATTCTCGAGGTGTTTACTGTTATACGGCGGTCGGCCAAGATTTCTCTTTTGTTACAATAATATAAGTTTATGGGGAAGAGAAATAGGAAGTTTGTTATAGTAGTTACAAACAGGACAAACCAATTAAAATGTTAAGTATAAACGAGTGTATAGGAAATTTTTAAGTCTCAGTTATTTCGTTAGAAATTCCAAATATTTTAATTTGCACAGAATCGTAACAACGCTAAAAATGCTAATAAGCTTCCAGCGGGCGCGTTGTTGTAAATTTTACAAGACACGTAATCGTACTCCCCGCTCATATCACACAGTCGAGCGCATCGAGCTTCTAGGTTTTTGAGGTTTGGTGTGTTCCCAAACTAATAACGTATAGGATGTACTCACAAGATGTTTGAAGGCCCCGTCTCACCATCAAATAATTGACAGTTATTTGATCAAACTTGACAGTCAAACTTGACTAGTGACACAAACTATACATACTAACTGTCACTTTGTGTCACTAACTGTCAAGTTTGATCAAATAACTGTCAATTATTTGATGGTGAGACGGGGCCTTGATATCTCAAAAACAAAAAAAATCGGTATTCACAAAATTTAACGACACGAGTCTATGCTCTGTTTTTAAACCAGGAGAAACCAGGAAATTTTGACACTATTGGCATTTCATAGGTTAAACCAGTTAAACCAGCGTTAAAGTTAAACCAGCGATTTTTTTTTCTGTGCTATTCCTTTAATTTTTAGATTTTTAGTCTGCTTTTATATAAAAAACAGTTGTTTTTAGAACTCTTTAGCGACGTATTAATATAATAATAATATTTATGGATTACCGTCGAAGGTCGATATGATCAACCAAAAAATATGTATTTGGTGATTTTTCTAGGGACTTTCTTGGGTGTGAATCTGCCTTTTGAGTTTATTGCTCCTGGTTTAAAAACAAACCATAGGATAAAATAGAGATGGCCGTGTATAAATATTGGCGGCATAAATTCTCACATTTTATACAAATACGCCTGTCCCGCGAAGGTTCCTAAATATCAAAGAGTTTTCCTGAAAAATTTGACAGATCAACCATCAGACTTCTTCTTTTTCTTCTTCTAATGGCGCTACAAACTTTTGTGAGTCTTGGTCTGCTTAACAATGTTCTTCCATTCTGCCTTGTCCCTGTCGAATACTTTCCTTCGCCACTGCCAGATGTTCATGGTTTTAAGATCCTCCTCTACGTCGTCTATCCATCTTTTACAGGGCGTTCCTCTTGTTCTATTTTCTTGGGGCTTCATCTCTGGATTACTTTTACATCTCGATTATCTGGAATTCTTTTAAGTGACCAAGCCAGTTTAATCTTTGTGACTTTACAAATCTAACAATATCTGCGTTCTGCATTAGTTCATTCAGCTAGTAGTTCATTTTAATTCTCAACGAACCATCGCTGCAATGGGTTGGTCCAAATATCTTCCTTAGTATTTTGCGCTCAAATATTCTCAGTTGGTTTTTATCAGTGATTGAGAAGGTCCACTTTTCACATTATATGTGACCACTGGTCTAATTACTGTTTTGTTGATTCTGAGCTTAGACTCGCGATTCAGTAACTTATTCAGTCTTTGTATACATAAAAGCACTTTATGGCTGCTAAGAATCCGTGCTTGTATTTCTTGACTGGTGTTGTTGTTGTTGCCAATTTATTATTGAGCCTAGGTAGGCAAAATTTGAGGCATATTCGTAGATACGGTTATCTACCTTCAAATTCTCATGTTGATTCGACTTTGTGCACTCCATATATTTTGTTTTACTTTTTAATTTATATATAGATCAAACGTAGTAGCTTTCCGTTTCAGCTCTACAGCTTTTTTGCTTAATAGTTAATACCCTTTTATTGCGGCTTATTATGGCAACATCATCCGCATATTTGCATAGGTATTGTATTAATACAGCCGTTTATATCCAATTTTCTAACAACAGCTTCCAAAATTATATCAAAAAGTGTTGTTGATAAGGCATCACCTTGCCTAACTCCATTTTCAATATGAAATGCCTCTGTCATATCTCCATTTATTATCACCATGGCTTTGGAACCCTCCAAAGTCATTCGTATAAGTTTAATTAACTTATTGGTTATTGGTTATCTATAACATGGATAGTTAATTATTTTAACATCTTATGTCTACCTACTTCATCAAACGCCCGTTTGAAATCGATATATGTACAAGTTGTAAATTGGTATGTTATATTCAGGTTTAATGGATATTCAGATGGTTTGCAGTTATTGAAATAATTATGAGAATGTTGTTTTTGATCAATAGTCAGATTCTTTTAAAATATATTTTTTAAGTGTGTTTCGTTTTTTTTGGTGAACAAAAATAAAAAACATTAGTTTAAAATACCGTAAAAGAAATTTTTTTATTCTTATAACAATTTTCCAACATCACAGAAAAAATAATTGACAAAAACAAGTAAATTTTATGACATGCTCAAGAGAAGTTAAATTATTAAGAGGCGCGCTCGCTGGAAAGTTAAATCTAATCTAATACAATCAATTGCAAATTACAAGGTATTGCATTTGTTGGAAAGTTACTCATTATTATTTAAATGTTTGTTCCAACAGAACACAAAAAATTTTGTTTCCAAATAATTTAGATCCTGCAGACCAATTAGTAGCTCCACCTATGGCAACTGTAAATTTTAAAAGAAAAAAGAAGAAATTATGCCGACAAAATGACAATGACAATTGACAGTTGACTTGACATTGACAAACCGAACCAAACCTTCCTTTTTAATGAAAAATCGTGTGTAAAGGTAGCACACGAATAATCATCTTTTAATTTTCCCTATAATCCGTAAGTATTTTAAAATTTTTTGTTGAAATACAAAGTTAGAATCGACTTTATAATAATATTGTGTAAATAGTTTGTATCCCAGTCATGAAGATCAAAAATTTTAATAGTGTTTACCTTTTAGTTTCAGGATGGCAATCAGACCAGTTTACCGTCCTCAAATCATCAAAAAGAGGACAAAGAAGTTCATCAGGCATCAGTCAGATAGATATGGTAAACTTAAGGTAAACAATTATGACTATTACGTTTTCATGTATTTATCCAGGAAATTATACTTTTAGAGAAACTGGCGTAAACCAAAGGGTATTGACAACAGAGTCAGAAGGCGTTTCAAGGGACAATATTTGATGCCAAATATTGGTTATGGTTCTAATTCTAAAACTAGGCATATGCTACCAACTGGTTTCAGAAAAGTTTTGGTACACAATGTAAAAGTAAGTATTTTCTTTTCATTATTAATCATAACCTAACTAAAATAAGAATGCTGCATAATTATATTTTATGGCTGCATACATAATATTGTCTCTCTTAACCCTAGAACAGCACAGCTCTTTCTTCTAACTTATACTGCACAGTTGGGTCTCGAAAACCCTTCACTGTTTTTTTAGTAATAAATATTATTTATCTTTTTCTGCAGTAGAGTTGACAAAACAACCACCAACAATGACTTATTTTCAAACTATGTTTATAATAATGTACTCTCTCCAAGATGTACCACAAAATTTAATAAATACATAAGATTAAAATAATTGGATGCATTTTGACCCAACATGAGTTTACAGGAATAAATAACCAACAGGAAGTAGAAAGAATGAGTTCGGCTTGGCCCAGCAATATACATATAAATAATAAAATCCAACATACACATTAAATATTAATTAAAATAATTGTAGGATGCATTTTTGTAATTCTGAAATTATTGTGATTGATGGAAAATAGTTAGTACTCTTGTGGAGAATTCATCTTACGAAGATGTATGCAGCACAATAAGTGCGTTCGCGGGTAACTGTCGGTGACAAATTGTCAGCAAATCGCTTGGGCACTTAATAATATAAATAATAATGTTAATAGATAAACATACGAGGTATATTTACCTAGTATAATATAATTTAATAATTAGTTATTAATATTAATTAAAAGTAAATATACCTTGTTTATTTATCTTTTAACGGTATTATTTATATTAGATGAGGTTAGGAATTGTCAATGACTAGTCACTCTTGAGAAAATAGTAAATTCCAAGATCCAATAGTGCTACTAACATTTCGTTGGACTTGGCAAATGTAAATCGATGTTATCCCTTGTTGGACATCCCTATTGTACTGGTGCCTATGTGGTCCAACGATGACCATTTCTTCCCAATATACTGGCAATATTTCTTTGTGAGGTACTGGGTTCTCTTCCCTCTGTTCGTTGTCAGTGTCAGATTGATGTTCAGGAACATAATCTTGATGAGTAACATCTTCACGCTGGGGCTGAAGTACCCTCAGCTCCACTGAAATCATCACAGCAAACTATATCTCATGCCTCTCGTCATAGTCAAGTCAGCTCATAACTGAATTTATGTGCAAAGGATCGTCATAAGACAAGAACATGAGC
Source organism: Diabrotica virgifera virgifera (assembly GCF_917563875.1). Lineage (NCBI taxonomy): Eukaryota > Metazoa > Arthropoda > Insecta > Coleoptera > Chrysomelidae > Diabrotica > Diabrotica virgifera. The sequence goes on along the minus strand of NC_065449.1, from coordinate 57,958,746 downwards.
AAGTTACATTGAACTATTCATGATCCTGGATTTTTTGGACCCCGCTATGCAGTTTAGCAGTACAGTTAGTGATTTGGTAAAAATGTAGAAAATCAAAAAAGGTTATTTTGCTAAAAGTCTAGAAATCTGGAAAGTACTATTTTTTTCAAATTTTTTTTACACAACCATAAAACTGAAAAAAGGTTTTTTTATGTAATCTGTTATGGAAACTAAAAAAAGTAAAAAACCTTTAAAAAATGGGAAAAAATTGTAAATTACAACAAAAAGTGTTGAAAACATAAAACTGCTTATGAAATCTATTTAAATAAATATGGTAAATATTTAGTTATTTACTTTGAATGCATAAATTAATATACAGTCTGAAAGAATATCCATGAATGATCACATCTATCACTTATTTTGTATTTTCTATCTTTCTCTATAACAAACGTTTGTTATTTTTATAGAAAAAGACAGTAAATACAAAATAAGTGATTGATGTGATAGTTCATTGGTATTCTTTCATTTTTCTGATTGTATGCATTTTATATACACTCATACTGTTGCCACAACTATAATTATTGCTTTTTTACAGAGTGAAACTGTAAACAAAATTATCAGGCTTGTAAAACTGTTGACTTGTGGCATGTTTAGTTAAATCTTAAATTTATATGGGATTAGCCCTAGTTAGATTGTAATGACAATTACATATTTTATCTAAAAATACTTAACATTTTGATTTCCACTCCGGAAATCATTATCAAAAGAAAATTGAAAGCAATTTGTTGATGAGTTGTGTACAACCGCCAATTGTTATTATTGAGGATATGTCATCCCAGTCAACGAATTTGTTGACTTGGGTATGATTTGTTGACTAACAATTGGTGGTTGTACACACCTTATCAACAGATTGCTCTTAATTTTCTTTTGATAACGATTTCCACGAAACATTCAATATTTTTAGGTAAAATATGTAATTGTCATTACAACGTGTGTGCTAATCAATCCCATATAAACATAACGTTAATGACCGGTTTCACCAACAACAAATAGTAGTTTATTCTATGAATAAAGTTATTCGACCAATAAACTGATATTTCTCCATGTTACTAACGTCAAATAAGACTTATTTATTTATTAAATAACTATTTACTCTTCGAATAAATTGGCAAGTTTTTAACTTTAAGTTATCAAAATTATATTGAAACAAAATAAAAATATAAACGTCTAATAAATTTTGTTCGATGAATAGCTTTCATTGATTTATTTGTTGTTGGTGAAACCGGACCTAAAAGTTATATTTGAAATAATATATAAAAATGTGAAATAATAATTTGAAATAAGTTCTCAACATTCTTTTTATTTTTAAAACAATTTTTTATAATTGACAATTTTCGATATTGTGAAATATAGATATTTTACTCTTGAGCGAAATTCATATTTTTTGGCATACCTAGTATTAAATTTGAGATCCTTATGGTTTCATCATTTTCATCAAGTTTTAGACCATGCAAAGCATTTTATGAAGAATAACTTTTTTTCGTAAAATTAGTAAAAAATATATTTCTGCTTAAGCATATTATGCTTATCAACATCTAAATTAAAAAGTAGAAAGAGACTGAAAGAAAAATGAATTTTCAGTTTTATGCCTGAAAAGAAAACATTTATTATTCACTATGATGTAATTGGTAATTTGCGCCTGAAGCAAACATGTCGACAAATTTAACTGAGTTCTTATTTATAATTAAGCAAAATATTCTTTTTAATTACATCCGTTCTAATCTTTTTTGTTTGTTTTAGGAACTTGAAGTTCTCCTTATGCAAAACCGCAAATATTGTGCAGAAATTGCGCACGGCGTTTCATCAAAGAAACGCAAGGATATTGTAGAACGTGCTCAGCAATTGAGTATTAGGGTTACAAATGGAAACGCTAGGTTACGTAGCCAAGAAAATGAATAAGCTATAATTTTGTTTAATAAAAAATAGAAAAAGTTAAACTGTTTTTATTAAAATAAAACACATTTTGTTGTTACCTAAAGATGAATATAAAAGTAATAAAATCGAGAGGATTTGGAGAATAAGGGAAATGTTAATCATATGCCAAATCGTTCAAATTTAAAATACTGAGTACTTCAGTGCAGTATTTATTTTCACTGTACATAAACGAATTATAGTGGAGGAGTTAATAGTAATTTGAAAACAAAAGATGTAGATCGTTGAAACACACTCAGTGATCAAAAGATCCAAAGTTACTGGTTTGGACGACCACTTGTACGAAAACAAACAAATGAAATAGAGAATGCAGAAAAATCCCCTTACGAATAATTCACACATCCACTACTTCGGGCTGGGAAAAATTTGAATAGAATCAAAGATCCAAACACCAGTTCTTAGAAATGTGTTTCGCCCTCTTCAACCTCTCTGGGCTCATCAGTGAAGATTAGAGGTTGAATATCTTCAGACACATTCCAATCAAAAAAAAACAACATTCTAGACATACCAGGAGAGTAAATCTATGCCCAATCTGACAATGCCCGTCTCAAGTTTTAATTCCCTAATTACTACTTAAGGGGGTATTTAAACGCCACTGTCAATTTGTGTGGCAAGTAAATTAACTAATTAACAATTCTTTGAATAGATGGCAGCACGTACATATATTTTCACTTATTTAATTTTCTGAACGACAGCATTGATGCCACGCATTGGAACTTACGTTCGACACATTTCGGTCTCAATCGTACTTTGTATTTAGTAACGACAGCTCTTAATCCTTTCTTTACCTGCTATTCTGATAATGTAGGAGCTGATATAATAGGGGTAAATTCTCATTAATATATACTAAACGTTCATTCATTTAGAAATATTTCATTACTTCGTGATTCTTTACCTGCTCAGTAAGTAGGTACCTATCTAAATGACCATAAATGGGATTATGTTAATTATCAAGAGAATGAAGATCGAGTTATAATTTATAAGAATAGTATTTCTAAGAAATGTAAAATAAGTAAGTCAATTGAAAAACAGCGTTCCTAAAATAACAATTTTTTTCATATCGAATGTCAACAGGGAAATTTTTTCCTCTGAAAATTTCACACTTACATTTTGTTTCCTATTTCAACATGCGAGGACAGAATAATAATTAGCCTAATGAGCCACTTACTTAAAACATTTTTAAAAGCGATATACAGCAGGATATATTACAAAATTTGAAGAACAAGTATCATGGACACAGATTAGATTCCGCAATGCCTTGCCCTTAGGCACCGAGAGGCTCTATTCACTGTCCAAGTGCTTATATGCAGAGATGTCAACTGTGACTTACCTATATACATATTTGTTTTATCGACTACAAAAAGGCATTAGATAGAGTAAAACATGATCAGCTCACAACCATCTTGAAGGAAACGGGAGTAGATGATAGATCTAAACAACACATTAGATATGCCGACGACGCAGTAGTTTTTGCACATATGAAGTCTCTTTTCAAAGTCACGGTTTATCACTTGGTACCAAAATCTCTATCGTCAGATCCTATGCATTTTCTACATTATTATACGGAGTAGAGGCCTGGACACTTCCCGAAGCTTCTTTAAGAAAACTCAAGGTCCGAACGTCTGCGGTCCCTATAGATATATTACCTAGTAGATTAGGCAAGTTATGGGCCGCTCTGTGCATCGAGGTGTAACGCCAATATTAAGGATTGAGTGGTCTAGCCATCTTTATCTGTCACATGCGCAGGATCGCTTGGTTAAAAGAGATAGATAGACCACTGATCGACTACTTCCGCGTTACGCTTTTTTGCGCAGTATGCCTTGTCTACCCTTAATATGTCTATGGCAGTCCCTCCGGTTAGTACCGATCCCACAAGGATAGAAACTATTTTCGTTTATTAATTTTTAATAAATGAAAAATTCTCCACTAAGGTGTGATTCGAACTCACGACCTTTAGGACCAAAAGTAGGCGCTCTTACCACTGAGCCACAGAGTTGGTTACAATCATGATTGAAACTCAAACAAGGTACAAAATGTTAACTGGGAGGGGGAGGGGCCACTTTTCTAAACAATACCTCGTGATTCGTATTTTTATCGCTACAAAACTTGTTTTCAATGGTTTGCAGATTTTTTTAAAATCCGGCAAACGCGCATCTGTCGCCATTTAATACATCACTGCTGCCATCTACTAAATGACACGTGAACTCATTTTCTCATCTATTAAGTGATAGCCGAACTAATTTATCACTAGAACAATGCCAACTTGTTACGCTTTTATCAACAAAGTCCCTAGATTGCAGCTTTTAACTATAATTTTTACCTTTAGGTACAGTTAATTTAAAAATTATGGCACTCTGGATAATGAACGTTTGCTTAAAATAAAGCTTTTTCCATAGTTAATCATTTATGGTAGTTATTTTGTACCTAAGTTCAACAATTATTACACAAAAACCAATTCTTAGAGCAGGTTACCAAGTAAGTTATGACATTGTTTCCTTTAAGTACAGTTATCAAAAATTTACTGCTTTCTTTGAAAATTTTACCTAGATACTATTAAAATAGAAAGTTTACACTTCACGTACATACTCATATGTTGAAGATTGGTTTTCAAATAGTGACGCTAACTGTACCTAAAGAGTATATGAATTTTAACATTGTGTCATACCACCTTAAAGTAAAATGTATGTTTTAAAAAAAATGCATTCTCTATTTCATTTGTTAATAGTAATTTGCTTTTATAAATGATTGTAACATTCAAAAGTTAGTGATGGATTCAACCATTACTTGACGGAAGCTCATTTTATATGACAATAAAACACTAAAAACTGTTTGTGCTACAGCGCTACCATGGCAAAAAATATCTTTGAGATAGAATTGAATATTAAGTAAATAGCAGTAAATAATGGGTACAATGAATAAATAAAATTTTAAACCAAAATCTGCATAAGCCATGAAATTAGTCTTCCCAGTATGCTGGATAAAGACCAAAAATTAATATGTATAAACATTTTCAATTTCTTTGCAACACGAAAATGCAGCAGCTGCATAATACTCTGGTTAAATCGGAGAGTGCAGGAAGAGTCTATACCGGTTTCAGAGGTTTTTTCCTTCTCATCGGTAGTCCCATATCCTCTTCTCTCCAATTTCCCCGGGCATCACACTGGGCCTTTCCAAATTGCAAAGAAAGAAATGTCATGGATGTACTAGACTAGAGTCATCTACCGAAAAACAAAGTAAGAGTTATCAATCGAAGTAGCACAGAAAACGACAATAAGTATAGTTCCCCAGGTTGACAACAGGTGGAATACTTTCTTCGATTACAACCTCCCGAGATTTTCAAAAATTATAAATCATACAGGATCCCGAGGAAATTAAGATGAGAGAATTTTAAATAATTCACAACCTATCTGCTCAGCGTGGTAAAAGTTCCAACATGAAAGATTCCTTAGTACTCAACAAAAGAATAAATGCATTAAAATGTAGCAGCTGCATAATACTCTGGTTACATCAGAGAGTGCAGGAAGAGTCTATACCGGTTTCAGAGGTTTTTTCCTTCTCATCGGTAGTCCCATATCCTCTTCTCTCCGATTTCCCCAGGCATCACACTTTGGGCCTTTCCGAATTGCAAAGAAAGAAATGTCACGGATGTACTAGTCATTTACCGAAAAACAAAGTAAGTTATCAATCGAAGTAGCACAGAAAACGACAATAAGTATCGTTCCCAGGTTGACAACAGGTGGAATACTTTCTTTGGTTACAAACTCCCGAGATTTTCAAAAATTATAAATCCTACAGGATGCCGAGGAAATTAAGATGAGAGAATTTTAAATAATTCACAACCCATCTGCTCAGCGTGGTAAAAGTTCCAACAGGAAAGATTCCTTAGTACTCAACAAAAGAATAAATGAATTAAAATGTATAATCATTTTCAATTTCTTTTTTTTAGTTTTTTTAAAAAACCTCAGAAATTGGTATAGACTCTTCCTGCACTCTCCAATTTAACCAGAGTATTATGCAGCTGCTGCATTTTCGTGTTGCAAAGAAATTGAAAATGTTTATACATTTTAATTCATTTACTCTTGTTGAGTACTAAAAATCTTTCTTGTTGGAACTTTTACCACGCTGAGCAGATGAGTTGTGAATTATTTAAAATTCTCTTATCTTAATTTCCTCGGCATCCTGTTTGATTTATAATTTTTGAAAATCTCGGGAGGTTGTAACCAAAGAAAGTATTCCACCTGTTGTCAATCTGGTGGTATGGGAACGATATTTATTGTCGTTTCTGTGCTACTTCGATTAATAACTTACTTTTGTCAAAAATTAATAGTTCAACAACGGTTTAAAGTACACACATTAAAATAATATAGTAAATTAGTCAAACAATGACATGAAATACACTTCTGTCGTTGCACAAAAATTCCAGTTCCAAGGTGATCTCACAATTACACTATGTCGACATGGTGTTATTTTGAACAAGTTTCTTTAATCCATTTATTTTATTAGTTGGATTATACAAATTGGTTATATATATTATCATTAAAATATGGTCATATTGTCTTTCAACCAATTATGGGATATATCAGATTTTTATTAACATCCTAAGTGCTCTAAACTTTGTTGCAAACACAGGCTAAACACAGTTTCTCGAAATGACAGTGTAGTTTACCTCCGAGGTCCAGAACTACCCTCTAGTCTAATGGTTCAGTATGTAGTTACAGTTTTGTGTCATATCATCTGCCTACGGTATTTTAGTCGTTAATTGACGCAATAAACAGGAATTGAGAAAATTTGCAGTTACGTCATTGTTCTTCCGGGCGTCGATAAATGTTTGTAAGCAGAAAGCCTAAAAGAATTGATTAACTCTAGAGCACAGAATACACCAACGACCTAAAACGTATTATAAAATCTCCGACCTCACGCGAGTGCACTAAATTTGGTTCATGAAAATTGTCCTTGTGTAATTATTTGTATTCTTGTCGTTGTTGTATTCTGTGTTGTAGAGTGACACAAAAAATAATTTTTAAAACCAATAAAAATGATGGACACTGCCATATTTACTTCAACTCTACAAAGTCTGACAATACTGGAAGGGTTGAACAAAAAGTGTGCCATATATGGTATTAAAATCAACTTAAAGAAAACAAAATTCATGGTCATTACAAAACATCCAGAAAACATCGAGACACTCCAAATTAATAATATTTGATAATATCCACATAGAAAGGGTAGACGAATATCTAGGAACATTAGTTAGTCAAAACGCATAACAAACACAAGAGATTATAAAAGCCTTACAGAAATAGTAAAGGCAAAATTTGCAACGAGAAGTACCCGTTTTCACTCAAATACACGGTTCGAAAGTAAATAAAAGTCTATTGTTACCAAAAAACCTCTTTCTAAATTATCAGCTTTGAAATCAAAGTGAACGTACAAACGGTTACACTTAAATTACAGCGAAGAAGACAAGCTATTTGTAAAGGATCTATCTCTTAACGTAAATAAATGAATATATTGCATTCACCGCCGAGACAAATAATTTCATATTGTCCTAACAGTACGGCGTCATTGTCTAAACTTTTTATTACGCGCGGCACGGAAAATCAATGTACACCACCGTATCTCGTCTATTTACTACTCTCAACGAATAATTACCGACCTTTTATATGCATTAGCAAGCTAAAAGTGAGTTGCCGTTCACGAAAACGAAATAATTATGATTTTATTAATGTTTTGAAGCCCAAGTCGGGTTTCGTTGTCAAAATACGTTAATAAAATAATTTTTTCGTAAAAATGGGGCTTATTTCCCATTAAAAGTAATTTATTATAAAAATGCTACAAGAAAATAGCTTCAGAATAACATTAAGAAATAATTATGAGATATTAACTAGCTACTAGCCGAACTCTGAACCAATAAGTTGCCGGTCCACGTGAACGAAATACTTATGACGTATTAACTAAATAGAAAATAGGCGACTCTTCTTCACGGGGAAGAATGTACATTTATATCGGCAAGTAAATATTATTCGTAACTGAAATCAATTCAATATTAAAATGGCTCGCACAAAAACATCTATTACGCAGTAGAGACCTCAGATTGGATTATTGGATCTAAGGATAAGGTTGTTGCGCTGCTACGTTTTTACAACTTATCTATAAGGATCTGAGGTCTGGATATTGATGCAATTAGATATTAACAAATTGGAAGCTTTTGAGCGTTGGTGTTATCGAAAAATGCGACGAATATCATGGGTAGACAAAATTAACAATATTGAAGTACTTGATAGGTTTAATAAGAGGGAAGAAATTATACAGACAATAATTAAGAGCCGCAAGCATGAATATTTCGGTCATATAGTAAGAAGTAAGAGGTCCTCGTTATAGTCTGCTGCGTTTGATTATAGCGGGTAAAATAAAAGGTAAAAGAGATATGAGAAGAAAACGAACCCCTGGTTACGAATTCTAAGGGAATAGCTCTAACCAACTATTTAGAGCTGCTGTAAGTAAAATAAGAATTGCCATGTTGATATCCAACTTTTGATAGAAGATGGAACCTTAAGAAGAAGATTCTAAAGATAGCGATAGGTTTCTGACATTTTAATATAATTTTCTTTTTAGGTTTATTATTCAAGACTGAATAGGTTTAACTTTTAACGAAAGTCACAATATTCTTTTTATGAGTTTTCCCAATGTTTATTTCTTATATTAGTTTACACAGTAAATTTTAGATTACAAAATTACTAAAATTTAAAAGTAACAATGGACCGTGATAGTCGTGACGTCAAATCAATGTTGGCTACTCTGGAAAGGCTTCCAAACAAAACAAAAATCTGTCAAAAATTCACATGTGTGGTGTTTGCCAATTTTTATTTTCGTTTTGATAATTGGAATATATTGCTTGTAGGATATTTAATTTTTACAAAATGGTAATGTGTTGGGTACCCGATTGTAATCAAAGCTCATAGTATATTTCCCACCATAATTCCCAATAGGACTGGTTAAGATCCTGAAGAAACGCAGTAAGTACTATGTATTGTGTAAATCCTTGATTTTGTGTAGGGACATTTATAAAATTAAAAGCAATATGATTGATATGACTCACAAGGATTGTCTCTTTATAAAAAATGTGCAGATTTTTAAAACAAAATAAAATTAAAAATGATTACACAAACCACGTGTATAATCAATTGACAGACGTCAATTGCTTTGTTTGGAAACCTTTTTGACGTTTTGACGTCACACTATCACGGTCCATTACAATCATGTTCAGTGGTGTCATAATAGTTATTTATGATATAAGTGTTAAAAGTACAATTTTAAGGCATACATGTGAAGGTTTGCAGAATGAGCGAAAGGGAATTCTACAATTCACATGAGTGCCTTAAAAATGTACTTTTAACACGTATATCACAATATTTTTTCTACAATCGTGTTAAAAATGCAATAATACAGTTTAAATTAAATTTTAAAAAACCTTTAATACATTGAAAGGAGATAGTTTTAAATTGCATCGTATATTACGGACCTTAGCAACCATTGTTGACTTAATTGTTTACGGAAGCTTTGAAGCATCTGTTAGACGTCTGTTAGTTTTTGAAAACGCGGTTGTGGATTTTTCGTTAAAATGCACGAAAATATTGTAGAAAAAGATCAATTTCAAGGTATGGAGGTAGCGGCCAGTCGAGCTATCCTGGATTTGTTGCCGAGAAAATCCAGAATGCAATATGATATCGCTTATAATAAGTTTGAGAAATGGTGTGAAGCAAAAGGCGTTTCTGGGAAATATACCGAAAATGTATTTCTGGCGTATTTTGAGGAGAAAGCAAAGGTGTGGAAGGCATCATCTTTGTGGTCGAATTATTCGATGACCAAATCTGTGCTAGGTACGTATAAATAGCGACGTAGATATCAGCAAATAGTTTAAGCTTATCGCGTATTTAAAGCGTCAAGCAGAAGGTTACCGGCAAAAAAAAATAAAAAATCTTGACTAGAGACCAAATTGACTAGTTTTTGAAGTGTGCATTAGATGATGAGTATCTTCTGATGAAAGTAGCTCTGATTGTGGGAATATTTGGTGCCTGCCGCAGGGAGGAGCTTTGTCAGTTGACTATGTGAAAGATATGGGTACATCATTACTGATTAAAATACCAGATACTAAAACCAATGTTTCACGAAGTTTCACTATTATTGAAACAATCTATTTGGATATTTATCGAAAATATGCGGCTCTTCGACCAGAAAATGTCAGACATCGACGATTTTTTCTGAAATACGTTGTGACGATAATATAATTTTATCGTCTAGAGTACGCCAATGAATTAAGTAAAACGTGTTTTTGTACCGTCTCGGACGATATAAAAGTCGTAATGAAAAGCCTAGTTGATGATTATTCTTGGAGCGTTGATCGAAGACTAATAAACAACAGCGAGGTATAAGAGGTGAGTTTATGTAGGTAGTATTTACCGACCATTTTACGCTGTCCTTTTGGCGAGCTAAGCGAATCCGACAGTTTTCCTCTTACCTATTCTTTTACCTATCCTTATACGAGCGGTGATCGTATATCCCTAATATGCCTTTTCATCTGGCGAGCTGAGCGAGATTCCCTTTCTTCCCTTTACTTATACATTCATGTCGTATTAATAAAAGCAATTCCTATTTCACGCGATCGTCAAAATCATTCATTCATGTACAAAATATCGTCACATCGGCCCGAACAGAAAGCTCGATGCGTAGATTATAAATATATTTTATTAACGAAATTAACGAGTAATTAAGGCTAATTATCTTATCTTTTGTATGTTTTGATTTCAAATAAAAATGTCTTAAAAAGCGAACTCTTTTCTATGACTGATTTAGTTACCTGGAGCAACAACGCAACGACCTCGTTACAACGTGAAAGGTAAATGTACCAAAAATCCGATTGGAATTAATTAATTTAAATCACCAATAACATCCGAAGATATTGTGGCCTCAACTTCGACTGGAAATTAAATTATTTCTATTCATTCCGCCTTAACCATGGAAAATGGTAAAATTGCAGCGCAAGAAATTCATTTTTCAAATTGCGCAAATTGTACTATTAATGTTAATGTTAACAAATGAAATATAAATATTTTGACGCTTGCTTTCAAAATTTGACATTTCACTTTTAACTGCAGTGCCTTAAAAATTTTAAAGCACCCAGTGCTTTAAAGTGACATTTTTAAGGCTCCCATGGAGTGCTAAAAATTGCATTTTTAACACGTTTGTAAAAAACATTAATGACCTAAATATGTTGACAAAATATGTCTCTTCTTTTTCCATTTCGTCTTCTTGCATTTCTTCAAAATAAACATTTGCTTAGAGGTAAATAACATTTATGTTTAACATACCTTAATAATTAATTCAATAATATATAACACAACTCTAACTAGTAATTCAAAATTATCGTTTCTTTTGAATAATATTCTGAATCTTTTGCCATTCTCTATCAAGATGTGCTTTCTCGTTCTTGTCCTTATGTTTTCTTGATCTCCTTCCATCAGCCATTTTGAGCCCATACTGGAAGGCTGCTTTTGGTAGAGCTTCTTTTTGGTTCATATAATCAGAATATTCTTCTGCAGTATCAAAGTCCCACCTACCGATTGGTCCCTTTTTGTTACCGAGATCCATTTTTGAGTAATCTACTTCGTCATCACTGTCATCTATAGCATCGTTCATTTCTTCTAAACCTGAAATTAAAATAAATTTATCGAGATATCGAAAATGTTCTGCTTTATCTAATTTGCACAAATAATAGCTATTTGTATGACAAGGGAGGAAAGTGCTACTTTTCCTCCCGAGAATGAAGTTTACTGCCCGACGCGTAGCGGAGGGCAGTAATCATTCAAGGGAGGAAAAGGCACTTTACTCCCATGCTATACATATGGTTTTTCCACCTTCCTCAAATAACTAGTCATTTTTTCATTTTTACTTAATTTATTTATGTAACTAGCCAACAAAATTTATTAGAACTAAAACTAACAAGTAGGTATAATATAACTGTCAACTGTCAAATATAAGTCAAATTATTAATGTAAACATTGTTAAATCAAAATAACAATTTACTGTGTTTTACCATTCTACAAAATACAGGGTGCTTTTTATAAATAAACGTTAAAATGTATAGATAGTTACGTAACAGAAAATAGATATTGTACAGGGCGTCAATAAGTTATATTTCATGAATGAAATTTCATGACGTCACTTTTACTTTTCCTCGCTAGGGAGAAAAATAATTTCCTATTCCTAGGGAGGAAAAGTACAACTTTGCTCCCTGCAATCAGGTCCGAAAAAGTATACTTTCGGTAGAGGTAGGTGGAAAAATATATTTTGGGGGAACTCCATGTAGAATTTCGGAATAACGTAGCCTTGTAATGTATCAAAGCTCAATAAATGAGAAATCATGAAGGTATATGTTCACATTTTGAACAATTAACTGTCTATTTAGTCTAAGAGCTGGGAGCGGATTTTGTGCGTGATAAGTAATATGGAAAAACTATACGGGGATATGTTGAATTAGTTGTGTACATGACTTTCCCCAACGGCCGGAAACCATAGTGGGGGACGAGGGTAGTTATAAGGGATCAAAGTCGGGGTTTTTTATTATTTTTTTTTGTGACGCTCATGATAGAGATAGTGCACCAAAATTTTGGAGTAAGCAGGTCATGGCGTAACGAAGTAAAATCTCCAGGGGCGGAACGCTGCTTGGAGTAGAAAGGGGTGGTAGGCAGGGGTGGGTATAAAAATATAAGGGTTTTTTTGCCGTTCGTGATCGAGATAGTACACCAAAATTTGGGAATAAGTAGATCATCACATTACTAAGTAAAATCTCCAGGAGCGGAACGCTGCGTGGGGGACAAATGTTGTGATGCGTCACAAAAAAAATAATACAAACTGCGACTTTGAACCCTTAAAACTACCCTCATCCCCAACTCTGGTTACCGCCCCTGGAGATTTTGCTTAGTTACGTCATGATCTACTTTTACTCCAAATTTTGGTTCACTATCTCGATCACGAACGTCACAAAAAATTTATTATAATTTTTATATTCACCCCTGCCCCCACCCCTTTGTCGGCCACGCAGCGTTCCGCCCCTAGAGATTTTACTTACTTACGTCATGCCCTACTTATTACCAAATTTTGGTGCACTATCTCGATCATGAGCGTCACAAAAAATAATAATAAAAACCGCGACTTTGACCCCTTATAACTACCCTCGTCCCCCCCTCTGGTTTCCGGCTCTGGAGATTTTACTTAGTTATGTCATGGTCTACTTATTCCCAAAATTTGGTGCACTATCTCAATCATGAACGTTGCAAAATATTTTTTATATTCACCCCTACCCCCACCCCTTCGTCGGCCACGCAGATTTCCACCCCTAGAGATTTTACTTAGTTACGTCATGACCTACTTATTCCTAAATTTTGGTGCATTATCTCGATCATGAGCGTCACAAAAAAATAATAAAAACCACGACTTTGACCCCTTATAACTACCCTCGCCCCCCACTCTGGTTTCCGGCCGTTGGGGAAAGTCATGTATACAACTAATTCAACATATCCCCGTATAGTTTTTACATATTACTTATCACGCACAAAATCCGCTTCTATCTCTCCAACTAATTGTGAGGAAGTTGGTACTGAGTCATTTTTATTTACTATCCTTAATGGCCACGAATGACCCACAATTTCAGTTGAATATACGTTTATATTTCCACTTTGGAAATCATTCTCAAAATACAACTAATTATTTTTTAAATTCTAAAGAGGAGCCTATCAAATGGCCAGCAAGATCCCCAGATTTGACACCTATAGATTATTTTTATGGGGATATTTAAAAAGCAAAGTGTAAGTAAATAGCACACAGACTATCAAATAACTAAAAGCCAGAATTCCAGAAGATTTAGCACTAATTTCTCCGGAAACGATTAGAAAAGTCTTAGATGAATTTTTATTCAGAATGGATATCTGTTTCCATAGACAAGGCGGTCATATTAATTATTTTTCTTTATAGACCAATCAAGTTAGTAAAAAATAAGCCGTTTTTCGACATAATTGAAAAGACGAGGTTTGACAGTTGAAATGTGTAGTATGTGTGTGTGTGTGTGTTTATGTTTTATTGGCACTGGTTTAAGCAAGAAATGTGTAGTATGAGATATTACAAAAGGGCTACCATCTTGGGATTCATCAATTTTTTAGTGGAACATTTTTTAAATAAACAATCAAAACGTCAAACTTAGTTTTTTGCTCATAACTTAAAAATTTGTTTATTTAGAGATTTGACGTTCACAGGTAACTTTTTTAGAATAAAAAGATACATCGAATGAGATATGCTAAATGAAAATCGGTTAATAAACAAAAAAGTTATTGCAAAACAGACGACAAAATCATTGTTTTTTAATATTGTTAATAACAATTTTATTGTGTATTAGAATATGTTTAAATATACCTAAACTTGTGGGCATTATGGTGTTTGAATGGTGTGCAAAAAATGGTCCAGATCTGTTTAATAGTTTTCGCAAAATTGAATTTGTTTATAAATTTTTTTGAAAAACGAGCTAATTTCTGAGGCTGGTCCAGTTAATATAGCTGAATGTATCTCAATAATCCGGAGCTCATTTCCTTCGTTAAGATGGATACTAACAGCCTATGAAAAAAAAAAAGTAAAAAAAAATTACACATACGTACACAAAATTATTTGTTAATAAATAGCAGTTTTTAAACTTATAAACAATTACAATAATTTCGTAGAAATTAGATCAAATTAAATGGCAATAAAAAATACGGAAAGCTGGTTAAAATACACAACTTCTAAAAAAAATTTTAGGTCGTACGACCCTTGGGGTCTGAGATAGCCCCTTTTTTTGAAAAAATCACTGTTACGTTAATTAACAACACTAAGATCTGAAATTAACCAATATTTTATAAGAAAAGTCAAAGTTTTTAACAAAGTTTTTAGCAAGAAAAAATGTTAAAAATTGTTTAAACAGTAGTGTTATAAACAAAAAGTATTTTGCGTTCCGACTAAAGTAAAAAATAGCGGGCGTAGTCGACTGACTGAATAGTGGGCGCGGTTGGCGACCGGCAGCAACTTCTAAAATTACGTTATACCGACCACAAAAATCAACTTTAAAGTGAATAACAAATTTTCGTCATTCCTTATGTTTTCGAGGTCTCCGAATCCGAATATGGAGTTTATTTTTTTCTAGAATTAGTGGAACATGTTCAAAAATCAAATTTTATGCCAAAATGCGATAAATCAATTTTGATGATTTTTCAATTTTAACTCACTGTATTTTTGGTCGCTGTAAATATTTCCTTTTGAAAATTTTACTGTGCTATCTTTGAAGCATTTAGATAACAATGAGATTTGTCCAAAATGATTAAACACATTAAAAGAGAAGTTGTTAATTTTTAAACATTTTGTCGTCAGATTTCGTTAGTTTCATGCTTACTTAAAAAAGTTGAGTGACAAACTTTTAAGTTTATAATTTTAACTAACACAGAAATAAAATATAATTCATGAAGAAGTTTTCCAAAAAAATTTAATTTAAAATATGCAATAGGAAAAATGTTATGTGACTTTATAGACGAGCGGCACACTGGCACACCCCAAAAAAAGCTTATTTCTCGAGATACTGATACTAATTTTGGTAATACTTTATATTTTTGATGGTGCTGAAAACGAAAATTAGGGTTGTTTTGAAAAAATGCCCCTTTTTTTGAAAAAATCACTGTTACGTTAATTAACAACACTAAGATCTGAAATTAACCAATATTTTATAAGAAAAGTCAAAGTTTCTAGCAAGAAAAAATGTTAAAAATTGTTAAAACGGTAGTGTTATAAACAAAAAGTATTTTGCGTTGCGACTGAAGTAAAAAAAAATAATGGGCGTAGCCGAATGAGAATAAATTCGCAGACTACCATTCGCTAGCGCTAGACCGTTGCAGCCCATTTTTAACATTGACAGTATACCGGATTTAAAGATTAATATTATATTTATATATTTTGGTAGAAACTTGCATTTTATGAATATTATTATCTTGCACATTTATTTAGTAAAATTATATTTTAAATAAATAAACTTAAAAAATGACAATAAAAAGGCCACTTAAAAAAGGTTTATACATCCCATTAGCTGCTTTGTTTTGGATAATTTTGCAATGAAAATAAGATAAACATTATTATTTTAATGTGGTACCATAGATAAAAAAAATAGTAAACTTGGTACAGTAGAACCCGATTGGTAGGTATAGGCCATTTTTATTCTCTATTTTGAATCCGTGTGTAGTCCAGGCTGTATCGTCGGCCCCGTTAGGTAAATTATTCCGATTCTTATTTTTTGCACAAACTTACTCAAAAAAAGTTCCTTATAACAAATCCAAAGGGTACCAAGAGCTACCGCGGCCGGAAAATTGTTTAAACAATTTTTTCATTAGTTTTCTGTTAACTTATAAAAGTTGGGTGACAAACTGTTTAGTTTATAATTTTAATCAACGCAGCATTAAAACATAGGCCCTGAAGAAGTTTTCTGGAAAATTTCAAGTCAAAATATGCAACAGAAAAAAAGTTACGCGACCTTATAGACGAATGGTACTCCCCAAAAAAACGCTCATTTCTCGAGATATCAATCACACTGTGGTGAATGGCTAATTTTGGTCTTACTTTATGTTTTTGATGGTGCTGAAAACGAAAATGAGTTTTATTTTGAATTTTAGATCGGGAAACATTGTCAAAATCGAAATTTTACCCTAAAAATAAAAAAAATGAAATCACGTTTTTCTTAAAATTAAAAGTTACACCACCTTTTTTCTATAAAACATTTTGTTCTCTGTACTCTAGATTTTAACATAAAATTAATTGAACAGCTAAATTTCAAATTTTGTCACTCAACTTTTGCGATTAAACTTTGCAATTCAAGAATCTGTACCTTTTACTTCAAACAATTTATAACTTTCTTTATAGAAAGACAGAAATATTGAAGCAGGTCCCATTGTCTTCATAATTGTGAGAAATATATACTATAAAAATTTTAGAAAAAAATATTACAATGGAACTGAGTTGTAGCAAGTTAAACGCAAAAAACGTGATTTTTATTTTTAGGGTAAAGTTGCGATTTTGATAATGTTCCCCCACGTAAAATTCAAAACAACCCTAAT
This sequence comes from Diabrotica virgifera virgifera, assembly GCF_917563875.1. Lineage (NCBI taxonomy): Eukaryota > Metazoa > Arthropoda > Insecta > Coleoptera > Chrysomelidae > Diabrotica > Diabrotica virgifera. The sequence goes on along the minus strand of NC_065449.1, from coordinate 57,941,599 downwards.
TTTCGTTTTCAGCACCATCAACAATATAAAGTACCTATTACCAAAATTAGTATCAGTATCTCGAGAAATAAGCTTTTTTTGGGGTGTGCCAGTGTGCCGCTCGTCTATAAGGTCACATAACATTTTTCCTATTGCATATTTTAAATTAAATTTTTTTGGAAAACTTCGTCATGAATTATATTTTATTTCTGTGTTAGTTAAAATTATAAACTAAAAAGTTTATGACTCAACTTTTTTAAGTAAGCATGAAACTAACGAAATCTGACGACAAAATGTTTAAAAATTAACAACTTCTCTTTTAATGTGTTTAATCATTTTGGACAAATCTCATTGTTATCTAAATGCTTCAAAGATAACACAGCAAAATTTTCAAAAGGAAATATTTACAGCGACCAAAAATACAGTGAGTTAAAATTGAAAAATCATCAAAATTGATTTATCGCATTTTGGCATAAAATTTGATTTTTGAACATGTTCCACTAATTCTAAAAAAAAATAAACTCCATATTCGGATTCGGAGACCTCGAAAACATAAGGAATGACGAAAATTTGTTATTCACTTTAAAGTTGATTTTTGTGGTCGGTATAACGTAATTTTAGGAGTTGCTGCCGGTCGCCAACCGCGCCCACTATTCAGTCAGTCGATTACGCCCGCTATTTTTTACTTTAGTTGGAACGCAAAATACTTTTTGTTTATAACACTACTGTTAAACAATTTTTAACATTTTTTCTTGCTAAAAACTTTGCTAAAAACTTTGACTTTTCTTATAAAATATTGGTTAATTTCAGATCGTACGACCTAAAATTTTTTTTTTACAAGTTGTGTATTTTAACCAGCTTTCCGTATTTTTTATTGCCATTTAATTTAATCTAATTTCTACGAAATTATTGTAATTGTTTATAAGCTTAAAAACTGCTATTTATTAACAAATAATTTTGTGTACGTATATGTATTTTTTTTTACTTTTTTTTTTTCATACGCTGTTAGTATACATCTTAACGAAGGAAATGAGCCCCGGATTATTGAGATACATTCAGCCATATTAACTGGACCAGCCTCAAAAATTAGGTCGTTTTTCAAAAAATTTTATAAACAAATTCAATTTTGCGAAAACTATTTAACAGATCTGGACCATTTTTTGCACACCATTCAAACACCATAATGCCCTCAATTTTAGTTATATTAAAACATATTCTACTAAACAATAAAATTGTTATTAACAATATTCAAAAACAGTGATTTTGTCTTCCGTTTTGCAATAACTTTTTTGTTTATTAACCGATTTTCATTTAGCGTATCTCATTCGATGTATCTTTTTTTTCTGAAAAAGTTATCTGTGGACGTCAAATTTCTAAATAAACAAGTTTTTATGTTATGAGCAAAAAACTAAGTTTGACGTTTTGATTGTTTATTTAAAAAATGTTCCACTAAAAAATTGATGAATCGCAAGATGGTAGTCTTTTTGTAATATCTCATACTACACATTTCAACTGTCAAACCTCGTCTTTTCCGTTATGTCTAGTAAAAACCTAACTTGATTGGCCTATTATGTGCTTTCTGTTTATACAGTACTATTAATTACAAAATAAAAATGTTTTTATTAACTTCTGCATATTAATGATCAATATTGCATTGGCCATTAACAGACTATAATATGTTGCATTGGCAATAAAAAACTGTAAAAAATATTTGGGCATTGCATGGCGAACTGCCCAAAATTTTATTATTCTAGCCTTTAGAGAGGGTCAGTAGTAGTGTAAATATAGAATCGCGACTGAATTCCGCCGTTGCGTTAGCCGCCACCTTGATTTTAAAGGAATACTAAGATAGCGGCCTTTGCTCAATGTCTCCAGTGGCGACGCGTGACTTTTTCTGTGTCCAGTGTTACCAAGTGTTACCAAAACCGGATGCAAAAAATCTTATTTAAAAAAATGAAGATATGGCTAAATGTACCTATATATAGCTTCAATAATATTATTTTGTATATCCCTTGAAACTCTCGAAAAAACAGTTGATGTTTCTAGATGTTGGCAAAATTTTTGATCTTTTTTGGCAATTAATGTTAACAATTCCCTGTAATTGCCTCGATTGTCAGAGTCGTCGCCCTCAAAATGACCACGAAACGCTAATTCTTGTTTGTCAAAAAACATACGGTATCTATTATAAGTGTGCTAATGATATACCTATCTATTTTTTAACAAACTCATTATGTTAAGCAATATTTGCTTTAAAATCTTGGTTAAGAGAACTTTCGATTCTTGTCTTGCCAAACTGAATCAAATTGGGTACAGTTGAGTCCCTTAATCTTTACCCGTGCGTCATCATTTAAAGTTAAAGCATACGAAATAAGTCGGAGATTGAAATTTACTAAACGCAACAGCAAGTGACACTTATCATCGACTTATTTCGTATGCTTCAAATGATGACGCACGGGTAAAGATTCAGGGACTCAACTGTGTACATCTTACATATAGGTAACGGAGAAATTTCATGTCTCCTTTTTAAAACTCTAAAACTATTATTTAAATCGTGAACCTGGTCCACCCATTTTTCTGTAGAAACCAGAAGACATGGTCAACAATACAGTCTATTTTTCTTGCAACCACATAACCAAGGATTTTCACTGTACCAACTAAATTTAAAATATCGAACTACTTTTTTTATTCCTTTTTTAAATTGTTTAAAATAGGTCTACCATTTTCAATAATCTCATTTTTTTCTTCAAAATGATACAAGGAGAATTACTTTTCAAGTAGTTGATCGATTACGCAGCGACACTCATCCTTGGTTAACTGCACGCACACTTTTATAGGTACGGTAACCTCTGGTAACAGTGCTACTGATGACAGCGAGGATATAACCATTGTAACCACAAATGAGACTGGTAACAGAGTATAATAAAGTGCAACTGAGTCACATAAACTCACCAATATTTTCGTGTGTCTGCGAGTAGTTGGTTATTTACTGAATTAGGTACTATTAACACATAATATAATAATATACATATTTCTATTGGTAAAAATATTGGTAAATGGAATTATTCATCGTCATAAAATATTTATTTGCAAGACTTTTAACTGTTACCAATGATAACAGTGGTTACATGGACGCTTCGCCAGTGAATATTTCCAACATTTTTAACTTTTCGACAAAAATGGTAAGGAGTGAAATTGTTGCAAATGTGATTTCTTACAATTTCTTCTTTACAATTTTATTTGTGTGGTCAATATTTTCCGAGTTAAGGGGGAAAATAGTAAAAGTAGGGAAGCATAATTATTATTGAATTACAGTAGACTCGCGATTATCCGAGTCTCGGTTATCCGAGCCCCTCGGTTAACCGAGGCAAAAGTCATAACTGGTGAGTTACAACTTTCAACCTTGGTGCAACATTGCCGCCTCAAAAAGAGGATTGAAGCTTACGCAAAAATCAATCAAAGACTTTTTTAAACAGTAATATTGATAAGATAAATGTTTTTATCTTTTATAGACAGTACTGTATTAGTTTTGTCATTAAAATATCCACAGTTATGGTTATTTACGTGTTTTTCAATCAATATAACCGATTTCAGTGTTAACCGAGTTTTTCGGTATCCGAGGTAGTCACGGTCCCAATTACCTCGGATAATCGCGAGTCTACTGTATTTCGTTTATTATTAACTTTATGACATAATTCAGAAAATGTCAAAATCTCTCCATGGGAGGATATGGTTTGACATCAATATTTCAAGCACATTTTTGTAATTTTTTTTAAACTATGATACAATTATTTTATTTTTAAACTAAATAAGCATACAGAGAGCGCCAAAAATAATTACACTTTTATAAATCAATAACTTTTTATAATACCACGTCTGTATTATTTATAGGACACAATATAAAAAGTATAACAAAAACAATTATTTTTCAAATCAAAATGTCAATTGAATCGGTGAGATCTTTCTCTCCTTCCTTATACCCTCTCAGGTGTCGGATAATCGGTGAGATCTAAAAGGATAATATGTATTCCATTTTTTGCCAAATTTAGTTAAGATAACAGTTTTTCCACCTACCTCTACCGAAAGTATACTTTTCCGGACCTGATTGTAGGGAGCAAAGTTGTACTGTCCTCCCATGGGATGATAAATTAACTAAATTTGGCAAAAATGGATTATTATCCTTTTAAATCTCACCGATTCAATTTTAAAAACAAAAAACATTTCCGATACCGGGAACCGAACCCGAGCCTCATGGGTGAAAGCCAGGTATCCTAGCCACTAAACCAATATTTGATTTAATATATTGAGATAAATAGTTGACATATAAGTTAGATCCAAATGTCATTTCATTATTAAGATTTAAAATGAATTAAAATAAAAAATAAAACTCAATGCATCTATACAAAAGCTGTTAGATATTGCAATTTAATCGAGTTCTGAGCTATTCTGAATTTCAGGCGTCTATGTAATCTGGAAGTATATTTAAAATGGATTACAAGATTTCTCGGACATAGTGACAAAGACCAAGCCAAGTACACTAAGCGGCAAAATTAACGCACCACCTTAAAAGTGGGACATTTTCGATGTGTCATATTTCCTAAACCTGTTATCCGATTTGAGTGATTTTTTTAATATGTTATAGCTTTATTATTCAAGAATATTGGTGTAATAATATTGTTGCTAAACAAGTAAGTGTCATTGTATAGCGGGTGTAACAATGATAGTGTGTTTTTTCCTCAAAGTTCGGAACACCCCGTGGAATATTTCAGCGCATATCGAGGGGTTCGAGCGAAAACCCGATAAATAACAAAACCATTGTTTAGAGATAATCGCGATTAAAGATTTTATCAAGTTTGAATAAGATTTAAAATCGTCATAGGAAGTTTTATCAAATATGTGTTATAGCCAAATGGCAGAGAATTTAATATTTAGTTAGAATAATTTATTTTAAGTTTAATTTATAAAAACGTATTTACAAAAAAAAATAAAACGTGATATTTATCGGGTTTTACCTCGTTGAATGAGTATAACATTTGACTTTATTGGTTTTTATTTTGAATTTTTTTAATCATAAAATAAAAGTTAATTGTATATTATTCCAACAAAAATAAATTAATCTGCATTCTTTTTAGAAAATTAAAAGGTAAAATGTGTCTTCTTCCGATTCTTCTCACATCATTACATCTGGAATTCGATCTACGATATAATTACCGGTTTTTAAATTTGTTATTCAAGCATGCACCTCTTCTGGAAAATATTTTCTTGGCACATCTTTATCAAATCCGTTTTCTTTGCTTCACATATTGGAAAGGCACTTTTATATAACTTTGGTAAATTGCCCGGAGTTGGTAAGTCTATGGTTGCTTTTTGGGATGAAATTCGTTTTAGCCATTTAGGGCGTAGAGTAGGAGTTTTTTTGTAATTCAAACCAATATCGTCTGATATTTTTATTACAGTTACCGTTTTCCGCTATTGTCTTCTTTAGAATATCATCCAGTAGAATCACTGTTAGCTACAGCATTTATTATATCATCTTGGAATATACACAGCGTTTTTTTAAAAAACTTTTGACACACTGGAATTCATTCATGCTAAGCTAGTGGAAAGAAACATTTCTTATTAAATGTTCGTTCCATTCTTTGGGAAGTTTTAAGAACAAGTCTAGTCCTAATTAGTTTGACAGTTATATTGTACAAAATAAAAAATTTTCTAGACTAGACTACTACTACTAGACTCCAGTAGTTTCTACAGAGTTTCAATAGTCTTCTGACAACTTTTCAGTACACTTAAATTTAAATTTACTACAATTGATTTGCTGTGGTACCTTGGAAGCTCTGAGTTTGTTTTTCATTATAAATATGGGCCCCATTATAACCGCTTTTTTGTTTTCGTAATGTTCAATTGTCAATTTACGCCATATTTTACTGGGTTTTCGCAGGAAAAAAGTGTGCTGAAATTTAATAAACTATCATAGTCTAAAATTCTTTATCGGATTTTCGCATGAATATATTTTGTCAAAATGAACAATTTTGTAATCTTCATCTTCGATAAAATTAATTATCAGTTTTTAGCTTAGAAATATTTCTAATAAAATTCGTAATTTTACACAGGAAAAAGAAGATAAATGATTCTACCGTATTCTCATATTATAAATATGTTTACAACAAATTATTTTTATCACTAAAGTTATACTCTCTCTCGTTCCATCCCTCCTTGTGGAGTATTGGGCGCTTATGCGTTTCTTGGCCAAAAGTGTAAGATTGCTGTCTGGCCGGGACAGCGCATCTTCTTTTGTTTTTATTCTCTGGATAAATTGTGAACTAATTCCCTCCACTCTCTTCTATCTTTTGCTCTCTTTTTGACTTCGCCCCATCTTAGTCCAATTTTTTCGTGTTCTCTCGTTGTTGTTCTTTTCCAGCTGTTGTCTGGTCTGCCCCTCTTTCTTTTTCCCTCTGGTTGGTATTCAAGTGCTTGTCTTGCTATGCTGCTTTGGTCTTTCCTTAAAGTGTGGCCGATCCATTTCCATTTTTTTTCCTTGACTGTAGTAGATACGTTAGTTTGCTTTGTCCTTTCCCATAGTTCTGTATTAGTTATTTTATTTGGCCAGTATATTTTTAGGATTTTTCTTAGAGATTTGTTTACAAATGTTTGTAGTTTTTTAGTTGTATTTTCGTCCTGTTTCCATGTTTCTGCTCCATAGAGCAGTATACTTTTAATGCAACTGTTAAAGATTTTAATTTTTGTTATTTCCGATATTTCGTTTGTTTGCCAAATTTTATTTAAAGCGTTGAATGCGTGTTGCGCCTTTGTTATTCTCGTCTGTATATCCTTTTTACACCCCCCGCTCCTTTCCATGACAGATCCCAGATATGTGAACTTGTCTACCTCTTCTACTTCTTTACCGTTTATCATTATTTTATTATTTGGATGGTTATTATTTTTTAGAAGTTTAGTTTTTTCTGTGTTTATTCGAAGTCCGATCGTGTCGGAGTACTGTGCCAATTTGTCAATTTTTGCTTGCATATGATTTCGGTGTTCAGTTATAAGGCAGATGTCATCTGCAAATTCGAGATCTTCTAGCTGTTTGAAAAGGTTCCACCTGATGCCTGTTCGATCGTCGATTACTTTCCTCATTACCCAATCTATCATAATAAGAAATAGGGTAGGGGATAGTACACAACCCTGTTTGACTCCACTTTCTATGGATATCTCTTCTGTTACTTCACCTGAATGTTCTAGTTTGGCTTTGTATCCTTCGTAGAAGAGTTTAATAAAGTTTATGATTTTTTGTGGTATCCCATATAATCTAAGGATTTTCCACATCTGTGCCCTATTTACACGGTCAAAGGCCTTTTCGAAGTCGATAAAACTCACATCTATATCTTTATTCCATTCATTTGTTTGTTCCAAGATAATTCTAAGGGTGCAAATGTGATCAATAGTGGAATGGTTGGAACGGAAGCCTGCTTGGTTGTTTCTCAGTTTTTTATCTAGTTCCGGCTTCAATCTTTCCAAAATGATTTTGGTCAGCACTTTGGATGTGGCACTTAGTAGTGTTATTGCACGCCAATTGTTGCATTTGCTCAGGTCTCCTTTTTTGGGTATTTTTATAATCAATCCCTCTTTCCACTCCTTTGGCAATTCTTCGTCCGTCCATATTTTATTCAAAAGTGTATGTAGCATCTCTACTGACTGCTCGGTGTCTGCTTTTATTATGTCAATGGGTATATTGTCGATTCCTGCGGCTTTGCCATTTTTTAGTAGTTTTAGAGTGTTTCCAATTTCTTCCATTGTAATTTCTCCAATATTCACTTCTAGCTCTGGTGATTCTACTTCATCTTCTATGATTTGAGTTATTTCATGCTTAGCATATATCTCTTCGAAGTATTCCTTCCATCTTTGTATTATTTCTTTCTCATTTTTTATTCTATTTCCTTGTTTATCCTTTACTTCTCGTATATTTCGTTGTGCTTTTCCTGTTAAGTTTCGTATGATTGTATATTGTGTTCGTAAGTCGTTTTCTTTCGCTGCTTCTTCTGATATATGTAGCATCTCATTTATATAGTTTCTTTTATCTTTTCTGGCTTGTTTTTTTACTTCTGCGTTTTTTGCCTTGTATTTCCTTTCAAGTGTCCTCTCTTCTTCCGATCCTTCCTTTTGTAGAATTTCTTCTTTGATCTTTTTTCTTTCTTCTATCAGTAGTAGAGTGTCTTTGGTAATCCATTTTTTATTTTGTCTTCTTTTTAATCCGATTGTTTCTTTTGCTGTATTCATCATCACTTCTTTAAAATATTTCCATGTTTCTTCGACTGACTCTCCAGTTTGTTGTGATACTGTTCGGTTAATTGCCAGTTTCTCACTAAATTTATTTCTTATACATTCTTGTTTTAGGGCATCAACGTTGTACTTGTTCCTTCTGCTGATTTTTTGGTTTTTATCTCTGGCTAATTTCATTTTTAGTCTCGCTTTGATTAGCATGTGGTCTGATCCCACATCAGCACCTCTTAAGCTCCTGACATCTTGCAGCCAGCTTCTCCATTTATATTCAATTATTATGTGGTCTATTTGATTCTTGTATCTCCCTCCCGGTGATTTCCATGTTTCCTTATGTATCCGCTTATGTTTAAAGATGCTTCCGCCTATTAAAAGTTCATTTTGCTCACAAAATTCGATTAATCGATTTCCATTGTCGTTTCTCTCTCCGATTCCCTCCTTTCCCATCACATGTTCATGTCCTTTATTATCATTTCCTATTTTTGCATTAAAGTCTCCGATTACTATTTTTATATCTCTTCTATATTTATTATTAATCTTATTAAACGTTGTTTGTAGTTGCTCGTAAAATTCTTCCTTCTCATTTTCGTCGTTCTTATTTGTGGGAGCATATACATTTATTACTATTATGTTATAATATCTTGCCTTCAGTCTCGCCCAAATAATCCTTTCTGACACTGGTTCCCACTCTACTACAGCCTTTCTCCCCTTTTGGGCTAGCAGTATTGCCACTCCCTTTTCGTGTTTGTCATTTACATCCGTATTCCCAGAATATATCATTAGCTGTTGGTCACCTACTCGGGTTGATCCACTACCATTCCATCTTGTTTCGCTTAGTCCGACAATGTCTAATTTGTACTTATCAATCTCTTGGCTTACCTGCTCCAATTTGCCGGTTTCGTGTAGGGTTCTTACATTCCATGCACCTATAAATATGTTCTCTCTTATGTCTATTTCATGTTTATCTTTCGTTTTTGCTCTATTTCTATTTTCGTCCTTGCTCAATTCCTTTTTCTGTGCCTTGTCTGTCGTGATTTGTGCTTTTGTTTGTGTATTTTCATCTTCTGTTAGTTTTTTGGATTTCCCTGGTCTTCTTCTAGCTGGTTGCTGTATTGATTCCATTTGTGTGTTTTTCCATCTATTATTAATTTATTATATTTTATTGTAACACTTTTACCCTTATTAATTTCTTCATTTGCGACTTGTCTTATTTTTTTCTGTGTTTGTAGTTCTTCTTTTGTTATGTCATTATTTATATATACTTTATTGCCTTTTATGTGTTTTAGTTTAGCTTTATTTTGCATGATCTTTTCTTTTTCAAACTTGTTCTGTAGTTTGACCAAACATGTTTTTTCTCCCAGTTTGATAACTTCTTCGATTTGAACATTGATATTCATTTCTTTTTCCATGAAGTTTCCTACAGTTTGTTTCAGTGCATTTCTATCGATTGTATCTATTGGCAAGCCTTGTATTACAACATTATTTACTTTCCTTTCCTTTTCTAGTCTTTGTACACGTATTTTCATATAGTTTAGTTCTTTTTTCATTCCTTCCTTCTCCTTGTGTTTAGTTTGGTTTTCTTGTTTAACTTTCTCCAATTCTGTTTTCAGGTCGTTTAATTCCTCCCAGTACTTTCTCTGTTCATTCTTTATCTCTTTTACTTCCGTTGTTAAATTTTTTGTTTCTGTGGTTAAGTCATGCATCATTTTAATAATTTGATCGAGCTTATTATCTTCGTTACGGGTTTTGTTAGGCGATCTAGACACTTTTTTACTTTTTTGGAACAATTCTTCCTCTTCTTCTCTGTTCCTCTTTCTATGGTCTTCTGATGTGTCGTCGTCCGAATCCACTTTGTATCTATCCATTATTTTTACCGGTGTTAACAAATTCGAAGCCATTTTTTGTGGCGCAGCGTGCATGTATTACTCACTCCCGTTACTTAATAGTCCAATCGGTGTTTTGTCACTGTTCGGTTTGCGAAAAAGTGCCGAGCCCGCCTCAAAAGCGCGGAGGCTCTTCACCTTATCAAACCTAAATAGTTACTGTTATTTATAGTTCGTTAATTTGCATACGATATTTTTGTTCTTTCCCAATAAATATAAGAAATTGTACACATACAGATTATTTTCACTTACTTATATTCACTCCCGTTACTTAATAGTCCAATCGTTATTTTGTAACAGTTTGGTTTGCGAAAAAGTGGCGAGCCCGCCTCGATGGCTCAAAATCAGTCACCTGCTTTTTGGGATGAAATTCGTTTTAGCCATTTAGGGCGTAGAGTAGGAGTTTTTTTGTAATTCAAACCAATATCGTCTGATATTTTTATTACAGTTACCGTTTTCCGCTATTGTCTTCTTTAGAATATCATCCAGTAGAATCACTGTTAGCTACAGCATTTATTATATCATCTTGGAATATACACAGCGTTTTTTTAAAAAACTTTTGACACACTGGAATTCATTCATGCTAAGCTAGTGGAAAGAAACATTTCTTATTAAATGTTCGTTCCATTCTTTGGGAAGTTTTAAGAACAAGTCTAGTCCTAATTAGTTTGACAGTTATATTGTACAAAATAAAAAATTTTCTAGACTAGACTACTACTACTAGACTCCAGTAGTTTCTACAGAGTTTCAATAGTCTTCTGACAACTTTTCAGTACACTTAAATTTAAATTTACTACAATTGATTTGCTGTGGTACCTTGGAAGCTCTGAGTTTGTTTTTCATTATAAATATGGGCCCCATTATAACCGCTTTTTTGTTTTCGTAATGTTCAATTGTCAATTTACGCCATATTTTACTGGGTTTTCGCAGGAAAAAAGTGTGCTGAAATTTAATAAACTATCATAGTCTAAAATTCTTTATCGGATTTTCGCATGAATATATTTTGTCAAAATGAACAATTTTGTAATCTTCATCTTCGATAAAATTAATTATCAGTTTTTAGCTTAGAAATATTTCTAATAAAATTCGTAATTTTACACAGGAAAAAGAAGATAAATGATTCTACCGTATTCTCATATTATAAATATGTTTACAACAAATTATTTTTATCACTAAAGTTATACAGGGTGTAACAAAAATACAGGTCATAAATTAAACCACATATTCTGGGACCAAAAATAGTTCGATTGAACATAACTTACCTTAGTACAAATATGCCTACAAAAAAAGTTATAGCCCTTTGAAGTTACAAAATGAAAATTGATTTTTTCCAATATATCGAAAACTATTACAGATTTTTTATCGAAAATGGCTATGTGGCATTCATATGGCAGGAACATCTTAAAAAGAAATTATAGTAAAATTTGTGCACCCCATAAAAATTTTATGGGAGTTTTGTTCCCTTAAACCCCCCCAAACTTTTATGTACGCTCCAATTAAATTATTGTTGTGGTACCATTAGTTAAACACAATGTTTTTAAAACTTTTTTGCCTCTTAGTATTTTTTTGATAAACCAGTTTTAATCGAGTTGCGGCTTCTTTTTTAATATATTTACATAAAAATTTTATGGGGGTTTTGTGCCTTTAAGTCCCCCAAATGTTTGTGTACGTGCCAATTAAACTATTATTGCGGTACCATTAGTTAAACACACTGCTTTTAAAACTTTTTTGCCTCTTAGTCTTTTTTCGATAAGACACCTCTTATCGAGATATGGCTTCTTTTCTAATATAGTTCAAAATATATCTCAAACTGTAATTTATACATAAATTTTCATATTACTACCAGGTCTCTTGTCAGTATACAATTATGTGGTGGATTTGATAAATATTCAAAATATCTCGATAAAAACTAGCTTTTCGAAAAAGTACTAAGAGGAAAAAAGTTTTAAAAATATTGTGTTTAGCTAATGGTGCCACAATAATAATTTAATTGGAACGTACGCAAAAGTTTGGGGGGGTTCAAGGGAACAAAACCCCCATAAAATTTTTATGGGGTTCACAAATTTCACTATAATCTCTTTTTAAGATGTTCCTGCCATAAGAATACCACATGTCCATTTTCATTAAAAAATCTGTAATAGTTTTCGATATATCGGAAAAAATCGATTTTCATTTTGTAACTTCAAAGGGCTATAACTTTTTTTGTATGCATATTTGTACTAAGGTAAGATAGGTTCAATCGAACTATTTTTGGTCCCAGAATATGTGATTTAATTTATGACCTGTATTTTTGTTACATCCTGTATATCGGGTTGGTGTTATTAAAAATAGGAGTTAACGGTTTTTATCATGTTTGGTTTTTATTAGTTATTGTGCTTAAAAATGTTAATATCAAATAATAACATTTACCAGTGGTAGGAGACGTGTTTTTACAACAGCAGAAATAAAAATACCGGATTTCATAATTTTGGTATTTATCGGGTTTTCGCTCGAACCCCTCGATATAAAATATTGAAATTACTGTAGCCTTAGGCTTTCTTAATACATATTTTGCTTTTTGATTCATTCGCTTATGTTGGATAATAAAGAAGTTAGATACTTTAACAACTAGCAACGTTCTTCATCAATACAGGGTGTTTCTAAATAAGTGCGACAAACTTTAAGGGGTAATTATTGTGCATGAAAAATAATGACGGTTTGCTTTATAAATATATGCCCGCAAATGATTCGTTTCCGAGATACGGGATGTTGAATTTTTTCTTACAAACTGACGATTTATTTATTGCTCTAAAACCGGTTGAGATATGCAAATGAAACTTGGAAGGTTTTAAGAGATAGTTATTACGCATTTTTTGACTTACAACTAAAGTTCTTAGTTGTATGTCAAAAAATGAGCAATAACTACCTCTTAAAACCATGTAAATTTCATTTGCATACCTCAACCAGTTTTAGAGCAATAAATAAAAAATCAGCTTGTAAGACAAAATTCAACATCCCGTATCTCGAAAACGAAGCATTTGCGGACATATGTTTATAAAGCAAACGGTCATTATTTTTTCATGCAGAATTACCTTTTAAAGTTTGTTGCATTTATTTAGAAACACCCTGTATTGATGAAGAACGGTGCTAGTTGTTAAAGTACCTAACTTTGTTATTATCCAACATAAGCGAATGAATCAAAAAGCAGAATGTTAAGAAAGCCTAAGGGTACAGTTGAGTTTTAATTTCAATATTTTATATACGCTGGAATATTCCACGGGATGTTCCGAACTTTGAGGAAAAAACACACTAACATTGTTACACCCGGTATACAATGACACTTACCTGTTTACCAACAATATTATTACAAAGATATTTTTGAATAATAAAGCTATAACATACTAAAAAAATCACTAAAATCGGACAATTGGTTTAGGAAATAAGAGACATCAAAAATGTCCCATTTTTAAGGTGGTGTGTTAATTTTGACGCTTAGTGTATACAGGGTGTTTCATTGGGAAACGGAAATACTTTAATTGTGAATAGAGGTCACCGAGGCGGTTCTAGTTATACTACATTTTTTGCTCTACCGACTTTTATAACCGACTTACAGGGTGTTTTATCAAGTTTGCCAATTTCTTTTCTAAGTCATAACTTTAGAACCACCCTGTATATTTTTTTGATATTTGGTATGCATGTGTCTCATCCAAAACCCAAACGACCGACATACTAATCACAAGAAAAATCTAGGTCCGGATTAACAAAAAATTATAAAGTAATTGTGACCTTAAAAAACACCCTGTATATTGAAATTCTGAAAATCTGTTAGCATATTTGAAAAGGGCACAAAAAACTAAGTCGAATCGTTCGCTTCAATTTTTCGGCCAGACAATTTTATGACTTTAATTTTGAAATTATATTGAATTTTTTAAGAACTCTGACATTAAAAAGCAGGTATTTATATATAAAGCAGGTTAATTATAAATTATTAAAACTATTGAATAAATACTCATTTTAAAATTAATCAATACTTATTTACCACATTGGAACGACCCAATTATTAATTGCAAGAAAAATCCAGGTCCGGATTAACAAAAATCATAAAGTAATTGTGACCTTGAAACAACACCCTGTATATTGACATTTTCAAAATTTGTTTGCACATTTGAAAAGACCACAAAAATCTGAGTTTATCGGTTTGCTTTTTTTTTTTGTGAAGGAAATTTAATTACTTTAATTTTGAAATTAAATATATTGATACTTTTAAGAACACTGAAATTGAAAAGCAGATTTTTAAAGCACTTTTAACAATAAATTAATAAAGTTATTAATTTAATATCCATTTTAAAAATAATCAATACTTATTTACGATATTCGAACGACCCACTTACAAATCACAACAAAAATACAGGTCCGGATTAACAAAACAATATCAAGTACTTGTAACCTTCAAACAACACCCTGTATATTGAAATTTTCAAAATCCGTTTGCACGTAGGTATGAAAAGAGCACAAAAAACTACGTTTAATCGTTCGCTTCAATTTTTTGGCTAGACAATTTAATGAACTTAATTTTGAAATTATGTCGAAATTTTTAAGAACTCTGGGAACTCATAATAAAAATTTCGATATAATTTCAAAAGTAGTCATTAAAAATTGTCTGCACAAAAAATTAAAGCTGGACATTAAACTTATTTGTTCGTGCTCTATTCAGTTGTGCAAACGTATTTTAAAAATTTCAATATACAGGGTGTTTTTTCAAGGTGACAATTACTTTGTATTTTGTTGTTAATACGGACCTGGATTTTTCTTGTGATTAGTAAGTGAGTCCTTCTAACGCAGTAAATGATAACTGATTATTTTTAAAATTAGTATTCATTCATCATCTTGAGTGACTTATTATTAAAAGTGCTTTAAAATCCTGCGTATTAATTTCAGGGTTCTTAAAAATTTGAATATATTTAATTTCAAAATTAAAGTTAATAAATTTTTGCTCAAATATCAAAGTGAACTGATAAACTCGGATTCTTGTGGTCTTTTCAAATGTGCAAACAAATTTTGAAAATGTCAATATACAGGGTGTTGTTCAAGGTCACAATTACTTTATGTTTTTTTTTTGTTAATCCGGACCTGGATTTTTCTTGTGATTAATAATTGGGTCTTTCCAATGTGGTAAATAAGTCTTGATTCATTTTAAAATGAGTATTTATTCAATAACTTTAATAATTTATAATTAAAAGTTAATAATACCCGCATTTTAATGTTGAGTTCTTAAATAATTCAATATAATTTCAAAATTAAAGTCAAAAAATTGTCTGGCCGAAAAATCGAAGCAAACCATTAGACTTAGTTTTTTGTGCTCTTTTCAAATATGCAAACAGATTTTCAAAATTGCAATATACAGGGTGTTGTTTTAAGGTCACAATTACTTTAAAAAATTTTTGTTAATCCGGACCTGGATTTTTCTTGTGATTAGTATGTCGGTCGTTTGGGTTTTGAATGAGACATATATGTACCAAATATTAAAAAAATATACATGGTGGTTTTAAAGTTATGGCTTAGGAAAAAAATGAGCAAAATCGATAAAACACCCTGTAACTCGGATATAAAAGTCGGTAGGGCAAAAAATTTAGTGTACCTAGAACGGCCTCGGTGACCTCTATTCACCATTAAAGTATTTCCGTTTCCCAATGAAACACCCTGTATAAAAACGTTTTAAAAAATGGATTTTGCGGTGGACATCAGAACTTGTCACTGGATTATGTGAAACATAATTCAAAATTTTTTTATTAGCCTATGAGTTTCCCGAGGAAACGCTGTCAAGTTTTTATTTTTAACGATTTTTGAGTTCTCGGTATCACTCGGAAGTAAAAAAAAAACAAATACAATACTTTGTAACATTTAAATTTTGGTGAAATTCAACGTATTTATTCTTGCTAAAAAAAATATAGCATAAAATCAAATATATTTCGACAGCGATACCTCACAAAACGTCTAAAGAAAATCTACGCAAAATTTCAGGCGGATCGGTCTATACTGCGTTCCGCAGTCACTTTGCAGTGTGGGCAGCATATCCCAATATAAAACTTATGGAACCTTGCAGCTCAGTGTTGCCGGTTTTAAGCAGACGAACTTAAAGTCCGTCTAAATAGAATATTCCAGAAGTCCAAAACATCTTGATTTGAAAATTTGCGGATTTTATTATTTTTAAATAATTCATAGATAGGTACTATGAAAGATATTTATATGATATTAAATATATATCATTTGAATATTAATTATAATTAGCCTGTGATTAATATTATAGGTCTGGATCCCGCGTATGAAAAAAAAGTTGATTAATATCAAGCTAAAAATTTGTTAATACCTTAAGGGTGTCTAGTCGGATAAACTTTGATATATGGGAACACTGGAACAGGGGCAGTTTTAACTGTGGAACAGGTTAAAAATTTGGAACATTCAGACCACGAAAACGGCACACTTATTTTGTCAAACAGAACAGACTTAAACTCTCCGAACAGAGATTAAACTCTCATGCAAAAATCAGACTGCTATTTATCACCTGTCATAATTCCTGTCATTTGACATATTTTACATGTTCCACTCATTAAAACGCCCATTTGGTGATAAATAGCAGTCTGATTTTTGCATGAGAGTTTAATATCTGTTCGGAGAGTTTAAGTCTGTTCTGTCGGACAAAATACATGTGCCGTTTTCGTGGTATGACCGTTCCAAATTTTTAACCTGTTCCACAATTAAAACTTCCCCTGTTCCAGTGTTCCCATATATCAAAGTTTGTCCTAGTAGACACCCTTAAGCTATTAACAAATTTTCAGCTTGCTATTAATTAACTTTTTTTCATACGCGGGATCCAGACCTATTATATTTAATAGTTATTTATGATATAAGTGTTAAAAGTACAATTTTAAGGCACACATGTGGAAGTTTGCAGAATAAGCGAAGCGAATTCTGCAATTCACATGAGTGCCTTAAAAATGTACTTTTTAACACGTGTACTTTGTACGCACGTAAGAAGTTATACTTCTATTATATGATTTCAACGAAATACATATACTTTCAACAGGTTATTTGTATTTAAAGATTAAACTAATTTTTACTTACTACTTTCCAAAAATTTTATTAAAACAATACTAAAAATAAAAAAAAGTTAGATAACCCACGGATTCGAACCAGGGACCTCTCGATCTCCGGACGAATGCGCTACCACCGAGCTAAGCTCCCTTTGCTTTGACAGCTTACAAGATTTCTCATACATACTGACAAATTTAATAGACCAAGTGAGGTATAAAAATACTTTAAAATTTATTTAATATAAATATTAATATCTCTTGGCAACACTGTTCTTCATAAGAGTCTGTACTGAAAGGTGACCGTGGAACGCAGTATAGTAGTTTTTGAGTTACAATGTTCACCTTTAAAAAGGTAGTTTTGAGAAAAACACGTTTAAAGTTTTAATAACTTCGTCTTCGTTTTCATATTTGTCTGTCAAATCGTAAAGTGATGCACATCATAATATGTTTTTGAATCGCGGAGTAATCTACAAATGAGAAGGGGAACAGTTGCTGAAAGTTTCTCACTACGCTCAGGCATGTTGGCGCGAAACAGCGGCAAAGCGAGTTGAAGGGAGCGATATTCAACATGCTGTATGTTTGGCAATTTTACTCCGATCAATCCGATATTTTTAGAGAGTATTCCTGAAATTATGCACTTATATTTAAAATAATAAAAAAAAATTAAAAAATTCAAACCATACCCCCTTAATAGTTGGGTATTATGAGATACTAAAAACAAGTATTATGGGTTATAAATGTATGTTTCTGAAAGACAAAAAAGACTAAATGTCGCTTAGTTTATTTGATATTAGGTATTTAATTTTCTGGACTTATAGACCAGGGCGCACCTGTAAAAATATTAGTACATTTGGACGTTGAGAGGTGACTCAAATTTTTTTGCAGAAATTGCTTGAAAATAACTCAAATAATAATATTTGAGTTATCCTCCCTCTCAAAAAGGTCCGGAACATTGTTTAAATAATCAAAATGTCAAAAAATTAAGGAAAAACTCGATTTTTTCTTCGTTTTTTGATTATAACTTTAAAAGTATTCATTTCCGAGAAAAGTTGTACTGACATAAAAGTTGCGTAATTAAATTTCCTACAATATAGAATTAGTTAAAAATTTAAAAATAGTCACCTTTGTTGTAAAATAGCAATAATTCCGAAAAAACCATACAAAAACAAGTATTCGCATTTTACGTTTTTCAATCATTTATGCTAAACTTAGGACCTTCATATTTCACCCAGAAGAACTTTATGATACAGTAAAACAATACTGTAAATTTCATTAAGATCGGTTCAATAGATTTTTCAAAATAAATTTTGCAATCGAGCTTTCGCAAAAAGAATTCATTTTTTCAAAATGTTACAGGACTGTAAATAAAGCAGATAGCAAGTTGAATTTTTGTTTGCTTATAGAAGTGGACTGTACTTTTCATGTGCATTTTGCAGAATTAAAATTGAATAAATACCACGGCGTCAGGAATTTTTTTAAATAAACATTAATTATTGGTGCTACGCGCAGGACAGCGGATAGTTTGCTCTGATTGGGCATTCCAATGACCTCTGATAATGATTGATACATTTTAATTTTTATTACATTTCGATATAAATAAATAAATTTGTTTATTGCAAAATAAAAACACACACTCTATCCTTTGAAATAATACTTTTTTTAGCAAAAACTTTCTTTGTTCATATATTTTAACTTGAAGAATAAAAGTTTATTATTTTTAAGCATACGCAATTATTTAAACAATATTTCACAAACAATAATAAAATTATTTTGATTTTTGTGGAATTAAAATATTAAAATACAACAAAATATAGAGTAAGAAAATAATATATTAGATAAAGATTGGAAGAAATTTTGGTGGAAATTAATTTGTGCGAATCGAACACCGCTGTCCTGTGCGTAGCACCAAAAATTAATGTTTATTTAAAAAATTTACTGAGGCCGTGGTAATTAATAGATTTTAATTTTGCAAATTTCAAATGAAAGGTACAGTACACTTCTATAAGCAAAAAAAAATTCAACTTTCTATCTGCTTTATTTTCAGTCCTGCAACATTTAAAAAAAATAAAAATTTTTTTGCGAAAGCTGGATGGCAAAATTTATTTTGCAAAATCTATTAAACCGATCTTAATGAAATTTACAGTGTTGTTTTACTATATCATAAAGTTTTTCTGGGTAAAATATGAAGGTCCTAAGTGTACCATAAATGGTTGAAAAACGTAAAACGCAAATACTTGTTTTTGTATGGTTTTTTTTCGCAATGATTGCTATTTTGCAACAAGGGTGACTATTTTTTAAACTTTTAACCAATTCTATATTATAGGAAATTTAATTACGCAACTTTCATGTCAGTACAACTTTTCTCAGAAATGAATAGTTTAAAAGTTATAATCAAAAAACCAATAAAAAATCGAATTTTTCCTTCATATTTTGACATTTTGATTATTTAAACAATGTTCCGGACCATTTTGAGTGGGAGGATAACTCAAATATTATTATTTGAGTTATTTTCAAGCAATTTCTGCAAAAAAATTTGAGTCACCTCTCAACGTCCATCTCAAAACAGATGCGCCCTGGACTATTATGTTGTTTTAGAGATAAATCATAATTTTTACTGGACTGTAGGTAAATTACTTTCGGTGGGTTGCCGATTGTCTTTTTCTTTTTGGTCAACGCCAAAAATGGATACATAGAAATTAAATGGTGCCATAAATTTTTAATGATCTAATTAAACTATCTAACATTTACTGAAAAATAGATATTTAAATTCTAAAAAAATTATAATTTGCTTACCTGGATAACACTCTGCATATCCCTCAGGTTCTTGTTGCAATTTGTTCAATATTTCGGCAGACTTATTAACTCTAAATGTAGGTGCAGCGTTATCAACAGGTTCGTTATCATGTTTGTCAAAGTATGCATGCCGTTTGCTTTCATGATCCCGATGTCTACTGCTTTTTGCAGCTGGAAGGTAATCACCAATGTCGCCATAAATAGAATCATCTTGGTGGGATCTTTTTGATGTTTTCTTATCTAAATTATCTTCTTGTAGATCATACTCTTTCAGGTTTTCTGGCATACCCTTCCTGTTCTTCTTTTTACGATTTCCTGAAACATTGTATCAAATTGTATGAACTGTGACCTTATCTTGGTATAAATATAGCAATAAAAAGTAAAGCAATATATTGACAACTTTTTATGAAAAAGACCTAACGTGGAACATATTTATGATACATAGTGAAATTTGTGGGCAAAAGATGGTTAGTTAAAAGTGGGATGTTAAAGATTAAAATCAGGGTTCAAAAATACATAGAGTAGGAAAAATTAAAGAATACCCATGAACGATCACATCAGTTACTTATTTTGCATTTGCTGTCTTTTTCTATAAAAATAACAAACGTTTGTTATAGAAAAAGACAGCAAATACAAAATAAGTGATTGATGTGATCGTTCATGGGTATTCTTTCATTTTTCCGACTGTATCATACTATTTATGTAAATATCAAAATATTGGATATATAGGTCTGAATCCCGTATACCAAAAAAAAGTTGATTAATAAAAAGCTGAAAATTTGTTAATAGCTTAACAGTATCTACTCGGACAAACTTTGATGTATGGGAACATTGGAACAGGGGAAGTTTTAATTGTGGAACAGATTAAAATTTTGGAACGTCAGACTACGAAAACGTTCCATGTATTTTGTCGGACAGAACTTCCAATTGATTTGTTATTATTTCATTAAACTCTCATGAAAAAATCAGACTGGTATTTATTACCAACTGGGCATTTTAATAAGTCCAACACGAAGAACATGTCAAATGTCAGGAATTCTATTGGAGATAAATAGCAGTCTGATTTTTGCATGAGAGTTTAATGAAACGATAACAAATCAATTGGAAGTTCTGTCCGACCAAATACATGGGGCATTTTCGTAATCTGACGTTTCAAATTTTTAAACTGTTACAAAATTAAAACTTTCCCTGTTCCAGTGTTCTCGTACATCAAAGTTTGTCCGACTAGACATCGTTAAGCTATTAACAAATTTTCAGCTTGCTATTAATCAACTTTTTTTGATACGCGGGATCTAGGCCTAATATATGCAAATGTTGATATTTATTTTGCGTATATGGTATTATGTGTTTTCCAATATCCATGTAATGAATAAAAAAAGGAGTTTTCATTAATAATTGTATTCTCTCTCCTATGGTGCTACAGCCCAAGTCGGGCCCTGGCCTCCCCTAGCATCCTCCTCCAAGTACATTACAACCTGCCATATCTGGACCTGTCATATCCGGACCTCCCCATATCCGGATGGTTCTGCGCCGTTCGGATCTACCGAAATCTACCGAGAAAGGCAGTCCTGCTGTTGGACAACGCACTAAAAGAAGAACTAAAAGATGGCAAAATAATGTATTATAGAATCTATAAAACGTGTCTATCGACGAAAGTTATTGACGGCGTTGATTACTGGAATGTATGAAGGAGAAAACGTTTCAGAGACTGTAAAAGAAGTAGTGGTCTTGATACCCGGATTTTTTCATATTCGGATCGGTCTGTCGCCACATTGATCCGGATATGGCAGGTTTGACTGTATCTGTCTCTGGCTGCTCTCCTCCAGTTGTCCACCCTCAATATCTCTTTGGACATCTCCATATCTCAATTAGCATATTATATAATTTATTATATAGCTAGTATTGAAGTTTTATGTTTTTATATGATTACCTATCTGATACTTTTAATAATGCTGCCTTCTGGTAGAAGCTAGTAAAAAATTCTATTAATAGACAATAGCGACAAATTCAAATAAACCAAAACTAAAGGACGTCAGATGTGCACTCATGGCCCATCCCCCTGTCGTATACCGTCGTAATAAGCAAAGGCCCTCCTCCCCCTTTTCTTAAACGTAGTTTGACAGAGAGCTATGGGTGTATCCGTGAGCATGACTCCTCCAGGGGGACTGCGTGCGGATGAACCCTTCCACTCTGAATCCAACACACTCCAGGACATTCTTAACCCGGATATAGCCTGTTATGGTCTTTAAAATATTTACCACCTCCTTCCCATAAAAAAGCTTGTATGGAAGTAAAATAAGAATGATTTTCCAGATCCAGTCATGGGCAAGATACACCTATTAAGTAAAAGTAGCTTTAACAGTTTTAACAAATTTGTAGTCCTCAAGACCTACAAACCATGCGAAAGATTGATGATGAATGGAGGAAACTTGAAAAATACCAGGATATTCCAGTAGAATGTGATAATCTGGATGAATTCTATTCTAAAGTGGGTCAAATAAATCACATATTCAGGGTTACCACTCTACCATGATATCATAGAGAAATATGGCTCTAAAGACAATCCTGTTCAATAATTGAAGGGATTGGTGGAATAACCGTCCACTTGACCTTGCATAGTTTTGAGGAAAATGTGCATATATAGGTAGTTGGTTCACTAAACTCAGACACAACTGGCTAGTGATTTTGGTACTTAAGTAATTTTGCCAATTTGGTAAAATTGGCAAAAAAAATACTAAATAGTTAATAATTACTAAATTGTTAGTAATTTTGCCAATTTTGGCAAAATTGGCCAAAAACAAAAAAATTACCAACTAAAATCACTAGCCAGTTGTGTCTGAGTTTAGCGAACAGACTATATCAATCCTTAGGACTATACTATTAACATTTTTTGGTGCAATAACTGTCCACATTGCTCTACATTGAATTTCTTACATAGTATATTTACGGATTTCGCTCCAAACTGTGCAGAGGTATTTTTTTATGTAATTATGTTTATTTACAATCTACATCATTAAAAGAGTATTAAGTAAATTTGTTCCATGTTTTTGGGCATGAAGAAGAGACTTCCAATGATGTCGCATCTTATTCTATTTATGTTTAAGTTTTAAAATAGGTCCTGAGGCCAGGTTCTATCTAGTATTTTTGAAGGCAAAAAATGTCATAAACTGCATTTCGACAAAATTGGTCTTTGACCGGGTATTACACCAAACACTTCAATTGGTAAAAAGGAATACAGTGGATCCCCGATAAGTGGGCCTCCGATAACCTGGAAGTCCAGCTAATCTGGACCGATTTTCATCAGACAAAACAAACATTTTTTCACTTTGACCAAGTTTTTTACCAAGAAATAAACAATACTGTATACAACTGTATGTAATTTAGATGTATTGTTGATATGTATTTCATATTTTTGCAATTATAATGGAGATTATCTGTAAGTATACCGTGTTTTATTAATTTTTACCATATTCTCCGGCTAACCCAGATTTTCGATGACCCGGATCAGCCGCTGTCCTGATTAATCCGACTTATTGAGTTTCCACTGTACTAAGAATAAATTATTTAACTGTAAACCTACCCTGTCTTAAATAGCTTAATATCTGTGTAAGTTTATTAATAACAATATCATTTGTTGTTACTGTAGTAGTCAATTCAAACGAAGGAACATCTGCAATGGATCTTATTAAAGTGGTTGGAATATCACTTTCAGCTTCATCTTCTAAAAGAAAAAAAGTATGTACAGGAAAATTATTTAATTGTAATGTAATATAATCTGAACGTTTCTAATACACAGCTTAAGTAAAGTCAAGCTCAGTATTATACTAGAAAAACAAATAATACTTTACGAAGTAGCTTTTGATATTGTAAAATAACTATTGATATGATATAACAGATAATTTTATCATGTTATTAACGTGGAAAAATAAATAAAAAAATAATTTCCATTATAAAGTAAGTGTACATTGAACTGAGGCAAAATACAGAAGGGCACACAATGGGATCAACAGTACTTATGGAGCCAGCATGCTTTCTCGTTCCTTTTTAACATAGCTGTAGACTATGTCTCTCCAAACTAAACTCCAACACAAGATGGGTACAAAGGATGTTAACCACACCCCTAAGCGATCAGCAACAAAGGTCAGGCAACAAGATGTGGCTGACCAATAAAATAGGTTTGAAAATCAATATTAATACCAAATCAATATCATAATATTAATCAATATTATGACATTAAACGCCACATGAATTGTATTCAACTCACACACTGTTTGAACCAGGCGTTCTGTGAGTTAAATATAATTCACATTAACATTCGAGATTCTGAATGTGGAACAAAAAAGGAAAAACAAAAAATTTTAATGTGGCGGTTAATGTGTTAATAAACCAAATCCATGAGAATAAATACAAGAAACAACATACTATTTACTATTAGCATGCAGATTGAAAATGTGAAAAATTTTACATATATCTTGAAAATGTTATAACAGAAAGCTGAGGTAGAGAAGACAATATTTTTATATGAGGATATGAAATCTTAACGATTATTCAGCATGCTTAACAGTGTTTGGAGGTCTATCCAGTATACTACAAAGACAAAGATCCGAATATTCCAGTCAAATGTCATGTCTGTTGTACTCTATTGATCTGAAATCTGGAAAGTGACAAAAACCCCTACAGAAAAACTGCAGGTCTTTGTAAATAGATGCTTATGAAGAATTGTTTGTATTCGCTACCAACATCATCAGAAATGAAGATCTACTACACCTGACTGTACAAAAGAGAGCAGAAAAAGTCCAGAAAGTGGTGTTGGTCACACACTCTGAAAAAAATAGCTCCAGTATTTCAAAGACTGCCCTAAAGGGGAATCTCCAAGGAAAAAGAGGTCACCCAGCACAAACTTGGAGAAGATCCATTATGGGCATGATAAAAGGTCAAGGAAAGTCTTGAAACGACGTGAAGACCTTAGCGTAAAATAGAATTCGATGGTACGTTTTCATTGAAGCTCTATGCTCCACTTAGGAGTTCAAGAACTTTATGTATATTAATGTGAATAAAGTGCTTGACAATGTGTTCATAAACAATATATAGAAAAATAAAAAGCATATTTTACCCAAGTCAATAACATAAGCCATTCTACCAGGAATAAACAATTCTGATCTTTCAATATGTCTCGACTTCAACATATTCATGGTATAATAAATTGATCTTCCAATTTTTGTTTTAAATTTCATTTCTTCCTCCTCTTTTTTCTGGGCATCTTTTTTCTCCTTTTCTTTTTCTTCCAAGTGTTTATTAGCAAGTTTTTCCAGTTCTTGTTCCTGCTCCATTTCAAGTGTTTGAATTTCACTTCTGACTTTTTGGAGTAGAGCATAATCCAATCCTTTTACTAAATGAGTATGCTCCATGTCACCTCCCAAGAACTTTGACTCTTGAATCATCTGCCTTCTTCGTTCTGCTGCATCATATCCAGACTTCAGGTCTGGAGCTACTGCTCGATAGGCTTGAGCAGTAGCAATTGGATCATCTGCTTGATAATCAGGATTGTGTCCTGATCTTCTTTCGCTTGCTCTATCACGATACTTTTCAGCAAGTTCTGCCATTTTACTATCTTCTTGTTTTTTGAGTTTGGCATAGTAGCTTTTCTTTTTACGTCTGGCTTCTGATTTGTCTTCAATTTTAGGAGGTGGCATGGAGTTGGGATTATTCATTGCCTCTTTTATTGAACCTGGGGCCGCAGGTGTCTGAGAAGGGTTTGATCTAGGAGTCATCAGAAGCTTTCGAAAATCATCGTTAGTGAGACGTTGTGACATTGGTGTTTCAGCCATTTTTCAAGTGTATATTGGGTCTACGTAAAAGGTAAACTAATTTAAAACTTGGTTTATATTTTAACAAATAGGTAGAAAATTAGTCAATATTTTCTATTTATGAACGCACGAACCGAACCTCACATTTATGTCACGTGACATTGACACTACTGACATTTATGACGCTGTCAAGTGTCAATTCAATATGTCAATCATATCCAGGACCGGAATGAATCATAAATACTATATTACTTTAATTTTAAAAATTTAAGGGAAAACCAACGAACTTCCCATTCCATCCGTCAATACGGATGGAATGGGCATGCATGAAGAAAATGAATGCGGCCAACATACAAGAGAGAGGTCCTAGAGAGAGACAGATAATGCCAAGACCGCGTCCCACCCACGGTTATTAGACTTTATTAATGTAATAATGTATTAATAGTATTAATTATTAATTATTAATTATTAATTAATGTATTAATATTATTAATGTAATAATTAATATTAATAGTAATGTCTAAGAACCGTGCGTCCCACCATCAAATAATTTGATCAAACTGGTTTGAGCAAACTGAAAGTGACAGTTAGTGACGTCACATCCTGAGTGTTCATTGTGGATAATAACATAGCCACCTTTACTTTACAAGCCATGAAGAGAAAAAGGCAAGGTCGCAATTGATGACGTCCGTAGTCTGACTTTCGGACTACCGCTTTCGAAACTACGACTTTAAAGTACAAATTCTGGTAAAATTTATAGTATTTTTTTAATCGAACAAGAAAATATTATTAATTGAAAGTTTGTACAAAATAATATTAAAAGTAATTCCTTGTGTGTAACGTTTATTATACAAAAAAAACCAGTAACAAGAATATAAACGGGATTCATTTTTTTCGAATCCTAAGAAAACTAATAAGTATTTTTCAAAAATTTAAACGCAGAGTGAAGATTACGTTAGGACCAAGGGCCCAAAGTCCCTGAAAACTTCTATGTTTATTTTAATAAGTTACAGGGGTGAAAAACTGGGAAAATTTAGTGTGATTTTTAGTTTCAAATATGTCATTAAAAAAAAAAACTTTTTATTCATTCTAAGGGACTTTTGGCCCTCGGTAATAAAGTAATCTTTTATTCTGCGTTTAAATTTTTCAAAAATACTTATTAGTTTTCTCAGAATTCGAAAAAAATGATTACATTTCAATGTTTCATGTTTCAATGTTTCATTTTGTTCCTTTCCCCTTAAAGTTTGTCGCACTGATTTGGAAACACCCTGAATTGATAAATAACAAATCTAGTTGTTAAACATAAGCGAATTAATCAAGAAAACAGAATGTTAAGAAAACCGGAGTCTATAGTTGGGTTTTAATTTCAGTATTTTATAAATGCCCGGTACACCATAAAAATTTAACTGGTTAGCAACAATATTATTACAGCCGTATTGTTAAAGACTTAGGATATAACATATTAAAAAAATCACTTAAATCTGCCAATAAGTTTAGGAAATATAAGACATTAAAAATGACAAATTTTTTAAGTGGACGGATTTCTATATGCACGCAAGTTTATATAAAAATATATTATATTGAACTAAAATCATCTTAATAACATACCTTTTAATGTTCTTTATAATTTGGAGCACGAAATATTGTAAAATATTTCAGTTTCTCTGTAAATACAATGAAAATTATTTAAAAACAAATGAGAACTGTCAGAATTAATCGGTCTACCAATAGATGTTGCCAAGTTTCAACTTCATGGCTTGTTAAGTAAAGGTGGCTATGATAATAATGAAAAAATTTAATTTTAAATAAAGTACAAACAAGTTAGACAACTCAATACAAAAAATTTGATCAAACTAGACTGATAGTGAGAGCACAGATTTTTAGAATTTCAAAAAAACTGCAATTGTGACGTCACTTTTACGTACTTCCTCAAGTACGTCAAGTTTGCTCAAACTGTTTGATCAAATTATTTGATGGTGAGACGCGGCCTCCAGGGAAGCCGTGTAATTTGAGTTGCCTATATGAACTTAAATCGGGAAAATGGACCTCATATTTTAACTTGAAGGCTGATTGGCAGTACATATTTCAAAATTTCAATACTTTTTTGTATTTAAATACGTCAGAACTCTCTTCTTCATTAAAAGAAGTACTGGTTTTAGTATTTCTTTCTGGCATATTCTACTTTGTAGGTTTTAGATCTGCGCCATGGCGCCATGCTATATTTAATAAATATAACTAATTTTATTGTGTATCATTTAATGACAATGACAAATAAAATACTAAAACCGGTACTTTTTTTTTAATGAAGAAGAGAGTTCTGACGTATTTAAATACAAAAAAGTTAAAAATATTTTAAGTTGATATACGCTCTGAGCTTCGCTGCAGGGACGTATTTAGGGGTTGGCAAAAGAGGCGCCCGCCAAGGGCGCAAGAGTGAGGGGGCGCAAAATCAGCGGAAGAAAAACTTTTAGGAAATCCATGATTTTAATTTTATAAACTAAGCATTTTTCATACTTTCGATAAAAAAATATGATCCGTATTCTAGCAAAATTAAAAAGATAAGAGACTACATAAATACCGGTACGGTGTCAGTAATATTATAAAAATAATTGTAACATATAAAGGATTTTAAGATTCAAAACTTAACTTTGACGATGTCATAAATGAATTAGCATCTATTAAAGCACGCAAAGTGAAATTTTAACAATAATAAAAGATACCAGGTTAATTCAACAAAATTAAATTGACTAAAAATTTAAATTTTAAATCAAAACTTCATGAACTGTTGTAGGCTATTATTTATTATTATATATCAATATGTTTTCGCTTAAAGTAATGTAACATAAGTGCATAGTTATGATAGTTTATGTAAGTATGTAAGTACATTTTCTCATGAATGTATTTAACAGATTCACAAATTGTGAATCACAATATTACATGTAAAGTACTAGTGAGTAAAATAATTTTATAAGTAAGTAAAATAAATAATGTTTCAAAAATACCTCCTTTATTGTTATTGTTTTTTGAACCCATAGCCCGATCATGGAACACAAAATTTTACGAAAACCTCCAAAAAAATAAAGGATGGATGAAAATTTGGAAATAGGTAGTTGAAATTGTCTATTATTATATAAGAAAAAGTTTACAATTCTACATCCCCTCCATTTTACAAAAATTGGGAAATGCGGGGTGAAAAATATTTTCTCGGGGGTGAACAAATATAAGTTCAAAATAAGTTCGAAATTGTATAAAATGACTAATTCTAAGTAACTTTTGTTCTATAGAGTTTTTTCGGTGCTACTTCGGTATGCGGTCTACGGCAGAGTTTCTAGTTTGGTATGCGGTCTACCGTCTGATATGCGATCTACGGCAGTTTAGCTGATAATTCGGCATGCGGTCTACGTACAAAAACAAATTAGAGAAACTATTACAAACTTTTTATTTATTATTTATATTTATACTTTACTTTACTTGTCATACTTGTGCTTTACTTCACACTTCACGTGTTATTCTGTCTAAATCCCGAACCGAGGATTAGCGGCGTGTAATTTGGGTTGCCTATATAAACTTGAATCAACGAAATGGGCCTTGAGTGTTAATTTAAAACGCTGAAAAGACCGTTTAGTGATAATAAAAAGGGTGGGTTGTGATTGCGCGCAGCGGTCAAATACCTCCTGTCCTGCGGTTCTCTCACTCTAATACCCGTAAGTTGGGTTTGGACCGAAGGGTTAGGTCTTCCTCCTTTCAGGCAAAAACCGATATTTACTGCGGTTGCATGATATTTAATATTAAAATAGTATTGGATGTGGTAGAATGTAGACTCTTTGTATAATTACCAATTGAACAGTAAAGCTGTTAGTAATAATAAAATAGTAATGTTTGTAATAGTTTCTCTAATTTGTTTTTGTACGTAGACCGCATGCCGAATCAGCTAAATTGCCGTAGACCACATATTAGACGGTAGACCGCATACCGAAGTGGCACCGTTTTTTCACTAAGTTAATACTTTTCGAGTTATTTGTGAGTGAATATGTTCATTTTTGACAAAAAAATACATGTTTTTGGACGATTTTTCGCAGATAACTCAAAAAGTAAGTATTTTAGCGAAAAAAATGTTCTTAGCAAAAATATAGCTTAAAAAAAACTGAAAAAAATGGTGTATGCATGAGGTCTGTAGACATAGCAGGATCAGAGGTGTAGCTAATCTAATGAAAAGTAGGTTCTTCTTCGTCAAATTCCAAATCGAATATTTCAATTTGAAATAACCCAAAACTTTTCGGGGAAAATTCATTACAACTTTTTTAAAGTGGTTAAAAAAAGGTTTGTGTTTTCTAAAAAAAACTTCTAACATTAAAAGTAAGTGAGTTACGCTTAAAATATTGCTGGTCTTTTTTTATTTTTTGCTAAAAAAATCGCGAAAATCACCCCCTAATTAGTTTCCCAAATAAAATTAATCGTTACCGCTTTACAAGTTACTTTACCTCGCTATTTTTTATATTATCTATAAGTTTCATTGGTTCAAAGTACTCATTTTTGAAAAAAATTGGGTTTAAAATAAAACATTTTTTATTAATTTTGAAAAAAATGGAATTTTTTATGGAATTAACTTAAAAATTATTAGTAATACCAAAAAATCTCAAAGAGTAATAAAATGTTCGTCTTGCTTTTCTGAATATTTTTGATTTTTGGTTTTCTTTCTAGACAAAAATTGGATATGCTATGGCTGTTCAAAATTTGCCTAAACACGTGATTAGTTACTCGTTTAAGCCATTTTAACTACAGCTTTTTCAAGAATAAGTACTTTGAACCGATGAAACTTACAGATCATATAAATAATACATAAGCAAAGTAACTTGTTAAGTGGTAATGATAAAATTTATTTCTGATGCTAATTAGGGGGTGATTTTCGCGAATTGTTTTACCAAAAAATAAAAGGGACCAACAATATTTTGAGCGTAACTCACTGACTTTTAATGTTAAAAGTTTTTTTAGAAAACAAAAATAAACCTTTTTTAACCACTAAAAAGTTAAAATGAATTTCCCCGAAAAGTGCTCCGTTTTTTGAGCTATTTCACATTGAAATATTCGATTTGAAAGTTGACGAAGAAGAACCTACTTTTCATTAGCTACAACTCTGCTTCTACTGGGTCTACCGACCTCATGCATACACCGGTTTTTTCAATTTTTTATAATCTATATTTTTGCTATGAATATTTTTTTCAATAAAATACTTATTTTTTGAGTTATCTTCGAAAAACCGTCCAAAAACATGTTTTTTTTGTTAAAAATGAACATATTCACTCGCAAATAACTCGAAAATTTTTGACTTAGCGAAAAAACTCTATAGAACAAAAGTTGTTTTGAATTAGGTAGTCATTTTATTCAATTCCGGTCTTATTTTGAATGTATATTTTTAAACTTTTTCTTATATAATAATAGACAATTTCAACTACCTATTCCCAAATTTTCATCTTTCCTTTATATTTTTTGGGGTCAGATTGTTCTTTGATCAGGCTACCAGGCCTAATACATTTTAAAGTAGTAGTTGTAGTAATTTGCCTACAACTATTTAAAAATTGTTACATTACAGTCCTGTGAATTGTGGGTGCAATTAATGGGAATCTCGTTTTTTTGTGGGAAGGGGGGGGGCGGGTGCATTGAATTTCGCCAAGGGCGCACGAATGGCAAGATACGTCCCTGCTTCGCTGGTGTCGCTCCTAGCGGATTACTAATGCAAATTTCACCGGTAATTTTTAAATTTATTATTTAATTGTTACCGCTTAATATTTACAACGCAAAAAAGCAATTAAATTGTAATCGATTTTTTAAAGATTTTGCTAATCATTTTAACGTTCTATTAATGAAATATTAATTTCTTACTTCAGATACTTTCACAATTATCGTGTAGATGACGCTTAGGTTAATTTATAATTACATATTACGAAATATTAAAAAAACTTAAATTCAGTATTTAAAACGTAAGTAGGTATATTTAAGGTAAAAATCTACACCACAGCTTTGACTAACTAATATTATTTCCTATTAATGTTTTTAATTTCAATGCTTTAAATTAATCACTTTAACATTGATGTCAAATTTCCAGTAAAAGCTTACAGACTTGTCACTACTGGCCTTCGCGAATTTTTAATTATCCCCTCTACCTACAAGCCCATAGCGTATACGCTCTGAGCTTCGCTGGTGACGCTCCTAGCGGATTAGTAATGCAACTTTCACCGGTAATTTTTAAATTTATTATTTAATTGTTATCGCTTAATATTTACAACGCAAAAAAGTAATTAAATTGTAATCGATTTTTTTAAGATTTTGCTAATCATTTTGACGTTCTATTGATGAAATATTAATTTCTTACTTCGGATACTTTCACAATTATCGTGTAGATGGTGCTAAGATTAATAGATTAATTTAACATATTACGATTACGGAACATTAAAAAAAACTTAAATTCAATATTTAAAACGTAAGTATATTTAAGGTAAAAATATATACCACAGCTTTGACCAACTAATATTTTTTATAATTAATGTTTTTATTTTTAATTTTACATTAATCACTTTGACATTTATGTCTAATTTCCAGTAAACGTTTACAGACTTGTCACTAGTGGCGCTCGCGAATTTACTCGGAAGGGATACGCGAAACGATCGTGCGCGAATAGCGGAGAAATATTGCAACTGTCTTAAATAATTCATATTGTCAATTGAAATTGTCAAATTGACGTACATTTCATACTTATTGTCATTTAAGAAGAAAAATTATATATTGCTTGACAATATTGATATGATATGCAATTATTATATAAAGGTAAATTTAATTAATTGTATTTTGCTTGCATTACTGCATTTTAATAACTAATTTTATTTACTACATACAATTGTTTACGTTTTAATAACATATCCTAAATCTTATTTTTTCTTCTTATTATTTTTTTTTGACTATGGCCTTGACAATTATCCAGTAACCAGGACCATATGATTGGCCAATATAATTAAAAGTGCGAATAAAAGTGCAGAGCGAAGAAACCAGGTGTCGCTTTTCCGAACTTGCACGGTCCCAATAGGTAATTCAAATTACACGGCTTCCCGAGCATTCTCTGTCTCTCTCTAGGACCTCTCTCTTGTATGTTGGCCTCAATCTCGCTTCACTATTTGAATGGGACGGAGCCCACTGGCGGATCCAGTATTTTTTGGGGGGGGGGGTCATGGATCTTAAGTTTGATTACTTTTCTCTGATGCAAGGTCACTGTTAGTCTTACCACCAATAGGATAAGTGGGTTTTCAAATATTTTGGCGGGGGGGGGGGGTCATGACCCCGTGACCCCCCTCTGGATCCGCCACTGAGGGGCCATTCCATCCGTATTGACAGTTCCTTGGGGAATACTCCTTAAATTAAGATTTAAATTAGAGTTTATTCACATTTGAAATCGTTTTTATTAATATTATTTGATTATAATGTATATTATACATTAAAATTGCACAATTAAATTTACAATGCATTAAGCTATAAAATGTTCAATTAAAAATTCTAATATACAGGATGGTACAAAAATACAGGTCATAAATTAAATCACATATCACATATCACATGGGACCAAAAATAGTTCGATTGAACCTACCTTAGTACAAATCTTTACATAAAAAAGTTACAGCCCCCCTTTGAAGTTACAAAATAAAAATCGATTTTTTCCAATATATCGAAAACTATTTGTGGTTTCTTATTGAAAACGGACATGTAGCATTCTTATGACAAGGAGCATCTTAAAATAAAATTATAGTGAAATTTGTGCAACCCATAAAAATTTTATGGGGGTTTTGTTCCCTTAACCCCCCCTTAAACTTTTCTATACGTTCCAACTAAATTATCATTGTGGCATCATTAGTTAATAACAAAATATTTCTAAAACTTTTTTGCCTCTTAGTACTTTTTCGAAAAGCTAGTTTTTATTGAGATATTTGGAATATTTGTCAAATCCACCACATATATTTGTATACTGTTGCGTACGATTATACAGATAATATGAAAATTTATTTATAAATAATTACAGTTTGAGGTATATTTTGAACCCTTTGGAACCATATTAGAAAAGAAGCCTTATCGATAAACGGTGCCTTATCGGAAAAATACTAAGAGGCAAACAAGTTTTAAAAAAACTCTGTTTAACTAATGTTACCGCAATAATAGTTTAATTGGAACGTACACAAACATTTGGGGGTTTAAAGGCACAAAACCCCCATAAAATTTTTATGTAAACATTTTAAAAAAGAAGCCGCGTCTAGATTAAAAATGATTTATCGAAAAATTATTAGGGGGCAAAAAAGTTTTAAAAACATTGTGTTTAACTAATGGTACCACAATAATAATTTAATTGGAACGTACATAAAAGTTTGGGGGGTTTAAGGGAACAAAACCCCCATAAAATTTGTATGTGGTGCACAAATTTCACTGTAATTTCTTTTTAAGATGTTCCTGCCAATTGTAACGGTCACGTTACAAAATTAGCTCTTTAATTATTATTATAATTATTTTCCCTCGGTCTCCATTTAAATTCTCTAATTTCTCGTATAGGACTACTGGGGTGACGTCATACCTCGGTGATGGAACGTACTCCACCTATCGAGAATGATTTCGTTTTCTGAGAGAATTTGACGTTCACCTTGGCGGAGAAACGTCCCTCGTTCGTCACTTGGTTTGTGGCTGCTAATTAAGTGGGTTGTTCTTACTTCTGTTGGAGTATATCTTTTTACTTTCACTCCAACAGAAGTTTTCTTCTTTTTGTTACACTGGCGCCCAACGTGGGGCCAACCGTTTTATGGTTCTAAGACAGTAGTTCTTTTAGTTCAATTTTCTTTTATTGGAATTTTCTGTTTTATTAACTTTTTGATATCTTTGTATATATGTTATTTCTGATTTATTTTTGTCTTTAATTTTGATTAATAATAAACAGGTAGACTTATACTGCTTCTTTTGGTTTTGATTAGTCTATTTTCGATACCTCATTTTTAGAATTAGTGGTACAACTCATATCTTAGTTTGGATTTTGTATTTTTATTGGAAACTTATTTATGTATTTAAACTGAGTATACATATCTGACATTATGTTCTATTAGTATAAATTTTTATTCCTTCTACCAATGGTAGTATGTTTGCACGTACAATTAATCGTTGACTAGATGCATACATTTTTTTTCTAGTATGGTTATATTTTATACATAACTAGAAATCATTTTCAGTATTTAGGTATTTTATTTACTTTATTGATTTGATTATTTATATATTTTGCTGGCATTTTGATTTGTTGGTGTGTCGCTAATATTTTCTCCATATGTACATTTGTCTTACAAACTTTAGATTATATTTTATATTTGTTATTTTTGATATTTGGGTTGTTTGGTAAGACAGGCACACACCACAAAGCAATATCAGTCCAGAACATTAGCTTCTATACATGATACGTTGAATTCGCATGGTTCGGATGATTACAGATGGTCATCCAATTTTTTTTCTTTAATTGGTAGTGTTAACATAATCATTATTGTATAGTAAAGTAGTTCCATTATCCATCTCATCTTCTAGTTTGTTAATGTTGATAATAATATTATATCAGGGTGGGTACCATAATATAATGCTTTTATAAATCAGATGCTTTGGGTTGAGATTTAAATATAAATTTTTTGTTAGCTAAGAAGCATTGATAATAGTCCTTATTTGTCTATTAAGTTTTAGAACAATACTCAGAAGAAGATTGACTTAACAGTGGTTGAGCCAATCTCTTCTTTGGTTTGCCTTTAGCTCAATTTTTATTGTTATATTTTAATCTAATGTTTTTAATCAGCAGGTAGTGCAGGTACCTACAGTACTCGACTTCATCTTTTGGCTTTGTTGTCGAGGACTTTTAATTTATTATTTATTAATTTAATTATTATGTAGTACTCTGGTTTATGAGCTTATCATTTTGTTGCATTATTAATGGTGCATTTTTCAATATGTAAGCTCAGACAAGTACGTTGGTTTAATATTGATATTTTGTATGGAACTATGGAACTTATCATAATGTACACTACTATATCTCAGTTTATGTGTTATATTTTGAATATTTGATTACTTACTATTTTTTTTATATTATTTCTATATCTTGTTCTTGGATTTGCCATAGTGGAAAGATGTTGTGGTTTATAATTTGTTATTGGGTTACTCTATTAACATTTGTCTCCAATATCTTAAACACTTTATAATAATTTATATCCTTATATCCTACACACTATGATTCTGGAATTAGTTTGGAAGTTTGAGGTATGTACGGATTCTTAAGTCTCTAAGTCTGAATGTATGCATGGTATGTGGTTGTATGCATAATGTATGTATGCATGGATGATGTATGTAGGTATGGATAATGTATGTATGTATGAATGAGGTAGGTATGTATGGATGATGTATGTATTGATTTCTTCTTTTGGACTAGTTTGTCATTACTCTGTTGATACTCTGATTTGTGAATGCGTGGGTTCGAGGTTGTTGCTCAGCAACTGATCACTGCTGTTCGATTGACTTCGTGATCTATGTCTTTCATGGCTGAGTACGCAGATGTTTTTTTTTCATCATAATATTTCTGGTCAGGAAATGTTGGCCACATTTCCTAACCATTCTTCTGTAATTAGTCCAATTATTCCAGTTACATTTTTACCATTAGATAGGGAAGTATTTAGTTCATATTAGGTCTTTTACTTCATAGTATGTTTTTACTTTGAGTTGATGAGTAAACATGGATAAATATCTTGCGCACTTGTTTATAAATCAATGCTTAGGCCATCCCTATACATAGTAGGTTCGTTAAGTCAGTATTTGGAGTGTTTAGACAGATGAGTTGTTCATTTGAGTATATTCCCACTTCTTTCCTTAGGCATTAGTTTTGTTATTTAGATTCTGGAACCTTTCCTGAATAATTCCACGTATGTGAGAACGCATGAATTTGCAGTTTTAATTAAAATTGGTTGCTTGTTCTCGACATTTTTTTTTCCTATCACTTATCATTTTTTTTTCTTCCTATTATTTATCATAATGCCATAGAACTTGTAAGTTCACCATTCATTCTGTTTTCTTTCGTACTCATTCTTACATTATTGGTACTTTATCTGAGTCTGGTTATTCGAATACATCTGTTGTAGCAACATGCTATAGTTCGCGAATACCAGCACGAATTAAGTTTATGTAGATTCTATAAATTTTAGTCAATACACTGTAGGTATTTATCATACCTTTGATTTAGTTTGGTTACATCTCTGTTACTTAGTCTGTTAGCAATATTTATTCTGACTTATTTTGATTACTTAGTTTGGATAAGTTCATATTACCGGATGAGGGTGTATGTAGACCTAATTTATTTATTTTGTTCAGTATTAGTTACCATTGGATCCAATAATTTAGTATATTTAGTATTAGTAAGAATTGGTCCATAAATTTGCCTGATCGTTCTTGGATATGCTCTTATATAAATCTGGTGTCCATTGATAGTCTGATTCTGGATAAGTGTCCGATTCTTCATTTATTTTGTGTATTTGGTTGGATAGGTTCGTATTACCGGATGTGGGTGTACGTAGACCTGATCTGTTTATGTGGTTTAGTATTGGTGTGAATTGGTCCATAAATTTGCCTGGTCGTTCTTCTTTGGATATGCCTTTTATGAATCTGGTGTCCACTGATAGTTCGACTTTGGATTAAATGTCCGATTCCACATCTATTTTGGTTATTGAGTTCTGGATTCCTTTGGTATGTTTATTATTGGTATTATTTGGCATTAGTGAGAGTTGTTCCATAAATCTTCCTGATTGTTCTTCTCTGGATATACTATTATGAATCTGGTGTCCATTGTTAGTTCAATTTTGGATTAAGTGTTCAATTCTTTACTTATTTTAGTTACTGATTTTTTTTATTCACTTGGGTACATTTACTTTTGATATGGTTCGAATTGGCTCACACCTTTTCCTGGTTGTTCCGTCCTTGGATATATCCTTTATAAATCTGATGTCCATGGATAGTTCAATTTTGGTTTTAGTGCCCAATTCGACACTTAGCATTATTATGAACTTTAGTGCAATATTTAGTTTTGTTTTGACTTTTAAGCAATATTATGTTAATATTTGGTAGCAGAGAGTAACATAGTAACCTTTTAATATGAATTTGAGTAATTTATTTATTTTTCCTGATCATCAGTTTATTCTTAGTGGTAATCTTGCGAATAAACGTGGATTGTTAGACTATTGTAAATTTAGTTGTTAATATTTTGAAGTTTAGAAAAAAATTTTATGGATAAAATTTTTTTTCCCGAGTAGAAGGGGATTGTAACGGTCACGTTACAAAATTAGCTCTTTAATTATTATTATAATTATTTTCCCTCGGTCTCCTATCGAGAATGATTTCGTTTTCTGAGAGAATTTGACGTTCACCTTGGCGGAGAAACGTCTCTCGTTCGTCACTTGGTTTGTGGCTGCTAATTAAGTGGGTTGGTTTGGTACGTGGTACTGGTACCATGAAATGGCGAATGAGTTCCATACACCTTATTTTATAACATCAATCCAGTTTTTTTAAGTAAAAAGTTACCAGCAAGGGTTGTCTGGAGTTAGGGAGACATGTGTGTGACAACTCCTGTTGGAGCCTAATAGGAATCATTGGCCATTTGGAAGAAACCCTAACATGAAACTGTAGCCCTTTGACCACCTAGGGAAACCACTGCAGCCACAGCCAAGTCACCATTGGGAGTATGTCTATTTGGGAGCAAGCTATGGGAGCGTTCCAGCTCAATTTTCGTCTTGGCACCTGGGCCTACAGGAGTCATGGGGTCGCACCATCCTGGTGCATAATTTTCTAGGATGCAACCGCAACCTCGTTTGGGAACATTTAGTGAGGTGTTTTAGTAACTATTGGTTTTTTTATATTTCAGACTATCTGTTAAATACACTATGTTTTTTTCCAGATTTAGGTCACCTCTGGTTTTTTTTTGACATATTTGTATATTAGATTATTTGGTTCCCAAACTTTGTATCTACGGTAACTTCTTGTGCACAGGAATAAGCCTAGAGAAAATTAGGTTTTTAATACTTTATTATTGCTTTGATATTGGTTTATGTAATTCGGGTAAATTTATTTTTTAATATTACTAGCTTGTTTCCCAAATATTTTACTGTTATTCGCTTTATTCCATTTGTTCGGTTAATTTAGGTCATCGTCAGTATTTATCTCAACTTCATTTCTACTTTAGTCAATTGTATATTTAACTTTATTTATTCATTATTGTATTTTCCCTTAGTGAGGCTTGGGCCTATTTATTTGTAGTATTTTCATCTTTGTCAGTTTCCTTTAGTTGTACGTAGCAGGCGTACTATAACCATTTGGTAGAAGACTTATGTAATTTTGTACCCTATATAGATGTAAGAGGTATTTAAGTTTATAACAGATAACATTATTGTTGTTATCTTTAAAATATATATATATAGCTTCTTGTATAACTTATGTCATTTTAGAGTTACATGATATATGCTTGTCTAACTCAGAGATTGTTAAAAATCTAGTAGTTATTTTAATAAATATCTATTTATTTTGTATATCATGAATTTTACTACTCCTTTATGTTCATTATTACAGGTTTGATATATTTAATATTTGACAGCAATATAAGATACCTGGGAAAATGATCGAAGATCATTTTCATGGCGCTCATGATTTGTTAGTTTTATTTATCTTGTTCGTCTTTAGAAATTATTCATCTTATTCCTTTTCAGTACCTTATTCTTATTTTATTATTTCACCTTTTAGTCATCATTACTATCTACATAGAGCTACTGTTCTTCGACAGGCATGCAAACGAGCCGTATCCATCCTTGAGTGTCAAGTGGTTTTCTTGCATCCCTTGCTAGCCAACTCTATTTAATTTGCCTCTGTCTCTTCCCACTTCTACTTCTATCCCTTCTAATCCCCCTTTCTTCAGTACTACTGCACTTTAGTAGTATTTTTCCTATTGCGGCTTCTCAACGTAGAAGCCACCTCACCCTTTTCTTTACACATACCCCACTCTCTCTTCCTTTTTATTACTTAGTCTCTTTATTTTTTCATTACTTCTGTTGGAGTATATCACTCCAACAGAAGTTCATTTTTGTTACAGGCTGCCATAAGAATGCGACATGTCCATTTTAATAAAAAATCTCTAATAGTTTTCGATATGTATATCGAAAAAAACGATTTTTATTTTGTAACTTCAAAGGGCTGTAACTTTTTCTGTGTGCATATTTTTACTAAGGTAAGTTAGGTGAAATAGAACTATTTTTGGCCCCCAAATATGTGATTTAATTTATTACCTCTAATTTTGTTACACCCTGTATAATAGGTCTAAGTTATGAATGATTAAGGCCCGGTCTTTTCACCTCCGAATAACTAGTTATTTGGAGTAGAACAGCCCGGGCCTGTGTGAAATAAAAAAGTGAATTTTATTTGTACACGATTATAAATATATTAATTTGATTTTAGCTCTTATATTGAGGATTCCAGTGAAAATATTAAAATTATAAAAATATAGAAAACAAATCTAACGTCCCCTGGAGATAGATTACCATCAACACAAAAATTTAAGTCGGCAGTCGGCAGTGACAGTGACGCCTACCGACCAACGCTACCGACTCATTCCGATTATTTGAATTCATAATACAGATTGTTTAATACAGTTTCAGTTTTGAACCAATAATTTGTTCTAGATAAACTAAGAAAAACGTGTAATTGTTATTTATTTGTGTTACTAAATAAATATTTATAATGCCCTCGATAAAACAACAAAATAAACTAGATTTTGTAAGTATGAAACAGTCTATATGTATTAATCTTATTGGTACAAAAATGAAAGGTATCTTAAAATCCAAGTAGGTATTAATAATTTATTTTGTGAATAAGAATTTTTGTCATAACATAATCATAAATACTTATTCTTTTGATTTAACAGGAGATCAGTACAGACTACAACTAAGGGTATATTAATTTAATATCGTTTTAGTTTTAGTAAAGATATACCTACATATTAGTCTATTATACAAAATGGAGTACTTTATACAGCTTAGGTCATGCTTAGGTACTTGAGAAACTTGCAGTTTTACGGAAAAATTCAAACAAGCTAATATTTTTCTAAAACTTCTTTGTTAGTTTATGAGTTTTATGAATGGAAACACTCAATTATCTCGGAAAGGGCTTGCGTAATTTTTGTAGGTTTTGATGGGTAAGGGTTTTCTAATGCGGCCGATATTATAGTGCTAATTACATTGTTGTCAGATTTTCAGTTTTTCTGGAAATCTAATGAACTTTCTTATTTCAAATAGAATACCCTGTATATTTTTACGTTTTGAAGTCCTTAAGAAATTCTGATTATTTTCCATGTTATATTCTCTATACCTAAATGCCATAATTTCGGAGTTATTGCTACATTTATTAAAAAAAAATTAAAAAAATTATAAAAATCAATTTTTTCGGCCCTGGTAAACATTATTTTAGGTTGATTAGATCATTGTGAACAAAAAAGTTTTTTTGTAATTTTTCTCTAAAATTAATTGTTTCCGAGTTATAAACAATTTAAAACTGAAAAAAATCGAATAATGACGATTTTCAAGGTTCAAAAACACAAATAAAAAATATTTTTGAAACTGCGAATTACCTAAATTCAAGTTCTAGCCGTATTTTATCAGCTACCGCTAAGTAATTTGAGCTTGTTTCATTTTAAAACATTGTTTTTTAGTTGTTAATGCAACCCGATCGCCCGTCCTCTCATATGCACTTCATTAACAATTAAAAAGCAATGTTTTAGAATAAAACGAGCCAAAAAATTTTATAGCAAGCTATTAGAAGAATAGTTGAGCCTGAATTTAAATACTTCGTAATTTCAAAAATTATATTTTTTACTTTGTGTGTTTTGAACCTTGAAAATCAACATTATTCGATCCTTCTCAGTTTTAAATTGTTTATTACTCGAAACCGATTAACTTTAGATAAAAATTACAAAAGACCTTTTTTGTTCCCAATGAT
Organism: Diabrotica virgifera virgifera; assembly: GCF_917563875.1. Lineage (NCBI taxonomy): Eukaryota > Metazoa > Arthropoda > Insecta > Coleoptera > Chrysomelidae > Diabrotica > Diabrotica virgifera. Next base: position 57,899,728 of record NC_065449.1, on the reverse strand, counting down.
GTTCCCAATGATCCAAAGAACGTAAAATAATGTCTACCCGAGCCGAAGAAATTGATTATTATTTAATTTTTTTTATAAATGTAGCAATAATTCCGAAATTATGGCATTTAGGTATAGGGAATATAACGTGGAAAATAATCAGTATTTCTTAAAGACTTTAAAACGCAAAAAATATATAGGTTATTCTATTTAAAATAAGAAACTTCGTTAGATTTCCAGAAAAAAGGAAGATCTGACAACAAAGTAATTAGCACTATAACAACGGCCGCATTAGGAAACCCCTACAAGCTAAAACCTATAAACATCGTGCAAGCCGTTTTCGAGATAATTGAGTGTTTCCATACATAAAACTCACTCTGTATATACAGTGATTAAGTATATACAGTGAGGACGTTTGAGTTGGAATAAATTAATTTTCTTGAGAGTGAGTGACTCTGGAGATATATCCCGAAACAAGTCGATTTTTATTTTTAAATTATAATTTTTTGGCATATTATATAGGTATCATACAAGTGACGGCATCCATCTGGGCGTGATGACGTAATCGATGATTTTTTTAAATGAGAGGAGGGGTCGTGTGATAGCTCATTCGAAAGGTTATTCAATGCTCTATTCACTAATATAAACATTAACATATTTTTTTATACAGGGTGCCCAAATTTTTTTTAATTAAATCAGTTGAGACAAAAAGAAGACTGTATATAATTTATTTAATTCGAAATACATTTTCATTTTATTGTTGTCCGAAAACAGGAAAAAATGTTTTTTTGATCAATAAATATTGTTTTTCGCTTAAATTCAATAATGTAAGCTAACAGCAATGTTTATTTTTCAAATTAACATTTTTTTTCTGTGTTCTGACAGCAGTAAAATGTATTTTGCATTAAATAAATTACACACATTCTTCTTTTGGTGTAAATTACACACTCATAAAATTGAAAATTTTAAACTTACTTAATTGGACACTATAGAAAATTTTTTATTTTTGATTTTCTGAAAAAGTTAGTATTATTCTTAATCTTGTCCTTAACTTGCCCATTTTTCGTGCCATTCGATAGATTTTTCAAAAATATTGGATAAGTGTATTTTTCAGTTTTCGATCTGATGTTCATTTCGCGAAATATCGCGGGATTCGTATTTAAAATATTAAATTTACCCCCCCCCCCCCCACCCTTCTCCATGGGAAGTTGTGTTTGGTATCATTCCATAGATTTTTGAAAAATATGAAGTACGTATTTTTTTAGTTTTTCGATTTGTCATTCATTTCGCGAAATATTCGCTTTTTTCTTGTGAAACGTTGAGACTCACCTATTTCCTTACGCCCCTCTCAAATCGTCAGATTTTTGAAATATACACTGTTTTGCATGTACTTAACTTACCTTATCTTAATCTGATGATTTCGAGTTTTTCTAAGGATATATTTTTTCGGCCCCCCTTAACGAACTCCCCTGCATTAAGAGCCAATATATGGTAGAGGTACATTTTCAGGGTACAAGATTTCTCCCCATGTAATAATCTGACGCGCTCGAGTAACTGCAAAAATCCCCGCTTGGGCTCCCCTACCATCGATTTATTATATGATTATAGTTACAACCCAAATTTCAAGTTATATGCACTTTATGCACATTTTTATAAAAATATGTAAAATTTGACATTTTTGCATTTTTTTATGTATAATATGCAAATTGCATATTTTGCCCATTTTGACAAAGTCTAGTCCTTAACAAGTTGCCTTCATACTAACTTTAATATCTTGGATTCCCATTTTTGGTGGTTGTAACGAGAATTTTTAATTCAAAGCATATAAAGATATACAGAGAGAGTCTGTAAAGTGGAATAAATTCAATATCTCAAATACTAATTGTTTTTTTGGAAAATGCTCAGACCCGTCGATTAGTATTTCAAATTGTCCTTTTTGACATTCAATAAAAATGTATACAGGGTGTCCCAATTTAGAGATATGACGTCATCGTCGATTTTCTTAAATGGCAACACTGTCATTTTGATAGCTAATTTGATAGGGTTTGTAAAGTTATACATAACTGCAAAATATCAAATTTTTATTCTCTACCATTTACAAGATAATAGAAAATAACAAAGTTATATCTGTAATTTGGAATATATTCAATAATTAAAATACTAACTGTTTTTTTGAAAAATGCTCAGACCCGTCGATTAGTATATCAAATTGTCATTTTTGACATATAATAATAATGTATACAGGGTGTCCCAATTTAGAGATATGACGTCATCGTTGATTTTCTTAAATGGCAACACTATCATTTTGATAGCTATTTTGATAGCGTGTGTAAAGTTATACACATCTGAAAAATTTCAAAATTTTATTCCCTACCATTTACAAGATAATAAAAAATAACAAAGTTATGAAGAACAAGAAGTAATCAAATAATAATTGAATTTATTTATTTCAATTAAGCAAATGCTCATAACGTTGCCCATTGACAATTTGACAATAATTGAGGGCAACATTATGAGTTTTTGCTTAATTTATTGAAATAATTAAATTCAATTATTAGTTGATTACTTCTTTTCATAACTTTGTTATTTTTTATTATCATCTAAATGGTAGAGAATACAAATTTGAAATTTTGCAGTTGTGTATAACTTTACACACCCTATCAAAATAGCTATCAAAATGACAGTGTTGCCATTTAAGAAAATCAACGATGACGTCATATCTCTAAATTGGGACACCCTGTATACATTATTATTATATGTCAAAAAGGACAATTTGATATACTAATCGACGGGTCTGAGCATTTTTCAAAAAAACAGTTAGTATTTTAATTATTGAATATATTCCAAATTACAGATATAACTTTGTTATTTTCTATTATCTTGTAAATGGTAGAGAATAAAAATTTGATATTTTGCAGTTATGTATAACTTTACAAACCCTATCAAATTAGCTATCAAAATGACAGTGTTGCCATTTAAGAAAATCGACGATGACGTCGATTTTCTAAACGTCTAAATTGGGACACCCTGTATACATTATTATTGAATGTCAAAAAGGACAATTTGAAATACTAATCGACGGGTCTGAGCATTTTCCAAAAAAACAATTAGTATTTGAGATATTGAATTTATTCCACTTTACAGACTCTCTCTGTATAAATTGTTGTAGTACATAACCTTTAAATGTTTGTATTTTTTAGACAATCAGTGGGAACCTAATATAAATGTCGAAGATTCCTCTTCTTCTTTTGGCATCATAACTCTGGATGGGTATTTGCCTGTATATCCTTCCATTCAGATCTCTCTTGTGCCCTTCTCCTACATTGTCTTATATTTATGGTTTTCAAGTCGTCTTCCACGCCAACCAATTATCTCGTCCTGGGCCTTATTCCTTTTTTTCGCCTTCCAACCGGCTTCTGCTGTAATATTTTCTTTGTCGTTTTTGTATCTTCTTGTCGCTGAACATATCCCAGCCATGACAGTCTTTGACTTTTCACAAATCTTACAATATCTTACCTTTTATTCAGTTCATTAACCTCGTCGTTTCTCCTGATTCTCCATGTGCCGTCTTCCTCTTGCACAGGGCCATATATTTTTCTCAGTATCTTTCTCTCGAATGTCCCGACTTGGGCTTCATCTTTTTCGTCATTACCCAGGTTTCACAAGCATAGGTTACTACGGGTCTAATCAAGGTTCTGTAGATAGTCATTTTGGTTCTTTTGTCTAATAATTTCGACGTCATCAATCTTTTATTAGCATAGTATGTACGATTTCCACTGGAAATACGTGCATTAATTTCGCTACTTACGGAATTCTTCTGATTGATTTGTGTGCCCACTTGCCCAGATATGTGAAGGCATACACACGTTCAATAGTACAGTTGTCTATTGCTATTTTATTTTCATTCCCAGGTGTTCTTTTGATGGTCATGTACATAGTTTTTGTTTAGTTTATTTTAAGCCATCTTTTTTGTTCTTCAGGATCAATTTCCTTGAACGTTTCCATTAGTCGTGTCTTGGTTCTACTAATAATGGCGACATCGTCTGCATATGTAGTAATTTGTACTGTTTTGGTATTTATATGGCCGGTTATATTGGTTTTTCTGATGACTGCCTCAAGAACTAGGTTGAACAGCATGGTTGCAAGTGCGTCTCCCTGTCTTACTCCCATGTTGATGTCAAACAGGGGAGACCAGGGCCCCCGTAACCGGGCGTACAACGCGTGCGACGCACGCGGGCGTAACTCCAAAGGGGCGCCTCACCAAAGTTTGGTAAATAAGAAATATTTATTTTAAATGAGATAATCATTTTTTATATACAATTTTAATTATTTCATGAACAGCTAGAGAAATCTCAAATATCAAATATTGTGTTATTACTGAAAAAATAATTATTCCCGTCCTGAAATGTTGAACTTACTCCGTCAAAAATATATTACATTTTGTTGTTCCTTCCTAATTTTTTTCTTTGAAGTAGATTTAATTACGCTAGTCATACCATCCAATCGATTTTATGTTGTAAACTAAAGCGACACTCAAAATAGTTAAATAAACATCAAATCACACTCCTAGACGAGTAGAAACATAAATTAACACCCATAAAACGCAACTTAGTTTCGATCAAAAGTAAAGTGCCTTTCTAGATCACAATATATTTCAATTAGTAGGAGGTAATTGCATATAGAAACATAGTTGTTAATGCTGAACAACTTTTCACAATAACTTTTTAATATTGTAAAACCTAAACGTACATACTTTGCTCTTGACCGAAATTCATATTTTTTGACATACATCGTATAAGATTCATAAAATTTGATATTTGATGGTTGCATTCTGAGTCCTAGACAATGCAGAACTTTTTATGAAGAATAACTTTTTCTCGTAAAATTAATAATAAAAGTTTCCCATATGGTTCCTAGTTATGTAGACACCCTGTATAAAATTTGTTTGAAAACTTTGAAATGACAAAATATTATTGTTTATTTACTTAAGTGTATATTTTTAATTTAATATGAAGGGTGCTTCATTAATGTTGCAAAAAATTTAAGGGGAAAGGCGCAAAATGTCGCCTGTCAAAATTTTCAATGTGATTTAAATGTATTCAATTTTTTTTCGAATCATGAGAAAACTAATAAGTATTTTTAAAAAATTTAAACGCAGAATGAAAGATAACGTTATTGCCGTGGGTCGACAGTCTCTTAAAATAAATAAAAGTTTCTTTTGAATTAAATATTTGCAATTATTAAAAATCACATTGAATTTTCTCTTTTATTTTCACCCATGTACTGTAACTTATTAAAAAAAAACATTATAGATGTTTTCAGGGACTTTCGGCCTCAGTAATAATGTAGTCTTTCATTCTGGGTTTAAATTTTTCAAAAATATTTATTAGTTTTATACATATAGTCCAGGAACCAAAGCTTTTCACCTCGCAATTTTTACAGAATGGATCAATTTGCTTGAAAATTTGAATTGAGAATAAGTAGTGGATACTCCATGGATCAAAATCTATATGATGCCGACAGGCGCTTTTACTATGGGGGTGGTTGCCACCCCATCTCAGGGATGGAAATTTTTTATTATATTTTGACTGCAAAAGTTAATAACATCATTAATTCTAAGCAAAAAAATGTTCTATATATTTTTTTGATAAAATTAATAGTTTTTGATTTATTCGTTATCGAAAGTGTTAGTTTTATACCTAAAAAAACAATATTTTTCGATGATATACTCATTTACGATTCACTCACTTTTTGCCGTAGAACAAATTTTATCAAACCAAGTTCTTGGGAATTAAATTACCTACAATTCCATATTTAAACATTTTTTCGTATTTCTGATGCTAATCTTTCTATTCTGAAGAAAATGGCATTTTTGACCAAATTGCAAACATTCGTTATTCGCTTTGAACTTCAGTTTTTTTAAAACTAATCATTCTAAGCCAGTCAAACTTCTAGAATCTATTAATAATACATAAATAAAAAAGATAAATAAGGCCAATGACTAAAAACACCGCTAACTTACATTATTATGCTTCCAATGAGATTTCTCCTTTTTTTCTCAAAAAAATATATTGATTTTTTAACCGGAACTTTTTTATTTTTTATCTTAGAAAGTTAGAAAATAATTTTGTAGGTTTTTACAAGATCTATAAGGCAATTAATATTAAATCTTTTTTAAAATTCTCAGTCACAAAAAGAGGTGGCATTGAAAGGGTTGGTAAAGGTGGTTTTTGAATGATATTACAAGTTTTAATTGTCAATAGCTCACTCAATTTTTCCCATAAAAAAATTTTTTGCAAACTAAATTCTTGGGAATTAAATAAGCTACAATTTCATATTTAAATATTTTTTCGTATCTCTGATGCTACTCTGTCTATTCTGAAGAAAATGGCAATTTTTACCAAACTACAAAAACTCGTTATTCGCTTTTAACTCCATTTTTTTAAAAACTAATCATTCTAAGCCGATCAAACTTTTAGAACCTATTAACAATACATAAATGAAGAAAACCAAATCAAGTCAATGAGAAATTTTAATTAGGGTGGTGATTAGGGGGTCGTTTACGATCACTTTTTTGCTGAAAAAAATAGGGACGACATTCTTTTCATTATCTCTCTCTCTCGTTCCATCACTCCTTGTGGAGTATTGGGCGCTTATGCGTTTCTTGGCCAAAAGTGTAAGATTGCTGTCTTTTCATTATAAGTCACTTAATTTTTTTAGCTAGAGATTTTTTTTATTTCTGGGGATACATATTTTTAAATACTTTAAATTAGTTTCAACAAGGTATCCTCGAAAATGCATCGTTTTCCCGTCCTTTGACTTTGAAACTACAATATTTAGCATTTGACGAAGAAGAGCCAACATATTAAAGTATAGCTCGATTACTATTGGTCTTAAAGAAAATAAAAAAAACGGTTTTGTTTATTTTTTCCAAGGGTACATTTTTATTAAGTAAAGTTGTTTTGATAAAACGAAAGCTTTTTGAGTTATTAACATAAAACTGATTAAAAACATTGATTTTTTCGATATAAAACTAACACTTTCGATAGCGAATAATTCGAAAACTATTAATTTTATCAAAAAAATGTATAGAACGTTTTTTGCTTATAATGAATGTTTTACTAACTCTTGCGGTCAAAATATAATAAAGAATTTCCACCCCCGAGATAGAGTGGCAATCACCCCCATGATAAAAGCACCTTTTGGCATGATATAGATTTTGATCCTTGGACTATCCACTACTTATTCTCAAACTTTCAAGCAAATCGATCCATTTCGTAAAAATTGCGAGGTTTTGTCCTATTTTAAGCTTCATTAGTTGGACTAATATAGTGGATTTAAAGGGCGCTAAAATATGTCCCGCACGCGGGCGCCAATCAGTCTTGCGGGGTCCCTGGGGGAGACAGTTCTCTATCTACTCTAATTGCGGCTTTTGAACCCTGCAACCTCCTTTTTATGAGGCTGATCTATTTTTTCGGTATACCTAGATTACGGAGGTCTTCCAGCATTTTGTCTCCTTTCACACTATCAAAAGCTTATTGCAATATCATACCTTTTATTCAGTAAAAAATATACAGTGAACACGTAAAGGTTGGAATAAATTCATTTTCTCGAGAATGGACGATTTTGGAAAAAAACCCGAAACAGATCAATTTTTATTTTTAAATTACGACTTTTTGGCATATACATCATACTAGTGACGTCACCCATCTGGGCGTGATGACGTCATCAATGATTTTTTTAAATGAGAATAGTGGTCGTGTGATAGCTCATTTGAAAGGTAATTCAATTCTCTATTCAGTAATATAAACATTAACATAATTCGGGACTGCACGCTGGGGTTTGTTTTGGTTGGATCAGGGAGAGCAGCATATGTGCCTCCTGATGAGAGACTAATAAGTTTCGAAACCGGTAGAGGTGCTTGCAGCACTCTCTGATTGGACTGGAATATGGTTCGGCTGTATTTTCGTTTTGCAACGAAATTGAAAATGGTTATTCATTTTTTATTTACATTTACTCTGTGTGGAGTATGAAGGGAACCAGTCTCGTTGGAACTTTACCGCGCTGAGCAGATGGGACGTGAATTGTAAATTGTAGAATTCCCTCATCTTCCTTAGTCTCAGCATCCGTATGGCTTGCAAATTGTAGAAGCCTCGGAGGTGTAACCAGAGAAGGTTCCCATTGTTTTCATTCTGGTGGGATATGCTATATGCCATTAGAGTGAAAACTTAGTCTTTTGCTAGCAGTTGCCGCTAGGGCATCTATGCCATTTCGTTCGTTGCAATTCGGGACTGCACGCTGGGGTTTGTTTTGGTTGGATCAGGGAGAGCAGCATATGTGCCTCCTGATGAGAGACTAATAAGTTTCGAAACCGGTAGAGGTGCTTGCAGCACTCTCTGATTGGACTGGAATATGGTTCGGCTGTATTTTCGTTTTGCAACGAAATTGAAAATGGTTATTCATTTTTTATTTACATTTACTCTGTGTGGAGTATGAAGGGAACCAGTCTCGTTGGAACTTTACCGCGCTGAGCAGATGGGACGTGAATTGTAAATTGTAGAATTCCCTCATCTTCCTTAGTCTCAGCATCCGTATGGCTTGCAAATTGTAGAAGCCTCGGAGGTGTAACCAGAGAAGGTTCCCATTGTTTTCATTCTGGTGGGATATGCTATATGCCATTAGAGTGAAAACTTAGTCTTTTGCTAGCAGTTGCCGCTAGGGCATCTATGCCATTTCGTTCGTTGCAATTCGGGACTGCACGCTGGGGTTTGTTTTGGTTGGATCAGGGAGAGCAGCATATGTGCCTCCTGATGAGAGACTAATAAGTTTCGAAACCGGTAGAGGTGCTTGCAGCACTCTCTGATTGGACTGGAATATGGTTCGGCTGTATTTTCGTTTTGCAACGAAATTGAAAATGGTTATTCATTTTTTATTAACATAATTCTTTATATAGGGTGTCCAAAAAAAATTTTTTTTGGATTAAATTTATTGACATAAAGAGAAGAATATATGTAATTTATTTAATTCAAAATACATTTTACGGCTCTCAGAAAACAGAAAAAAATGGATGTTTGAAAAATAATCATTGATATTGGCTTAAATTAAATGTTCAAATTGTCACGAGGCTGGTGGGTGGCTGTTTGAATATTGAATTTAAGCAAAAAACAACATTTATTTGCCAAAAAACTTTTTTTCTGTTTTCTGATAGCAGTAAAATGTATTTTGAATTAAATAAATTACACACATTCTTCTTTTTATGTCAATAAATTTAATTCAAAAAATTTTTTTGGGCAACCCTGTATAAATAATTATGTTAATGTTTATATTACTGAATAAAGAATTGAATTACCTTTCAAGTGAGCTATCATACGACCCCTATTCTCATTTATAAAAATCATCGATGACGTCATCACGCCCACAAGGGTGACGCCACTAGTATGATATATATGCCAAAAAGTCGTAATTTAAAAATAAAAATTGACCTGTTTCGGGATTTTTTCCAAAATCGTCCATTCTCGAGACAATGAATTTATTCCAACCTTTACGTGCTCACTGTATACATATTACATAGTTCTAGAATCGAGAATTTTTAAGTTCTAGTTTATCGAGAATTTTTAATTCAAAGCATATAAAGAAATATAAATTGTTGTAGTAACCTATAGATGTTTGTATTTTTTAGACAATCAGTGGGAACCTGATACAAAAATCAGTAAAATCATTCGTGTTATCAAAAAAATACACGCGCCTGCTTTTGAAGGCTTCGGTGTTTAATATAATATGTCGAAGATTACCTATTAATAAAGAGGAACTAGACTGCAAAGAATACAATGGAGTAAATTTTTTTATACTGAAGGGTAAGAAAAAACAGAAAAACATTGAAAATCCATTCTTTGAAACATTCTTAACCTGGTTAGAAGGCATAAGGGACGCAATCGATAAGAATTATGTAAGTAAATAAGTTCATTCCAAAAAATAATCATAATTTTATTTGTGCAGTATGATCTAGTTAGACCTGAAACACACATGTCAAATTTTAGATTATTGACCCATTTTAACCCTTTTTTAAATTTAAACAATTAAGTAAAGTTAAATAAAGACTTTGAGTCTTCTTCTTAAAGTGCCCTCTCCTCAATGGAGGTTGGCTACCACAATTCCAAACTCTTTTCTGTCTTCAGCTGTTCTTATTAGCTCTTCAAAATTTAGCCATGATAGTCTTTTCTTTCGTAGTCCACTCTTTCCCTCGATCTTTCCTTTCGCTATAAGTTGAGTATACAGAGAGAGTCTGTAAAGTGGAATAAATTCAATATCTCAAATACTAATTGTTTTTTTTTTGAAAATTGCTCAGACCCGTCGATTAGTATTTCGAATTGTTTTTTTTTGACATACAATAATAATGTATACAGGGTGTCCCAATTTAGAGATATGACGTCATCGTTGATTTTCTTAAATGGCAACACTGTCATTTTGATAGATATTTTGATAGGGTGTGTAAAGTTATATACAACTGCAAAATATCAAATTTTTATTCTCTACCATTTACAAGATAATAGAAAATAACAAAGTTATATCTGTAATTTGGAATATATTCAATAATTAAAATACTAACTGTTTTTTTGAAAAATGCTCAGACCCGTCGATTAGTATATCAAATTGTCATTTTTGACATATAATAATAATGTATACAGGGTGTCCCAATTTAGAGATAAGACGTCATCGTTGATTTTCTTAAATGGCAACACTATCATTTTGATAGCTATTTTGATAGCGTGTGTAAAGTTATACACTTCTGAAAAATTTCAAAATTTTATTCCCTATCATTTACAAGATAATAAAAAATAACAAAGTTATGAAGAACAAGAAGTAATCAAATAATAATTGAATTTATTTATTTCAATTAAGCAAACGCTCATAACGTTGCCCATTGACAATTTGACAATAATTGAGGGCAACATTATGAGTTTTTGCTTAATTTATTGAAATAATTAAATTCAATTATTAGTTGATTACTTCTTTTTCATAACTTTGTTATTTTTTATTATCATCTAAATGGTAGAGAATACAAATTTGAAATTTTGCAGTTGTGTATAACTTTACACACCCTATCAAAATAGCTATCAAAATGACAGTGTTGCCATTTAAGAAAATCAACGATGACGTCATATCTCTAAATTGGGACACCCTGTATACATTATTATTATATGTCAAAAAGGACAATTTGATATACTAATCGACGGGTTTGAGCATTTTTCAAAAAAACAGTTAGTATTTTAATTATTGAATATATTCCAAATTACAGATATAACTTTGTTATTTTCTATTATCTTGTAAATGGTAGAGAATAAAAATTTGATATTTTGCAGTTATGTATAACTTTACAAAGCCTATCAAATTAGCTATCAAAATGACAGTGTTGCCATTTAAGAAAATCGACGATGACGTCATATCTCTAAATTGGGACACCCTGTATACATTATTATTGAATGTCAAAAAGGACAATTTGAAATACTAATCGACGGGTCTGAGCATTTTCCAAAAAAACAATTAGTATTTGAGATATTGAATTTATTCCACTTTACAGACTCTCTCTGTATTGGTATTTAATATTTCTCAGTATGTGACCTAGGTATGATATTTTTCTAACTTTCACTGTGTTGAAAAGTTGTCTTTCCTTGCCTATTCTATGCAGAACTTCTTCGTTTGAGGTATGCGATGCCCATGACATTTTGAGGATTCTCCGGTAGCAGTGCCGGATTAAGAATCCTGAGGCCCCTAGACAACCCAAGCTATGAGGCCCCTTAAGAAACCTAGGTTTGGCCGTTTTTAATAATTTTTATTTTTGAAAATGTCCGTTCGCCTGTTGCGAAATAACCCAAAATGACTGTGAAGCAGGAATAAATTGTTTTCCCTGCAAGTTTGAAGCTGGACTATAAAATATTTGAACTGTTTTAGTTCATTTTCAAGTTCAGATTCAATATCATCAGGATAGTTTTCATATAGTTTTGAAGCACACTCCTTTGTTTGAGTATCACTCAATTTTGGAAAAACACAAATAGGGGAGTGCAATTAGAACGAGAAGATACAATGTTTCCGAAAAAATCAAACAAGGTTATATTTTTCTAAAACTTTTTTTGTTAGTTTATAAATATGTTAAAGTAAAAAGTTCTACTCACAAATTTTGCCGCTAATTGTTTATTAATTGTTTAAACAATAACAATTGCTTTGTATAAATAATGTTAAGAATATGGGTGAATTCAACATTTTATTTTGATAAAAAATGTTTTTATTTTAGTTTTGATTATGCTGAACCCGAATCTGACATTACAATTTGCAAATTCAAAATGGCGGATTCAAAATGGCGGATTTTTTCCTAAAATTCCTTAAAAAGCAGTTGTAAAATACGATTTTTTTTATAAAACGTGTTTGTTTACATATATGTGGATATTTTTGAGAGGTTGCTGAACCTGAATCAAATTTTGATAATTTAAATTATAAAATGGCAGATCCAAAATGGCGGATAACTTAAAAAATAGTTGTAAAATCATAATTTCTTTACAAAATGTATTTATTTCTACATATATTTATTTTTGAGAGCTTTGATAAACCTAACTTAAATGTTAACATTATAAACTATAAAATGGCGGATCCAAAATGCGGATTTTCTAAAAAGAACATAAAAAAGAACATTTTTCTAAAATATTTATTGTCTTTATTTTTAACAGGTTGTTGAATCTGAATTAAAGATTAAAAATTTAAATTTCAAAATGGCGGATCCAAAATGGCGGATATTTAAATGAAAAACAAGTAGAATCCAATCAAACAAATATGGAATTTCATTCTTAAAAAAAAGATAAACAAATAATTTTCACAAAAATATTAAAAATTAAAATGTATTAGAAAGAAAGAACCAATTATTCAAAATCTATCTCTTCAATATTCAAAAAATTGTTGCAATGGAATCATAAATAAAAAGTTATTCTTAGTAAAAAGCTCTGCATATTCTAAAACTTTAAATGCAATCATAAAATATCAATTTTTATCAATTTTGTACTAGATATGTCAATAAATAAAAATTTCAGTTAGGAGTAAAATACCTATATTTTTCATAATACTGAAAATTGTTATTATGGAAAGTTGTTCAGAATTAAAAACGATGTGTCAATATGCAATTACACTTTTATGCAATTTTTTTACATAATAGCTCGTATAATATTGATAAAATATAATATTTTATATTTGCATATTAAGTGTTAGACCATGCACAGCTATTTATGACGAATAACTTTCTTCATAAAATTAATAATAAATCAGTTATCATAAATAATAAATGAAAATTTAATGATGTTTGGTATAATTAATTTGAAACAATATTAAAAAAAACAAATTTTCGATTAGAAGGATATAATTACATATTAGAACATAGTTTTTAATTCCAAACAACTTTTCTTTATAAAAATTTTCGATATTGTGAAATATAAAGGTACTTTACTCTTGAGTGAAATTCATATTTTTTGACATACCTCGTACAAAATTTGATATTTGATGGTTGCATCTTATGTTATATACGATGCAGAGTATTTTATAAAGAATAACTTTTTTTCGTAAAACTGATATTAAAAAAGTTATCAATAGGTTCCAAGTTACGCAGACATACTGTATAAGAGCTAAAAAAAATTTTTTTGTTGAACATTTATTATTTTTGAAGCTTATTATTAAATTAATTTTAGGTAAGTTTTACAGAAAAAAGTTTTGATCACTCTGTATATACATTTTTTCAGCTGGTAATTTTCGGTTTTTGTATTACATTTTTGTTATCTTTCTTAGTTTTCTCAAAAAGAAATTGTTTATTTCATTTTTAATCTAAAATAATTCAGTTTTTTTTAAATATTACATCCTAGGCTTTAAAAAAATATTAAAAAAATGTATTAGATTTATTCAAACTTGAGTAATACCGTCTTAAAGTGGTGGGAATTCTGTAGAACTACGAAGTTATCAAAAATTACATTTTTTGAGACAGCGTATTATCTGAATTAAATTTTTGAGATTTTTTTTGAATGAAACATCGTTTAGTAAGATGATTGAGAGGTAAGTTGTGCAAATTTGAGAGCTTTGTGAGTAAAATTGTATTAGTTACACATTTTTAAATCATTTTTAAACAAAATTCATGTAAGTCTCATTTTCCGCCCACACCGTACTTATGTCCATACATTTTATTTTTTTTTATTACAACCATAAGATAGCTTATTTTATCTTCTTTCATGTCCAATTTGTAAAATTTCTTTTGATCCATTAGTTAAAGAATTACATTAAAAAAACTCAACCGTGCACTTCTTCCAACGCTAGTTTACATTGCGCCAATGTGTGTGAGAAGGGTGACTTTAGCGTTATAAATAAAAAATTACAGAAGCTAGAGATTTAATTTTAGAAAAATCTTTATATAAGGTTTTTTTTGTAAAATTTTCTGAATTTTTCAATGGTCAAGTCAGTTTTTTTTTAAAAATTATATTTTTGGAGTTATTTAAAAAACATCTAACTTCGCTGTTCATTTGTTTAATAAAAAATGAAGCACCCACTTCTCGAGTAGAACTTTTTGATATGTTGTTTATTAAACATTTCTTAATGAAATTACAAAAAGTTTTATCTTGTTTGATTTTTTCCGAAGTGAAAATCTAAATGCACTCCCCTAAAAAGACCAAATACTGAGTTCATTGACCTGTACACTGTCAACCGACGACTCAACTCAGTAATTAGAGTATAGTAGAGAATATTCAGAGTATTGTAGGTCGCAGGTCCTCTGCTCGTAATAAGCAAAATTATCTTTTTGGAATGTTAAGAACTCAATGTTTGAAGTTCAATATCTTCTCTCTGCAATTATTTACTGACAGCGTTGATGCGTTCTAAAATTGTTACCCAAAACTCATTCATTATGAATGTTTCTTTTTTGACATTTCTTTCAACAAATACTTAGCCTCATGAACTGTTTCAGCTTACTGATTAGTGTCTTCAGTAAGAGTATGAAGAGCAGATTTGAAAGCGTTTTAACCTTTAGGCAAAGGTCTTATGGCACGTGCTGCTTGTTCTTATAAGGACTAGATCATGGCGAATGAGATCGCTTAGTGGAGTTTCATTTAAGCATTTGATCATAACTTCCCAACGGTGGGTAGAGAATAAAAAAAAGTTGTACAGAGACTGAACAAACCCAAAATGCGATATTCTATTTGAGGAAAAAAATACGTCAGCCAATCTCTTTTAATTTTTGTTCCACTGATTTGTTTTCGAAAAACCATAGATTGTATAAAATCTTGTAATGCCTTCAAAATTTCTTTTTGGCGCTGAAACACTTCCATCAAGGTTTTTACATTCTGAAGGTCTTTCCCAATCCAAAATGTCCTTACTTCTTTAGTTACTGTATTCCGTAATCCTATGCCGTTTTCTAATTTAGGGCCCAATTTATCTTTAACTTCAATTTTTAACTTAGTTTCGGTTTCTGGTTCTTTAACTTGTTGAACTGCAATAGAACTGTCGTTACATGTTTTTCATCTTCTTCAGTTAGGGAAGCTAAGTTTCCCTCAGTTATTTCTATTCCATCACGTGCATTTTCATTGGTTGCTGCTTCACTAGCTATGGATATCCGTGTGAAACTGAGTTTAAATAAGTTTTGTTTCTGTTTTGGACTTTGATTAAGGATCTTTTCTTTCTCCTGATTGTTCTTGTGCTTTTTTGCTCAGTTTCGATTCTTGTTTCCATCTGTAGTACTGGTCCTTCTACCAAAGGGCATTCATTAGCGATGTATTCCCACAGCATATACCAGAGCCGGACTGGCAACTAAAAAAGGCGCCAACCCAAATCCTAAAAAAGGCGCCAAACTAATCTCTAAACAAAGGCGCTAGATCCCCCTTCTTTACATCAAACTCTTTTCAAATCCTAGCGCATGTAAAGTAAATAAGTGATTTTTTTTTAATTTAATTTTAATTTAAATCCATAAAGTAATTTCCTATTTTTGTTGGGAATAGTAAATTATATTAAGATACCATAAAAATATAGCTTCAGTTTTCCAGTATCCCTTTAACTCCGTTACATTTTTTGGTGCTCTCTGGAGACTCCAAACAAATTTTTGAAAAGTTTGAGTAATTTTTCAACTGCTTCTACAGCGGCATTTACTGGTTCAAAAACATTTAACAAAAATCATGATTGGTGTTCAATAGAAGTCACTTTTTGAAATTTTTCAAATTTTTAGAGCGATATGAAACTCTATATAATAGAAGAGCAAATCTCGATAAAAAATCCGCAACCACACGGTGTCAGACGATCCATGCCTGAGTGGTGAATGACCTAGGTCAGACGGCGGCAAACGGAGCCCTCGGAGAACTGACGAAACCCTTTGAAATTCAAGCCTTAGCGTAGGCGCACTGCCTCGCCGGACAGTATAATTCTCCCCTCCTCGTGGGAACTATATGGATAAGTATTTAATCACGCCATAAGGAAGGAACGGCTATAAGGCGGCAAGCGTGTCCACACAGAAGAAGAGTTCTTCCCCCAATAACGAAGAGTGAAAGAAAGATACAAATGATCGCAACGGTCCTGAACTCAGGGGAAAGAGGCTTTGAAAAAATTAACGACACTATAAAGTCGAGTTGGAAGATGATCACTTTACTCTACAGCCGCCAAACCGGGAAGAGGAAATAAACCTGCAGGCGACTTAGTAGTAGTCTTGGAACCTGGACTTTTAGGTGAGGGGGAAAGGTCCCACGACCTGATCAGGAAAAACCGAAATTGGTTGTATGTGCAGGAGGTACATACAGACCAGGAGAGATACCTCCAACTTAATTATATGATCACAATTACAAGGTAGAGTCAGAAAAAAGAGAACCGGGGAAATCGGCAGAATATTTATATGGTCCCTGTAGAGAAAGGGGTGACGAAAATTGAAAGGGACAAGACACTACTGACAATTATTTCTAAATTGAGGGAAGACATGGAGAAACTGGAGACTAGAGAGGCGTCCCTAAGAGTATAAAGGAAGCTAAAGAGGTAGGAACCTCAGGAAGCTCTTGGAAGTCGTCTTTATGGGTATGGAACCTCGCGCTATTGGAGTATGAACGTAGTGACGCAGAAGGTGATCGTGAAGAGAAATCGAAAATCCTACGCAGAGTAATCCTCAAGCTAAACTAACGTAGTGCAGACACGAGGAAGAGTCAAATTGGCGTAAAAAGCGCTAAGAAGACTAGGAACGGGACCTAAACCTATAAGTGGCATGGCAAGAACAGGCCGAGCGCCTAAAGAAGACAATCGTGACCCGCACGGAGGGAAACTTAACAGAGAACGTCCGGGACTGTCAGGACCGGGGGGACATATTTGATATAGACAGGGATATCACAAAGGAAGAAATCCTGAGACAGGTTCGAAGGTATACCGGCAGCAGAAAATCTCACACATCAAACCTACGTTTGGAGAGAGGTAATAGTGAATCCTTTCTGGACATCTCGCTGGTTTCAACGTCACTTCTAAATAGGGTCATAATTTTGACGGTTTTTGAAGAATAATCACTCAGTTTACATAAGTATGTGAGTTTTGAACTAACGAGCAAAAGGAAGAAACGGAAAGATGGGGATGTCGATCTAAAGAGGTTTTTAAATGAGGAGGTTTTTGAGAAGGATGCTTTCGGCTTGATTGGTCAGAGATGCGAGGATGTGAGTAACATAAACCGTGCTATTTTCGAGCTATGTGTGTTAAATTTTGTTGTATAGTCGGCTCTGAAATTCGCTAGAAAATTTACACCGAATATAACAAAATTCAGTTTGGCAACATTGTGTGAATACCAAGTCCTCTGATATCAACAAAACCGTAATTTAGTCCAAACAAATTAATATATTTTTTTACCAACAAATATGAGATATTTTAACCGAATAGCGTTTCAAAAATGATGTGTATAATAATTTTGAATTCGGTTTCGCTAATGAAATTGGGAAATGAAATTTTTGTCCTTAAAAGTAGAAAAAAAGTAGTTAAGCTTAATAATTTACGCTGTAATAATTTTAACTGTACTAATATGCAAGTTGACTACTAATGATTAATGGGATGTTACAATATAGGCAAGCTCTTATTTTTAAAGGCGGCGTATCGAATTTCTTAAACATTTATACCAAACATTGAAATGGCCACTTTTTGCGCATTCTGACAAAGTTGCGTTTCTACTATTCCCACTGGCTTCCTTTTGTAGGATTGTAGGGCGCACCAATCCTATATGTATAATGTAGTTATGGAGCTTAGAAGACTGCACTCATATTTTAGGCCAATTGTGAGATGTAACACTCTTATATTATAATAGAAAGAGCGGATATTGATACCTACGAAAGGCGCCTGAATCGGAAAATTGGATTCTGGGGCACACCAATCCTATATGTATAATGTAGTTATGGAGCGCAGAAAACTACACATATCTATTATAGGGCAATTGTGGGATGTAACACTGTTTGTATCAAGTATCAGATGATAATCAAATGGCTTAGATTCGACGCGCAGCTCCCTCAAAGACCATTTTTATAAGTAGGTAATATAAACAGCGGAAATTGATACCTACGAAAGGCGCCCATCACGTAAAAATTATCTTCGAGGGCGCCGCGCGTCGTATCTAAGTTATTTATTACAATAGAAACAGCGGATATTGATACATATTTACAAAAGGCGGCAGAATCTAAAAATGATCTTAGAGGGCGCTGCGTAAGTTATTTATTATAACAGAAACAGCGGAAATTGATACCTACGAAAGGCGCCCAAATTGTAGGAATGGTCTTCGAGGGCGCCTATGTATTATAATAAAAACAGCGAATATTGATACCATACGAAAGGCGCCCGAATCGTAAAAATGGTCTTCGAGTGCGCCGTAGGTTTCTGTTTCTTCATTAAGTAAAAACAGTTTAAAGGAATTGTAACCGCCTAATCTTTGTGTAAAGATTAAAAAAAAATTCAGCGTTTAATTTTTTTAATGGATAGATACTAACGGAGGCAAAAGGCGCACCGGCCCGGGGGCCGGCGGCCCAGTCCGGGCCTGGCATATACCTATTTTATATGTGAACAAAAGTATGTATTGTAATGTAGCTTTATACGTCCACCATAACTTTTATGGTATTGCGCGATATTTGAATCTTTCAACATTTTTTCGTTTTGGTCCCCGCGAGGCCCCTAGGCAACTGCCTACTTTGCCTAATGTTTAGTCCGGCACTGTCCGGTAGATCCATATTTCAAAGGCCTCCAAGTTTTTTACGGTTGATGTTTTAAGGGTCCATGTCTCAACTGCATAGAGAAGAGTCGACCAAACGTCAAAAAAAATAAAAAAAAGAAAAATATGAAAAAATAATACAAATAATAGGATTAGATATAAGAAATAAAAGAGAATTAAAAGAAATAATAAATAGAAAAAGACAAAATGAATGGGAAAATTCAACAAAATCTAGACGTTTATACAATTTTATACCAATATTAGAAAACATTCCAAATTATTTTAATCCAAAACAAGGCTTAATACACTTTTTAACAGGACATGGACCGTACCCAACATATTTGGAAAGATTTAACTTAAAAGATGATGCATATTGTGAATGTGGAGAACTAGGTACACCAGAACATATAGTGTTACATTGTGAAAATACTATAGAAAATGAAGAACATAGAGAAATGAGAAGAAGATTAGAAAGAATTGAAATAAGAGATATATTACAAAATGAAGAATATTTTGAAATATTAAACAATCTCACACAAATAATATCTAAAAAACAACAAGAAATCTATAATAATAGAAGAAGACAACCAATAATCCAACCCTGATGAAGTTGAGTAAGATAAAGTTAAAATAAATAAAATAAAATACAAATTCAAAAATAGATATTTACAATTATAATAATAATAATAATTCAATATAAAATAAATAAATAAAAATAATAATTCAATACATAATTCATAAAAATAAAAAAAAAAAAAAAAAAAAAACTACCAACTCTCTTCTGAAAATAGAGGGACTGTCTTTATAACTTAGAAGGGAATTGATAGTACCAAAAATATTTTAAATTGTTTATTTAAATTTGTTTGTTATACGTAATTAATAGATTATGCCAAATTGTTATTGTAAAAATAGATTTAATAGTTGAGTAAAAAATGTAAAAATATAAAAAAAAAATATCTGTAATCCCATCAGGAAAAAACGACCTGGATTAGTCACTAGAGGCCAGGTCATATGTATAAATAATAAATAAAAAAAAAAAAAAAAATAAATAAGTCGACCAAACGTAGCATTTTGATAAACGCAGTCGAACTTCGAGTTTTATTCGAGAATTTGTGATTCTCTGAAAAATTGCTTACGCCTCTTTCATACTTTACGATTTTCGTCGTCACGACAAATAGTCGTACGACCGATTGTCGTGCTCATCGGACTTTCACATGTTACAGTATTCATCTTATTGTCGTAGACGTAGAGAGCACAAGGCGTAAAATGAATCGGGCAAAAATTTTGGCTTTAGGGTTAATTTATCGCCGTAAAAAAAGGCAAAGACGTAATCGCCTACATTGGGTGCATACAATCAAAGGAAGAAGAGACGAAGTAGGCTTATATCATACACTTTTTGGAGATATAAGAAATGACCAAAATAATTTTTTTAATTATTTCCGCATGTCAGTGACAAAGAGTTTCCTCGCCCTTCTTATACATTGGTAATACTAAATTGCTTTCCCAATCTTTTGGGATCCTCTTCTCCTTCCATGCATCTTTGCATATTGTCCACAGCCAGTCTTTCCTTTTCTTTCTTAAGTATTTGATCAATTCTAGTGCAATTTCATCCTCCCCAGGAGCTTTACCTACCTTTAATTTTCGTATCGCTTCTACCAGTTCTTTTCTTGAAATCTCTCTTAATTGTTCCCCCATGTCATTTATTTCTCTCAGCCTTTCTTGCGGTGTACTTCCAAATTTTTCTTCATACAAGTTATCAAAATACAAAACATTACAAAATACTATCCATAAAAATCTTCTCAAATCTCACAGATAATGTGTTAGAACTCCTCGTGTCACTAATTAATGATTCCTTTGAAAACGGTAAATTTCCAGAGTGCCTAAAGACAGCCATTATTATTCCTCTTCATAAAGGTGGCGAAAAATCGAATGCCTGCAACTATAGACCTATTGCCCTACTACCGGTACTCTCCAAAATTATTGAGATGCTCATAAAAACCCGACTTATGTATGTCCTTTCTCTTTGATAACAATATTTTATCACAAAATCAGTTCGGCTTCTTAACTAATAAATGTACAACTGATGCCATCTTTTCTGTACTTCACGAGGTTTACCAAGCACTAAACAATAATCTTTATACTGCCACTGTTTTCTGTGACTATTCCAAAGCTTTTGATTGTGTAAATCACAACATTTTGATTAAAAAACTTAATTTCTATGGAATTCGAGGTATTTCTTTGAATTGGTTCAAATCTTACTTAGATAATAGGAAACAACTGGTTAGAGCAAATGATACTGACTCTAGTCTCAAAAACATTGTATGTGGAGTACCACAAGGTTCAGTATTGGGTCCTCTACTTTTCCTTATCTTTATAAATGACATCATTAATTTAAAAATCGATGGAAAAATTTTTCTTTTTGCTGATGATACCAGTATCACTTGGAGCAACTCAAACTCAACTATTGCAACTCTTCATGCAACTATAACTTCTGATCTTCTTACGATAAAAACCTGGTCTGACTCTAATTTACTCTCCTTTAACGTGGATAAAACGGTAGCATTATCATATAAAGGTGCTCTTCAACCCCTGCTTGTGAATAGCAGCCAGATCTCTACCGTTGATTCTGTAAAATTTCTTGGTATTCTTTTAGACAGCAACCTCAAATGGTCCCTTCATATCGATTTGTTAAGTAAGAAACTCGCCTCAGCCTGCTATGCCATAAGATCTGTTTCGAAGGAACTCAATTTAGCATCTTCTAAAATAACATATTTTTCTTTATTAGAGTCTCATCTTCGATATGGTCTTCCTTTTTGGGGGTTTAGTACAGCTGCCCAATTTGATGTTATTTTCAAATTACAAAAAAGAGCAATAAGATATCTGTTTGGCCTCAGAAGAACAACCCATTGCAGAAGTTACTTTAAAGATCACGAAATTTTAACCCTTCCATCTTTGTATATTTTAGAAACTGTTTGCTTAATTCGTAAACACATGCATGTCTTTCCAGCAAGGCCTCATCATGACTACTCCACCAGAAATTCAACTTTTGATGTCTATTTACCGATCCCGTCTTCTGAGTTAGTAAAGAAATCTATACTATATTCCGCAAAAAAACTATACAACCATCTCCCTTTACAACTCAAATCTTCAACATCCTTTCTAAAGTTACGTAAAATGACAAAAGCTCATTTATCTAAAAGACCATATTATTCAGTAGAAGAGTTTCTTAATGACTAACTAAGAAATCACAGTAATGTACAAGTAGTAACTAAAGTGTATTTATCTATATTTGGGTGTCACATACAGCAGCTTAAACTTATTAGTTCCTTTGTTTGTGTTTTATTATATTATGTTGTATGTTCAATTTTGCAATTTATAGTAATTTTGCAATATATTGGTTTTTGTTTTTTTACTTCACTTTTTTAACTTGTTTATATTTTTTTTATTGACGATTTATCTAATTTTATAAAATTGTATTTGTTATTGTTATGTATATCTTTTTCGTGACTCTATGTTAAGCTTTGTCCATAAAATTGTATAATTTTCAGTGACAATAAAGCATATTTCTGTTCTATTCTATTCTATTAAATTACATAAATTTTGTTTTTGTTCGGCCTAATCATCTTTGGTAATCCCAGCTTATTAAATTAAATGCTTGCTTTAAGGATTGTTGTCCTATTTTTGTTGTCGCAGTTCAATAGCAATATGTTGTATAAAAAAATATATACCTATTTTGTTAATAAATACAATTCAATTAGTGAACAATAATTATTTTTATAGGGCTCAATTTTCATCTTTCAATATTTAAAAGATCCGTCTAAAAAACTGATTTTAGATTATTTACTGATTATATTAATATCTATACATATTTAAATAATCATTAATAAAACACGAGTATATATTTACGTTTATGTCACTGGACACTAAACTGTGCTATAAAAGAATCTTTAAAGTATTAACAAGAAATTTTAGATATTCCCGCTGAAACATTTATGATTTAATGTTTATAATAGGGTACATTGATAATAATGCATTTTATAATAGGGTCTATTCCTCGGCACTTTGAAAAAGTCATAAACATTTTTAATGCTGAAATTTTTGTCTTCACAATAAGATAATACCAACCAGATGCTTACCTATGTATTGTATCTATGTAGGTAAAAATTCCCCATCTATATTGTCTGCCATTATGCAGGTAAGTGCCACTGGATTCACTGGTACTACACGACTAACTGTCGTTAAGTATGGAAGCATTGATTTATGCCCGTGGTTCACTGATATCACGGCACGACACGACCGTCGTCCATTGCAGTGACATTGGACGACAGCCGAAGAGCAACGGCACAACAGTTAGTCGTGATCGTCCTGTGTGAAAGGCTCCGTACATTGCTGTATTGGACTAATGGAATGTACGACAAACTGTGGTTACGACCGAAGTCGTAAAGTATGAAATAGGCCTTACTCGGCATGGTAGAACACATTCTATTATGGCAAGTACGCAATTTATTGGCGATGTGCGGGGCGAAGTGCTCGGCAAGGTGCCTGGCGAGGCGCGATGCTTCACTATATTTCTACACTTAGTCTCATGTCTCAAGTTGCTAGACTTTTATGCGGTGTTTAATATAAGGTCATTACTCGCACACCTCCAGATGTCCTTTTCTATAGATAGGTAGGTATGAATACTATAATATCTAATACCTCTGTTCCAATCATCTGGTAGTGTGTTTTGTGTCAAGACGACAATGCGAAACCATAATTTTTAGATTTAGTTCAAAAAATTTCAACAGATTATAAAATATTATAAAATATTTTTTTAAAAATTATTAAACTGACTTATATTACACAGAAAAATGTTAATTTCATTTTAGCTAAAGTCGGTTTATATTCTACTAAAAGAAGCCGACGACAATGTAGTTGAAACCTATAGTTTTAATTTAAAATACAATACGGATCCAAATTTTTCCAATAAAAATGAGAGTGGTAAGACTCCTGATGAAGTTAAAGATGCTACCACAGCAATGCTTACTCTTATATCAGAATTGGAAAATATACCAAAATTAAGCCCTGAAATTTCATTAGAAATTGAATTTATGTACAACGATGGTAAGTACTACAAATAATTTACTGATAGGCCTGGATCACACGTACCAAAAAAAAAAAGTTGATTAATGGCAAGCTGAAAATTTTTTTTAATGGCTTAACGGTGTCTAATCGGACAAACTTTGATGCACGGGAACACTGGAACAGGGGAAGTTTTAATTGTGGAACAGGTTATAAATTTGGAACGTATAATTACGAAACCGTCCCATGTATTTTGTCGGACAGAACATCCAATTGATTTGTTACCCTTTCATTAAACTCTTATGCAAAAATCAGACTGCTATTACTAACCAACATGATTCCTGACGTTTGACATGTTCTTCGTGTTCCACTCATTAAAATGCCCAGTTGGTAATAAACACCAGTCTGATTTTTGCATGAGAGTTTAATGAAATGGTAACAAATCAATTGGAAGTTCTCTCCGACAAAATACATGGAACGTTTTCGTAGTCTGACGTTCCAAATTTTTAACCTGTTCAACAATTAAAACTTCCCCTGCTCCAGTGTTCCCATACATCAAAGTTTGTCCGACTAGACACTAGACACCGTTAAGCTATTAACAAATTTTCAGCTTGCTATTAATCAACTTTTTTTGGTACGCAGGATCCAGGTCTATGACTTTATTATGTTGATATCTACAAGATTTTATCCTATTAACATAAAATCATTATAACAAAATTTTATTTTATTTAATTTCGTTTCGAAGTTGGTGAATTATTTTTCCAGATTGTTTTTGGCAAATGTTTTCTTATTAATCAAATAATAAATAATCATTTCGTTGTGAATCGAAACAAGAGCCGTCTTATTTTAGTCAGTTCAGAGAGCGCCAAAAGCACTCTAACTAGTTTCAACTCTTGTTAGAGTTTCTTCAGAGAGCGCATAATATTTGATTATCTCCGAACCACTAAAATTCTGGCCGTCAGCCTCGATCCACGAACGAAAGATTGTGATGACATGGATGCCATTGCGGCATCTGCTAAAGACGAACGAAAGTTTTACTTTTAATATTAACAATACTAAAAATAAAACTTTATCAGAACTAATCTTCTGGTAACACCATTCGTGGCTTCTAAAATTTGCAAGCCAACGAATCGCCGGAGCTAAGAAGGCCGAGCCCACATAAGACTAAGGCTCCACGGGCGACAAATTTACGCTAGTAGTAGCCGTAAAACTAACTGATTCCGTGGAACGGAATAGGAATAGCCGAACTGAACCGACTGCAGGACTTGTGCGTAACCCCCTAATTAGCTTCCCAAATAAAATTAATCGTTACCTCTTCACAATTTACTTTACTCATGTATTGTTTATATTATCTAAAGTTTCATTGGTTCAAAGTGCTCATTTTTGAAAAAAATTGGGTTTAAAATAAAACATTTTTTTAATTTTGAAAAAAAAAATGGAATTGTTCATGGAATTAACTTAAAAATACCAAATGGGTAATACCAAAAATCTTAAAGAGTAATAAAATGTACGTTTTGCTTTTCTGAATATTTTTGCTTTTTTGTTTTCTTGTTAGACAAAAATTGGTTATGCTATGGCTGTTCAAAATTTGCCTAAACTCATCGTGATTAGTTACTCGTTCGCGCCATTTTAACTACAGCTTTTTCAAAAATAAGCACTTTGAACCGATGAAACTTACAGATCATATAAATAATACATAAACAAAGTAACTTGTGAAGTGGTAATGATAAAATTTATTTGTGATGTTAATTAGGAGGTGATTTTCGCGATTTTTTTACCAAAAAATAAAAGGGACCAACAATATTTTGAGCGTAACTCACTTATTTTTAATGTTAAAAGTTTTTTTAAAAACAAAAATAACCCTTTTTTTATTAAACACTTTAAAAAAGTTGAAATGAATTTTCCCCGAAAAGTGCTCCGTCTTTGGGTTATTTCCAAGTGAAATATTCGATTTGGAATTTGATGAAGAAGAACCTACTTTTCATTAGCTACACCTCTGCTTCTACTGGGTCTACAGATCTCAAGCATACACCATTTTTTCAGTTTTTTATAAGCTATATTTTTGCTAAGAATATTCTTTCGCTGAAATACTTACTTTTTGAGTTATCTCCGAAAAACCGTCCAAAAACATGTTTTTTTTCTGTTAAAAATGAACATGTTCACTTGCCAATTACTCGAAAAGTATTGACTTAGGGAAAAAACTCTATACAACCAAAGTTGCTTAGAATTAGTAATTTTATCCAATAGAGAACTTGCATAAATTTTTAAATATTAAAATAATATTAAAAAACATAAGGTAACATGATCTTAAAACGCTTGCATGTAAAAATAGACTTTGCAAATATTCTCGAAGCATTTCTTTCGCTTACGCCGAAATCATCTCCAAGAGACATAAATGTGTGTCCTGTTCTTTTTAAGAGTTAAAAATAGATGCATTGTTTGTGTTTTACAATATATTTCTATTAATTTAAACGTATACAATCCAGATCTGTATTGTAAATTCATCACTGTAGACTTCAGAGACGACATTTTAAACTGTTCTGCTTCCTCTTTTTTCACATCTTCATCACAAGAAGAATCACTTTCACTTTACCAATAGTCATCACTACCGTTATATTCACTATTATCTTCAAATACAGAACGTCCTGATACACTTTTTGTATCTTCAAATAATGTTTGCAAGTCTTTTATAGGTGAAGTTCATGCATCCTTATTATGTATTTTCAATGGCGACAACCCGACTGTAACACTCCTTTGAAATTTACACTGAATACCTTTATCTTAATCTAGAACAGAGTTAGATGTGGAAGCGGCATCTTCCAGAAGCTGAAGTTTAACCCCTTTAAGGGCTGCTTCCCTCATGGGCTCAGAAAAAGTTCGTTTCCTATCTGGTTAACAATCAAATAAATGCTGGACAACACCTGACTTAATAATTTTGGGACCACCCATAATATTGAATTTATATAGTTGTTATCCATGTCTTGTTCCAACTGCACAAATAAACAAGTTAAGTAGGCACATTTCATGAAACGACAACTACCTAATATTTCTTCTTGAAAAAGAAAATGTTCTATTAAAATTAGGTACCTAATGACATAAATACACCGAAATGATCCTCACAGACATAAAGTTCTTTGCTACTTTGTGAAATATTCTTTTTATCTCGCCTGCATGCCTTTAGCCATTTCAATCGACGTTTTTGGTTCTACTGGTAGATAAAAAATATTTGTTGGATGTTCTGACAGTTGTGCTTTGGGATTCCGGCACTATATAGTTCTTATATTGCGCAGATTTGTTTTCCATTTTGATAAAGTATATTATACACTAAATACAATAATATAAACACCGAGCAAACAAGACAGTTATTCGACAAGCACAACTAGCAATAGCAAAATGCATTCAATGCAATAGCTCACCGAACGGGCGAATGAGAACACTGTGGTTGGTGACGTCAGACCCCAGCTCGAGCTCTTAAAGTTGTTTGAAACGGAAATTTTGGGCGCGGAACTATTATCAATTGTACGTACACTATTGATTGTTAAGATGTAATATTTTGAATATAACATTTTTAAACATTAATTAACAACTTTATGCAAAAATATTTTTATGTGCAAGTTCCCTATTCCGGACTTATTTTGAATGCATATTTTTCACCTTCGAGAGGGGGGTATTCCCCCCCATTTTTGTAAAATTGAGGGGATGCAGAATTGTAACCTTTTTCTTATACAGGGTCCAGAAACTCTACCGACAAACGAAGACAGGAGATTCCTCAGATAATTTTAAGACAATTTAACCCGATTCACTTAGTCCGAAAATGCTTTCTAAGGGAGCTAGAGCTCTTTGAAGATGGCGTCTTGTAATTAGTTTTTCTCAAATAGCTCCAGAACGCTTCTATTTAGAAAAACGAAAATTGGTACGCGTATTTGTCTTCCAGAGATAAATCGATTCCATCCATGGTGAATTTCTAATGCCGGTCATAGGCGTCTGTTTTGGGTAGGGCAACGGTAATTTTGTCGCATAACTTTTTTGTTTTTAACTTTTATGGATTTTTAACTATAGATTATTAAAGTGTGAGGTAGTTTAGTACTAAAAGTTACTCTTGCTCTAAGTCGATAGGAAACACCGTTTTCTAGAAAAATCGATTTGGATATTTTTCGTTTGTTGAAAAACTATTTAGAAAAATGAAAACTGGCACGCTTATTTATATTCCAGAGATGAATAGATTTCATTAATTGCGAATTTTTTGTAGCGGTTATATGCGCCCGTTTTGGGTAGGTGAAAGGTTATTTTATTGCATAACTTTTCTGTCTTTAATTTTTAAGCATTCTTACCACTATATTATTAAATTATGAGGTATTCTGGTACTAAAAGTTACTCTTGCTTTAAGTTGGTAAAATACACAGCTTTTTTTAATTTTTTTTGTTTTGTTTTCAAATTTCCAAACCGAAAAATTTTCAAATTTATTTTTCTAGAAAACGGTGTATCCTACCGACTTAAAGCAAGAGTACCTTTTAGTGCTAAAATACCTTATAATTTAATAATCCAGAGTCAAACATGCTTTAAGGTTAAAGACAAAAAAGTTATGCGATAAAATAACCGTGGCCCTACCCAAAGCGGACGTCTATGACCGGTACTAGAAATTCGCAATAGATGGAGTCGATTTATCTCTAGAAGATAAGTATGTTTGCTAATTTTCGTTTTTTTAACTAGAAGCGTTCTGGAGGTATTTAAGAAAAACTAACTACAAGACGCCATCTTTAAAGAGCTCTAGCTCCCTTAGAAAGCATTTGTGGACTAGATGAATTGAGTTAAATTGTCTTAAAATTATCTGAGGAATCGCCTGTATTATTTTGTCGGTAGAGTTTCTGGACACCCTGTATAATAATAGACAATTTCAACTACCTATTTCAAAATTTTCATCCTTCCTTTATTTTTTTTTGGTCAGTTTGTTCTTTGATCGGGCTATAAGATTAAGTCGATACTGCATATTATTATTACCGGCTATAATGAATATGTGATTTTATTTGTTTTTAGATTGCCCCATGGAATACGAACCACCTGGTTTTGTATCTTCTGTTCAACCAATGTGTCTAAAAATTAAGACTCCTACAAGACTAGGAAATGTGAATACTGGTTTTCACAGCTTAGTGGCAAGATCTTCCCAGGTAATTTTATTTATTCATTAAGCTCAACAGGCCTTGTAGGCCTAGGGCTAAAATGTTTACATTTCTGATTACATTTTATTTTAGTCTTATAAATTTTATTTAATTACACTTCAGTCTATTTATACACTCCTTCACCACCTCCCTCCATCTACTTCTGTCCAAAGCTAGTTCTTTCCATCTCTCAATGTTACTTTTTTTCAGGTCTTCGTACACACTGTCCTTCCATCTTTTATATTCGTCATATGGTTTATATATTGATAAATACGCAAAATTTTTTATTTATTTTCTAGTTCAAACAGATTATTGCAGCTGAAGAGGATCTAAATAAGATTCAAGAAATGCAAAATATCCAAGACGATTTAAATACGGATAAAGGGAAAGACATTATTGAAGAGGATTTAAACACCAATCAAGACGAAGAAATGATTGACGTAATATCAATTGATGATAACAGTATAGCATCCGAGGATAGCAGCAGAGTCCCAAAAGCAATTATTGATCCCGATAAAATGGACCATGAGGATGGTCTCAATACTTTTTCAGGTAGGTACAGTCGGAAAAATGAAAGAATACCCATGGACGATCACATCAATCACTATTTTGTATTTGCTGTCTTTTTCTATAACAAAAATTTGTTATTTATAGAAAAAGACAGCAAATTCATTTTTCCGACTGTATATATAATACTAGCTGATATAAAGTCCGGATTATAAGCATGACAGAAAGGTCAAAATAAGCACTTATATAAAGAAAAAATGTCGCAAAAATAAGCAAAGTTTTTATGAAATAAGCAAGGTTCAAGAAAAGAAAAACGTGTGAGTAAACATGGATATAATGATATAAATATAAATAAAGGACATTAACATTAAATTGCATTTATTTTTAATTATCGTATTATTAACAATAAATAAAAAAATATCAAAGTGTTAAGCTATAAATATAATTAAAAAAATCGAAAAATAATTAACATATTAATATATTTTTTATTTATGGCCATTAGCATAAAAACAATTAACAATTAACAATAATATGTTTTTCAAAATTTTCTTGTAAAAAGCTCTTGTAAAAATTCTTCTATCTGTATACATATATTTATACGTAGAAAAAGTTCTCTGAACATCTGCAGATGTGATTGGTGCTTATTTAAATTTAGACACATGTACCGGTACTATTTTACAACAATATAATAAATTTGGGCTGTCTGCAGACAAATTTAGTTTATTACATGACAGGTATAACGATGGGTTTTCCCGTTTATCTCCTAAGCCTAAGGGATTAATAATGTATGGTTTATTGAATTATTAGAGTTTTATAGCTCTGTATACTTCATATAATTTTGCTTAAGACAGGAACTAACATGAAATTTCCCTATAGTTTATCATAAGAAGTAAATTAAACAAAGATAAGCAACATATCTTTAAAATAAGCATTTTTACTAAAAATCCTAATTATAAGCAAAAAAAGTAAAAAAAGCAACATGCTTTTAATCCGGACTTTACAGTGATAAAATTTGTCTTATAGAAGTAAAATATTTAACATGAAAAAATAAAGATTAAGATGTATTATAAGAATGATAGCATGCAGGATGGGCCTTGTCTCATGGAGTTTTATTGAAAATGGATAAATGCAAACTCGTTACTCTGCTGGTTTTTGGGGTCGCAGAAGATGGAGATGGTCTACGTGGTACCTGATGCCCATGGTTCATCTCGCGAGGTACCTTGTCTCCTGGAGTTTCATGGGAATTAGTACTTTTAGTACTATTTCCCATGTATATATCCAACCGTTAGATCTTCGATTTATCCTACTTGATTATTGTATGTGACCTTCATATACTTAGTTAAATTAGCATTAACGTCTGTCCCCATTCTTTTTGCTGCCGTTTCCAATGCCGTGAACGATTGGATCATGTCCACCTTTCTTCTTACCATGATATCAATATCTACGCTAATATTTGTACATTCCTATTAATAATGGTTGCTTTTGTTGTTATTCCTTCGTCTTCTTCTTTTTGTATAGACATGACTCTGTCTATTTTTTTAATGTGCCTCCAGCAAGTTTTCGTTCCATCGTTTTCGTGGTCTTCCCATTGGTCCTTGGCCGACCAATAGCTTTCTCTAGGGCCTAGGGCAATGTTGAATAGAAGGCATGATAGGCTATCTCCCTGTTGAAGTCCTGTTTGTGTCTGAAAAATTATTGATACTCCATTCTGCACTCTAATCTACCTTGTTCACTCACTATTATTACCAGAGAACGGCAGTTCTCGCCAGTGGCGCACAATACCCCTACATGCGACACTATATGTATATGTATACACGAAATTTTCGATTTTCTAAATCTGACAATTGAAAATTGGGCCAAATCCCATCTTAAAGTTTAGGAAAAGACTCGCCCATCCATATGTCAACTCTCCATTTTGGTTCAAGGATGTGGATTTTGCGGCCCTTCCCATTTAGGGTCTGTTTTTCGTTCATGTCCCCAAAACTCCCAAAAATTTCAAAAATTTAAGTCCGACCTTTGCGGCTTCTGATAGCACTGATCATTTACCTTTCCAACGCATGTTTAATTTTGAAAATCGGTTATACCATTCAAAAGTTACCGAGCTCAGAAGTATGACTCAATTTTTATTTAAAAAGGGGAAAATTTTTGTGGATATGTATGTATGTATGTATGTACCGGGTGTCCCAATAAGAATGGCTCTCGGCCATATCTCAGGAACGGTTTATAGTAGAGCTTTGAAATAAAAAATTTTATAACAAAAGTTGCTCAGGAAAAGCCTGGAAATTATTTTCATAATTGTGGGTCCACCGCTAGAGGGCGTAATTGAGTATCAAAAATAAAAAAATCTAAATTTTACAAAATTTTCCTAATGAAGGGGCACTGGAAATCCGATTATTGTATTCTTCATCAAATTCTACGCATATTTGATTTAACAAGTTTAACTCTACCTTTGAAAATAAGAGGTGGGGGTGAGTGGGAACCTTGTTATGAAAAAATGGCTGTAAGTCCGGTTCTGCTAAATAAAATTTTGAAAACTGGGTCTTGTTGAAGACAGATCTTTTTCTTCAATGTAAGCGTGATAATTTTGAACCATCCTAATAAGTAATAAGCCAGCTGGGAGGCGTTATTTAATTCTTTTCAGAAATCTAGTTTTCTTTGGAAAATATTAAATACAAGTATGCATTTTTAATCATACTTTTTAAAATTAGATTAAATTAGCAATAGAATAGCGAAAACCGCATGTCGATACCTTTTGTCTATCTCAAGATATCTCGAGAAACGTGTAAACTTTATACATAACTGTTACTATCACCGGTAAACTAAGTTAATGAAAAGTAGTGTGCTGTGGAAAAAAACAAAATAACATTTTCCAGATATCAACGTATAAAAATATAATTAATTAAAACAACAATATAAAGAGAAACAATACTATTAAAATTAAATATAACACAGAACAAAAAGAACTACTTAGTGACGACCTAAATATTCAAATTGTTGCCCATCATATACTACTCTAGAATACATTATCCAGAGAATACTAAACGCCATTCAAAGCATATCGAGAGCAGAAATTGAGACTGCTGTTCAATCTACTCTTGAAAGAGTAAATGTTTGCAACGAAAATGATGGGCAAAAATTTGAACGTTTATGTCATCACTAAATAGTTGTTTTTATTTCTTTGTAATAGGGCTTTTCAACGCTTCTCATTTGTTTCGAGCCTCTGTCATATGCCGTATAATCCGTGTATAATATTAATATACGAGATATGAACGAGGCTCGAAACAAATGAAAAGCGTTGAAAAGACCTAATATACGTTGACAGCTGAAAAATGTTCCTTTGTTGTTTCCATAGCACACTACTTTTAATGAATTATTTCGTTTACCGGTGACAGTAACAGTTATGTTTTTAAATTTACACGTTTTGTAAGATATCTCGAGATAGAAAAAAGGTATTAACATGCGGTTTTCGCTATTCTGTTGCTAATTTTGTCTTATTTTGTAATATGGTATTAAAAATGCATGTTTGTATTTAATATTTTCCAAGGAACACTAGATTTCTGAAAAAAAATTAAATAACGCCTTCTAGCTGGCATATTACTCAGTAAGTTGGTTCGAAATCATAACTTTTACATTGACGAAAAAGATCTGTCTTCAACAAGACCAAGTTTGCAAAATTTGATTAAGCAGAACCGGACTCACAGCCAGTTTTTCATAACAAGGTTCCCACTCACCCCCACCTCTTATTTCCAAAGGTAGACCTAAACTTGTTAAATCAAATATGCGTAGAATTTTATGAAGAATACGACGATCGGATTTCCAGTGCCCCTTCATTAGGAAAATTTTGTAAAATTTAGATTTTTTAATTTTTGATATTCAATTACGCCCTCTAGCGGTGGTCCCACAATTATGAAAATAATTTCCAGGCTTTTCCTGAGGCAACTTTTGTTATAAAATTTTTTATTTCAAAGCTCTACTATAAACGGTTCCTGAGATATGGCCGAGAGCCATTCTTATTGGGACACCCGGTACACTGAGCGGCACAAAAAATGGCCACCCCACAAAATGGGTAATTTTTGATATCGTGAATTTTTTAAATCTGTTGTCCAATTTAAGTGATTTTTTTAACAATTTATAGCCTTATTCTTTAACAATATCGATGTAATAAAATTATTGCTAGACAGGTAAATGATCATTGTATACCGGGTGTACCAATCAAACTGTGTCTTATTATCAAAGTTCACCACACCCTGTGTAGTGTAATATTCTAGCATTTATAAAATATTGAAATTAAAACCCAACTATAGCCGCAGGTTTTCTTAACATTCTGTTTTTTTATTCATTCGCTTATGTTGGATAATAAAAAAGTTAGGTACTTTAACAACTAGCCATGTTCTTCATTAATACAGGGTGTTTCTAAATAAGTGCGACAAACTGTAAGGAGCAAATCTGCATAAAAAAATGGCAGTTTGCTTTATAAACACATGCCTGCAAATGCTTCGTTTCCGAGATACTGGATGTTGAATTATTTTCTTACAAACTGACGATTTATTTATTGCTCTAAAACCGGTTGAGATATGAAAATGAAATTTGGTAGGTTTTAAGATACAATTATTGCACATTTTTTGACATACAACTAAGAATTTTATATTCACCATTGGCGTGCATGCGGGTAATATTAGCCGTCATATTACCCGTATGCGCGCCAATGGAGAATATAAAATCCTTAATGTTGTTCTGAAGCTATTTCCTTGTGGCATTTTTATGATTAATATTTAGTGGAAAATAAGCCACAATTAAATTGAAAAAAAAAAATTATTAACGTTTCGAAGCCCAAATCGGGTTTCGTTGTCAAAATACAAAATACTACTAAAATAAACAAAAATGTTGTTGCTAAGTAAAAAAATTCTTCCAATAATTTATTTAATCTGACTCATTTATATTGGCAATTCAGACGTATTCAGAAGTAGAAGACTTTAAAATGATATCACCAATATTCATGAGTTGCGTTCCGGGGACGACTTTACTAAAAGATAGTTCATTCGATTACATGAAATCAATCCCAACTCAAGAATATCCGTCACAAAAAAAATCATAGCATGTGATTTGTCTTTAAACACAAAGACAAACAAATGCAACGATAACAGTAAAATTCTCGCGTTAGAGATTCCATAGTAAATCACGAGGGAAAAGCAGGAAAAAAACCTCGTGATACTATCCCGACATCGTAAGTATTTGGTCTTACATTTAATTTCCTTTCAAAATACTAATACCAAATTCTGACTTTAATATGTTTAAATTATAAATAATGTTAATAATACATAGATATACAATAAGTAATACTAAAATATAAAATTTGTACTAACTCCATATGTTATTGACTTACTAATCGTGGTATTTTCTTTCTATTGACTTCCTCTTTCAGTATGGGTAACCACGTTCTACTGCATTCTACCGAGGAATTTGCGACACAATTGGTTTCATTTAGCATAATTAGAGCCGCTTCTTTGATTTTTCTCTTTTTACTATCTGATTCTTTCAGGACTATACTTGAATCTCTCTACTGAACTCTATGTTCATTATCCCATGCGTGTTGACATATTTGAGATCTATCAAATTCTCTATTTTTAATATAAGACTGATGTTCACTTATTCTAACGTTTAATGGTCTTGATGTTTCACCTAAATAAAATGGTTCGCATTCACAAGGTATTTTATAAATGCAATTCTTTGTTCTTTCTTGTTCATTGTTAGGTTTAGTTTTAGATAGAATAGATCTCAATGTGTTTGTTGTTTTGAATGTTGTTGAAATGTTGAATTTATTTCCTATTGTTTTAAGTTTCTCGGATAGTCCTTTTATATATGGTATTGATATTTTCCTCGTATTATTTCTTGTGAATGTTGTAGGATCCCGTTCTATGTTGTTCTGTTCCATTCGATCCATTTGTTCCATTCGAAACGTTAATAAAATTATTTTTTCAATTTAATTGTGGCTTATTTCCCACTAAATAGTTAATCATAAAATCCTTAATTGCATGTCAAAAAATGTGCAATAACTGTATCTTAAAACCTACCAAATTTCATTTTCATATCTCAACCGGTTTTAGAGCAATAAATAAATCGTCAGTTTGTAAGTAAATAATTCAACATCCAGTATCTCGGAAACGAAGCATTTGCCGACATGTGTTTATAAAGCAAACGGCCATTATTTTTTTATGCAGATTTGCCCCTTAAAGTTTGTCGCACTTATTTAGAAACACCCTGTATTAAGGAAGAACATGGCTAGTTGTTAAAGTACCTAACTTTTTTATTATCCAACATAAGCGAATGAATAAAAAAACTGAATGTTAAGAAAACCTGCGGCTATAGTTGGGTTTTAATTTCAATATTTTATAAATGCTAGAATATTACACAGGGTGTGGTGAACTTTGAGAATAAGACACAGTTTGATTGGTACACCCGGTATACAATGATCATTTACCTTTCTAGCAATAATTTTATTACAGCGACATTGTTAAAGAATAAGGCTATAAAATGTTAAAAAAATCACTTAAATCGGACAACAGATTTAGAAAATTCACGACATCAAAAATTACCCATTTTGTGGGCTGGCCATTTTTTGTGCCGCTCAGTGTATTTATGTGTGTGGAAAAGTTACACCGATCTGAATTTTTTTTCTGTGCTTTAAGCATATTATAACCTGTAGATTAGGCTAGCATGGGCCGCATCGAGGTGTAACGCCGATATCAAGGACGCCATTGGTAAATATTCATTTTGAGTGGTCTAGCCATCTTTGTCCGTCATATGAGCGGTATCGCTTAGTAAAAAGAGATAGATAGACCCACCGATCGACTGCCGCGCGTTACGCTTTTTTGCTCAGTATGTCTTGTCTACGGTTAACATGTCTCTGGCTTTAAGAGGGGGTCAGGGCCGATTCGGAACTGGTGTAGTTTGTGACTTTTGACTACCCTTAAGCCAGCTATAGGCCTAAGTAGATACAAAATGGCAAATTTTTGGGCATATATCTCTTAGGTTCAAGGAGAGACAGGAAAACCGCAAATACACCAAATCAATAGCGTTGAGTTAAGCTTTCAAATGGTGCCTAAGCGGTCCAGATCATACCTACACACGGCTGAGTATAGCTGAAAAACTGAAAAATTAAACTTTGAAAATTTTGGTTTTTCGACAATTATTACTCAAAATTTCAATCTACGAATAGCGCCAATAACTGAGCGTTTGTAGAAGGACTCCAGACGAATCTAACGGTGTATACCTCATATCTGAGAAAATTCGAATTTTTAAGTTATAGGCTTCATAAGTATGATCAAATCTATTTCTTATGGGAAAAACAGTTTTTCAAGCTCAATAATTCATGTAATACCTTTAGTTATCATACTTGACCTTGAATGCATCAGATACTACTTGTCAATACGTTTCAAACTCATGTTTAATGATCAAAATCGGTTAAGCTGTTCAGAAGTTATCGAGCTCCAAAAGTATAATCCATTTAACGATTATCGCCGAAACTGTTTATGTAGCTGTAGTGGTTACGACGCTAAGTTCGATCGGGCAATCCGAGTTCATTTGCCGGCCATAATTATTAGGATGGCTGGGATATGAACTTGGATTGTCTTATCACAAGTCTGGTGTCGTCGTAACTACTAGATAATTTGGGAGATAATGCGACTAAGGCGACCATTTATAACGCTTAACGTGTAATCGAGAAACACTACATTCAACTTCATAAAGGGTACCCCCCGTTAAGATAGGCAAAATGCCCTCACTCTCAGAATTAAATTTTTTTAATTTTTTTACGTTCTGTGCAATTAAAAAATGAGATAACACGGATTTTTAGCTCGCCACCCCCTTACCCCTCCCCCACAGCCAAAAACGTAGATTTTTAGATTTAATTTTTTTTAGTTGGGTTGCAATTGATTTAAAATTTTAAAAAAATTCACACGTGTAGCTGAGGCTTTTACAAAACATGTCCATTTTTTATGGACCCTTAGGTCGAGTGTACATAACCTCAATTTTTTTTTGAACTTTTTTAGAACCTATAACTTTTTTTTGGAGGGGGCTGCAGGTCCAATTTTTTTTTGCATTTTGTGTATTTTATCAAAAGCTATCTCTCTGATTTTTTTCAGATTTTTCCGTCAGGTGCGCCATCTTGAAAAATCCGGAAAACTGCTTTTTTAGGGGCGTTTTGGGGATTTTCTCCATTTTATAGACTGCAACATAGATCAACTCAAGGTTTTGTTAATAGATTATGTATAATTTGAAATAACTGAGTATATTAGGATATTCAAAAATTGGGCGAAACGCTTTTAAACCCCCCAAAAACCATGTTTGTTCAAAGTTTTGTAAGGATTTTTGCGGGTCTAATTATATTTTTTGAGGTCGATACAGCCTGAATATTTTTTTTTATTTTTTTACGTTCTATATTATTTTAAAAAATTAGGACTCACCGCAATTTTATCCCACTTCCCCTATTCCCCCTCCCCCACAGCCAAAAACGTCAATTTTTCGATTTTATTTTTTTTTAAGTTGGTTTGCAATTAAATTATAAATGTTGTTCTGAAGCTATTTCTTTGTGGCATTTTTGTAATTAACTATTCTAAATGGGAAATAAGCCACAATTTAACTAAAAAAGATTTTATTTTCCATCTGTAATGCGATAGAGAGAATTCGATAATCTGTGACGCACTGAAAAAATGGTTTGGGACGATCTATATAAATAAGTCAGATTAAATTAAATTATTAGAAGATTCAAGCAAAATTTTTGTTTAATTTATTAATATTTTGTATTTTGACAACGACGTCCGTGGTGGACGTCGAAACGTTAATAAAATCATTTTTTAGTCAAATTGTGGCTTATTTCCCATTTAGAATAGTTAGTAATTATTTAAATTATAAATTACAAAAAATTCACACGCACAGCTGAGTCTTTTACAGAACATATATTTTTATGGACCCGAAGGTCGAGTGTACATATCATAACCTCATTTTTTTTTGTTTTTTAATAGTACGCATAACTTTTTTCGCGATGGCTGCTAATTTTTTTTGTGTTTTGTGTATTTTACAAACCATCTACGTTTGGCTCATAATGCAAATATTCCACGCTGTATGCTTGTCCCGTTAGGTAAATTATTCCGATTAATTTTTTTGCACAAACT
The DNA here is from genome assembly GCF_917563875.1 of Diabrotica virgifera virgifera. Lineage (NCBI taxonomy): Eukaryota > Metazoa > Arthropoda > Insecta > Coleoptera > Chrysomelidae > Diabrotica > Diabrotica virgifera. Next base: position 57,860,639 of record NC_065449.1, on the reverse strand, counting down.
TACTCAAAAACAGGTCCTTATAACAAATCCACAAGGTGCCAGGCAGTACCGCGGTCGGAAAATTGTTTAAACATTTTTTTAAACGAATTCAAAAAATCAATTTTTTCACTTCGGACAAATTTGTTTTACATTCTCTGGAACAAGCTGAGCAAAAAAGGTATCTTGTGATTTTTCTATAAAATTGACTTTTGTCGAGTTACATGCAATTTCAAATTTGAAAAACGCGAAAATGGCCATTTTCAAGGCTTAATAACTCGATTAAAAATTATTATTATGAAATTCATAAAGTGACCAGCTCAAAGTTTAAAGTCCCCCTGCAATAGTCTAAAGAAATTTTTGTCATTATTTTATTACTAACTATTATTTTTAATAATTAAAAATGAGCGCTAAGCATGTATTGAAGCGGACGTCCGCGGGAGAGATGTACAATATTCATTGGACGTTTTAAAAAAATATCGATTGGAAGTCAAAAATACGTCTTAAAAAAATAAAAAAGGAATTTTGAGGTTATATGTGCTGTACACTCGACCTACACGGGTCTATAAAAAATAGATATGTTTTGTAGAAGCCTCATAAAAATTTTAAATTAATTGCAACTTTAAACAAAAAAAAAAAAATAGAAAAATTGACGTTTTTGTGGGGGCAGGGGGAGGGGGTGGTGGGCTAAAAATGCAATTAGTCTTATTTTTTAATCACATATAACGTAAAAAAATAAAAAAATATTCAGGCTGTATCGATCTCAAAAAATATCATTAAGCCCGCAAAAATCCTTACATAACTTAAAAAACATGGGGGGTTTAAAGGTGTTTTGCCCAATTTTTGATAATCCTTAAATACTCATTTATTTCAAATTATACATAATCTATTAACAAACCCTTGAGTTGATCTATGTTGCAGTATATAAAATGGAGAAAATCCCTAAAAACCCCATTAAAAAGCAGTTTTCCGGATTTTTCAAGATGGCGCACCTGACGGAAAAATCTGAAAAAAATCAGAGAGATAGCTTTTGATAAAATACATAAAATGCAAAAAAATTGGACCTGCAGCCCCCTCCAAATAAAAGTTATAGGTTTTAAAAAAGTTAAAAAAAAATTTGAGGTTATGTACACTCGACCTAAGGGTCCATAAAAATGGACATGTTTTGTAAAGGCCTCAGCTACACGTGTGAATTTTTTTAAATTTTTAAATCAATTGTAACCCAACTAAAAAAAATTAAATCTAAAAATCTACGTTTTATCTGTGGGGGGAGGGGTAAGGGGGGTGGCGAGCTAAAAATCAGCGTTATCTCATTTTTTAATTGCACAGAACGTAAAAAAATTAAAAAAATTGAATTCTGAGAGTGAGGGCATTTTGCCTACCTTAACGGGTACCCTTTAATTTATAAAAAAACTTTGAAAAACTCATGATACAAGAATAAAAAACCGCTAAAAGCCGTAAAAATAAGTGGCGCATACAATATTCCAGCTACAAAAGAGCTGATATGAATATTACGTGGCGCGAAAATGTATTTTCATTTTAATGGAAAATAGAATTCTAGTATGATTTTGAAAGATTTTTTTCATAATATTTGCTAAATTTGAAGTAAAACGCGCCACAAAAGAACCTCAAAATGCAAACTGTATCAAAGTTACTCTTTTGTGGCGCGTTTTACTTCAAATTTAGCAAATATTATGGAAAAAATCTTACTAGAATTTTATTTTCCATCAAAATGAAAATACATTTTCGCGCCACGTAATATTCATATCAGCTCTTTTGTAGCTGGAATATTGTATGCGCCACTTATTTTTACGGCGTTTAGCGGTTTTTTATTCTTGTAAATTGGTATACAATGATATTTATATAATTAATTTTTTACAGAAGATACGATGGACGAAGAGGTACTTGCGGAATTATTGGACAAAACACGTGATATTAATACCAGCAATGTAACAATACCTGGTAGGTTGATTGATATGTTAAAATTAATTAAAAATGAAATTTTTTGAAAAAAAAAACTGACATAATTTGGCATTCATCACAATTTTATCTGCCGTTAGATCTTACGGCTTCGATCATGTTCTATACAGGGTGACTTTAAGAATGTCCAATCTCTGAGTTGTAGATTCCAGACCCCAATTTTACGACAACTCAAATCACTTAGATAAAATGTGACTCATCATTACTGAGTTACAGGGTGTTTTATTTAAAAATCTGAAACTATGTGTACCCAGTCCTTTAAAACTATTTGACATATCCTTATCATACTTGGTAGACAGTGTAGGTACTGTACATGGTTATTTACTATATTTTGACCCCCTTGTAAACTGCTTTACAGAATTAGAATAAAATGTAAAATACAAAAGTTATTCGATTTTTAAATTATGATTTTTTGACATATATATCGTACTAGTGACGTCATTCATCTGGGCGTAATGACGCAATCTGCTATTTTTTTTTTTAAATGAGAATAGTAGTTGTGTGCTAGTTCATCTGAAAGGTTATTCAATTTATCAATTCCTTATTGAGTAATATAAACATTAACATGATTATTTATACAGGGTGTCCAAATTTTTTTTAATTAAATTATTTGACACAAAAAAAAGAATGCATGTAATTTATTTAATTCAAAATACATTCTACTGCTGTTAGAAAACAGAATAAATGTTTATTGAACAAATAAACATTACTTTTCACTTAAATTCAATGTTCAAGCTACCACCCATCTGCCTCTTGGCAGTTTTAACATTGAATTTAAGCAAAAAGCAATGTTTATTTGTGCAAAAAACTTTTATTTCTGTTTTGTGACAGCAGTAGAAGATATTTTGAATTAAATAAATTGCATACATTCTTCTTTTTGTGTCAATTAATTTAATTAAAAAAAAATTTTGGACACCCTGTATAAATAATTATCTTAATGTTTATATTACTGAATAGACAATTGAATAACCATTCAAATGAGCTAGCACACGACACCTATTCTCATTTAAAAAAATAGTCGATTACGTCATCACTGCCAGATGGATGACTTCACTAGTATGATATATATGTCAAAAAATCATAATTTAAAAATCGAATAACTTCTGTATTTTACATTTTTTTCTAATTCTGTAAATAAAGCAGTTTACAGGGGGTTCAAAATATAGTGAATAACCCTGTACACTAGTGTACACTGTACACCCTACTAAATTATGATAAACAAACGTTTCTGGCTACTACCAGAGGCGTACGAGAGAAGACAGTGAATGGTTGACCTTTCCCAAATTCTACGCCAGTGACAGAATTGCTATTTTAGCACAACTTTTCGATTCTCAAATACTGTATATGTAAATAATATACTCTTCATTCGTAACGATAAAGTCATTAGTTTTCGGGATATTGGAAGTTAAACATGTAACGGCACAGTTGTTTTGATTAATGTATTGTACCGCTTAATCTTTATCTTCAAATATCTCGAAAAACTAATGACATAATAATTAAATATAATATAATTAGATAATTCATTAGTTATTATTAATACTTATAATTAATAAAACATTAGTTTTCGAGATAATGACTTTATCGTTACGAATGAAGAGTGTATTATTTACATAGAGAGTATTGGAGAATCGAAAAATTGCGCTAAAATAGTAATTCCGCCCGTGGCGTAGAATTTGGGAAAGGTCAACCATTCACTGTTACCTGACCCCCATTCAAACGTTTATTTATCACAATTTAGTAGCGTGTACAGTTTCTGCCAAGTATGACAAGGATATGTCAAATAGTTTTAAAGTACAGTGGAACCCCGTTAACTCGGATTAATTGGGACCGCGGCCGATCCGGGTTATCGAAAATCCGGGTTAGCCGGAGAAAATGGTAAAAATTAATAAAATATGGTATGCTTACAGATAAACTCCGTTATAATTGTCACACAGACACTGGTAAACCACGTTCGCATTCCACACAAAACCACACATACAAAGCGTCGTCAAAAGTCTCATTCTTAGCTTTATTAGCTTTGCACCGATTAAACTGTCTTTTGTTATCATTTTGAAAAAAAAAATTCTTCGATTTTAGTTCTATTTTTCTTCCAATCCGATACTGTAGATGTACCGACACCATAATATAATGCTGCAAGATTCACCTTTATCAATTCTACTTAATGCTTCTAGTTTCTTTTCCATTGTCACTACAACATTTTTACGTTTTGTTGCCCTTATAGACAAAAGACACACAAACACAAAATCTGAATAAATTTACGAACGATTACAAAACGGAAGCGAACAATAATACGACTTTACTACATATAATACCGGCTCTGATGTTATGTTATTTAATAAAAGTGATGACTAAGACCATTGTTAAAAAAAGAATTTTAATAGTCTTTTCTAAACAATGCTAACACAGACAGTTTCAAAAAAATAAAGGATAATACAGGTGCATGTTGTTTTCGACAATGAATGTGGTGTACCATGAGTCATTTTTACTATGTTATATGTAGTTCAATCCGGTTCCATTATCTCTCAAATATTATATTACATAGAGTTGGTACAAAACCTCGTGAACCTTGAAAATGCGTATGTATAAACGAAATAAAATGAAGCCAAAAACATACGACTATTTTATTTGCTGCGAATTGCGCGACAGGGTCCCATCTGCACCCTGATTGCCCTGATATTTTCAGTAATGTCGGATTCATCAATCGTTTCGTTCGTATATTGACGTCACCAAATGAATGAATTAGGTTTACGAGATTTTGTAACAGCAATACATTTTTATTGTTGAAATGTTTGTCTGATAAAAATCGGTCCGGGTTAGCCGGAGTTCCGGGTTATCGGGGGCCGACTTATCGGGGTTCCACTGTACTGAGTACAAATAATCTTTAAATAAAACACCCTGTAACTCAGTAAGGAATCACATTTTATTTAAGTGATTTGTGTTAAATCTTAATATGTTGAGGTCTCGAATCTACAACTCAGATATTGGACATTCTTAATGAATCGGCCTGTATGCAAGTGTTTTGCGTAGGTATTTCTTTTGCAATTGTGAATCAATAATTGCCCTTATATTCGCTGGGAGGATTGACATGGATGGATATGATATTTCTACGGTGCTTCGTATGGTGGCGCAAATTTAAAAAATTGGGGGACGGTCTACGTACATTATAATAAGTTCATTTTTTAAAATACCTTATCACGATTCTTGTGTTATTGGTTGTTTACTTACGTAGCGAAATAGTGGAGTGAAATTCTTTAAATAAGAAAGGCTATATTGATTGTTTATTGTTTAATGATGAAAGGCTCAAGCTTGAAATTAACGAAGTAGTTACAGGACCTGACATAACTATGGACGAAATTGAACAAGCAATAGGATTAGCAAAGAGCAGAAAAGCGACGGGACCAGACGAAATACCGAGTGAAATAATAAAGATCTTCGAAAGTTCAGGTAAAAGATCTCTCCTTCATCTTTTTAATAAAGTTTATCAAACTGTCTGTATACCAACGGATTGACTGCTGTCGACTTTTGAGACGATACCTAAAAAGCAAACGCGAAAAGATGTAGTTATGGTAGTTGGGGTAGTTACCCCGATGATGGGGTTGATTAAGTTGAACCAGACATATATTTATTTGCCAACACTAAATATGCCAGTAACGAGTTGGTGGACAAAGTCTATATTCTAACTACATTAATGGTTAAATAATGAATGATGAATAATGCATGATCTCTGGTTTACTTTCTTCGTATCTATAAATAAATCGTTATTGTTTTGTTATGATTTCATACCTGAATGTGACCATGAAATACTAATAGTACATAATTGCTGACTCCGTTGTTTTTCAAAACGAGTGGTCTACATTGCAGAAGCAATGTCACCTAACTTACGAAATCAAAACAATGCATGTAAATAATCTTATTTTTTGCAATATGCAATCTTATTTTTTGAATGCTAATATAAATCCTGTACATAGTGACTGCCGAACAATTAGCTTGATGAGTCATGTTTTAAAGATATTTCCACGAATTTTGCACTCTAGGATGTACCAAAAAATAGAAGAACAGCTTGGTGATACACAGTTTGGATTCTGCAATAACCTTGGGACCAGAGAAGCACTGTTTAGTATTCAGGTTATGGTACAGAGATGCAGAGATATCGGACATCCGGTTTATATGTGTTTCATTTACTTTGAGAAGGCTTTTGATCGAGTAAAACATACTAAAATGATTTCTATTCTTCAGAAAATGGGTATTGATGATAAAGATATACGCATTATCAAAAATCTTTACTGGCATCAACGTGCAAACATCAGGATTGGCCGGGACACGTCTGAAGAACTTCAAATATGAAGAGGAGTAAGGCAAGGCTGCATTTTGTTCCCACTAATATTTAACATCTATTCTGAGTTTGTTTTCAATAAAGCAGTGGATAATGCTCAATGTGGTATCAAAATGAATGGCGTTAATATTAATAATTTAAGATACGCGGATGACACGGTGTTCATTGCGAGCAATTATGAAGAACTTCAACATCTGATTAATAGGATTACCACAACGTGTGATGAATATGGACTCAAGCTAAACACCGCAAAGACCAAGATGATGGTTGTCAGTAAAAGACGCCAATACAACCGGAAGTAGTAACAGCTTATGGTGAACAATTAGAGAGAACTAACAGTATCACCTACCTTGGTTGTAATCTAAATGAGAACTGGGATATGAGCAGAGAAATTAGAATACGTATAGAGAAGGCCAGAGCTGCATTCTTTAAGATAAAGAAACTTTTATGTGGAAACAACATTACTTTGATACTGAAAATTAGATTAGTGAGATGTTATGTGTTCTGTACTCTTTTGTACGGTGTCGAAGGTTGGACTTTAACAGATACACTTCTCAAGAAATTGGAAGCCTTTGAAATGTGGGTATATCAGAGAATCCTACGAATAAGTTGGGTGGATAGAGTTCGTAACGAAGTTGTTTTGCACCGGATGGAAAAAGTGACGGAAGTCGTCATAACAGTTAAAAATCGAAAACTTGCATATTTTGGCCATGCTATGCGACACCCAGATAGATATAATATACTCCATTTAATAATACAAGGCAAGGTAGACGGAAGAAGAGGGCCAGGTCGAAGAAGAACGTCATATCTTAAAACCTGGGAGAATGGTTTAGCAGATCCTCTGCATCTCTTTTCCGAGCTGCCGTCAACAAAATTACTATAGCCAATTTGATAGCCAACACTCGATAAACCAGCACGGCACATGAAGAAGAAGAAGAAGAAATTCTTTCGTTTTCCTACATCCAAAAATAGGTTGGAGCAAAGAGAAAAATGAATTAAAGCTTTGTGTAACAATTAATTAGTGGATTACGATCATATTTAAATTCCTTTGTTTACCAATTATAATTGTAATATCACGATTGGCATTGAATTAAATTCAAATCGAACACATGAAAAAGGAGTTTTTGAATTCCTAAGATTTCTGTGTGTCTTAATGTCACAGAATCATATATTTTTTTAAATGAATAACCATTTTCAATTCCTTAAATTCCTCCAATGAACCTTAACCAGAGAAGGTTCCCATTGTTTTCATTCTGGTGGGGTGTAGAATAGCATTATGTTGTTTTATATGCCATTAAAGTGAAAACTTAGTCTTCCTCATATTTTTTTCTTCGAGGAATGGGGCAACCTACCACAACAAAATGTTGAAATTTGATTAGGAGCGTGCCCACACAAACTGAAGCTAGCGTAGGACTAAAGGTGATAACACTGACTACAAAAAAAAAAAATAAAAACAATTTAAACATTATTAGTTTTACATTGAAATTTTTTTATTCTATTGACTTTAAAACAACTAGCTTTAATTTGTTTGTTAAATACTTTATTGTTTTATTTAATTGTTACGTATTTGTTATTAAATTCCTTTAAAATAAATTATGATTGAATTGACTTCGTGTGTTCGTTTTTTTAAATTCGCACGAAATAGAAATATCAGATGATTCCGTATAAGTTTGGTTGTGTATTTAACATTACCTTCATTTCATAATTTTCTACATTATTTTGTGGATAGAAAGATTATAACTAGGGAGCGGATTTTATGCTAAATGCATATTGCATGCATATTTCGCATATTTAAGAACTTTAACTAAATTTTGCATATTTTTAAAAAAACATGCATATGTTGTGCCTATTAAAAACATTTAGGGTCCCAAAAAAAAATTTTATTTCGACACAAAATATTTCCCCTCAAAGGCTGTTCTATTAATTCGAGAACTACCTGAAGAGAGACGGCTCATTCACTGCCTTTTCATTTTTTCTTAGAAAATACTCGATCTTTACACAAAGTACTTATTTATAGTACGCTGTTATAAAATGATTGTAGGATGTTAAAATGATGAAGGATGGTTTACCGGTAAATCCGAATTTTATTTACTTTTATTATATTTAGCGGGTACCTACAATTCTGGTGATTCTTTTAAATCCCCATAAGAGAATTACACATTTATTTAAACCATAGTCCCTATTTATTATATTGTGACCATAGTTTTACGATTTTCTAACGGGAATTGAAATATTCATCCCGTCTTTAAACGGCTTTAAAACTTTGGAGGACATAGCGCTTATCTAAAAGGTACCAAGCGCCAAATTGCCATTTCTGACTTAATTACATTAACTGGCCGATAATATTAAACTTTGTTTATCTAAAAAGTCCCAAGCACCAACTAAACGTCAGAGACCTCTTTTGGCAAAGGTTACCAAGTTGCGTGTTATGAATTATAGGACTCTGTTTATCTCTAAACGGATCCAAGCGACGAAAGTTTTATCATGTCGCATGTCGCTTTGATTCCTTTTGACATTCTTCATTTCAATCATTTGGTTTTCTTTTGATTAACGTGTTTTCGTAAAGTCCTTCTGATAATCATCATCTTTAAGAAGTGCTGAAATATATAAAATGATGAAAGAAGCTGATGAGTCTGATTTGACTCTACAGACCAAGAACAAGATGATGAACAAGAAGACGAACCACAACACCACACTCGTCTAACAGGTCGACTAAAGAAAGGGGGATTTGCAAAATATCCCGGACAGTCTTTTAAATCCAGAAAAAAAATTAAAAGACGGTAACAAAAAACACTACACACTGAAAGGAATATTGAAGGAACAAAAACATATATCGACTTTCAGTGTAAATGTACATTAAAATGTAATGAACGTTTAATGAATGTTGACAGGTTATTAAAAAAAGGTTATAATTGAATGGTACGAACAACTTATTAATGTTCTGTTATTTAATAAAAGGATCCAAGTAAACAGTAGTTTTATATAAAAAGATCCAAATCCTAAAATTAGTATTTAAACAGATTCATATACATTATTTAGATTTTATCAAAAAAGAACCAAGCGCCATTTCATACTACAAAAAAGAGAAAAACTATTTTATTATATTTTTTTATAGAAGACAAATATCTAAACTCAATCTTTCCCCTAAAAAAATTGAGAAACCTAAAAAATGATAAAATGCCGATTTTTAAAACTGATAAATCTTTAATCTTAATTTACTCAAAACTGCAAAATGGCTGTTGGTACCTTTTTGATAAGCGCTATCCATATATTTATGCGAAATCTTTAATGGAAATTTTGAAATTGATTTTGGTGCAGAATATTCGGCTTTAACAAGTTATTTTAAATACGCCCCAATTACTTCTATTGATGTTGAAAGGAGTTTTCCAAGTTATAAAAATATCAAAGAAAATGTTTCCTCGTAAAAAATTTGGAAAAATACATTATAGTGAATTATAATCGAAGATACCTATGTATAGTGATATTGTTGTTTTATTTTAAATAGGTAACTATTGGTATCAGTTTTTGTAAAAAATGTGAATAAATTGCATATATTTAAAATAATGATTTTATTTGAAAGATAATAAATAAGATTACCGCCCCCCTATAAAAGAACCCGCTAGAATAGAATAGAACAGAAAATTTGTGGTTTCTCGAAATGCGCATTTTTTGAATTTTTGTGCATATCTTGCGCATATTTCGTAATTTTTTACTGCATATATATGCACATATTTCATCAAAATTGATCGCATATAAATCCGCTCCCTAATTATAACCATTCCTTCTCATATTATCATTTAGTAATTTTATAGATACAATTTTTAATTTACACTAAATACTGTCTCTAAACATTTCAGACCAGGACATGTCAACTCCAAATATTTTTACGGAAGAGGAAGAGGACGCGGACAATCTTTTTTTACGTAGAACAATGTAAGTTATTTTAATTGTAAACATAAAACTACTAATGTCCCAGACTATAGTCCCAGACTATAGTCCCAGACTAATTTATCCAGGCTATATCTCTTAAACGAATAGAGAATCTCAGAAAACTGATCTATTCTATTTGTAGTTTTGTTTTGTTTTTTTTTAATAATACTCTTTAATATGGCGTAGAAAAAATCATCCCCTAAATATTCATCCCTTAGTTACAACCCCTAACTTTAATTTTTTTTAATAGCACCCTGTACATTTTTTTATAGTTTTGGATGTGGTCTTCTATCGTCTATTCAACAGATTTTTTGAACATAAAATCGGTTCGTAAGTAATCAAGAAAATATCAGTTTATTTTTGTTAATTATGTGTCCCAGACTAATTTATCCAGGCTTTATTTCTTAAACGAATAGAGATTTTCGAATGGGACAAAATCTGATCTATTCTATTTGTAATACATTTTAATATGGCTTAGAAAAAAATCATCACCCTAAATATTCATCCCTTAGTTTCAACCCCTAACTTTAATTTTTTTAATAGCACCGTGTAACTTAGGGATGAATTTTTTCTACGCCAAATTAAAGTGTATTACAAACGGACTAGATGAGTTTTTGTCCCATTCGAAAATCTCTATTCGTTTAAGAAGTTACAGCCTGAATAAATTAGTCTGGGACACATAATTAACAAAAATAAACTGATATTTTCTTGATTACTTACGAACCGGCGCACATTGGTGAATTTCGCCGAAAACCTGGCCTGGCCAAAATGTAAAAATCTAAGTTTATAGGTATACCCTGAAATTTTATATGAACCTTGCTCTGTAGGCTTTGAGAATCATAAACGGCCGTTAAGGGTAGAACAATACAAGCAGATCATGCATAGGCGCCCATCTAAAAATTTTTTTAGGGGAGGGGCTAGACGTGACGATGTTGCACATTACATTTTATATACTTTGGATGACACAATAAAACACTGAAAAACGTTTGTTTTTCTATACTTCCACAAAATTTATTACAACTATGTTATTACTACAGCTGTTTCGGCAAAGTGCCTTTCTCAAGTGATATATTTTACAATGTGTTTGCCTTTTTAAGTCTTTAACTGAAGAGGTTGAGGAGTGGGGAGCTGTTTGTCTCGAGTTGGTCATTCAGAATTATATCTGTATTTTTCAATTTATTAATTTCCATTGATTCTAAAAGTGATAGCTTAAGGCCTTTATTTTGAATATGTAGAATTTGAAACTCTTCATTGAAAGAATGATTATGATCTAGAAGGTGAAGTGCGTATGTAGAAGTGTCTGTTTTTCTATTGTTGAAAGCCCTTTTGTGTTCTGCTATCCGTTTGTCAAAAGTTCTGCCAGTTTGACCGATGTAAGTTTTCGGACAGTCACCACAAGTTAGTTTGTACACACCACTCTGTAGTTGCTTTCTCTTTCGGCTTTTATTGTTTTTAATATGTTTGCTTAAGTTGTTGTTAGTTCTGAAAGCTGGAGTTATTCCTTTCTTTTTTATGTATCTGGCTATTTTTGTTGTTATTTTGCCAGTATATGTGAGAGAGCAGAAGGTACTGGGTTCTTTCTGTGGTGGTGGATACACTAATTTCAAGGCTTTCTTATGGAGTTTTTGGTTTAAAATGTTGTTAACTGTTTGTTCGTTATAGTCATTGTTTACTGCTATTTGTCTAATGATATTTAGTTCTGTCTCGAAGTTATTTTTTGTCATAGGAATTTCTGTCAGTCTATGTATCATGCTATGGTAGGCTGCTAATTTGTGTTGTGTAGGATGGGATGATGAATTGTGTATAGTTGTGTCAGTATGGGTAGGTTTATGATATACGGAGAACTCATGTTTGTTGTGTAGTCTGGTAATCGTTACATCTAGAAAGTTTATGGAATTATTCTGTTCTGTTTCTATTGTGAACTCAATATTACTATGAAGTGAATTAATGTATGATAGAAATTGGTCAAGTTGTCTGTTAGTTCCTGTAAAGCAGACTAGTATGTCATCCACGTATCTCCACCAATATAAAAACTGTTTAAATAAGGGGTGTTTAGAAATTGTTGTTTCAAGTTGGTTCATAAATATATCTGATAGTAATGGGCTTAGAGGATTACCCATAATAAGTCCTGCACTGTTGTTTGTGTAAATTTGATTATTGAATTCAAAATAGTCTTGATTTATGCAAATTTCAAGAAGGTGTAAAATTTCAGATGCAATGATCGGATTTGTACTATTATGTTCTAAAAGGTTTTTAACTAAAACAAAAGTTTCTGTAGGAGGAACACTAGGAAAAAGATTTTTTACGTCAAATGAAATTAGTCTGGAGTTGTTGGGCAATTGAAAATGTTGTATTTTATTAACTAGTTCTAGTGTATTTTTTACGGTGAATTTAGGTGAAAATTTAGTGTATTCTGTAATAATATCTGACAGTTTTTTTGAAAGTTTATATGACGGAGCTGTATAAAAAGAAACTACAGGTCTTATTGGGTGGTCAGGTTTGTGTAGTTTAATAAAAGAGTATAATTTAGGGGGTTGTGGGTTCATAATATTAAGGTATTTCTGTTCTGTTGGATTTAGTATTGATTTTGAATTTTCAATGGCTAGTTTAATTTGTTTTCGGTATTTACAAAAGCAGACAAAGGTAACACTACTATTGCTATCGATAAAAGTGACTATAATAACAAAACAATAGAATTTTTAAATAACCAAAATAGTATAACACTAAACAAAGACCCCACAGAAAAATACCGAAAACAAATTAAACTAGCCATTGAAAATTCAAAATCAATACTAAATCCAACAGAACAGAAATACCTTAATATTATGAACCCACAACCCCCTAAATTATACTCTTTTATTAAACTACACAAACCTGACCACCCAATAAGACCTGTAGTTTCTTTTTATACAGCTCCGTCATATAAACTTTCAAAAAAACTGTCAGATATTACAGAATACACTAAATTTTCACCTAAATTCACCGTAAAAAATACACTAGAACTAGTTAATAAAATACAACATTTTCAATTGCCCAACAACTCCAGACTAATTTCATTTGACGTAAAAAATCTTTTTCCTAGTGTTCCTCCTACAGAAACTTTTGTTTTAGTTAAAAACCTTTTAGAACATAATAGTACAAATCCGATCATTGCATCTGAAATTTTACACCTTCTTGAAATTTGCATAAATCAAGACTATTCTGAATTCAATAATCAAATTTACACAAACAACAATGCAGGACTTATTATGGGTAATCCTCTAAGCCCATTACTATCAGATATATTTATGAACCAACTTGAAACAACAATTTCTAAACACCCCTTATTTAAACAGTTTTTATATTGGTGGAGATACGTGGATGACATACTAGTCTGCTTTACAGGAACTAACAGACAACTTGACCAATTTCTATCATACATTAATTCACTTCATAGTAATATTGAGTTCACAATAGAAACAGAACAGAATAATTCCATAAACTTTCTAGATGTAACGATTACCAGACTACACAACAAACATGAGTTCTCCGTATATCATAAACCTACCCATACTGACACAACTATACACAATTCATCATCCCATCCTACACAACACAAATTAGCAGCCTACCATAGCATGATATATAGACTGACAGAAATTCCTATGACAAAAAATAACTTCGAGACAGAACTAAATATCATTAGACAAATAGCAGTAAACAATGACTATAACGAACAAACAGTTAACAACATTTTAAACCAAAAACTCCATAAGAAAGCCTTGAAATTATTGTATCCACCACCACAGAAAGAACCCAGTACCTTCTGCTCTCTCACATATACTGGCAAAATAACAACAAAAATAGCCAGATACATAAAAAAGAAAGGAATAACACCAGCTTTCAGAACTAACAACAACTTAAGCAAACATATTAAAAACAATAAAAGCCGAAAGAGAAAGCAACTACAGAGTGGTGTGTACAAACTAACTTGTGGTGACTGTCCGAAAACTTACATCGGTCAAACTGGCAGAACTTTTGACAAACGGATAGCAGAACACAAAAGGGCTTTCAACAATAGAAAAACAGACACTTCTACATACGCACTTCACCTTCTAGATCATAATCATTCTTTCAATGAAGAGTTTCAAATTCTACATATTCAAAATAAAGGCCTTAAGCTATCACTTTTAGAATCAATGGAAATTAATAAATTGAAAAATACAGATATAATTCTGAATGACCAACTCGAGACAAACAGCTCCCCACTCCTCAACCTCTTCAGTTAAATACTTAAAAAGGCAAACACATTGTAAAATATATCACTTGAGAAAGGGACTTTGCCGAAACAGCTGTAGTAATAACATAGTTGTAATAAATTTTGTGGAAGTATAGAAAAACAAACGTTTTTCAGTGTTTTATTGTGAGATAAAATGAACTTCCATCAAGTAACGGTCGAATCCATCAATTACTTTGGATGACAATATATTATAGTTTAAAGCAACAGAAAAGCTAGGGGGGCCGTGGCCATGCCCTTGGACATGGGCGCCTATGAGATCATATATTTATATTAGTGTAAAGTTGTGATTGAACGACAGCGGACCAAATAAAAATTAAGTGTGTTATACAATAATATTGGGGCATTGTTTGGTTTTCATTTAGAACTACAGACGTATTATTTTGTTAGTTTATAGTGGATGCTATGTCTGAAGGTAAGGGGAGTATTTTAATACACTTTTTAGACTTTTTTCTTCGTATAATAGACTTTATTTACAACATGTTTACAAATTGGCAAGAATTTTCAATCGTTTTAAGTTTTCCAAGTTTTAAAAAGGAAAAGTAAAAAAGTCTACTTTGCTCAGCAAAGATATTTTATTTAATAAATAGTTCAAAATGTATATAAATATTCCTCAAAAAATCATCTGCAGCCAAATGCATCCTTAGCCGAATTTTTCATTTTAAAGAAATATAACATGCTGGAGAACTTGTACATGAAAAGACTTTAATGTTATATGGTCAGTTAATAAAGTAAGAACAAAATATGAAGCATCTGATCCAGTAAATTTACAGTTTTTTTTACACAAGAGCCGCCGTTTTTTGTTATTTTTTTGCTTTCTTCTTCTTTTTCTTAATCTTTAATTTCTTTTACTCTTATGTATAATCCTGTTTTTGCTTCCTTACTTTTATATTTTTTAATAATTTTGGTCGTGTGAGCCAAAAATTTTAATTTTTTAAAAATGATGCGTAAACGAAACTTTGTGTTAAGAAGCCACACATTGGTAGGTAATAATTATAATTAATCGTATCCATTTACAAAACAATTAAGATGTATTAGGAGTTGACCTACCTGTTTTTGGCTCGTTTATGTATCGTTTATGCATTTTATTTAAAAAAAAAATCAAAAGTTTTGGACTTACAGGACCAAAATTATTAAAAAATATAAAAATAAGAAAGCAAAAAGAACGTATACATAAAGGTAAAATGACTTAAAGATTAAAAAGAAAGAAAAAGAAAGCAAAAAAAAATAACAAAAAACTGCGGTTCTTGTGTAAAAAAACTGTAAATTTTCTGGATCAACTGCTTCATATTTTGTTCTTACTTTATTAACTGACCATAACATTAAAGTCTCTTAACGTAGAAATTCTCCAGCATGTTACAGTTTTTTAAAATGAAGGATTCCGCTAAGTTTGCAACTTGTTGCAGATGATTTCTTGAGGAATATTTATATACATATTGAATTATTTATTAAGCAAAAAATCTTTGCTGACCAAAGCTGACTTTTTTACTTTTCCCATTTTAAAATTTGGTAAACAGAAAACGATTGAAGATTCTTGCCATCATTTTGTAAATATGTTGTAAATAAAGTTTATGTTAGGAAAAAGAATCTAAAATGTATATTGAAATACTCCACTTACCTCAAGAAATAGCATCCACTATAAAATAACAAAATAATACACGTCTATAGTTTTAAACGAAAACCTAACAATGCCTCAATTGTATAACACACTTTAATTTTATTCGGTGCGCTTTCGTTCAATCCCAACTTTACACTAATATAAATATGTGATATGCATGTATTGTTCTACCCTCAACGGCCGTTTATGATCCTCCGAAACCTACAGAGCAAGATTCATATAAAATTTCTCGGAATATATAAACTTAAATTTTTGCATTTTGGCCAGGTTTTCGGCAAAATTCACCAGCGTGTGGCGCTTTTATTAAAAAAAAAACTTTTGAATAGACGATAGAAGACCACATCCAAAGCTATAAAAAATGTACAGGGTGCTATTAAAAAAATTAAAGTTTGGGGTTGTAACTAAGGGATGAATATTTAGGGAATGATTTTCTCTACGCCATATTAAAGTGTATTACAAATGAAATAGATCAGTTTTTGTCCCATTCGAAAATCTTTATTCGTTTAAGAGATATCATCATCATAGTCATTAACATCTTAGTAGATGTGTTGTGGTTCATAATTGGGCTTCAGCAGCTCAGACAGTTTGATTGATAATATTTCTCCACTGGTCGCGGTCATCAGTTACATGTATTGCCTCAGTATACTGTTTGTTGAGAAGCTTTTTAGTAATGTCCGCCCATCGCTGTGGAGATCTTCCGCGTTGGCGTTGAGTCTGAGGCCTTCCTTGGACCACCAACCGCTCCATTTTGTGATCACTTCGATGAATATGACCAAAGAACTTTAAAATTCTAGAGTAAACGGTACTGGAGAGACGCTGATCCGGTTTAATTTCATCCAGAACCGAGATATTTGTACGGCGAGCCGTCCATGGAATTCGAAGCAGGCGTCTCCATGTCCACATTTCAAAGGCGTCTATACGTCGTCTATTTGATTCTTTGACTGCCCATGTCTCGCATGCATAGTAAAATATGGAAAAGACCAGAGTTGAAACGAGTCTCTTTTTGTTTGTCATAGTAATGTGACGATCACGCCAGACCCCGTTTAGTTCCCCCCTTTAGTTAAGAGATATAGCCTGGATAAATTAGTCTGGGACACCCTGTATTATTCAGGAATATGTCTTCAACGTAGGTACTACATATGGGTTAGGTTATTAATCATTATACAGGGTGTAACAAAAAGGCAGGTCATAAATTAAATCACATATTCTGGGTCCAAAAATAGTTCGATTGAACCTAACTTACTTGAGTACAAATCTCCACATAAAAAAAGTTACAGCCCTTTGAATTTACAAAATGAAAATCGATTTTTTCCAATATATCGAAAACTATATTAGAGATTTTTTTATTGAAAATGGACATGTGGCATTCTTACGGGAGGAATATCTTAAAACATTGTACGTTCCAAAAATATTTTATGAGGGTTTTGTTCCCTTAATCCCCCCTCTCCCAAATATTTGTGTACGTTCCAATTAAATTATTATTGTGGTGCCATTAGTTAAACACAATATTTTTAAAACTTTTTTCCCTCTTAGTACTTTTTCGGCATGCCAGTATTTATTGATATATTGAGATTAAAGCAATATTATCTCCAGTTTGGGACTACATGTTCATTTTTGCTTCAAAATTATTTTGCTATTAGACTTTTTATACACATTTTTAGTAATATTTACGATCTGACAATTTAAATTTGCATATTATTATATTGATTATTTCATTCATAGGAGATTCTGACCAATAGAAAGCTACAGAAATAAAAATTAAACTGATTATTTTTGATGATTTTAACTTCCAATCGTATAGTAAGATATTTGATCACGTGTTTAATTCTGTCCAATCAGATTAAAATTATACTGAGAATTATCTACTGTAGAAAATTACCGATAGAATTTTTTTAAGTAGATTGTTTCTGTTTAATGGCAACCAGTTTCCTTGTTTTGACAACTGTCACATTTAAGAAAATATCCATAATATACGTATTAAAAAATAATCATACGAATATCACACGACAGTAAGAATAAATAAGAAAATAATCCTTCATTTTTACTCAAATTTGTTGTCATTTGGCAATAGCCACTCGAGCCCTGTGGGCTCTCGTGTCTATTGCCAGACAACAAATTTTCGAAAAACTGTCGCATTATTTTCAATTTATTCTCACTCTCTTGTGATATTATACCCGATAATTTTTGATAATATCCCGTCGTCAAGTATATTACGTCAGATTCCCTTCGTTGCTACGAAAAAATACATTCAGTGACAATTAATATTTTAAAAATTATAAAAGTGATGACTTTCAACCGTCAAATATTTATAGCAACGGTGTGTTTAATTGTACTAATTTGTACTTACATAAATAAATTACAATAAAATTTTGGTTTTGAACAGTTTTATTCATGAAATAATCACAACAAATTGCACTCGATCTCTAAAATTATTATCGAATTTTTGCCCTCGTGACACTTTGACATAATTTCACTCCCCTTCGGGTCGTGAAATTAAAACTGTCAAAGTGTCACTCGGGAAAAATTCGATAATTTTAGAGCTCTTGTGCAATTACTACTGATAATTAAATTTTAGCATGGTTTTAACTTTAACGGAGAAATTGGGTGTATTACCTATCGAGCTTTTAAACAGCATGGGCGAACAGGATAAGAAAAATTTGGTGGATGAAATGAAGAAAGTCAGTATATACCATCCCGATCCTGCCGATCCTGAAAATCTACAAAAAGGGTAATTATCGATGTAACTATGTTATTTTAACATTTAAAATATATATATGGTATAACCATCAATATGAATATGTAATAGATTTTGTTTTCAACAATTTTACAAAAATGTGAAAACCTTGAATTATCTATACTAAAATCACTATAAAGATGCACTAGAAATAAACAAACCAAGACACGTAGAATGTTACAAGGAGCACTCCCAAATCATGATTTATCTTGTACAGTAAACATCAAAATTAACAAATTACTTTTAATGGGAAATAAGCCACAATTTTACCAAAAAAATGATTTTATTAAGGTTTCGAAGTCAAATAAAATCATTTTTTTGGTAAAATTGTGGCTTTTTTCCCATTAAAAGTAATTTATTATAAAAATGCCACAAGAAAATAGCTTCAGAACAACATCAAAATTAACGCACCACCTTATAGTGTAGGAAATAGAGGTTGAACCTCGAAAAATGGACACAAGTTTCGGTTTTATTTTTTTTTCTGCTATATCAAGGGGAGCTTATTATGACACTAAATTTTCTTAAAAAATTTCACCCCGGAACTCCCCTTTTCATCCCCTTAAAGGGGGTAATTTGTGGTTTTTACGAAACGTAGCCCTTCCTGTACGTTTTGCAAAAAATTTACATAATAGTAAAATGAAGTATTTCCTACTATTTATTTCCCGAAAGCATATGTCTATCACCCACCGTTTAGCGGGGGTGGCGCCCCAAATTTGACAAATTTTTAAAAAAGATGTTTTAAAAAAAAATTATTTTTCCCTAACTGTAATGAAAATTAAGAAGAAACTCTGCGGAAATTGATCACAAATAAGTGGCTGATTTTTTGGTATAGGTCTCATTTCAACGGCGGATCCAGCAACCTTGCAAGGAGGGGGCAATGAAATAAAAATTTTCTCGTCATTCGCGTACGCAGGATTCTTTTTCGGTATGTTCTGTTACTTTATTTTTCTTCATGTACCATGTTCTTTCAGAACGTTGGTTACTATCATAGCTATCTTAATTTTATTTACTGCCACTCTAAATCAACCACGAAGTGCTTTTTCGTCCTGGACTGTGTTTGCCTTCTATTATCACTTGCATAATATTTTGTAGCAACCTATATTTGAAAATTCTCATTACATGTCCAATATACTCCACTTCTCTATTCTTGATGCCTTCTATAATCTCAGTAGTCTTGCTGAGACGTTCTAGTATTGTGGAGTTTCGAATCTTCTTCGCCCAAGATACTTTTAAAATTCTTTTATAGAACCATATTTCGAAAGCCTCAATGCGATTTAGATAAGTAGATCGATTTTATTCACAGTCCAAGACTCGACATCATACAGTAAGACCAAGAACACTTACTTTGGAGAAGGAATTCTGTTTTATGTTTCATTCCGTTATTCAATTGTCAACAGGACACAATACTCACTATTTATTTTCAATCGTAATTATCTCTTTCTTAAAAAAAGGCGACACCAGGCGAAGTCTCAAGGAGGGGGCAATTGACCCCATTGACCCCCCCTTGGATCTGCGCCTGTCTCATTTAAGGGCAATTGCAAATTTTTTAATTAGAGGGTAATACATTTTAAAAAACCCCCTTTTTATACATGTACTGGTGTTATTTACAAATTTCTATAAGGCACCCCCATTTTTTCCGGAACCACCCAAAAAAAGGGGAATTAATAAAGAAAGTGATTTTTTTGGAATCCTTCATACACCATGCTCTTTATTAAAATGGGTCATATATAATTTTGTGAACGTTCTTATTACCTATGCATGGACACCAAAAGCCATTTCTTGATGCAACCCCTGTACCAAAAAAAAAAAAAATAAATAGAGGGGTTGAAAAAAAATTTTTTTTTTTGCTTTTTGACCCATATTAATATATGCTCCATCAATAGGGTTTTTCATAAATAAATATGATTATTGCAACATTCCTGCGGAAACTACCCCTATTCTTGAAAATAAACTGCAGAAACTAACTCTATCCCTTGGAGAGCAAGTTTTTACGATTTTCTTATTACCTATGCATTGTTTAAAACAAAGCTTATACAGAATTATGGACCACTATTTTCTCTACAAATAAGATCCTATGCATTTTTTCGTATAAGCAACCGTTACGACACAGTGGCGCCGTAAACCTCAGAAATGCTTTGGCGGGCTCCAGTTTTGTCTTCTTTTTTTTCGTCACCTATTCATTTTATTGAAAATTTTTTGCTCAATTAGAAATCCAATGAAATCAATTAATTTGTGGTCATCTGATTGAATACAACCAATAAAACCAACATTATACTGAAAATAGATCCCATGGGCTGTTTTCACTCAATCATGTAGCTATGGATACCTACATTTCGTTTCATTTCGATTTTGACATTTCAAATATTCAATATTTCAAAATGTCACGATTTGGTTGTAATACTGATGAGAATATTAATGAAATTATCGAATCAAATATACCACAGAATACTGTTTACAGTAAAAAATTTGTATGGAAAGCGTTTATGGACTTTTGCAATGATAGAAAATATGAATTAGATTAGCATTAGCAAAAAATTTTCTATCCGAATAACCCTCGAACATTGATAAATGCTCAAAAATTTTTTAACAACTTTCTCAAGCTTGTTGCTTACAGGCAACAGACCTCCGCCTACGGCGTCGGTCTGTTTCCAAGCAACAAGCTTTCGAAATCTGTTATAAAATTTTTTCGAACAATTATCAATGTCCTTGGGTTATTACTACTGATAACATACTTATGAAAAATAAAAGAACACACTGTATGCTACATATTACGACCTATGCATATTTTATTTTCTTTGCACCCTTAAGCCACAGTTGTGGCCCAAAATCAATTTTTGGTTATTTTCTTTATTAATTCTCCTTTTTTTTGGTGGTTCCGGGGAAAATATGGGGATGCATTATACAAATTTGTAAATAACACCAGTACATGGATAATCGCTAAAAGTTTCTTTACTCTAGCATAGGTGGTTCAGATGGTATAAAAAGGGGTTTTTTAAAATGTAATACCCTGTAATTAAAAAATTTGCAATTGCCCTTAAATGAAACCTATACCAAAAAATCAGCCACTTACTTGTGATTAATTGCCGCAGGGTTTCTTCTAAATTTTCATTACAGTTAGGGAAAAATCATTTTTTTTAAATATCTTTTTTAAAAATTTGCCAAATTTGGGGCGCCACCCCCGCTAAACGGTGGGTGATAGACATATGTTTTCGGGAAATACATAGTAAGAAATATAGTCTCCTTCATTTTAACATCAAGTAAATTTTTTGCAAAATGTACAGGAAGGGCTACATTTCGTAAAAACCACAAATTACCCCCATTAAAGGGATGAAAAGGGGGGTTGCGAAATATTATAAGAAAAAGTTAGTCTCATAATAAGCACCCCTTGATATACCAGAAAAAAAAATAAAACCAGACTTGTGTCCATTTTGCGAGCTTCAACCTTTGTTTCCTACACTACTTAAAAATGGGACATTTTTGATGTCTCGTATTTCCTAAACTTGTTGTCCGATTTGAGTGATTTTTTTAGTCTATTATAGCTTTGTTCGTCAAGAATATAGAGTTGTTAAAGTACCTAACTTTTTTATTATCCAACATAGGCGAATGAATCAAAAAGCAGAATGTTAAGAAAGCCAAAGGCTACAGTTGCGTTTTAATTTCAATATTTTATATACGCTAGAATATTCCACAGTGTGTTCCAAACTTTGAGGAAAAAACACACTATCATTGTTACACCCGGTACACAATAACACTTACCTGTTTAGCAATAATATTATTACATCGATATTATTGAAGAATAAAGCTATAATACACTAAAAATATAACTCAAATCGGACAACAGGTTTAGGAAATACGAGATATCAGAAATGTCCCATTTTTAAGGTGGTGCGTTAATTTTGATGCTTATAGTGTAGGTATATACATTGTAAATCATGATTCGTGAGTGCTCCTCGTAACATTCAACGTGTCTTAGTTTGTTTATTTCTAAGCTTTGTTTTTAAACCAAGAGGAGTAAACTAAAAAGACAGATTCACACCCAAGAAAGTCACTAGAAATATCACCAAATACATTTTCTTTTTTGGTTAATCATATCGGCCTTTGACAGTAATCCATAAATATTATATTATACTAATACGTCGCTAAAGAGTCCTAAAAACAACTGTTTTTTTATATAGGCGAGCTGCAGCAACCCCTAAAATTACGTTATATCTACCGACCACGAAAATCAACTTTAAGGTGAATTGCCAATTTTGGTCATTCTTTATGTTTTCGAGCTTGGTGAATCCGAATATGAAGTTTATTTTTTATCTAGAATTGGTGGAACATGTTCAAAAATCCAATTTTATGCAAAAATGTAAAAAAAAACAATTTTGATGATTTTTCAAATTTACCTCGCTGTATCTTTGGTCACTGTAAATATTTCCTTTTTGAGAATTGTACTGTATCATCTATGAATTATTTAAATAACAATGAGATTTGTCCAAAATGTTTAAACAAATTAAAAGAGGAAATATTAATTTTTAAACATTTTGTCGTCAGATTTCGTCAGTTTCATGTTTATTTAAAAAGGTTGAGTGACAAACTTTTTAGCTTATAATTTTAACCAACACAGCAATAAAACACAATTCATGAAGAAGTTTTCTGGAAAATTTTAAGTCAAAATATTCAATAAAAAAAGTTATGTGACTTTATATACGAGCGGCATGCGGCACACCCCAAAAAACGCTTATTTCCCGAGATATTGACCACGGTGTGGTGAATGGCTAAGTTTTGATTATACTTTATGTTTTTGATATTGCTGAAAACGAAAATTAGGTTTACTTTGAATTTTACGTGGGGGAACATTGTGAAAATCGCAATTTTACCCTAAAAATAAAAAAAAATGATATTACGTTTTTTTTTGCGTTTAACTCGCTACAACTCTGTTCCATTTTAATATTTTTTTCTGAAATTTATATTGTATACCTATTTCTTACCTTTCTGAAGTCAATGGGACCTGCTTTAAACTTTCTGTCTTATTATAATAAAAGTTATGAATTATTTAAAGTAAAAGGTGCAGATTCCTGAATTGCAAATGTTAATCGCAAAATTTGAGTGACAAAATTTGAAATTTAGCTTGTTAATCAAGTTTATGTTAAAATATAGAGTACAAAGAACAAAATGTTTTATA
This sequence comes from Diabrotica virgifera virgifera, assembly GCF_917563875.1. Lineage (NCBI taxonomy): Eukaryota > Metazoa > Arthropoda > Insecta > Coleoptera > Chrysomelidae > Diabrotica > Diabrotica virgifera. The sequence goes on along the minus strand of NC_065449.1, from coordinate 57,836,622 downwards.
GAAAAAAAAATTGTGCAGCTTTTAATTTTAAGAAAAACGTGATTTCATTTTTTTGTATTTTTAGGGTAAAATTGCGATTTTGACAATGTTCCCCAACATAAAATTCAAAATAAACCTTATTTTCGTTTTCAGCACCATCAAAAACATAAATTATGATCAAAATTAGCCATTTACCACACCGTGGTCAATATCTCGAGAAATACATAAGCGTTTTTTGGGAAAGTGCCACTCGTCTATAAAGTCACATAACTTTTTTTGTATTGAATATTTTGACTTGAAATTTTCCAGAAAACTTTTTATAAGTTATGTTTTAATGCTGTGTTGATTAAAATTATAAACTAAAAAGTTTGTTACCCAACTTTTTTAAGTAAACATAAAACTAACGAAATCTGAAGACAAATAGTTTAAAAATTAATAACTTCTCTTTTAATTTGTTTAAATATCTCGGACAAATCTTATTGTTATCTAAATTCTTTAAAGATGACACAGTAAAATTTTTAAAATGAAATATTTACAACGACCAAAGATACAGCGAGGTAAATATGAAAAATCATAAAAATTGAATTTTCGCATTTTGGCATAAAATTTGATTTTTGAGCATGTTCCACCAATTCTAGTTAAAAATAAACTTCATATTCGGATTAAGCGACCTTGAAAACATAAAGAATGACCAAAATTTGCCATTCACCTATCATGATCGCTTTTTCGATTTCTAAGCCTCAAATTAGGGGTGTGCCACTCGCCTAATATAACAACAGGCTAAAACCCTAAAAATTGAAGAAATAACGCAGAAAATACAAAAAATCGCTGATATAACTTAATTACCTAACCTATGAAATGCCAATAGTGTCAAAATTTTATAAATGTCATTAGTGTCAAAACTTGATAACAGTGAATAAACTTGCCTGAGGTTGGATCAATTACAAACAAGCTTTACGGCGCGCGAAATTTGAATTACTCCTCTTGGTTTAAAAACAGACTATGGTGCATCTTTATTGTGATTTTAGTATATGTCTATCTGTCCGCCTGTAAATACAACTCCTCCGCTATCACACCAGATAGAATAACAAATAAAGTGTCGAATGAGAGCTATTATCACCCAAAGATGGTCTTACGAGGTGAGAAATTTGATCTTGGACTTCCGGTTCCAGAGTTTCAATCAGAAGTACTGTTTTAAAGTCGCCAAAATACTAAAAGCGATATATTTCGATGCGCCTCAGCAAGACGAGAACAAATATATGCTTCCGATTCCATGCCTGTCCGTCCGCCCGTCTGTCTATCAAAGAATATAACTCCTCCGTTATTAAGATAGAATGACAAATGAGGTGTCGAATGAGAGCTTAACCCATAGAAGGTGAAAAATTTACCCTGGGACTATCCGGTTTGAGAGTTGCAACTGGAAGTAGTTTTAAAGTCGGCAAAATAATACAAGAGAATATTACTCGACGCGGCTTAGCAAAACGAAAACAAATATCAAGGCTGTTTCATTATACTCTGGGCTAATTAGCAAAATGCAAGGAAAAGTTATTTACCAGCAATTTTATTGCTGGAATCGAATCTTATGATTGTATATATTAATAATATAGGTATGCAAAGTCCGCAGATAGTGTGCTAATTTTTTTATAAACAAAATGGCGTCAGAAAATCGTGTTTTTTTCAATTTTTGCTCTATAACTCCAAAGATTTTAACTTAACACCAAAAACACCCAAATAAAAATTCACCGTAATTAAATTCTGCATCGAGACGTGTTTTTCCCGATTTACTTCAACGAAAATTTTCCCCGGAAAATGACGGGTTTTCCAACAAAATCTTTAATTTTCAACTAAAATTTTAGATAAGTAAGTAATTATTTATCAATAATTAAATAACTTGGCAGAATAAAAGCACTTTTCGTATAGATTATAATTCCAGAAGCCTATGGAAATTGAATGAACAGTTTAGCAACAATTGAATTGTTAATTAAAAAATTACGGTCACTATAATAACCACAACAATTATGATACATAAGAATAACTATGATTTTTGTATAAAAAGACACTGTAGCTATCTAATGTACTTTACAGAATTCAAATTGGACTATTTAAGCGGCCTCAGGAATATTTTACAATCATAAACAATTTTTTGGCTTATAAACAAATAGAATATCTCGGGAAATATTAAATTAAATTAAATCATGAAAACGGTATTGGAAAAAGCGGCAGGACGTTTCTTTTAAAAGAAAAAACGTTTAATTATGATGAGTAGTTCCTGAGATACAACCGGTCAAAGTTGACCGGCATTTACAGCAAAGATATAAACAATATGATCATAATTTTCGGACCATCACCTTTCTATTTTTATCCACTTTCTTCACACCAATTTCCATGTCCTTAAAATAATCATAACATATATTATTATAATAAAAACTATCGATATTACTTATCGAGTGAAAATTGCCAAAAATAGCAAAATTCCAATTACAAATCAGGTTGGAGAAAATGTAATCTCAAAGTTCAAAATCGGTATACGTTAAAAAAATGCATTTTCTCGGCTTCCCAAGGAACAATTTTCTTCATTCTTTTTTTGTTCCCAAGTAACTCGAGTAGAGCCATCTATACGAAATAGATAATCTATACGAAAAGAGCTTTTATTCTGCCAAGTTATTTAATTATTGATAAACAATTACTTATCTAAAATTTTAGTTGAAAATTAAAGATTTTGTTGGAAAACCCGTCATTTTCTGGGGAAAATTTTCGTCGAAGTAAATCGGGAATAACACGTCTCGATGCAGAATATAATTACGGTGAATTTTTATTTGGATGTTTTTGGTGTAAAGTTCAAATCTTTGGAGTTATAGAGCAAAAATTGAAAAAAACACGATTTTCGGAAGCCATTTTGTTTTTAAAAAAGTAGCACACTGTCTGCGGACTTTGTATACCTATATTATTATTATATACAATCATAAGATTCGATTCCAGCAATAAAATTGCTGGTAAATATCTTTTCCCAAAAATGGCCTATTCTTCGATAATCTGCCAAGACTATTAACCTATTAATATTTTAACTGTAGATTCCTGGGCTCAAAATTTGCGGTTTAACCCAAATCACCTAGTCCGAAAATGCTTCCTGAGAGCGCTAGAGCTCTTTGAAGATGACGTCTTGTAATTACTTTTTTTTTAAATTAATCCAAATGACCTAGTCCGAAAATGCTTCATAAGAGAGCTATTTGGAGCTCTTTGAAGATGACGTCTTGTAATTCGATTGTTTTAAATACCTTAAGAACGCTTCTATTTAGAAAAATGAAAACTGGTACGCCTAGTTATCTTCCAGAGGTAAATCGATTCCATAAATTGCGAATTTCTAATACCAGTCATAGGCTTCCGTTGTGGGTAGGGCAACGGTTATTTTATCGCATTTTTTTGTTTTTAAGCATTTTTGACACTGGATTATTAAATTGTGAGGTATTCTAGTACTTTCAGGTACTCATGCTTTAAGTCGGTAGGATACACCGTCTTCTAAAAAAATCGATTTGAAAAATTTTCGTTTTTAGAATTTTACCTACAATTGATTAGTCCATCGGGTAAACATTTTTTTAAAACTTCATTTTTTTCTCGACACATTTTTGAATTAATCGTCAAACCAATAATTTTTCCGGACACAAGTTTTTGTTCCTATTTCATCTTTGCTGCTGCTTCAATATCTTCCTCTATTCTGGTCCAGTAGGAGTCTATATCTTTCTAGCCTTCTTAGTTTTCATTTTGATTGATTAGCTGTGATGTTTTCGGAATACCGTTTTGCAACTGTTGGAAGAGGATAAAGGAAAGTCTGAGATAGGTCAAAAATTCAAGAGAACCTTTATCTACTCTCCAGGAACTTACCGCAGTTGTTGTTTAGTATAGAATATAACACCATAAAAGACAATAATCAAATCTTATTCAAAGAATCTCGGGTGCTTAGTAGAACATCACACTAGCTAGAGATATATGGATTCAACATCCACCAACAGGCAGATTCTGGGTGCTCATAAAGAGTATATGTGTGTGTGGAGAGAAAGAGATGGCATTAGACAAAGAGTCTTTTTGCCAGAGAATTTTGTTATAAATACGTTTAAATTTTTATCTTAGAATCATTTATAAACTTGATTAAGATATTAAATATAGATTTGTCAGAATAAGATAAAAGATTGCTGATGTTAACTGGAAGGCTAATGTTAAGGTCAATTAAACCTAAATATAAGTTTCAAGTCTGATCCCTATGATTAAGACAATCAAAGAATACATGGTTCAGATCCCCGATGGACCCATTGTTACACGAACAGAAGGGAGTTTCATAGATTCCAATCCTATGTAGATGCTCTGGAAAAAGGCCATGGTTAAGTTTTAGCCGGGTTATTAATGAGGAATGTACTTTGTTATAATTGTAGTTAAAATGAGGTATACTTTTGGGTAATAATGGGTGAATAGAAAAGTAATGATTTCTTGATGTCTGCTGAACATCTTCGTATTTGGACCTCCATCTTTCCCTGCCAACACTTCTGATAATAGAAAATAGGTCTTTGAAGTTGAAAATGTTTGTGATTTCTGGTATCTCAGATGTATTTTTTGCTATTCCATCCACTATTTCGTTTCCAACTACTCCACTATGTCCTTTAACCCACAGTAAAGTCACTGTTTTTTTTGTGGATTTTAGATTATGTAATGTTTTTTTGATATCAAGAATAATGGAGTTTTGGAAACTATCTAATGGATGGCTACAAATAGCTTGTAGTACTGCCTGAGAGTCTGAGACTATTACAACGTTCTCGCAATAATTAGAAGCACACCAACTTAGTGGTTTCTGTATGGCAGCAGCGTCGGCTGTAAAAATAGAACAACAATCCGGAATTCTAACTCAAATGTACAGCTGCCGCTACTGAATACTTTACACCCTTACGTATCTACACTTGAGAGCAAAATAATCGACTCACTTGCTGAATTGTACACGTTAGAACTCCGTAAACCTGTTGTCCGATTAGAGTGATTTTTTTAATATGTTCTAGCCTTATTATTTAAGAAAATGGATGTAATATTATTGTTGCTATACAGATAAAATTCATTTTATACCGGGTGTAACAATCATACTGTGTTTTTTTCTTAAAGTTCGGAACACCCTGTGGAATATTCTAGCATATAAAAAATATTTAAATTAAAATTCAATTGTAGCCTTAGGCTTTATTAACATTTTATTTTTTGATTCATTTGCTTATGTTGGATAATAAAGAAGTTAGGTACGTTAACAACTAGCGATGTTTTTCATCAATAAATCCTCAGTTTCTGCTTAGTTTAATAAACAAGCCTAAAGTAGGCTATGAAAAATTAACAATTTAATGGATTGTGTCCATTTAATGGATGTCAAATGGTTAACAGTCAAAAAGTGTCTGGTTTATGGTGAAAATTAGTAGATTTATTATTTAAAGTTTCAATTACGTCCGTAGTTTTTTTGTTATTTGGTGGAAATGGAACGCGCTACAAGGAATTTGACCCGCGTTGAGTGTCTTGAGTGTCTCAAGTAGTGATGTTACCAGCGAAGGACTTAGCTACCATGCTATCGGCTCCTTATATTGGTAACAATTTTTTGCTAATGCACCATAATGCAAGACCACGTTCACGAACTGTAACCGAATCGTTACAACAGGTCAATCTTCGGACATTGCATTGGCCATGGCCATCGCCTAGTCCAGATTTTAACCTGACCGAAAATTTGTGGGACATAATTGGCAGAAGACAAAGTCAAAAAATTTCAAAAAGTCAATGCTTGTCAAAAATTTCGCGCGTGTTGAAAAATAAAATAACGATATCAAACTCCTCCAAAATGGTTACAATAAATTTGAATGATGCGAAAAAGCAAGAGCAATTGCCAAATTCGAAGAAGGTTGGTTTTTAAGATAAGTTGCTGCAGATTTGGACGTGAGCCATATACGCCCCAGACTAATTTATCCACGCTATATCTCTTAAACGAATAGAGATTTTCGAATGGGACAAAAAGTGTTCTATTCTACTTGTAATATACTTTAATATGGCTTAGAAAAAAATCATCCCCTAAATATTCATCCCTTAGTTACAACCCCTAACTTTAATTATTTTAATAGCACCCTTGATATTTTTTTATAGTTTTGGATGTGGTCTTCTATCGTCTATTCAACACATTTTTTGAAGATAAAATCGGTTCGTAAATAACCAAGAAAATATCAGTTTAGTTTTGTTAATTATGTGTCCCAGACTAATTTATCAAGGCTATATTTCATAAACGAATAGAGATTTTCGAATGCGACAAAAACTGATCTATTACATTTGTAATACACTTTAATATGGCATAGAAAAAAATATCCCCTAAATATTCATCCCTTAGTTAGGTACAACCCCTAACTTTATTTTTTTTAAATAGCACCCTGTAAGTTAGGGATGGATATTTAGGGGATGAATTTTTTCTACGCCATATGAAAGTGTATTACAAATGGAATAGATCAGGTTTTGTGCCATTCGAAAATCTCTATTCGTTTAAGAAATATAGCCTGGATAAATTAGTCTGGGACACACAATTTAACAAAAATAAACTGATAGTTTCTAGGTTATTTACGAACCGATTTTATTTTCAAAAAATGTGTTGAATAGACGATAAAAGACCACATTAAAAACTATAAAAAAATATACAGGGTGCTATTAAAAAAATTAAATTAGAGGTTGTAACTAAGGGATGTTTATTTAGGGGATGATTTTTTGTACGCCATATTAAAGTGTATTACAAGTAGAATATATCACCCTTTGTCCCATTCGAAAATCTCTCTTCGTTTAAGAGATATAGCGTGGGTAAATTAGTCTGGGACACCCTGTATATGTGCATATGAAAAATCAAACAAAGATTGGATAATTTGGGATAGATATAAAATAAAATCGGTATTTTTAAACCAGACTTCCTTGTTTTCATTATTAAGACCATAATCCATTCTATTCAAAAAAACTTCTTTTTATACTTTCCATTTTGTTAAACTTTGTAATATATACCTACATATTTATATTATTTTTATTTTTTAATTTTAATCAACCTATTCTAGGTACACCACTGGTAACGTCACTTTGACGTAAAAGGTGCGTTTAAACAAGGTAATAATTTAAAAGATCGGCTCCTAGATACGTAAGCCTGTAAACTATTCAATGACCGTAACTGTACATATCTCTGTTATCTCTATCAGATATCACATTTTGTTAATTTTATACGAGGTATGTCAAAAAATATGAATTTCACTCAGGAGTAAAGTACCTTTATTTTTCACAATATTGAAAATTATTATTAAAAAGTTGTTTAGAATTAAAAACTATGTTTCAATATGTAATTACATCCTTCTAATTGAAATATTGTGAAATATAAAGGTACTATACTCATGAGCGAAATTCATATTTTTTGACACACCTCGTATAAAATTAATAAAAGTTGATATATCATAGTTGCATCTTAGATTTTAGACCATGCAGAGATTTTTATGAAGAATAACTTTTTTTCGTAAAATAAATAATAAAAGAGTTATATTAATTTGTAATAAATAAAAATGGCGTTGGGTATTCATAGATAAAAATTTGTAAAATATTTTTTTTTCAATTAGAAGCATGTAATTGCATATTTGATCTTGGTTTTTAATTCCAAACAACTTTTCATAATAAGAATTTTCGATATTCAGAGAAATAAAGGTACTTTACCCTTGAACGAAATTCATATTTTTTTACATACCTCGTACAATATTGATAAAATTGGATATATGATGATTGAATCTAAGGTTTTAGAGCATGCAGAACTTTTTATGAAGAATAACTTTTTTTCGTAAAATTAATAATAAAAAAGTTTCCCATATGTTTCCAACTTAAGTAGACACGCTGTATACTTTTCGGATGTTTATTATTGTTTATAGTTCTTCTCTTGTTGACATTCAAACTTTTTGGATACTACACTTTAAAATTTAAAAGTGCTTAAATTTTTTTTTTATTGTTTTAGGTTTATCGACATAGAAAAACTTAGTAAGTTCAATGATGAACTTCAAAGATACCTTATTGAATGAACTTAAGTTATATTTAATATAGTTCAATAATTCTATATATTTAGGTATAGTTATGTATTATCGTTGATTGAAATCAATACATCAATCAACGGTATTATATAGGAGTAAAATTATTAAAAAATAAAATTATTAGTTTATAATTTGTTAATTTTATAGTTATATTTGTTAGTTTGATAGTTCAATAATTCTATATTTATAGTAATGTATTTGAGTACAATCATTAAAAAATAAAAATATTAGTTTGTAATTTGTTCCAGGCGTTTTTTTTTTAATTATAGTAAGTATGACTTAATCAACTTCTTCATTTATAACTTAAAATGTAACTGTTTAACTTATAACTTGTTCCGAGTGTTTGGTTTTGATAGGTTATTTCAACTCTATTAATAGTTGCGTACAGTCTTGAACTTAACACGTTAACCCCAGTCAGGCATCCATCATGATATGCATGACGCACTATTTTGATCCTTGAACCTGCGTGTCATCAGTGTATATAAGTAAAGCTCAACCTTCTCCAAGACGTGCAAAAAAGTATGCTGGATATATAAGACCTTAGACTCAGAACAAGAAGTAAAATCTAGAATAGAATAGACCAGAAACACATTTCTAAAAATGAAACAATTTTTTTAAAACGAATTATAAGGAGAAAGCTGGAACAAGAACCGATAATGAGAAAGATCAAAAACAAACAATTGAGCTGGTTTGGCCACATAGAACGAATGGAGTAAAATAGACTAACAAAGAAGGTACATGAAGCCAAAATGGAAAACAAAAGAAAAAAGGGAAGGCCGAGGAAGACATGGATGGACCAGATCCAGATTATATTTCAAAGGAGAGACATGAGTAGGTATAAGAGATATGAAGAATCTGACCACCAATAGAAGCGCATGGAAGCAATGGATAAGAGACAGAACCCGACATCCGACGTCCTGAAGGTTACTAAGGATTATGAGAAAAAAGAAGTAAACAAAGGTTGAAAAGACAGGATTTGCCCAATTTCAAGCCTTTTTAATTCCTATAAAGTTGAAATTTGGCTTCCTCTGCTGTTTTTTCTACTAAGTTTAGTGTTTTTAATATAATACCACCATAATTCGGTCTTAAATTTCTATGAAATATAGTTTTTTAGTGATATTCCCCAAGCAAAGGTTAGGGATTTTTATGAACCATTGTATTTTGTATAATAAAAATGGTAATGTGCTTTGCCCCGGATTGTAAACACTAGAGTGGAAGAGGAATTTGTGTTTCCAAAGGATCTGGTTGAAAAGAAGAGGTGGATTTCATTACTAAGGTAAAAAAATATAGTGAATAAACAGAACTGAATTTATCATCCGTGGGGGACGGATTACAAATTATGACACCATGAGAAGCACCATGGGCGTGCGGTCCATGGAAGCACGGGAAGCATTGCTTCCCTTGGTTTCCGTAGGTAATACCGTACCAACTGAGTAACTGAGATTATTAAAAAGAAATGAACAAACACATAAGCAGAAGCAGGATTTTAAGTTGCATACGAGAATATTTAATTATATAATACAAGCAGTAAGTAATAAGAAAAGACAAACGTATTTTACTCTATTTTTGTCATACAGTAAATAACAAAGCAATGAAATACTCTAAAAGCAGCGCTGCATGCTGCATTTCTAGCTTTCGTTCCGTACGCGGACCCATAGGCTATGATCGTATTTCTACGTTGGTATTCGGAGTCATGTCGGCAGATAATCTGATTTCAAATTTGCTTCTCCTCAGCCTATGTAAAAATCACCGGGGTTGCACGCAGAGAGGCGAGTTCCAATTTCGGGCATATCTTCGCTTATAAGCAATTTTGTCAACTGCATACAAGGAGCTGTTTTCGTGAATTTAAATGGGATTTATCAGCATTTGACAATGACGGGCTTCGTCGACTGATTTTGTGGAATTATGAAGATTGATTTTATTTAATCATTTATATAAATAAATATAATAGAATTATTTATATTATAAATACTAAAATATTTATATAAATATATGTATTAGGGTTTTGGAGAAAGGCGAATATGTGAAAAGTGGGATACAGAAACCATAAATAGCTCAAGAGGATTTTTGAAGTTTTTAACTTTGCTTTTTTCAGAAATATTTACATTCTCAGATAATTAATTTAATGTATTGCAATGTAAGATAAACGAGATTGGTTTCTGTGTATAAAAAACAAGAATAAAAAACCGCTAAACGCCGTAAAAATGAGTGGCGCATACAATATTCCAGCTACAAAAGATCTGATATGAATATTACGTGGAGCGAAAATGTATTTTCATTTTGATGCAAAACAAAATTCTAGTTTTATTTTAAAAGATTTTTTCAAAATATTTGTCCAATTTGAAGTAAAACGATCCACAAAAGAGTAACGTTGATACAGTTTGAATTTTGAAACTCCTCTGTGACGCGTTTACTTCAAATTTAGCAAATATTATGAAAAAATCTTTTAAAATAAAACTAGAATTTTGTTTTGCATCAAAATGAAAATACATTTTCGCGCCACGAAATATTCATATCAGATCTTTTGTAGCTGGAATATTGTATGCGCCACTCTCACCTGACACAGCGTCTCAAGTACGATTGCGCGAATTGGTAAATCTAATTCCGCACGACCACGCAACTCGAAACACAAGTACGCAAACACGGTTGCGTGAAGCGTGGCTCACTATCGTGAAATTTACGAGACTTGCTCGACCTGTAGATTCTTGTCTCATTTTTACGGCGTTTAGCGGTTTTTTTATTCTTGTATCAGAAGTTTTTCAGTTATTTATAAATTAAATGTATAAAGTTGAATGAAATGTTTCTCGATTACACGTTAAGCTTTATAAATGGTTGCCTTTGTCGCATTATCTCCCAAATGATCTAGTGTCCATCGAATGTACACTAGATTTTTTTCTATTCGAAATAGATTGAAAAAATATTGGGATGGCCGGTAAATGAACTCGGATTGCCCGTTGCTAGATCAAATTATGGTCGTGACCACTACAACTACATAAACCATTTAAGGAATAATCGTTAATTGGATTATACTTTTGTAGCTTAATATCTTCTAAACGGCTTAACCGATTTTTTTCACTAAACATGAGTTTGAAACGTATTGACAAGTAGTATCTTATGCATCTAAGGTCAAGTATGATAACTGAAGCTACTACAGGAATTATTGAGCTTGAAAAACCGTTTTTCCCATAAGAAATAGATTTGATCATAATTATGAAACCTATAACTTAAAAATTCGAATTTTCCCGGATATAAGGTATACACCGTTAGATTCGTCTAGAGTCCTTCTACAAACCCTCAGTTATTGGCGTAATTAGTAGGTTGAAATTTTGAGTAATTGTCGAAAAAACAAAATTTTCAAAGTTTAGTTTTTCGGCTATACTGAGCCGTGTGTATGTCTGATCCTGAGAGCTTAGACACCATTTGAAAGCTTAACTCAACGCTATTGATTTGGTGTATTTACTGTTCTCCTGTCTCTTCTTGAACCGAAGATATACACCGCCAAAAAATATGCCGTTTTGTACCTACCAAGTCCTATAGCTGGCTTATGGGTAGTCAAAACTCACAAACTACACCGGTTCTGAATCGGCCCTCATCCCCTCTTCAAACACAGAGAAAAAAATTCAGATCGGTTTAACTTTTCCACCCACACTTACATACATACATATCCACAAACATTATTTTCCCTTTTTAAATAAAAATTGACTCATATTTCTGAGCTCGGTAACTTTTGAACGGTATAACCGATTTTTAAAATTAGACATGCGTTGGAAAGGTAATGATCGCTTCTATTAGAAGCCGCAAAGGTCGGAGTTAAATTTTCGAAGTTTTTTGGAGTTTTGGGGACGCGAACGAAAAACAAACCCTAAATAGGAAGGGCCGTAAAATCCACACCCTTGGACCAATATGGATGGTTGACATATGAATGGGTGAGTCTTTTCCTGAACTTTAAGATGGGAGTTGGCCCAATTTTCAATTCAGTCAGATTTAGAAAATCGAAAATTTCGTGTATATATAGTGTCGCGTGTAGGTGTGCGCCACTGGCGAGAACTGCCGTTTTCCGGTAATTAGCGAATTTAAAGATGTTATTAACAAAAAGAGAGAGATGACTTTGAAAAATGTTGGAATGATATGATGGCAAGAAGTTTTGAGACTAAAAGGAAACACATACGCACTGATAATGTTGGAGATGTCCAATAGTGCTACCGCCGACTATCATAGTCTATATTACTATCAGATATAACCGTCGATCTTGACGGTCCAGTTAGCTGAGGCGCAGTCGATCGACAAGTTTAGTGGATTTGCGATCGCTGGTTCGAGCCTCTGCTAGGTCATGAAATTAATAAAAGGCCAACGCCGTAGTATAAACCTCAATAGAGTCTGCGACTTGGTCTGGAATAAACTGGCGTCTGATCGGCCTATGGAGGAGCGGTACGGCAAGAGATAAAGGCTTGCGGCTTGATGATAATCTTCCATAGATCCCTACCGAAGGGCGTTGACGCCGAAGATTGGTGTATATATATATATATACTATCAGATTTTAGATCAAATATGCCAACGAATGGAAAATAGGTTTAAGAATTTGGATGACCGAGACTTTCGTTCAGGTAGAAGAATTGAATTACATTATAAATAGGTGTTTTTACAATTTTTTATAAATTGCTTCCCGTTTCAAATTTCACCGCACGCCCCTGAGAAGCACTATCAACATGTCATATCCTCTCCATGTCAACCCTACCAGCGGATAGAGACGAATTTGCAGAAGTCATAGCCAACCTCCATTAGAGACGGCACCTAAAGAAGAATAATGATTTTTGAGGTTATAAATAAAAAAAGGTTCCAAAAACATATGATATATTTCTACTAATAATAAATTAAACAATAAATAGACTTACACTAATATTGCTAAAGTGGTAGTTACAAATAATATACTTTATATTTTCCTACCATACAGAAACAAAACTTATTGTCCATTTTTCAGATATATTCTTCAAGAAGATTAATTTTAAACAGCGTGTGATATTACAAATTAATTTTAGCGATACAAAATTGAAATTAAACTTAAACAAAATCACATTATCTACTGTATAACATTTCTGATATACATATTCATTAATAATATTAATTAAGTTCACCTGAATTTTTGTAATATCAACTTACGGTCATTGAAAAATGGATTTTTCTATGGTAATGCATCTGTTCAAAATACAAAAAATACGAATATTTAAATTTGATCCAGATGAAAAATATATGACAATGATAAAACGTAAAACAAATAATTCGAATCGTTTACGATTTTAAAAATTTTTAAACAAAAAAAAATAACTTTTTCATTAGCTCTGAGATGCAATATGACTTGGTGTTGGAGAAAGTTACAATATCTGGAAATTGTAATAAGGGGACAGCGATATGAAATGCTAAGACTGATAATACAAAAAACACCAAAACGTCAGAAAGCTTAAGAATACATGGAGAACAAATAAAGAAAGTCCAAGAATAAATATCTCGGAACAATACTTGAAACGAAAATAATGAATACACGGAAGAAAATAAGAAAAAATAGAAAAAGCAAGAAGTGCGTTAAAAGCAAAATGAAAAAAAAAGTCTGCAGAGAGGACATTAAAGTGGGTTCAAAAATAAGTTTGCTTTGACCTATGGTGTCACAGAAGATTGCTGAAAATAGGTTGGATAGGTCGAGTTGCAAATGTTGAAGTATCGAGAAAAACGGGAAAATAAAAGGAAGTTTTGAAAATTACAATATCTGGGACACATCTTGAAATGAGAACGTTATAATTTGCTTCATGTAATAATGAAAGAGAGTATACGGAAACAAGAAATTTAGAAAGAAGAAGTTTCTTATTGTAATTTGGGAATCTGGTTTGTATGTGTGTAGTAGTTAAATTGTTTAGATTAGCAATGCCAAAAATACGGATTTTCATGATGACTGGAAACCTTCTTAGAAAATTTCGCACATGAAGAAGAAAAAGGCTTCAAATTAAAGAATTGAAATAACACATTGCAACATATACATTTCAAAAAAGAGGAAATTGTCATTAGTTGCTCTGTAAAATCAATTAAACATGGGAAGTTGTTGATATATATTTTTAAAAATTCTTAGAATCGTTAGTAACGAACTGCTTTTGATTTCGTATACGTAAATAATTATATAAAAAAAGTATTTAATAAAAAATAAATAACATAAAAAATACTGTTTATATTACATTATGGAATGTAACGACACATAAATAAATAAATTAAATTATGAGATTCGTGATTTCTATTTTTGTTATTTATTAATTATGTACAAATTAATATTAAACACCCTAATACATGTTTTAATCCTATTTGCGAATAATGGTGTATATTATCTAAACTTACTTCCTTATTGGTCAAGTGTACCAACATCACCTTTTCTGACTACCTTAATCTTGTTACACAAGTTTCTTTTAAAATACCTATAATAGTTGTAATCAAGCTAATCAAGACATGAAATCTGCAAATATTAATTATATTTCTGTATTACTTCCAGACATTTGTTGATATTATACAGTAACCGCCACGATAGTAGACACAGGGGCACATTGAGCTAATACAGTCCTGGACCCTTCACTTGTTGCACTGTTTACTTTTATGCCGAGAAGTAAACATGTTGATCCTGTAGCAGTACGAAAGTCATTAACGTTTTCGAATCCCTAGTATTATCGGTTTACCCTGTATGCTGAATCCGTTTCAGGAATTGTACCGTGTATCGCGGGGAATTCAATATTCAGTGATTCTAACGATGTTAAATATTGTGTATTTTGTCGATCGTTGGATGTTGTGTTGTTTATTTGACCGTTCTCTGAAATTTGGCGTAGATATCGTAAGTGTCTCAATTTGTTTGAATTCAACAGAGGAGGCGGCATTGCTTCAAACAGGTTTAATGGTTTTTCGAGACGAAAGTCTTGAGTGTTATTTATTTTAGAGCCAGAATGTCGCTGTATGTTTATGTTATAGGATGAGTGGTTCAGCGATAACAGTTCTGAGTAAACAACAAGTGTTCTTTTTGTTGACGCGTATGGGAGCGGGCCTTGGTTGTGAATACGGAATTGAGGCGGTACGAAATATTGAGATCTGTTTGTTTGTTTTTTTTTGTGATTGGACGAGCTGTTTTGATGTTCGTCGGAAGGTTTAACCGGTTAGAGTGTGATTTTCATTTTTCTATTGGTCAAGATTTTGATGAATTGGGTGTCTTAAATCTGTAATTGGTCATTGAATTGTTGATGAGAAAGATCAAATGATTTCTGGAGAGGGCGTTGAATTTGAGAAGATTGGAGTTTGGGGAGATCGGGACAGTTAGTTACGTTGGAGCCGCCAAGAAATAAGTTCCGTTAGAGTCGTCATGAAGTGAAGTCTAGTTTGACCAGTCAGTTTCCAGTTTAATGAAGTTAAAATGTAGTTACAAGTTTCTTCGGCCGGCTGATAGTTAACTCAGCTCGGCGACGCATTGCGGTGTACAACGGAGCTCCGGCAATTTTCGCTGTTGTTAGGCGGATGTCGATATCGTTATACCACTTTTGGTATCATTTTTTTACATGCAGTCAGATCAGATCCAGGAATTATGCAGGAGTAGAATTTTTTGTGTTACTAGTTCCAACATTCTAGTTAAAGCACTGAGTTGCTTTCATTTTAGTATTTTTTTGATCCTGTTTAATAAACTGGAAAACAAATTCTTTTTAATATTTTTGTTCGAGTAGTGCAGATTTGTTTAAATAAAATCAATTCAATGCTGAATTTTTCTATAAACTATGGGTAACCTGATGTACTTTTATTGTATCTCTTCATAATTAAAGTGACATTAAATTTAGTGAGTGAATTGTGCCTTGGACTTAGAACAACCAAGAAGATTCAGGACTGATAAACAAGGTATTTTTTCTTTGTAAAACTTTTTATTTTCTTTTATTTTGGTAATCACGTAATCTGGTACATCTCTATTTGTAACAACGTAAGAGATCACAGATTAAATTTTTTGTTTCAATAAATAATGTTTGATTTGCAAAATATAATCTTATGATTTGTCTTTCCCTTCTCTCATAAATAAGGTAAGTCACGCTATATTTGCTTTCACACCATAAGTATTTTATATATCGTATATTGACTAGTTTTTTGTTTAATTTTTTGAGTTAGCAATCTTTTCTTTAATGTTTCTATTTGTTGTATATTTTTGGTTCCCATAAGGTAACCAGTGGCGCCCAATATTTATTTACGTTTTAATATTCTTATTTCGATTTTTCTAATTTTTTTTATTTCTAAGCTAATAAGAGCATATTAATAATATCTTGTTAAGAACCATCCCGCATCTCTTCCGATTCTGAGCAACTGAGGACTTGTTCTCCAATTTGTGTAACACGTCACATCTTTATACATATGATATACATACAGTGCTAGTCAAAAGTCCGTACCCCCCCTCGTATCTTTTGAACGGTTATACCTATAATAGTGAAATTTGGATTTGGAGGAAGAAAATAAACGGACGTAAGCTTCTTAACTAGTCATGACAGGTGACGTAATAGTGACAGATGACGTTACAGAGCCACTGTGACCGATAATTTTAAATGGGACCTTATGGCAAGCGATACCTCGTTTGAAAGGTATTGAAAATACCTATTCAGTCATACTAATTTTGTTTAAATTTAAGCTAATTTTGATGAACAAATGAAATAAATATAAGATTGTAGTTTCGCATTTAATTAATAAAAATTCAAAATTCCGCCTATGATTACTTGTCAAACAGGTTGACGTTGACGTAAAAACTACTAGAGAATTAAAAAACGTCAACTTTTTTGCCAAAAAATTCATAGGCGGACATTTGAATTTTTATTAATTAAATTCGAAACTACAATATTATATTTATTTAATTTATTCACCAAAATCAAAATCAACCTAAACTCAAAAAAATTAGTATGACTGAATAGGTATTCTAAATACCTTTCAAACGAGGTATCACTTACCATAAGGTCCTATTTAAAATTATCGGTCACAGTGGCTCTGTAACGTCATCTGTCACTATTACGTCACCTGTCATAACTAGTTAAGAAGCTTACGTCCGTTTATTTCCTTCCTCCAAATTTCACTATTATAGGTATAACCGTTCAAAAGATACGAGGGGGGTACGGACTTTTGACTAGCACTGTATGTATGACATATCAAAATCGTGTCAAATTTAATTTTCCATTCATGTTTCCCTGGCATTTGACGTGTTAATGTTTCAATCCTACTAGAAAAAGTCCCTTGCCGTAAAAGAAGAAGAAGTATTAAGTTGGAGAATATTCTAGATGTCATTAAATAACCTAGAAATGTTTAGTGACGTCTAGAACATGGATATAAACATCACAAACCATACATACTCATAGACGTTTCACGTAAATTGTCAAGGTCAAGACAGCAAATTAGTTACCATTCCAATCCAGAGATGTCGTTGTCAGTCAATTTTCTTGTCATATTTAACAACTGACAGTTGACAATTAAATTCATTTGTTATTTACTTTTTATTTTACAGTTTGTGGTTTAATTATTTTATTATAGTGGTGTTACGTTTTTAATTAGATTTAATCACAATATTGTATTAACCATCCGTTTTTATGAGTAGAATTTTTAGTTTACATTGATCATCACGTGTTGTGTTTCTCCACATTTAAAAAAACAATATAATAGATCCTGAAACAGTTTATTCCAATAGACAAGTGTGTCATCAACATTTCTGGCCTATATATTTTTGGAAGTTTGTAAAAGATTATAAGGTAATATTTATCTAAACAATCATCCTACAAGATTTTTTCAAAAATTTTCATTCAACTCAATATTACACATCAGTGCTTTCACGTGACACATGGCAGTAGTGTTTAGCATTTTGAAAACAAATTGGAATATTTGAAGTTTTCAGTAAAATATTGAATAAAACATTGAATTGTCTTTCTGTTGTTTTAATTTCCTGCGAAATTTCATCAAAAATCCCGCAAAATTTATAAGTTGAAATTCCCACGTAACTAAAATTTGTCAATTTAGTTCCCATTCCAATCAAGAGATGGCGTTAATTCGATCCGAAAGATTAACATGGTCGTGAAACGTCTATAAGTATATATGGTCTGTGATAAACATAGACCATTCCAGGGTGACGTCATTTGACAGCGACTGATGGGCAAAATATTGTAAACAAACTAGGTTAAGTGTAGAAAACCATTGTTTAATTTAAGAATATGATTAAAATACCAGCGTTTTGTTCAGTTTGAAAGTGTTCCAGTAAAGGTAAAAGAGATAAAGTAAGTTTTTTTTTATAATACCAGCCGCATTTAAAGACCGAAATGTTTTAAATCACTATAATCACAATACACTGTAAACAGAACGACGATATGGGCCAAGAAAATTGATTTTCTGATTATACCGGGTTTTTGCATCCCCTACGAGGGTGTCCTATATTCAATATTTGAAATTTTTGTAGTTAAAACCACAGATTTTTTATAATAAAGCGAGAAAATAGCAAAACTAACACCAAAAACACAATTTTTGCCCCTCAGCAACGGTGTCTAAAGTCACGTGACCTGGAATGGTCAATAGAGAGTTGACAGTTTATAGACCAGTTGTATTTGAAGTTTATATGTGTCATTGTTATTGTTGTAAAAGTTATAAAATACATGAAATTATATACATGACAGTCACATGTAAGATCGGGCCGGATTAGCCCATAAGCCTAGCAATTACATAGGTAACTGTGTGTCTACTAGCGTGGCGCTTACTTTATAAATATGTATAATCCAGCTATTGACCTGCAGTTAGGTTAAAGATAAGACAAGAAACAATTTTGGCAACAACTAAATCGAAAAATCTTCCTACGAGTAATACCTAGCAGAATATACACGCTGTTAGAGGACAAAATTGCAATACTTAATTCGGCTTAGAAGTGGCTTGGTGACAAGCGAAGCCTTGTTCAGTATCCAAGTACTAATACAGAGTTGCAGACATATTAATCAAAATGTATACATCTGCGTAATCGATTTTGAGAAAGCTTTTGACAAGGTCCGACATAACAAAATACGAGAAATATTGAAAACAGCTGGATTGGACGACAAAGATTTACGAATAGTTACAAATCTATACTGGCACAAAGTGGCAAGAATAAAAGTTGAACAAGAACTGTCGGATGAAATAAATATAAAAAGAAGAGTAAGACAAGGCTCTATACTACCGCCTTTACTTCTTAACTTGTATTCAGAGGAAATATTTAAGGAAGCTTTAATGGAAACAACCAAAGGTATTATCATTGTGTATATAGGGATAGTTGGTCAGCCCAATAGGAAAATTTGTTTGATTAAAATTAGATGTCCCCACAATTTCTGTCAGGGTCGCAACGTCAAAATGTATAGTAGATATACATATAGCAAATATATAATGTATAGTAGAATGACATTAATTCAATTTCTAAATATATTCTTCCATATATATTATTTATTTTTCTTAATATGTATGCGAGTTGGGGTGTTATGAATAGGATCGTATCCAACTTGGTGTCTATGCATTTTGATGTAGCGAATCTGACAGAAATTATGTGGACATCTGATGACTGTCTCAATTTGAATCAAACAAATTTTCCTATTAGGCTGACCAACTATCTCCCTATATAAACAATGGTATTATTGTGGATGAAGTAACCGTGAACAATAGGCTAATTGCGGAACAATATACCTTAGTGCTGGCTAATTGCGGAGAAGACCTTCAAAGTCTCATGTACAAAATAAGACAAACCTGTGATCAGTATGGACTATGCAAAAATATGCGAATATTCGCGAATGCGAATACGAATATTCGTTACATCACTACTAATATCATATCTTGATAGCACTGAACTACTATGCAACAAAATATAAAAGGCAACTGGTACAAAAATAAATACATCTTGGTAAGTCTTATGATATTATGTTATTCGATGTACAGCTCGACAAAATCATAGTAAAGCACTAACAATTTTAACAAGTTACTACTTTTTTATGTACGACCCTTTCCAATAATTCTACGGTTAGACAAGAGACAATTTACAGCGCTGTAAGAGCAGATGGGTCCCACGGCGAGTGTAGTGGATGACCAGAGTGAGCTGCAAAATATCGCGGAGCAACATAGGATATGACCCGTTTTTCGCGCTTCATTTTACTGCTCTTACAGCGCTGTAAATTGTCGCTTGCCTGGCCGTAGCCTAAATGAAAATTAATTATAAAGAAATATGTATAAGAAACTAAATTTAATTATAATTACAAGGAAATATAGTACGGATCTGAACTAATCAGGAGATTCGAGTGAAATAAGCTCTTCAGAGATGATTAGGAATAATGTTTTTTTTTGGCTCCAAGGGTTAATTTTTGGATATTTTGACAAAGGTTTAAAATTGGAATGTTAAGAATAGATTCCTGTGTTGCAGATTTCGATTCAACTTACTGCGGAGAGATTTTCGAGAATATTGGCAAATCATGTTTTAACGTTAGCAATAAACAAGAAACTATAAATAAATACTTTATGTTATCTCTCGGTTTCTACATCGGAAGCCGTTTTCACAATACAATATTTTAATTTGCTTTTTAAATAAAATTATAAACCTCGACACCGTAAGGTACAAGAGGACGGCTTAAGTAAGTATAAAATTATAAAATAAGGTGTATATAACAGATTATATAAATATAGTAAGTTTTTAAATTATTGTAGTGTAAATGTTACATGATAATCATTAAGTCCTATCTACCAGTAAAATCTACCCATTGCAGATTATATATAAAATAAAACAGACTAAAGTTTATTTCATTACTGAATATATAGCAAGAGATGACAACAAATCACAGAATAATAATAAATAAATATAAGTACTTAATC
Source organism: Diabrotica virgifera virgifera (assembly GCF_917563875.1). Lineage (NCBI taxonomy): Eukaryota > Metazoa > Arthropoda > Insecta > Coleoptera > Chrysomelidae > Diabrotica > Diabrotica virgifera. The sequence goes on along the minus strand of NC_065449.1, from coordinate 57,815,659 downwards.
AGATCTATATAATATAATAGTATAAATCCCGATGCACATCATCCACGTCATGTCATAACAAGTGACGTTACGTGAACCAACACAAAATATTTAAATCATAGGTCTTTTCTTTCTTGGAATCTTTTAGCCAAGTAGTACACTGGATTTACAGCCACTAGACATATTTCATTATAGAGTAATGAGTGCTCTAATAACCGGCAAAATAACGCAAAAGATGGAAAACATATTAAGTTCTGAAATGAAAAGAGATAAAACTAGTAGAAGTGGGAAATTATCAATAAAAACTTATCAATTTATCTTACAAAACTAATTATCAATAAATTTACATTATATTGATATTTTCCCACCTTTAGACGTATCGGATGAGTTTGACAACTGCCACTGTGACAGAAGAATTTTATCAAATTGACGAAGGGAAATTATCAGTAGTAATTGCACAATAGCTCTAAAATTCTATATTAATTTTAGAGATCGAGTGCAATTTGTTGCGATTATTTCATGAATAAAACTGTTCAAAACCAAAATTTTATTGTAATTTATTTATGTAAGTACAAATTAGTACAATTAAACACACAGTTGTTATAAATATTTAATGGTTGAAAGTCATCACTTTTATAATTTTTAAAACATTAATTGTCATTAACGTCACTGAATGTATTTTTTCATAGCAACGAAGGGCATCTGACGTAATATACTTGACGACGGGAAATTATCAAAAATTATCAGTTTAATTTTTATTTTTGTAGCTTTCTATTGGTCAGAATCTCCTATGAATGAAATAATCAATATAATCTAAATGTTCTAGGTTTCTATTGATAATTTCCCACCTCTACTCGTTTCATCTCTTTTTATTTCACAACGTATCATGTTTTCCGTCTTTTCCGTTATTTTGCCGGTTATTAGCGCACTAATCACTGTATATATGAGTAGAAATAATATTTGCAAGATTTCTATTAATGTAAACTGTGATTGAACGAAGGTGCCATTTTATCCTAAATTGGTAATACTTATTTGACAGTTGCGATGTTGACACTTCAGATGTGTTTTTATTATCTACTATTAATTAAAGTCTGCTCTTTTTAGAACAAAATTAGTGTGATTTCATTCCAAAATGTCACATAAGAAGTTAAATAGTCGTTCTACAGAGATGGTAAATAGGAACGTGATAATGCCGGCCCTATTTTACCGTTGACTGCTGCCAGGGAAGTATGTAATGTATATGGTACATTCCATATCAAATCACTCAGGCAAAAAATTTTGGATATCCGATTTGTCTGAAAATTGGTATATAGCTTCTGCGGGACGTAAAAATAAGATATTTAAGGTCAAAAAATCTTCTTTTTTTCTCAAAATGTTATTTTATGCGATTTTACAGTGATTTGGTATTTATTTAAACAAATTTGCATTTTCTGTTACAAAGTATCAATGAAAAACATAATATTTTAATAGAAGGGACTCAAAAATGTCATTATATGGCATTATAATAAGTTATTTTGATTCAAAACAAGGTTTTGATAAAATTTTATAGTGTAGAAAACGTTAAAATACCGTTTTCTACATTTTTCTAGATTCCCAAAATACATCATCATCGATTTGGCTGAAAATTTGCCCACAGATAGCCAAAACATAGGACTTTAAGTAGTTAGAAGGATTTGAATTATATTACAATACCAAAAATGTTACATGCAGTAATATCAGACTCAAAAGTATATTAGTCCAGTCGGAATAGCATTTGACCTTGCATGTCGAACTGCCCAAAATTTTATTTTTCTAATCTTTAGGAGAGTCAATAGTAGCCTCAATTTAAAATCACGAATGAATTCCTCCGTTACGTTAGCCGCCATCTTGATTTTAAAGGAGAACTTGTTTTGCTCAATATCTCCGCCATTTTTAACTTTTCGACAAAAATGGTAGAAACTGAAATTGTTCCAAATAAATCATATTTACAATTATTACAATTTCTTTTTAACAATTTTTGTCGTGAGGTCGATATTTTCGTGTTAATTTTACTTACAGTAGACGCCTATATTTTTGACTATGATATTGCATGCAACTTTTTTGGTATTGTAATATAATTCAAATCCTTCTCACCACTTAAAGTCCTATGTTTTGGCTATCTGTGGGCAAATTTTTAGCCAAATCGATTTTGATGTATTTTGGGAATGGAGAAAAATGTAAAAAACGGTATTTTAACGTTTTCTACACTATAAAATTTGGTCAAAAACTTGTTTTGAATTAAAGTAACTTGTTATAATGCCACATATTGACATTTTTGAGTCCCTTCTATTAAAATATTATGTTTTCCATTTATACTTTACGATACAAAATGCAAATTTATTTAAATAAACACCAAATCACTGTGAAATCGCATAAAATAACATTTTGAGAAAAAAAAAGAAGATTTTTTGACCTTAAAAATCTTATTTTTACGTCCCGCAGAAGCTATATACCAATTTTCAGACAAATCGGAGATACATTTTTTTTGCTCCAAAATTGAGTGATTTGAAATGGAATCACCCATATACATTACATAATAGTTAATTATGTAATGTATTTTTTATATGTTTGTGTAGATGCTTAAAATACGTATCGATCAGAAAACTGAAACTTGTATAAACTGATTGATTAACATTGAAAATCTAGTTGTAACAAAACATTCCAAAGCAAATAAGTAATGATAAATACTTCTTTATACTACACAAGCGGCTCAAATTGTTTTTAACAGAAGATTATTACTGAATTCTTGTTATATATTTCTAATTTTTTATTTATATACATTGATTATTAATTTGTTTTGTTGTATAATCCACTTTTACAATAATTATGTGCTATATTTGATTTAAAATGAATTCAGGAATTTTTTTTGCAATTTGGCAACAATGTCAACTTAGATCTCTGACGTAGATAATGATGTGCATCGGGATTTATACTGTACCATATATAACCTTTCCTCGAATTCATACTTTAGGTAAGGTTTGGGAAATAGCCATTGGGACATCAAATTTTAAATTTAGAATTTTTTCTAAAATCATTAATTTTAGATTAGGTTGATAAATGAACTATTCATTTTTTAATCAAAAATTACATTTTTTCAGCAATGTAGTCAACACGGTGAAGTGTTCTTTAGAAAGTAATTGAATACTTTAAACTTATACATATAAAAAAATAAAAAATAAATTAAAAAAATAAAAAAAACTGAAAATTTTTGAATGTGAATGAAAATTAATTTGACAATTGTTCCGATTTAATTAGACCACTCCAAAATGTTTAAAATTAATTTAGTCGTATGATGTTTCTTTTAAAATAACCCGTTAATATCTGTTTTTTTTTGTAACATTTTAATCCTGTATATCAGAATTTCCCAATATATTTAAAGGACACCGCACGCATCTTATGAAAAATGTAATGCCACTCAAATGCAATAAAATTTATACGAAGAGATTCGTCTGGAAATCACAATCATTTCATATCATTGCGCCAACTTTGAATTTGGACTAAACGGCGCAAATTGATATAAATAAAACTAAAATCAAATGGGTATGCACGCGAGTTAGAGTGAGAAAATAGATTTTGTGTATAGGCAGTTCATAAATCTTTCTGCAGGTATTAAGGCAGAGGCTTACCCTTATCTTATAGATAATGAAGTAGGTATGATTTGGTACGTCGTACCAAAGTACATATGTAGTTCTTCTAATCGGCTTCGCACGCTGGGTTAAGTTGTTTTCAATAGCGACTAGGCTAGTATTTATGAATATGACAGTTTTATGGACTTTAAAAATGTGATTACCATAAACTTTACGCCGTTATTTAAATTTACAGTTGGCGCAATGATATGAAATGATTGTACTTTCGATGCGAATCTATCCATGTAAATTGTATTGCATTTGAGTGACATTACATTTTCCATAAGATGTGTGGGGTGTCCTTTGAACAAAAAAAATTTAGATTTTAAATTACAAATTCCATGTCGCCAACAAGGCCTCGTAAGTACTAGTAGTGATTATTGAAAAAGAGAAGTAAAAGTAAATTTAAAATTTGACGTGCCGCAGATTTTTTTTGTTTTTGCTTAAACCTTATCTAATCTAACTACACGTTCTGGTTTCCAACCAAACGTTGACCCCACGTGTAAATAAGTTTTAAGTTAAGGAAATGGTCGACATTACCAATAACAAATTATGTAGCAAAGTGCAAACTATCGAACAGTTTGACTTTATCAGGAATTGCGGCAGCTTCCAGGGGAACTCTCACCATGAGCTCTCTTAGGGTACTGATGAATGATATCTTTCTGTAAAACTTGGAACTGAAAAAATACATTAAGTAATTGCTATTACTACTACTATTAGTACAAGTTTAATTACTATTCAATACTATAACTTTTATACTATACTGAATTCGCTCTATCAAGATTCACTTTGATACTGACGTTAATAATTTCTTTTTTTTTTGGGAAATTCAGTTGTCAGAAGTGACTGGAAATTACTACACAACCAACGCACCCGCTCATAGCCAATATTATTAATAGTAAACAGACATAAAAATAACATAAACCTTACGCCAATCAATAATAATGTATTGATAACAAATGCGAAAATTATTTATTGTACAAAATAAAAATATTTTGTAGAAATAAACTCCACAAAATCTTATGAGATTAGTAGATACTCCCACTATTTCTAATAATTCTTCTTTTTTTAATGAAAGATTAAGTTGATTTGAGCAGTAAATAGTGTGCGGTAGGAATTTTTCTGTTGTATGTTTCCTATTCCGAATGTGTCAAAGTGAATCTCGGTAGAGCAACTTCAGTATAACATTATTTTTCTTGAAATTTTCATAGCATGATATTGATCAACTACTTAATTTCATACGTTATAGTTTTTGAAGTTATACTTGTGCTATACTTTGTACTATATGTGCGCGAATTCATGAAAATTATTGGTGCTACGCGCAGATGAAACGTTATACGTTTGCTCTGATTGGGTATTACAATGACCTGTCAAAAATTGTTCAATATGGCGGCTATGGGTAAACAAATGTTATGTATTAGTGTTTTTATTGTTGTGAGGACAGAGACCACAATAAGTTTATAATTATTGTAGTGACTTTTTAAATAGTTTTTAAAAGCAAGTTACTGTTGTAACAGTAATTGTAACTGTTTTAGTATTGTAATAAAAAATTATATACCTTTTTGGAAAATGTAAAATGTAACTAGCAGGTAATGCTTCGACTTACATAATTTGATTACCAACAAAATTTCTACCAATCTTCATCTAATATATTGTTTTCTTACTCTATGTTTTGTTGTGTTCTAATATTTTAATTCCACAAAAATCAAACTAATTTGATTAAATTCAGACTATAAGCAACTATCAAAAAGTCATAAAACGTTCAGTTGGTGTGTCTTCCCACATCACTGATGTGTCATATGATCGAATTTTAACGTGCCTTGATTCACAATCTAACGACCCTAATATTCACGGGTTCGATCCCCAATGCAAATTTTAATTTTTTTTATACATTTGATGATTGTAAGTAGTATTATATAATTTTTTTTCCAGAAAATACGTATTTAGTTAAAATTTTCGCCAACAATTGTTCAGAAATCATTTCTTTGTGGCATTTTCAATGTGTTTGTGTGTGTTTTATTCTTTTATTTTTTTAATTTTTGGTATTGTTTTAATAAAAATTTTTGGAAAGTAGTAAAGTATTAAAATTAGTTTAATATTTAAATAAAATATAAATAAACTGTTTAAAATACATATATTAATTTCGTTAAAATCATATAATTATTGAAATATAACTTCTTATGTGCGTACAAAGTACACACACATTCTTTTTTTACTACAAAAATATTTTTACGTCCTTCAAGATTTCTGACGTCAGAGCATTGCCAAAACACTAGAATATGACTTTTCATCATGGCCATCTTACCTTGTACAGTGAGAAGCTAGGCATCGTTACTTGTCAGAGATATTTTTCTTTGTTCTTGTTTACTGTACAATCTGTAGTGGTATGCGCAAACTTGATATGTCCGATTTTTTCAAAAATTAAATTATTTGCTTGATCTGTTATTTAGTAACATTTCTTCAAGTTGGCCGAGTTTAATGTATCTGTGGTGAAGGTAAAACTATTAAAAATCAGAATGAAATAATATGATATGTCAGCTGTGGTACTAGTTAGATACGGCAGAAGTTGATATGTTACATATGGCTATGGGTAGACACTTAATGTGTCACACACATATTACGTTTTACCACTTCAGACATTCGTAAACAAAGCTTAAGAAAACAACTAATATGTCACATATCATGTTTTGTCAATCTTGTGGTGTTCGTTTTTTGGTTGACAAAACATGATATGTCATACTCATCATCATCATGCAACCTCTTCCGTCCACTGCTGGACATAGGTCTCTCCCATTTTTCGCCGCTCTCCACGGTTCTGTGCGTCTTGTTGCTATCGATTTTTCTATTGAGGTTTTTACTGTTTGTAGGTGATCGTTTGTTCCGAATTTTGAGCGGAAGCCAAGTTGTTCGCAGGGCTGGTAGAAATCTAACTTTTTTCTAGTCTTGTCGTAACTATTCGGGTAAACATTTTATAGATGTGGTTCAATAAGCTGATTGGTCTATAGTTTTTTAAGTGCGCCTTGTCTCCTTTCTTCTGTAGTAAAATTGTTACTGCATTGTTCCATGTTTCCGGTATGCAACAATCTGTTAGACAAAGGTTAAACGCAATTTTGATTTTGGTTGAGAAGGGCACGTCCGCCCATCTATATAGCTTCTATTATGACTCTTCTCCTGTATATATGTCATACTATTCTGAAGAAAATCATGAAAAAAGGTATTCACTAAACAATTAGCTAATTGCAGTTAATAAATTTCGTTGTCCAGGTAATGTCGTAAGTTGAAAAACATATTGGCAATTCACTTTGAAAATTTCAAGAATTTAAAGAGCCTTTCAAAGTTTCAAAATGCTCTACCGAAAAATTAGGCTAGATTGACATATCTACTATTGCCATAACGGTACAGTAAATAATATCTATAATTCTTTATTCTAATTCATGATGTCAATCGATTTTCATTACTTGAAAATATTACCATAGTGTATAATCAATAAAATAGATCATTTAATATTTTAAGTGTTACGTTTAAGGGGTTACATAGGTCTTGCGAGTAAAAAAGTGAAATTATATCTCGAAAACTAAAAATTATTTTTATTTATAATTGAAACGTAAAAGTATCTATAGTACTTAAGGTACTCTCAAAAAAATTTTCAGCCAAAAATATTCATTTTTGTAGAGTTGATTGCAATTTTTCGACAACAGCCCTTTTTCTTTGCGGTGGGCAGCATAATTCAGTCCAGTCTCATCTGAATTCAAAATATCAAAAAGTTTCTTGGAGTTTATACCTCTGGCTAGTGAATGAACGAAGGAATTAAAAAAAAATGAAATTTGTAGATTTTACATGTTTAAACACATTTTCGACCCCAATTTTTCTTATTTTTTCAAAAATGACCATTTTTAAAGTAGTTTTTTTTATAAAACAAAAACAACTTCACCTAATAAAAATTCCTTCGTTCATTCACTAGCCAGAGGTATCAACTACAAGAAACTTTTTGATTTCAGATCAGACTGGACTTAGTTATGCTGCCCACCGCAAAAAAGGGCTGTTATCGAAAAATTGCAGTCAACTCTACAAAAATGAATATTTTTGGCTGAAACTTTTTTTGAGAGTACCTTAAGTACTATGCTTTTACATGTTCCAATTATAAATAAAAATAATTTTTAGTTTTCGAGATATAATTTTTTTAAAAAGTCACTTTTTTACCCGCAAGACCTATGCAACCTCTTAAATAATGATACAGCTTTCAAATGAGACTATTTGACTAAAACAAAATTAAAGCGTCTTTGGGATTAAGTAAGTAGGTTTTTAAGCCAAGAGTTGTGTCTACTTCTTGGTCCCCGTTTGCTATTGATTTTGTCTTCAATTATGAGTTGGAGCAGTTCATACTTTTGATTTCTTACGATGTGACCAAAACATTGTGTTTTCCGTTCTTTAATTATAAGCATATCTCTTTCCTTGTTAATCCTCTGCAAGACTTCCGCATTTCTCATATGGCTCATGTAGGATATTCTGAACATTTTACGGTAGCACCAGAGTTCGAATGCTTGCATTCTTTTTTGTGTTGCTTCTGTCACTGTCCAAGCTTCAACATCATAGAGCAAGGTGGAGAAAACATAGCACTTAAGTATTCTAGTTCTCAATGAGATATCCAGCTGGCGGTTGCATAGAATTTTTGCATTTTGTAAAACACTGTACGTGTCTTTTCCAGACGGGTTCTTATCTCTAGTGAGTGGTCTCAAGTTTCATCAAGGTTACTTCCAAGGTACGTTATATTTGTTACTCTTTCCCGATCTGTTCCGTCGACATTGACCTTCACCCTTCTGTTTTGGTGCTTGCCGATGACCATAGTTTTTGTCTTCTTTGTATTCAATTCTATTCCAAATTCTCTACAGGCTATCGTTATTCGGTCCATTAGGCGTTGCAATGCTTCAGCATTGTCTGTCAGAATGACCGTGTCATCAGCATATCGCAGGTTATTTATACATTGTCCGTTTATAATTATACCATCCGAGGTGGCTTCTAAAGCTTTCTTAAATATCTCCTCAGAGTAAACGTTGAACAGCAAAGGTGACAGGACGCATAGAGGTTTGAAATGATCCTTAAGTCTTTATCGTCGATATTACATGAACTTAAAATATCTGTTTGCTTATCATGTTTCTCCAGGTCAAAAGCTTTCTGAAAGTCTATAAAACACAAGTATACATCGGAATCGACATCTCTACATCTTTCAACTAGCACACGTATTGAAAAAAGTACTTCCCTTGTTACGAAGACATTCTTAAAACCAAATTGAGTTTGATAGAGGTTTTTTTTATTTATTTATGCCTCAACCTCAAAGGGTCATTGGCGCAATACAATTAAAAGGTTTACAATTTATTTAGTACATTTATAGAATATAAGTATCATGTCAAATTGTTCATATCAGTTCCGTCACTTAATATTGCTTGTAAGGTGTCTTGTAGTTTATATTGAAGTCTCTCCATGCAATAGAGAGGACACTCCAGTAAAATGTGGCGAACACTGAGCACAATATCACAAACGTAGCACTGTGGTTTTACTTCACTCTCCAGCAGATGTTTATGCGTGATGGCGGTGTGGCCTATTCTCAGACGAGAGAGAATGGTTTGATGTAATCGCTTATTTGGGGTTGATTTCTAAGGTAGTACTGAATGTTTTACTTCTCGCAATTTGAATGTTGATTCCACTTCGTTTGCCAAGCATTGATTACCAAGTTCTTGATTACAGGTTTTACATCTGGATGTGGAATGCTTCTGATTTCTACAGATTCCGTGCTTAATACTGCTAGTTTTGCCAATAATCTACTTCTTCATTACTAGCAATTCCGATATGTGATGGAATCCATACAAAGTTGACATTGATATTCATAGTTTGCAATTGGTGTAATGCTGATTTAATAAGTAGTAGACTTGGATGAAGAGGATAAAGGTCATTTAAGGCAGTTACAGAACTTAGGGAATCCGTAATGACAGGATTTTTCATGTTATTTTCTACCACAAAATTTATTGCGTTGAGGATAGCAGTTAACTCGGCTGTATAAATGGAAGTTAATTTCGGGAGTTTAATTAATATTTTAGTTTTATTGAACATAAATGCTGCTCCCACTCCCTCCATGGTTTAAGAGACATCGGTATATATAAGATTTTGATTACTGTATATCTTGAGTTCTTAGAGGGCATATTGATATAGTACTTTGGGATGGTTATCTGTTTTTTTATGTATGGAGAGTGTGGTATTTATAGTTGGGATAGTGATAGTCCAGGGAGGAACAGTGTTGACAGTTGGTAAAAAATACATATCTGGAAATTTGAATTCAAGCTCATTGAGATATCTATTGACCCTTTCATAAAAAGGAATTTCAAGCCTAGAATGTCTTGTAAAAACCTTTTTCAAATTCGTTTTCGAATTCGGTGTTTGTGTCTGGTTGTATGAATTCAAGTATTTTGTTTCGAAGTCTGGTGCATCTAGCTTTTGATTTCTTATTTGGTAAATTTTCGTGTAGTTGACTTAAAAGATTCGATAGACTTTCGAGATTGTTTGTATAAGTTTTTATTTAGCTTATTGGGTTAGGGGTACCATGAACATTTTCCAATATATCTACGAATGTTTCATAAGATATTGAATGTGTTACTGAAGTATGGTCATATATTAGTCTAGCTGAATTTTTTATATCTTTCATTACTTGAATTGATCTTGTATCTGTGATTGAAGACTTTGGCTTTTTTAATTTTGGAGCTGGAAAGGAGCTATTTTCTGGAGTATCATTTGGGGGAGGGCTTATAATTTCAGAAATAGTTCGTTTGTTTAAAGGAGGATCGTGTGATATTTGTTGGGTGTCAGTACTTTGTGTAGCATGTGTAGCGGGTAAAATATGAATATTAGGTTTAGTCGATAGTGTAGGAGTAAACGACGATATATTTTGCGTTCGGGGAATGTATTCATTGTTTATGAATATGTTTGATAGAGGTTGATATCAGTTAAAAATTAAAAATAACAACATAACAAAATATACCTGTTTTGCTTACCTTATAAAAGGTTTTGCCATAAATAACATGGTCTTTATCCACAATGTGGGATGTACCATGTAAAGATGACTAAGATTTTTCCTTAATTTCCGACCAACCATTTGATAACACCTTTTAAGCCATCCGAATGAAGGTAGTTTATTTGCGGCTCCATGAAGATAAATGAGAACATAATCTTCAGTTACCAAACGTTCCAGAGTCCATAAGACATACCTGTTATAAATATAGTTTAAGGTATTAATAATACATTTACGACAACATGTAGTACATTTTTAACATAGATAAGTCGTTAAGAGCGTAGGCGCAAAATTTGCTTCCAATATTTTTTAAATGCATTCATTTTTTTCGAATCCTGAGAAAATTAATAAGTATTTTTAAAAAAATTAAACGCAGAATTAAAGATTACCGAAGGTAGAAAGTCCGTGAAATCTTCTATGTTTATTTTAATAAGTTACAGGGGTGAAAAAGAAGAAAAATTTAATGTGATTTGTAACGAGGTCGTTCCGTTGTTGATCCGGGTAACTAAACCAGTCGAAGAGTTCGCTTTTTAAGACATTTTTACTTGGAATCAAAACATACAAAAGATAAGATCATTAGCCGTAATTATTCGTTAATTTCGTTAATAAAATATATTTATAATCTACGCATCGAGCTTTCTGTTCGAGCCGATGGCTGATATTTTGTACATGAATGAATGATTTTGACGATCGCGTAAAATAGGAATTGCTTCTATTAATACGATACGAATGTATTATAAGGAAAGGGAGAAAAAGGGAAACTCGCTCAGCTCGCCAGATGAAAAGACATATTAGGGATATACGATCACCGCTCGTATAAGGATAGGTGAAAGGATAGGTAAGAGGAAAACTGTCGGATTCGCTCAGCTCGCCAACACAACAGCGGAAAATGGTCGGGAACTACTACCTACATAAACTCACCTCTTGTACCTCGCTGTTGTTTATTATTCTTCGATCAACGCTCCAAGAATAATAATCAACTAATAGGCTTTTCGATTCGACTTTTATATCGTCCAAGACGGTACAAAACACGTTTTACTTAATTCATTGGCGTACTCTAGACGATAAAATTATATTATCGTCACAGATTTTTAATTTCAAATATCTTATTCAAAAGAAACTTTTTAATGTACTCGGTAATGATGTAATCTTTGATTTTGCGTTTAAATTTTTCAAAAATATTTATTAGTTTTTCCGGGTTTGAAAAAAATGAACACCATGTCCGTGGTGACATTTTCCAAATCGAACATTCGTTATCTTTGTCATACAACGCACTCAGTCGAACAGAATGTGGTGATAAGACAGTGACAAACAAGGCTACTAATACTTTGAATTGTGTATTAAATAATATTGATAGTGTATGTCATAAATAATGTATTTAAGACGTGAAATTAATAATTAGTTATTTATTAAGTTATTTATTATTTATAGAAGATCCAAGCACATAATACAAAAGGGTATATTCTGTGATCCAAACATTTTGTTAATAAAGATGTTCAAAATTTATCTAAGCGGTCCATAGTAACAATATTATTATTAAAATCACTTTATCACTTTTCTCTTTTCTCGATTATTACTTTTTATTGTATAGTATATAAATTATTGTAGTCACTGAATACATAGTTATTGAATTATTAATTTAACACGTTCGGTGCCCATGAGGCACGAGTAGCGTCACGAAGATTTTATCAAAGGTACTGATGACGCATAAGTGGCGTCAGTAGTACTGTGTTACTAAATGAATGATTTAAGTACGTGGTACTAGCCAAGTTGCGCTTATTCAAGATGGGCGCCGAACGTTTTAAGCGATTATACAAGTAACGGTTATCAAAGAACATTCAAAAACTGAACGAAATAGCCATCTCTGTGTTAATAACGACTTGGTGACAATCAGCCGTGTGATGGATGACCGAAGTTATCTTTAACGTTTGAGTTAAAGTTAAGATAACTTTCAGGGATAACGTGCCCATAACTATTTACGTAAAATCGGTGTGATGTATCTGTCGCCGTTATGAGATAGTTATTTCTTCAACGTTAAAAAAGAGAAATAACATTTGAATAACAAAGTGTGAAGTAACAAAGAGAACCTTATGTAGAAATAGTAACTACAAGTTGGAGTGAGCGCGAGAGATTGATCGGAACATGCCCCAGGCTTGACAGGATGGGACGATACCCATAAAAGCAGCGTTGCCAGAAGCAGCGTTGCCAGAGTTGGTACAATTGTACCAATTTGATACAATTAACAACCAAACTTTTGATACTGAAGTATCTTACCGTAAAATCCTCCAATTTTGTGATATAAGAAATTTGCTTCAAATAACATTAAACGACGTTTTTTAAGTTTTTGTACAAAATGTGTTGGTTTACTACATTTTGTGTCACTATTTCAGTTATTCCAGTGCATTTCAACTTATATTCAACAATCATATCTTAATTTGATTTTTGTATGATTTTTAAAATTGTATTATCTTTCTATTCTTAAATTACTAGCTTTACTTTTTATTGTTAGTTATTATTTTAATCGTATTATTACCTACGGGCTTTTAATTGTTATTTGAAGACTATTTTTTGATATTTTTAATTTTGCACTGCTTTATATTTGATAATAAATTAATAACATGCCGCACAAAATCCTAGGACAACATGAAGCAGCGTTCTTCGTTGAATATTCACTTGATTTCTATATAAAAACAAGTCAAAAGATGAACTAACCTTACATATCCTTACATAACTACAGAGTTATCTAATAACTTGAGGATTAACGTCTCGTTATAAGTGACAGTTGATATACCAGATAACTCAAGAACTGTCAAGATATAACGCAAGTAGTTAAGTTAAGTATGATACATCACACCAATTCGAGGATTATAACATAACTACAGGATAACTTTACGTTAACGATAACTTCGGTCATCCATCACACGGCTGAATGTCATTGTCAACTAATTTTTATATCTCCATACCAGTGAGAATTTTACTACACGTAATTTGCCGTGTAAAGGAAGAAAAAGTAGGGATAGTCGTAAAATATTTACGCCTACGCTCTTAATAATCACTGCAGAATCACTAGGTTGCATAAGTTGATTAAGTAAAATCAAGTTTTTATATGTGTACTATTTTTATATGTGGTTTAACAGGACGTCAGTCAAAAAGTGGTTGCAAATAACTTTAATTAAATTCATAGTCATTCATTTATGGAACAAAATTTCGTTCATGACTCCGTGCATGTTTTTTTTTATCAAATTAAAGTTAATTTTTTTCAATTACGATGATATAAGGTTGCCTGTAAAAAAATAGCCGAAAATTAGAGATAAAGTGATAGAAAGCTAACGCGCAACGCCATACGAACGTACGTACATACGTACGTACATACTTTCGACATGTTTTTTTTATTTGCTTTTTAGACTCAGGGGGACTCAAAACGTCGAAAAAAAGTGAAATCTGAAAAATTTTTTTTTGCACGATCCTACAACTTTATCTATTATACTATACTACGTATGTAGTATGATAAAGTAAAAATTAAAATATTTAAAAATCTCGAAAAACATCGATTTTTTTCTACTTTCATTGCTTATAACTTTAAAACGATTCATTTTGGAACAAAGTCGTACTGAAATAAAATAAAGATAATTGAATTTTGTATGACACACGACTGGTTAAAAATGTCTTAAGTTATTACTCTTTCTGCAAAATAGCAATAAATACAAAATAAGTGGGCAAAATAAACCTGTTTTTATTCAGTGTTTTTCAACCACTCTGGTTGCATTTAGAATCTTCGTAATTCGCTTAGAATTTCCTTACAGCATACTTAAACTGTCTACCAAATTTCATTAAAATCGACCTGATAGATTTTGCATAATAATTTTACAATCTAATTTTTTTTAAAAAAGTTCAAATTTTTTAAAATCTTTCTGAACAAAAAGTAGACCATTTAGAAGTTTGCTAATTTTTTTACATATACATAGGCACTCTACCTATCCAATACACTTTACATAATTAAAATCGGATTATCTAAGCGGCATCGGCACAGTTTTAAAGTTATAAACAATTTTTTGGCTTATAAACAAATACAGTGAGGACGCTGGAGTCGGAATAAATTCATTTTCTCGAGAATGAGCAGTTCTGGAGATAAATCCCGAAACAGGTCGATTTTTATTTTATTAAATTATAATTTTTTTGGCATATATATCAAACTAGTAACGTCATCCATCTGGGTGTGATGACGTAATCGATGATTTTTTAAAATGAGAACAGGGGTCGTGTGATAGCTCATTCGAAAGGATATTTAATTCTCTATTTCCTAATATAAACATTAACATAATTATTTATACAGGGTGCCCAAATTTTTTTTGAATTAAATTAATTGAGACCAAAAGAAGAATGTATATAATTTATTTAATTCGAAATACATTTTACTGTTGTCCTAAAACAGGAAAAAATGTTTTATTTGATAAATAACTATTGTTTTTCGCTTAATTTAATATTAGTTGCCACCCACCAGCCTCTTAGCAGTTAATTTAAGCGAAAAGCAATGTTTATTTTTCAAATTAACATGTTTTTCTGTTTACTGACTACAGTTAAATGTATTTTGCATTAAATAAATTACCTACATTCTTCTTTTTGTCTCAATAATTAATTTAATTCAAAAAAAATTTTGGGCACCCTGAATAAATAACTATGTTAATGTTTATATTAGTGAATACAAAATTGAATAGCCTTTCGAAAGAGCTATCACACGACCCCTATTCTCATTTAAAAAAATCATCGATTACGTCATCACGCCCAGATGGATGACGTCACTAGTATGATATGTATACCAAAAAATTAGAATAAAAAAATAAAAATCGACCGGTTTCGGGATTTATCTCCAGAGACGCCCATTCTCGAGAAAATGAATTTATTCCAACTCAACCGTCTTAACTGTATTTGTTTATAAGCCAAAAAATTGTTTATAACTTTAAAACAGTGCTGAGGCCGCTTAAATAATCCGATTTCAATTCTGTAAAGTGTATTAGATAGGTATAGAGCCTCTTTAGATGTGAAAAAATTAGAAAACTTCTAAATGGTCTACTTTTTGTTCAGAAAGTTTTTAAAAAATTTGAACTTTAAAAAAAAATTAGATTGAAAAATTATTATGCAAAATCTATCAGGTCGATTTTAATGAAATTTGGTGGACGATTTAAGTATGTTGTAAGGATTTTCCAAGCGAATTACGAAGGTTCTAAGTAGAACCAAAGTGGTTGAAAAACACTGAATAAAAACAGACTTATTATGCCCCCTTATTTTGTATTTATTGCTATTTTGCAGAAAGGGTAATAATTTAAGACATTTTTAACTAGTCGTATATCGTACAAAATTCAATATCTTTATTTTATTTCGGTACGACTTTGCTCTAAAATGAATATTTTAAAGTTATAAGCAAAGAAAGTAGAAAAAAATCGATGTTTTTCGAAATTTTTAAATATTTTAATTTTTTTTATTAATGTTCCGGGCATATTTGAGAAGGAGCATAGGTCAATTATTATTATTATTGAAGTTGTCATCTAACTTTATCTGCAAAAATCCGAATGCCACCTCGCACATCCAAAAATCGACGTTTATTTACAGATCCACCCTGGTCTACTAGTAGAACGCTTAGCGGAACTATGGTGGGATGTCGGCCAGTAGAAAAACAAAGGAAGAGGTTGATAGACGAAGTGAAAACCGATACTAAAAACATATCGAGGGTTGACAACTGGAGGAGAGCAGCCAGAGACAGAGATACTTGGAGGCGGATGCTGGGGGAGGCCAGAGCCTGACTTGGGCTGTAGCGCCATAAGAGAGAGAGAGAGAGTGAAAAATATTGTTATCATTATCTGTTCACAACATTTATTACGTTTCATTTGCTGCTTCTTTATTGCAGCAATCTTCTCATTGCTCAAAAAATCAACATTTCAAGCACATTTCTGTTAATTTTTTTAAACTATGGTAAAATTATTTTATTTTTAAATTAAATAAACATATTGAGTACAATTCAAACAATATTTAAACAAAATACAAGGCAAAATATTTAAAAAGAAGCCAACGGTGAACATCAGAACTCATCATTGGATCATGTGAAACAAAAAATTCATAAATATTTTATTAGCTTATGAGTTTCCCGAAGTAAAGCTGTCGAGTTTTTTAGTTTTAACGATTTTTTACTTTTTGGTATCACTCAGAAATCAAAATAACGAATATTTTTGTAAAAAAAAATGTGAACATAAACTTATTATTACTGTTAAACAAAAAATAAGCATAAACCAAAAAATATCACGATAGCTTTACCTCACGAAATCTCTACAGAAAATCTATGCAAAATTTCAGGTGGATCGGTCAAGTAGTTTTTGAGTTACAATGTACACCGCTTTTGAAAAAAAGCGTTTTGACAACTTTTGTCAATTTCTCTTTTTTCTGTCAAATCGTAAAGTGATACACACCGGAATATGTTTTTGAATCCCCGAGTAATTTACAAAAGAGAAGGGGAACAGCTGTTCAACGTTTCTCACTACGCTCAAGCGCGCAGCTGCTGCAAAGCGAGTCTAAGGTAAGTAAAATGCTCTATTTCCGGTACTTTTGCTGCGATCAATCTGAAATTTTCAGAGAGTCTTCTTGAAGCTATGTACTTTAATTTAAAATAATAATAAAAAAAGAAAATTTCAAAATTCTTAAACCATAACCACCCTAAGTAGAATGTTATTCTAATAACTTACAAAAAGAGGTTGTCCATAACGTAAACATAATCAATTCTAGATTTATCTGGAAGATAACAAGCAGAGAATACGACAATAGCTGTATTTCCTCCAGCCCTCAAGTAACCACCATGACTGAGTACTCTTTTGTATGGTTCTATGACTCTCATATCTATGGTCCGTTGTTCACCGCCAGGTAGTACCATACGTTGCCAGTACCTAGCATGGCAACGTTCATCAGCAGCACTAAGGGGTTCTATGGGTTCAGGGGTAGTGTTTTCTAAAAAAAAACATATTTATTGATTTAAAATCCAAATAGGATTAAAACACAAGACAAAAGGTCTAATAGGCGTGAGGTTTACCCCTAAAAAATTGTAGGAAACTGAGGTAGAATGTTACAAGGTGTGCGATAACATAGTGGCAGACCAGACTTATGTTTTTTTTAATGGAACACCCTGTATTTTATTTTATATTTATAAGTAAAGAAGACATATTTTATATATCTTCGTTACTTCCCCATCACAACAGTATAAAGTTTTGTTATGTTATACAGGGTATTTACAAAAGTTATAACTAGAGAGCGGAATATATGCAAAGTGCATATAGATGCATATATTGCATATTTTCAGACAACAAACACAACATTGCATATTTAAGCTAAACACGATTTATTTTGCATATTTTAAAAATAAATTATATAAAAGTTTAAAATTTTCCTCTCTTAGTTGGAATTTTATAACTTCGATATGAACGAGCTCGTTATTTATCTATCTATCGCTCATTATTATCTATCTGGACTTTCCCATTACTACCTGAATTTAACAATTATGGGTGTTCCCAGAAAAATATTATTTTATTAGCGTAGCAAGTCGTAGGTACCTACCTGCTTTTAAGGGTCTAATATTTATTTTGTCAGTTTCCGGCCAACATTTGTTTAAAGTAAACGTTGTATCGTATTTAGTGTTTTTGAAGTGATTGGTATATACTAAATTTAAATATGTCTACCATTCAAAAAAGTGCTTGGATAAAGTGTTTTCCCGAGTTAAAGCTAAGTGGAGACAAAGTATTTTGCAAGGCCTGTTCCAAAATCGTAAGTTACATTCATTTTTTAAATGAGGAACTGACAAACAAAAGCATCATGTCCCACAAAAGAAATTTTTCTGGAAAGAGTGTTTTTATTCGACAAATTCGCTTTTACTTCTATAAAGACGGACATAGAGAGAAGCATCAAAATACAAAAATCGAAGTCGCGGTATGACTTTCGAAAACATCGAATTTGATCATAAGCGGGTGCATAAAAAGATATCTTACACTGAGTATTCTATTTCGACATACCTTTATAATAACAAGCATAAGTTAAACACTGCACTGATTGTGATTGCAAAAACGGTTCGCATGTTTTAAATAAGATTTTTGCTGATAATGTTTTTGCTAAAATATTAAATAACACAAAAAATACAATTCACAACCATCATTTAATTTTTAACGATAAACAAAAGTCTAATAAATAATATATGATGACAAGTTTAAAATTGATCGACTTTGTCGATAACAGTGTCATTAATAGATATTTTTTACCATTAATCATTTTCCAATGATTGTGTGGATTTAGAAATACATACTAAACAATTTTTTGATCTGTATAAAGTAGATTATAATTATGACACATTATGGTACTCCTTATTTTTCAAATAATATGCTCTTGTAAACGCATAACTTTGATTTATTGGCTAAAGCCACACTAGATACTTCACAAGAAATTAAAAATAATTAACATGTAAAAAATTCACTGTTTTAATCAGATATATTATATTCCCTACTATTGCAATAAAATATTAAAACGAATAAACCAAAACTTGTAGAGTAGTGCTGATTGATACAACAGAGCAATAAAATGTTATTAATTCAAGATAGTGTAAAATATATCGCCGCTTATTCATTTCAGATAGTTCCATCTCTCAAACAAAAACACGTAAAAATATACATCTGGCGGTGAGTCACCCGTCCCAAGGCCCAGAAAACTGTACGTTGACGACAGGCCTTCCCAAGCTTGACCTTCGGACGCTTGAACTGATAGTAGGATGCGCAGAACGGTCTACGCAGTCTGCCGACGCAGGTTGTGTCTGGCTTAGGATCAATTTGCGCCGGGGCTTTCTATGTCCAAACACGTTTTTAGTGATAGAAGGCAAAAGTTGCTAGTTGAAAATTTTGAAAAATATTTGATTATAAATTCATACTATAATTTAGATTCTTAATTTAATTATCAGTTTTTGTGTGTCATTTCATTTGTTTTTATGTGAAAAATAAATATGTATTAAACATAAATGTAGGTTGAATTTTTTAAACATAAATGTTTATATTTAATATATTGTTTTATTTTTGAGTATTTTTAATATGCCTTTGCATATTTAGACAAATTTAGAAAAATACCTGCATATTTGTAGTAAAAGTAATGCATATATATGCGCATATTTTGGTAATGTTGTGTTGCATATATTCCGCTCTCTAGTTATAACCAATTTTCTATGAAAATCGTAACAAGTTCAACTCCATTTATAATTAAAAGAAGCACAATAAGAATGATCTATTACTGCCATATTTTTTTATTGATTCCAAAAACGTATTTTTTGACAATTTTGAAATTCATTTATTTTATTGATTGTCATAGTTTAATATTTATTTAATATTTCCTATGTTTAAATTTATTAGTTTTTGAGATATTTTCATTTTTTAAAGTACAATGTAAATTATTAATTAGGAGCCTAAATTTTTACACATTTTAAGTAAGCTATGATTGAATTGTCTAAAACTGACAGTTCACCACAATTTTTTGTGTATAAACTTACTAAAGAGTTAAGATGAATTTAAATATTGATAAAATGGTAGGTATGATCTGGATATTGGGGGAATGCAATAAAACTGCGTTACTATCAGAAAGAACTTATCATGAACGGTTTCCTGAGAGGCGACAACCTACAACAGCAAGCTTTGAAATATTGAAGGATCAGTTTAACCGTACTGGTTCAGTTATGTATTAAAAACACGAATGAACAAAAAGTAGGTACTGAGACAGAGGAAAACGAAACCAATATGTTACAGGCAGTTACTGAAAAGCCAAATACGAGTATACGAAGTGTTACCAAAGAAAAATAACTAACTTACTACTATGTGCAAAGAATTTTCACAAAAACAGAATGCGCCCTTACCATATTCAATTACACCAAGAATTAATTCAGGAAGATTTTGAAAAGAGAATAGTATTTTGTTTAGACAAAATCAATCAATAGAGAGATTTCTTCGATAATGTACTATTTGAAGATGAAGCTTTAAATATGCTAAATTTGCAGTTAGTCGACCTTTATGGGGACCTATTGGGTTGTGAAGATTAGGTCCTAAAGCCAAAATAAGTAAGTTTTCCATTTTTCACACAATTCCAACAATTGCTTTTTCCGATTGTAGCGCCATCTATCCATAATTCGAAAAAAATGTCTCGAATAAAAGTTACTTATTTTTACGTAAGGAATCCTAATCTGCAATAAAAAATGGGTGCTACTATTTGAGATTTTAAAGTAACTCCCTACCCCATCTCCGTGGGGGGGGGGGGGTCGTGGTCGTGTTTGGTGTCATTCGATAGATTTTTGAAAAATATTGAACACGTATTTTTTAGTTTTTCGATCTAACGTTCATTTCGCGAAATATTCGCTTTTTTTTGTGAAACTTTGTGACTCACCCATTTTCTTACGCCCCGCTCAAATCGTCAGATTTTTTAAATACACACCGTTGTAAATATATGTAAATGTATATATTCCCATTGTTTTTTTATTAAAAACAGAGCAACTATGAATAGATTTACAACTTTGTAATAAATGTTTGTTGTTTAGACAATAATTGTAACAAAGATTTATTTTTATTCAATTTTTCCATTGTAATAAATACATTTTCGAAAAATTTTAAATGAATAAATAGACATCTTAGTAGGTGGCTAGTTGCAACAGTAATCCGAAGGTAAATTACTAAAAACTGAAAGAAATATACATGTATAATAAGACTATTTTACCATCATCCAACTTTCTTGCAAACTCTTCTACTTCTCCATTGAAAACATCTTCAGACTTCAAACTATCAGTATTTGTATCAGCAGAAGAAACATCACTATCATCACTAAGTTGTGTTTGCACAACTTTAATCTTTCTCAATTTGTTGCTCCTTTTATTGTGAGCTAGGAAATTTAAATTACCTAAAAAATTATAACAAAACCTGTCATAATCAGAAAAAAAGTCATAACAAATGTGAATGTTGAAATGAGGATATGATCTATATTCAAATTTTATTCTTTTTGAGCTAAATGTCTTTGTTAACTAGCATCCTATCTATTGGAGTATGCAGTACATTACAAACAGGTGTCCAGTTTTTTTTTAAATATTCGATTGACTCTTCGGTTGCCATTGCAAAGTCTGTAGTGGCGCCTGTGTATGCTCTGTGTGGGCAGTCCTGTACTATTCGTGATGAAAAACAAAGTATCTGACCTCTGGCGGAATAAATTTAAACTACTATAAGTGGTATAAACAAACCAAAAAATTGTTGATTTGAATGGAATTTGGTCACTATTTAGAAAGTTTTAGTAATTTTCAGCATTCTGACTACATTAAAATATTTTAAATCAAATCGGTATTGTTGTACTCCTCAATTTAATGTTTGTTTATACCATTTATATCGGCCATTTTCCTGCATTCGACCTGCCCTCTACATTCCGTTTCAATCGCGAATATGCCTGTTGGTCTGTCTTGCAGCAACTGCAATCACAAAAAGGCGAGGGAAGTTTACCCCCTCTGTAGAGAGAGTTGGCGCATCTTCCAAAGTTTGTTCTGATTCAATTAAGGGCTGCCCAAATCTTTCACGGAGACGTTGTCCAGTAGACTATGGTAATGCGGATCTGTTTTACATTCTCATTCTTCTCTCCATCGGGCACTTAACTCAAAATTAGATTGCTGCAGCGCTTGAACGGATTTCAGGGGAGGTAACCGGGATCTGGGATGGTTTCCAAGAATATTGGGAATATCGTTATGAACTAGAAGTTGACGACTATCCATGATTTTGTTGTATTCTTTATCCAATGCATGTTCGCAGCATAGGTTGGGTGGCGCTATGTTACTAATGGTTAGTGTGACCAACTAGTCCTAAAAATTCGGGGCATTGCCCGAATTACGAAATTGTGTCCCGGCGCCCCGGACAAGGCTTCCGGGCCATCCGGATTTTCAACGTTTTGGTCAATTCTATTCTAAAAATTCACAACAAATTGAATTGTTAGAACGGAATTGAATTGTATTTTTGATGGGATTAAGCCACAATAATGATAATGATATTTTTATATTAACCTAAGGCTGCATGGAAATCCAACATCAGTTGATTGTCTAATTTTTTTCCTGTTTTGAGAACGATTTCCGGATTGGGAGTCGAAATGTCAAAAACTAACAAAGATATAATTATCGTTACAACCAATTGTGGCTTAATCCCATTAAAAATATCATTGTCAACGTAAAAATATTAAATACTTAATCAATAAAATAATAATATTAAAGTTCTATATTTAAAAAAATGGCCCGATTTTCATTGAAGAGTCCCGGATTTCAGTTATTTTTTTCAGCCTTGTCCCGAATTCGACTGAATTGCAGTTGGTCACACTACTAATGGTGGGTAGTAGCCACATTGTGGAGATGGGCATAATTATTGTGCCTTTTATCATACGCATAGCACAGTTTAGTTAGGTGTCAACCAGGTGGGTGTGCCTGTTATTCAACCACACCAGTGCACAGTATTCGTCCTCCGGATATATCAGGCCAAGAGCAGACGATTTTCAGGTTGATGCTGTGGACAATCATGTAGTACCGCAGAGTTTCTTTATTATATTGTTTTTATGTTTTTAGTTTTGCTGATGTTTTCGCCAGGTGCTCTCTGAATGTGAACGTTCTGTCTAGAGTAACTCCAAGGTATTTCGGGTATTTATTCTGTTTAACAGTTTGATATTGAAATACACTTGTAATTCTCTGTTTGTCAGCCTGCTGTTGAGATGAAAAGTTGATACTTCAGTTTTTGTCATACTTGGTAGTCATGTCCATTTCTTAAAGTATTCACTGAGGATGGATAGGTCATTCGTGAGAGTGATTTCTGTAGTTTGTAAAGATTGGTGACTTGTTGCCAGTCGTCAGCATATCCAAACTTTCGAGATTCGGTTGCAGGCATGTCCGCAATATAGAGGCTGAAAAGTAAAGGGACAAGAACGGAAACCTATGGAAGGCCATTACTATATATCCTGTCTATATGTATGCTTTATTGAATTCTTCGAATATATCTAATAGCTGATTTCTTCTGAGTCGTCCATGATACAGTAGATGTAGCTGTATCCACAGTGATAAATTATGGTGTATTTTATGGTTTTGTATGGTGTTATGTACTTTGTATGGTGGAGGTTAATTCCATTTAAATACAAAAAAAATTTAAATTACTAGGTTTTTAGATTCCTCAGGTGTCGTAATGAAGTCAACTTCTCGGACTGTCATTATTTTATTATACACCATGATGGCAGTAAGGCTAACATATTATGTATTACTTCATAAGGTTTGTATACAGTAAGCGCCACCTTACTAGATACATAGGAACATTGAGCTATTACAGTCCTGGACCCTTCACTTGTTGCAATGTTTATTTTTATGTTTAGTGACGTTTAGAATGTCAGAAAATGTATAGATAGAAACTGAATATTAACATAGAAAGTTGAAAGCTGTATTAAATACAACTGATCTAATTTTGATGTTCACAGTTGTCATTTTGTTAAAGTTTTAAAGTACTGTAATATTCTTGGTGTTTGAATAAAGTTATTTTAACGCAGAGTAATAATACTATTAATTGATGTATTTTTGTATGGAAAAACAATTATTTTGAATAATTTCTTGACAGTAACATGACAGAGATGAAAGTCACATCTGAGAACGAACCGGATTAGCCCATAAACATAGCAATTAGGTACCTACCCATGTATCTAGTACGGCGACGCTTACTGTATATTTCCACGTTTATAGTTACGTATTAGTAAATGAGATTATATAATAGTTATCATATACTACTATTACATGTCGGTTTATAACATTTTCCGCTCTTTTCCGACTTTCAGTTGTCTTTACCTCAGCTCTTTGTCTATTCCTTCACTCCAGCTTTTTCTCTGTCATATTTCGTTTTTTCTTTCCTTCTGGTTGCCATTTTAGTTGCCAATTTCCTTTGGTATTCGTTGTTCATTCCTTCTTTGTATATGTACAAACCAGATAAGTTTTTTTGGCGATAAGTAATCCGTGATTGTTCATTTGACTCCCATTATTTCTCTATTGCTAGTGAGTTTGTTGGTAATTCTTTCTCTTCTAGATCTTCCTGCTACTCTTCTCCAAAAATACATTTCCGTTGCTCGCAGCATTGTCAGTGTTCACTCTTTCGGTGGCCATACCTCACAGCTGTATAGAGTGATACTTTTCACAATAGTCTTGTTGTGGAAACAACAGTTAAATTATTTCGCATTTATGTAAATCTCTCTTGTAAGTCTGTTGGGACAATCTGTATTGTGTTTGAATTGAAAGATTTAATTCTCTGAAAACTTGAGTGTTAGTGTTGTGTTAGGGCACAAAAGATAATGGACATTATGGTTGCTGCTTTGGCGTCTTCTGTGGTCGCAAGGGTATAAACATGTGTGGATGCCATGGATACGCTCTTGTTGAGTGACATTCTTACCCTTAACAAAATATTGCAGTTTTAGAATAAAAACTGAGTAGTCTATCGCCAGCCTCTCTAAGGCGAGGTGTTAAGTGTGTGCTCCTCTTTTCTTCGTGAAAATACGTTAAGCTCTCGCAATAATTACCCTTCTCGCTAATTGTCAACACGGAAATTTGTATAATAGACTCTTTATCTCTCTTTCACTACTAAGATAATTTATCGTTAAGCCTCTTATTTGTCAAACTCGTTGTTAATAAATGTTTTTGTCGCTTATCACTTTTATTTCTCGTGTGCACAACCCTTCATGTCGTGTTAATTAGTAACTATAAAACCAGACCAAATAAATTCTCAGAACCAGTAGCTTTAAAAGTTCACTAGTTTGTTAATATCGAAGGACTCCCTGCTTTGGGACATATGCGTGTGGTCCTAAAATATTCACCTATGTCCAATTAGGCAAAAGGTAATAATTAAACCCTTTTCGCCACTGTTGGGGTGAGATTCAATAAAAACTCACACCAAGTCTCATATCCTCTTTTTGTTTTCTTTGCTGATGGATTGGTCCATTGCTGATGGATTGGTAAAACGCTGTTTAACATTGTGATGGCTTTTCTACCTGACATATTTCTTTCTCTTATGGCTTATGGCTTTGTCTAATGTTCCATTGCGCGAAATATTGATACATACCAAGATATTTGTAGTTTACTTAGGTAGTACATACCTAGAGATTTTTGAAACAACAGTTATATAATATAAAATTTATTTTAACCGATTTTTATTATATTTAGGCTTACCTTCTTTTTCATTTAATTTAAGAGATACATTTTGCAAATTCGAACTAAGATGAGCTTCATAAACAGATTTATCATTCTCATATTCAGTATCACTGATAACATCATTTGGAGTCATTTCAACAGATACATCACCCAATATGGATTTTCTTAATAATGAAGGACTACTTGGAAATTCTATAAGAGAACAATTTATTTAACTAAATTTTATGGTTAAATATCAAAAAGTCTTGACTTCCCTACACATTTTTATGTATACGTGGGTTCGATCCCCAATGTGAACTTTTTTTTATTTCTTTTTATACATTTTATGATTGTAAGTATATTTATTAAATAATTTTATTTTCAGAAAATACCTATTTAGTTAACATTTTTGCCAATGGTTATTGTTCAGAAATCATTTCTTTGTGGCATTTTTCAATGTGTTTCTGTTTTATTCTTTTATTCAATGTGTTTTATTCTTTTATTTTTTTAATTTTTGGCATTGTTTTAATAAAAATTTTTGGAAAGTAGTAAGTATTAAAATTATTTTAATATTTAAATAAAATATAAATAAAGTCTTTAAAGTATATTAATTTCGTTGAAATCATATAATAGACCTCATATTGCACAAACTGTACCTAACTGAATATTTGCAACAGATAAATATTTGGACTTGGAATTGGCCACCCCATAGTCCAGATCTTAACCCGATCGAACATTTGTGGGACATAATTGGCAGAAGACTACAACAGCGTTTGCTACCTCCTGGAACCTAACAAGACATAGAAACAGCAGCTCTCGAGATTTGGAATCACATTGATCAAGACCAAATACAGTAGGAAAAATGAAAGAATACCCATGAAAGATCACATCAATCACATATTATTCAGATTATTAATAGTCTATCTCTCTCATTTGTCATTTATGGAAACAAAACAGCAAATACAAAATTTGTGATTGATGTGATCGTTCATGGGTATTCTTTCATTTTTCCAACTGTAGCAAACCTCATTTGAAATATAAAAGTACATATCGTCGGTGATGTGACAATACTTCCTATCTGCTTTTTCGTGAGTTTTTTAGGAGAGACGAAAAAGTCTTTTTAGGGCCACCTCCTGTTTTTATAAGATATTTTTTGACTTTTTTGTAGTAAATTCTACTAGGTAGTTACTATATAATAAGTCAAAACTTACATATGATAACAGAAGATGACCCTAAAAAAGGTTTTTCGTCACTCCTAAAAAACTCACGAAAAAGCAGATAGGAGGTATTGTCACATCTTCTTCTTCTTTGTCTTCTACGGCACTACAGCCCAAATTGAGCCTTGGCCTCCTTTATTTTTTGCCTCCACCCTTCCTTGTCTGTGGCTGCTCTTCTCCATACACGGACTCCTAAAAGGGCTTGTGCATCGCTGTTTACTGTGTTTTCACCGACATTATTTCTTTTATTATCTAACATAAGCTAATGAATCAAAAAACAAAATGTTCAGAAAGCCCTAACACTACAGTTGAGTATTAATTTCAATATTTTATAATTGCTAGAATATTCCACAGGATGTTCCTAAATTTGAGAAAAAACAGTACGAATGTTAGACCCAGTATACAATGGCATTTACCCATCTAGCAACAACATTATTAGAGCGATATTATTAAAGAATAAGGCTATAAAATATCAGTCAAAATCGTTTACAACGACACCGGCTATAACATACAATCGGATATAACGAACAAAACAGTAGGTCCCATAAAATGACATATAAAAAAAGCATTTATATTGCTTATAACGAACAAATCAGTTAAAGCGAACATATTTCTTGGAACAATAGCAGTTGAAATATTGGTTACAACATACATATCTGTACCTCGGAAAGATACAACATCCATTTTTTTCAATTATTATGACCGTTTTACACACTATACAATAAACAATTAATCAGAGATTTTTTCATTTATTATAAATTAATAAATGAAAATAGTTACTGTCCTTGTGGGATCGGTACTCACCGGAGGGACCGCAGACGTTCGGATACAATTAGCGTCTCTTTGCAAAGACAATTACGTCGACTTTGCAAAGTAACAAGACACTTACTCAACACACACACTACACATTACACCTGAGTTAGTGATAAGTTATACAATTACGTGGCTAAAGGTTCTAGTTCTAAACCAAGGCCAGAATCAGAGGAAAAAAACAATTAATAATATAATAAATAATATACTTAAATAACAAATGCATGATTTAAATGACAATAGATACAATGTTCTAATATAATATTGTTTCCACATCTCAATAAATAGCTGTATGGTTCTTTTCATGAGGATTTTTCAGTGCGTCACAAATGATAGAAAAAAAGGTAAGTCCGTGATAATATCAATGAACTGTCAATACGGATGGAATAGGCACAAAGACAACTAATGCAGCCACGATACAAGAGAGAGGTCCTAGAGAGAGACAGACAAGGTGGTGGAAACTTTGACAGGCCGTGTAATTTGAGTTGCCTATATCAACTTAAATCGGGGAAATGGACCTCATATTTTTTTAACTGGGCTGATGGGGCAGTATTTCCAAATTTAAATACTTTTTTGTATTTAAATACGTCAGAACTCTCTTCTTCATTTAAAGAAGTACTGGTTTTAATCTGTCTTTTTGTCATTGTCATTAAGTGATACACAATAAAATGACATATATATCATGGCGCAGTTCTAAAACCTACAAAATAGAATATGCCAAAAGCAAAGACTAAAACCAGTACTTCTTTTAATGAAAAAGAGAGTTCTGACGTATTTAAATACAAATGAAGGGATTTCATGCGGTCAGAATGAGAGCAATAGCCAGGGAAAGAGGGAAGATAATCGCCACCTTTCGTAAACAAACAAATTCATAGTGGTAGACGGTAGTTGAAAGTTGTAGTAATAAATATTTTACATCAAAAGACATGAGAGACTATTTGTAGAGGATTGAAATCTATATTAAAAACAGCTGTTAAAATTGTTCTACAAACATATTCCAAAATTTTGTAAAAAATGTTATTCAGTTTTTAAATTAACATGCCACAGTTAAGTTAGGCCACACACATTGCAACAACGCTTTTTTCGAATTTAATTCTTTATTATAAAGCTTTTTTAAAGAAGTGGCACACGAAAGTTAAAAATATTGAACACAGAGGTGAAACTGATTCAGCAAATTTATTACTACATATTACAATGCTATTACCCTTAATAGACCTGTTGGAACCGTTTCCTAAAAGTGTTTATGCATTGTGGGAGTTTAGTTACAATAGAATAAATTGTATGTATATACCTACGTAAAATTATTGAAAAAAAAGTAACAATAACATAATCAAGGACTTCTTCACTTTATATAAAACACTAATTTAGCATTTAAACAGTTTTAAAACTATTTAACTCCCAAATACTTTAGGAAAGTAGGTATTTGTTTTGATAAATACAAATAACAATTCTGAAAAGTATTTAAACACCAAGTATGGCACTGTGTACTCTATTTATCCCCTAAATACAAAAAAGTGGTTGAATTTTGAAATATGTACTGCCAATCAGCATTAGGCCTTAGCCAAGTTAAAATATAAGTTAAAATATTCAACGAACTGTAAATACTGATTCAATCGGGTCCATTTATATAGGCAACTCAAATTACACGGCCTGTCAAAGTTTCCACCACCTTGTCTGTCTCTCTCTAGGACCTCTCTCTTGTATGTTGGTGTCAATCTTGCTTCACTATTTGAATGGGACATGGCCATTCCATCCGTATTGACAGTTCATTGGATAATATACATTTATAACATTTATTCAAACATGACATTTTAGTTAAATCTGACAGTTGTCAAATTTTATTTGCAATTGGGCATAAAAACAAATCAATTGCCTTTATTGTATTTATAAAATGGTATTTTTTTTATTTGTATAGTCTTATAAATTGTACAGATTATATTCGTAGATATATTATATAATTAGTAAATAATTTTTTTCTATTATAGCGCCATCTATCGACAACTAGAATAATCACCAAACTAGAATAATTACCAAAGTAATCACCGACGTGCCTTTTTTTCTCTCATATACAATTTAATGCGTTAGAAAGAAATCGAAAAACTGTGACGCACTGAAAAATGCTCATGAGAAAAAGCATAGCAATAACACTTTTTGTCGAAAAAAGTTTAAAATTGCTTTAAACTTATGAAAATGGGCGCATTGTATTGTTGTATTTCTCCGAGGTACAGATATTGCCAAGAAATGAAAAGAAAGGTTTTATTAATTTATGATTATGATGGTAATACATCCGGGATGGGTCCAATTAAGTCCGTTAGACACTAATTAGACCTCCTAGGCGGTTCCATGGTATCACAAGACTTTGTTTACATTATTACACCATTTTACACAAGAGGCCAAATGGTGTAATTTACATTTTTTGGTGTTTTTAAAAATAAATAGTGTATGTATGCCTACATTTTATAATACGATTTTGAGAACCCGTTATATTATGAGTATTGTTTATTGACTACCTGTACTCATTCCAATACATATTATTATATGTATGTATGTACATATTTAGATTTACGTAAGTACAATAAACACATATGTTAAATATTATGTGTAATATGTTATAACATATTATAGGTATAGATTAAATTACACATTTTTGCATCAAAAACTTTCGAGCTGACTGTTGCTACCAGTGTAATATCGTTTATAGCAACCTGTTCGTTATAACATATTATATAACCACTTACAGAGAACACTGGCTACAACATACAAAAACCACCAGTCCCCTGAAGTTCGTTATAAACGGTTTTGACTGTATACTAAAAAAATCACTCAAATCAGACATGTTTAGAAAATTCAAGACATTAAAATTGTTCCAATTTTTAGATGGTGTGTTAATTTCTTGGAGAACTGTAGGTTTCAAATGTTCAATCATCTTTTATTAGTTTGACAAATTGATTATATCCTACCTATAATAAACTATTTTACACTATTTTATTTATTATTTACCTGGTAAGTCTGTAGACAAATCTTCATTTTGTCTTTCTCCAGGTTCATACAATTCATTAACAGAACTGTGAGCTTCTGGATGAAAATGCTCCTCATAGATATTAACTTTGGCTTGTTTGGGTATCAAATCTGGAAAGTCTTGTGATATCGGAGACATTAATGGATGAAAATTCGTTGCATTCTTTAAAGTAACGTTTTTATCGACACAATCACTGCCGACATCGTTTATTTCATCGATTAAGACACTACTGGGTACTTGAAAATGGGTTGTTTTTGAGGTATTATTTTGTACATTGTTTCCAAATGATTTTTTGGGAGATTCCATAACGTCCATATTTTTAAGAAAAAGTAGGAATATTAAGTTGATTTGAGTTATATGTAAGATTATCTTTTATTTATAGTGAATGGACATTTCTTATTTAACTTCTTGTAATCGTTTTTGTTATGAATATGAATTCAATAAAATTATTATTATTCTGATTATTGACGTTGACAAAGGTTGACAACTGTTTGATTTCTTCTTCCATTCATTTTATTGGCCTTAGCTGCCAAGACTATTCAATCAGGCGGATCTAGACCTTGGGAGGGGAAATTTGCCTTCCAGGAAGGAGGAACTTCCAATGAAACTCCAACCAAAAGACATAACATTTAAACCCAAACTGTGTCCAAACTACATAAAAGACATAAATAATGGGTGCGTTCGGACGACCACAGCGGCTGGACAGCTGTGCCAGCAGTAGCTGTCAGACGTCACCGCTGGAAGCCAGCCGCTGAGAGATTTACTAAGCTTTCCCTATCACGGCCACAGATCACTTACCTCCTCTAGATGTTCCACGATAACGCTTTGGTTAAATATGAAAAACAGCGCTCCATGCCGCTTGTATCGGAACTAATCCAAGCGGGAATTTCAAAATGTAAATTTGGTGGGAAGAAAACGTTAGGTTAAAATATTTGTATAGTTGAAAAAAAAAATAATTTGGTTTTAAAATACGCAAATTATTTTTAATTTCAAATATACAAAATACCATTTGGGAAAAAATGAGACATGACAACGAATTTTTATTTATTTATTTAATACCAGCAAAACCACTTTGTATATACTTTTTTACAAATCGTATCTTTACAAATGAAATTATTAATAGTTATCTTCCAAATTGAGTTCCAAATACTTCTACAAAAGGGTATCTCAAATGATTGAAACATGTGTGCATCTCTACTTGTTGAAGGACTTTCAACTAAAACAAAAAATTAATATAATTGATTTGATAATAACCATGATTCATTTCACGTAAAATAATTTTTATTAATTATAATATATTTTCAGTAGGGGTTACTTACTTGGTGTTACATTCATTTGCTTCCCTACACACCACTCTGTGTTACTTGTTCTCTAATAACAAATACTACTTGTTGAACTCACCATGCAAATGTAAGCTAGGAATTGGATCTTCCTAGGGATCTTCAAATCACATTCGTTTTGTTTCAAAAACTGTATTTGAATCCATTTTATCTAAATCAGGATGTTTTATTATTGCTAACAATCAGATAAACATTTACAAGATTAGTAAAGATAAAGGCATACTGACAATGATGACAAAGACAATTGACAAATTATAATGACACTCAGACTCAGTGATATAGAAGAAATCTTCACTCCAGGTGCATGGCGACATCTAAAAAAACGTATCATTACTAAAAATGACATTTAGTTTAGTATGACCTTGAGATACCTGCGTGAAACATCTATGTGATCACGGCTGGATACAACCACTCAGCCGATTTCTGCTGACCGCCAGCCGCTATGGTCGTCCGAACGCACCCAATAACTTATATGCATTAAGTTCCCTTCAGTGGCGGATCTAAGGGGAGGGAAAATGGGGAAATTCCCCCCTAAAAGCTCCAAAATTAACCCAGGAGCGCCCTTGGGGTCTGGGGTCCATATGGGTACGCTATGCCCTATGCTATATTTTCAAGCCTCTCACATCTTATCGTTTTAAATGGAGGGGGTATCAGTGCCTTCACACGTTTGCAGAAAGAGTAAATATGACTGTTAGTTTAGTTTAGTATTGAAATTATTTCAGTAGAGTGAACGTGAACGTTTTATTTGCTTTGTTAAAATGGATGACTTTTTCGATGTTCAAGGCTTAAAACTAAAAGATATTTTGAGGTAGGTTCTTAATTATTAGTTTAGTTTTGTGTTTATACGTTATTAACGGTTGAAAGTTTATAAGAATATACAGTTTCATGAATTTATGTTTGTGCAAGTTGCATTTATTTGTAACGTTGTCATGCTGTACCCATATGGACCCCGTGGGCACTTACACTTTTTTTTTTGTTTTAGTCCCGGGTTCTCGCTACAGGAAGCAATAGAAGTTTTTTAAAAGACGATGAAAATATAGCCCCAGAAAAAATCTTTGTTGAACCTCCACCATGTAATGTACTTACTGATGAAGAATCTAGAGACGAGGATGAAGGTGGAACTTTTCAACATTTACCTGGCAAGCAACTTTTTAGCACTCGCAGAGCTCGTTTTTGCTAACGGTCGTATTGGTGGTAATTCAGATGATGCTATTCAAGAACTGTCGACTATTTCTTCATGTGTTTCTCATCAATTACACCAGGCCCCAGTACCTCCTCAATTACGAACAATAATAGTAATAATTATTCAGAAAACATTGACCAACGAAATGTAAATACAATTCCAGAATTTATTGGTCCTTGGTTGGACTATCAAAGAGAAAATTTACAAAACATAGAATATATTGAAGGTGATATATTGAAATATATAAAAGGTGATTTTCCTAGATCGAGTTATGAACTTTTCAAAAATAAAACCCCCATCGAAGTGTTTGATATGTTTTTTACCGATGAAATTGTTGAACACTTGTCTCAGGAAACTACTAGATATACAGCTTTTAAAAATCAAGAGAATCTAAATATCACACACGATGAAATAAAATGCTTCATAGGAATCCTTATTTTGAGTGGTTACAATTTAGTCCCATCTAAACGTCACTATTGGGAGAAGTCCGAAGATATTAGAAATACCTTGGTATCGAGAGCTATTGAGAAGAAATAGATTCCGGTCCATCATGAAGTTCATTCACTGTTCCGACAACACTAAACTGGACATAACCGACAAGTTTTCGAAAATCAGACCTCTAATGATTATGATCAAAAAAAGATTCCTCGAACTTGTTGTGTCGGAAGAAAATTTAAACTTCGACGAAAGTATGATACAGTAGTTTGGAAAACATAGTGCTAAACAGTTCATTAAAGGAAAAAAAATCCGGTTTGGCTATAAGGCTTGGTGTATTAACACAAAAGAAAAGGTTATTGTGTGACATTCGATATGTATCAAGGGAAAAATGCTACAATTCCTGATGCTTATAGCACAAGTTTTGGAAAGGCTGCTTCCCCTTTGTTAAACTTTTAAACGAATTTCCTGAACCAAAAATGAAGTTACCGTATCATTTTTACTTCGATAATCTCTTCACTTCAGTAAATCTATTCAACTTCCTCAGATTTAGAGGCTACCAAGCTACTGGTACAATGAGAAGTAACAGAATTCCTAAATTAGAAGTAAGAGAACCGAAGGCTCCTATTAAAAAATCGAAGCAGCTGGTTAAAGAAAGAGGCAAGAAACAAAAACTAAATCAAACGTTAAAAACATCTTTCCACAAGTACTAGATCCACAATTATTAAAAACCAGAGGACAATACTGTAGCGCCATAGAAAGAAAATCAGGTATGTTTTTTGTTAGAAGGAAAGACAACGATGTTGTATCAGTAGTTTCAATATGTCATGGTCTTCAACCTGTACGCTCTGTAAAGAGATATTCCAAGGAACAACATAAAAATATCCAAATACCGCGGCAGTTTGTAATAGGAAAATACAGGGTGATTGATTAGTAGGGTAAAGCTCAATAGCTCCGCTATAGTAATAGATAGCAATAAAAGTTAATAACAAAAATTTTAGCCACCTTTGAGCTTCACATTACAAAATTAGTTAGAATGTTACAGGGTGTTCGATAACACAGTGGCAGACCTAACTTATGTTTTTTTAAATAGAACACCCTATATTTTATTTTATATTCGAAATCCTGTTAACTTCTCCATCATAAACATATAAAGGTT
This sequence comes from Diabrotica virgifera virgifera, assembly GCF_917563875.1. Classification (NCBI taxonomy): domain Eukaryota; kingdom Metazoa; phylum Arthropoda; class Insecta; order Coleoptera; family Chrysomelidae; genus Diabrotica; species Diabrotica virgifera. The sequence goes on along the minus strand of NC_065449.1, from coordinate 57,780,599 downwards.
TGTAATGTTATACAGGGTATTTACAAAGTGATAACTAGACTTAAGCAAATATGCAAATTGCATATTTTGCATAAAATATGCAAAAATGTCAAATTTTGCATATTTCTATAAAAGTATGCATCTTCTTCTTATGGTGCCTATCCGTTACGGATGTTGGACACTAACATGGATATTCTGACTTTGTTGACTGCTGCCCTGAAAAGTCCGGTAGTGGTTAAGTTAAACCATTTTCGCAGGTTATGCAGCCAGGATATTCTTCTTCGTCCTGGACCTCTTTTCCCATGCACTTTACCTTGAAGTATGGTCCGAAGTAGGTCATATCGTTGTTCCAAAGTATGCATAAAGTGCATATATCTTGAATTTAAGTATATAAATATTCATGAAATAAATCAACGAAGAGCTTGGAAATCAGAAAATATTTTGTTTTAATATCTCTAGATATTTATTGTAGTTTTGTCCTTGAATAAGGGTTCCAAAATCTGTTAGTTTATACCTCTAGGTAAAAGTTATATTTTCCCCCATTTTAACTGCCCATAACTTCTAAACGACTCAAGATAGAAATATGCGGTTTTCGCTGAAATGTTTTATTTTAGTAAAAGTTTTGTTTGAATGGACTGAATTTTTTATATCGCTTTTTAAAAAAATGGCGGATTTTTGAAAACAAAGTTTTTTTAGTAAAATACCCAGTATATTTTTTTTATAAATTGAAAGAACGGTCATTCACCTATCCAGCGATATAAAGTATTTTAAAATCGGTTGTCAAATGAGTGAGAAATTAATTTTTAAAATGAGAGATGCAATGTGGAAATCATGTAACCGAATATCAGTAATTTGCTTAGTCATTTTATGTTATTTAGCTATGTAATATCCACTTTGCATCTTTCATTTTACAAAATATTTCTATCTTGAGCCGTTTAGAATTATTTATACACAGTTAAAATGGGGGAAAATATAAGTATACACCCGGTATTATTGTGAATTTCAATTTTAAACTGCCGAAAATAAACACTCTGTTTTCTCGTACAGTAGCCTTTAGTTGCGTGCTTCTAATTTAGGCACATATCATTTTTTTCTTAGATAAAGAGAAAAAAACCAAGAATCTCCTGTAAATATTTGGGCGATCTTCCTGCTTTCACAATCATATTATCTTCATATTTTCAAGATTCCTGACTTTAATTGTTATGCAAATATATACCAGGTCCTTTTTAAAATACTTAGTTCAAGTACTAGGTGGGACATTTTTAGGAACCATTTAATTTGAAAGCAAAGATTACCGTATATTTGAAAAATGTCTCAGTTATATCAGTTTATGTAGAAAGAATAGTTTTCATGTACATATTATTATAATTTAACAGCTATAGTATAAAAAATTTAAACAGCTTTTTATCATTTAGGGTAGTACAATTCGAAGTAATATCATTTATTTGTTAAAATACTTAAATAGATAAATACCTAAGCTTAGTTTGTAAAATAAATAAATGTTAATTACTATAAATTATGAAGATATATTAAATATTTTTGTAAATCAAACGATACTACTTTCCGAGTTAGTTATATATACTTTTTTTATTTTTATATGCATATTTTTTAGATAAACATGCATATTTTTGTGTAAAATACTGCATATTTATGCGCATATTTCATATGTTTTTATTTGCATATTTGCCTAAGTCTAGTGATAACCAATTTTGTATGAAAATCGTAACAAGTTCAACTCCCTGTATAAATAAAAATAAGCACAACAGCAATGGTTTATTAATGCCATATTTTTTTATTTATTGTCAAAATTTTTAAGAATTATTGATATTGCTAATTTTCTTTGTATCAAATACAGGGTGAGTCAAAACGCAAGTACATTATTTTCTCAGTAATGTTAAATGGAACACCCTGTATTTTATGTCATTATTGAAAAGTAACATTAACGTACTTTAATTTTTATATAACATTCCCTATGCCCAAATTTATTAGTTTTCGAGATATTTTCATTTTTCAGAGCAAATTATTTTAGGTGTTTAAATTTATCTAAATTTTAAGTAAGCCATGACTGAATTGACAATTGAAGATTACCGATTATCAATCCGGTAATCAATGTAACACTGTAGCAAATAATAAGAAAAAAAAATAATTTATAAATAATACATTTTACAAACAAAAACACAACCACTACATGCAACATTTTTGAAACAATTAAAAACTATCTTTTTATGTAAATGCAACAAATAAACAAAGAAAATTAGTAATAAATTTTACAAAAAAAAACACACAAACACAAAATACAATATTTTTTGAAGACAATTAAACACTACTTTTGTATGTAAATGTAACAATGTAACAAATAAAGAACGAAACATAATTTATCAGTAATACATTTTGCAAAAAAACATGTTTGAAAAAATTAGAAGCTACTTTTAATAAAATATTTTTAATATTTAATTACATAAGGTGTTCAAAATTATCTCCTAACACATTTATGTACGCCTAAAAACGATCATTGAATACTTACTTTACGGAGCATTTGTAAATTAACACATCGAAATACAGTTTGTATTCTATTTTTCATGTCATCCCTTGTTGTTGGAGGTATTTTATAAACTTCATTATTAACGTAACCCCAAAAAAATCAGTCCAGTTTATTAAATTCTGGTGATTTGGGTGGCCACGCTACTGGTTCATTGAAAAATGAAAATATCTCGAAAACTAATAAATTTAGACATAGGGAATGTTATCTAAAAATTAAAGTACGGTAATGATACTTGTCAATAGTGATATAAAATACAGGATGTTCCATTTAAAATTACTGATAAAATAATGTACTTGCGTTTTGACTCACCCTGTATTTGATATAAAGAAAATTAGCAATATCGACCATTCTTGAAAATTTTGACAATACGTTAAAAAATATGGCATTAATAAACCATTGTTGTTTTGTTTATTTTTATTCATACAGGGAGTTGAACTTGTTACGATTTTCATATAAAATTGGTTATAACTTTGTAAATACCCTGTATAACATAACAAACCTTTATATTTTTGTGATGGAAAAGTTAACAGGATTTCGAATTTAAAATAAAATATAGGGTGTTCCATTTAAAAAAACATAAGTTTGTTCTGCCACTGTGTTATCGAACACCCTGTAACATTCTAACTAATTTTGTAATGTGAAGCTCAAAGGTGGCTACAATGTTTGTTATTAACTTTTATTGCTATCTATTACTATAGCGGAGCTATTGAGCTTTACCCTACTAATCAATCACCCTGTATAATGAGTATATGGGGGGAACAGACCAAATGGACCGAAATTTAACTGAGTATAGGATAAACATACGAGGAAAAAAGTGGTGGTGGAATCCATTTACATATCTTATTGATTTGTGTGTCATTAATGCTTGGTTAATGTACCGCCATCAAGACCCAAAAATGCCCCAGTTAACATTTAGGCGCAATTTAGTACAAGGATATTTGACAAAATACCAAACTATTACTTTACGACCAGGACCAAATCTTACCCCTTAAGCTAACTCGAGAAAAGTAATACCTGACATACGATATGATAACATTGGACATTTGGGGGTCCCGGTGAATTCGTAACTATTTTAATTCCCCATCCTAATTACAGCATTACAGTCCAACTGGTAACCCTGCCGCGCAGGTAAATTTTCGGTAACCCATCAAGTACCGGTAAATTTGTAACTTTCTTTTCTAAAAGTAGTTACTAACGATATTGATAAACTAATACTGGTATTTCAGGTATGTACTTGTATAAATTACCCTCTTTGAAGGTGGTGTAAAAGTTATTCATCATTTATGTGTATTGTCTCTTGGACGAGTTACATAAGAAAGTTGAAATAATTTTTTTTAATTAAATTGAGACAAAAGAAGAATGTAGGTATATAATTTATTTAATTCGAAATACATTTTACTGTTGTCCTAAAACAGAAAAAAAAAATGTTTTATTTGATAAACAACTATTGTTTTTCACCTAATTCAATATTAGTTGCCACCCACCAGCCTCTTAGCACTTTTAACATTTAATTTAAGCGAAAAGCAATGTTTATTTTTCAAATTCAAAGCTATTCAAACTCAAGCTACAGATATACAAACTAAACTGATAATTTTTGATAATTTCCCGTCGTCAAGTATATTACGTCAGATGCCCTTGGTTGCTATGAAAAAAATACATTCAGTGACATTAATGACAATTAATGTTTTAAACATTATAAAAATGATTACTTTCAACCGTCAAATACTTATAATAACTGTGTGTTTAATTAAACTAATTTGTACTTACATAAATAAATTACAATAAAATTTTAGTTTTGAACAGTTTTATTCATGAAATAATCGCAACAAATTGCACTCGATCTCTAAAATTAATATAACATTTTAGAGCTCTTGTGCAATTACTACTGATAATTCGATGAAATAAAATTATTTTGACATAATATTTAAAAGTCAGATCAGTAGACAATTACAATGGTTTTGAATCGTCGTCAACCTTGTCAAATAATTAATTTGTGTATTTTCACTTATAAATAAAAATTGATATAACTCTATTTTTTGTGGTTTTTTCCAAACGTACGGCCCTAAAAAAAATATTGTTCCTAACTCATGCGTAAAGTGTCTTCACCGCACTCGACTGCTTGCCTGAACTCCGCTATTGCGTCGTTCGGGTCAACGGCAGTCTCATGCGTAAAAGTATCACTTTCCGCACTAGTTAGGAAAATAACTATTTCCACCTACCTCTACCGAAAGTAAACTTTTCCGGACCTGATTGTGGGGAGCAAAGTTGTACTTTTCCTCCCTAGGGAGAATATCTATTTTCTATTACGTAAGTATACATTTTAACGTTTATTTATAAAACATATTTTGCAGAATGGTAAAAAACAGTAAATTGTTATTTTGATTTAACAATGTTTACATTAATAATTTGACTTATATTTGACAGTTGACAGTTTTATTGTACCTACTTGTTAGTTTTAGTTTTAATAAATTTTTTTGGTTAGTTACATAAATAAATTAAGTAAAAATGGAAAATGACTTGTTATTAATTTGAGGAAGGTGGAAAAACCATATGTATAACATGGGAGTAAAGTGCCTTTTCCTCCCTTGAATGATTACAGTAAACTTCATTCTCGGGAGGAAAAGTAGCACTTTCCTCCCTTGATATACAAATAGCTATTTTGTCTTAATTAAATTAATTCAAAAAAATTTTTGGGCACCCTGTATAAATAATTATGTTAATGTTTATATCAGTGAATACAAAATTGAATAGCCTTTAGAATGAGCTACACACACAGCCTCTATTCTCATTAAAAAAATCATCGATTGCGTCATCACGCCCAGATGGATGACGTCACTAGTATGATATGTATACCAAAAAAAAGAATTTAAAAATAAAAATCGACCTATTTCGGGATTTATCTCCAGAGACGCCCATTCTCCAGAAAATGAATTTATTTCAACTCAAACGTCCTCACTGTATTTGTTTATAAGCCAAAAATTTTTCTATAACTTTAAAACAGTGCTCAGGCCGCTTAGATAATCCGATTTTAATTTCTTAAGTGTATTAGATAGGTAGAGAGCCTCTTTATATGTGAAAAAATTAGCAAACTTCTAAATGGTCTACTTTATGTTAAAAAATTTGAACTTTTTTAAAAAAATTTAGATTGCAAAATTATTATGCAAAATTGGTGGACGATTTAAGTATGTTATAAGGATTTTCTATGCGAATTACGAAGGTTGAAAAACACTGAATAAAAAGAGGCTTATTTTGCCCCCTTATTTTGTATTTATTGCTATTTTACAGAAAGGATGATAATTTAAGACATTTTTAGCTAGTCGTATATCATACAAAATTCAATTATCTTTATTTTATTTCCCTACGACTTTGCTCCAAAATGAATCGTTTTAAAATTATAAGCAAAGAAAGTAGAAAAATCAATGTTTTTCGAAATTTTTAAATATTTTAATTTTTTTATTAATGTTCCGAGCATATTTGAGAAGGAGCATAAGTCAATTATTATTATTGAAGTTGTGACCTAACTTTATCTGCAAAAATCCGAATGCCACCTCTCACATCCGCAAATAGACGTTTTTTTACAGATCCGCCCTGGTATATACATATATCATATTTTTTCAATTATTTTATTAAGAGAATTTCATTTTTGTTATTTTTTATAGGTACATATAATACACAACATGTTTTAAGCAAACCAAGAACCATTCGCTTACATAATATGCTATATGCCCCGTGTTGGCTTAATCCGTTACTGTTCAAATTTATTTCTTACCTTTTAACCTATCTATTACCTGTGGTATTAGAATTAAACAATGGTTTCGAATTCACCTGTATAAAGTTGCGAGTTGGGAGAGTAGGTAGTTAAAAAAGTTACGAATTGGCCGGTGTACATTTTGATTTGAAAAAGTTTGTCATTAAGAGTTACGAGTTGGCGCGTGTCCACATTTGGTAGATTCTATTAAAGATGGTAAAAGACGAAGATGCGGCTTAGAAATAAGCTGTAATAGTATAGTGAGAACAGTGTGCATCAAATATAATGTTGGATTATGTGTACCATGTTTTGTAACCTATCACACTAAAAAATAAATTTAGTTTCTATACTTACTTTGTACTTTTTATACTTGTATTTATAGGTTTTTTATTCAATAAAAATACATTAATTTTTTTGTCATATTTGTTCTGTGATTTAATAGATTTTTCTTTTAATGCCCACGGGGTCCATATGGATTGTCCATTGTCAAAAAAATTTTTAAATATTTTTCTAGTGTTTTCTAAGCCATTTTTAGTGGTTTTTGAAACATACACAAAAAAAAATAATTAAGGGCGTTGCCAGGTTAAAAAAAAAATGGTTGAAACATAAAAAATATATTAGCTGACATGAAACTTAATCGACATAAAGACAGATTCAATCCAATAAACACGCTAGTTAGATAAATTTAAAGGGAAATTAAATTATTGCTTATAAGTTAATATTTATGTCTATTATGCGGTTTGGGTTTATCTTTTTTATGTGTTTGGGTTGATGTTTCATTGGAAGTTTTCCTCCCTAAGGCAATTTTCTATATCCGCCACTGGTTCCTTTAATGTTCCTAATATAACTAGCTTGTTTATTAGATTGAATTTGTATTTAAATTTATTGGGTCAATAAATTTGAATTTATTGGGTCAGTCTGTGGTTTAAGTTTCATGTCAGCTAATATACTTTTGTGTTTCAACAATTTTTTTCTTTAATTTTGGCCTTATTGGAATTCCCTTTTTCCCTCCCCGCAGATCCACCACTGAAGATCCAAGAGTTTACCAATTTAAACGTCGGCAAAGAGAGAGAAAATATATAATAGTGCAAAGGAAAGAGAACACGGTTAGCATCCTTTGTTACTGTGCAATTAATAAATATTTATTTTTTAATATAATCGGTTGGGCCGAGAGTACCGACGATACACCACTAGTGTGGGCGGTAGAAATCTTACTAAGTTGGTTAATTCATACAATGATAAAACTCTTAACAAAACCTGGTTAGTCTAACCGTTAGACCACTATACATAGTAAAATTACCACGGCACTGATCGTAGCTCCATCGGAAGAGTGGACGCTTTAGCACCTACTGTATGTTAAATTTCTTTGAACATTGAACCGTGTCATTTTACCGACAATTCATGGGAAAAAATACGACGCTTCACAGGACAATACAAATAGGGTTCAAGAGGTCATAAATTAGGGTTCGGTATTAGCTTTAGGATCATAAATAACACATTTTGAGAAAAATTTCGGTATTTTACTTTGCGTTGAATCTATTTCACGTTGCGTTGAATCCCGTCTTCAGTTTTTATAATTTTCTGTTACATTTTTCTATTTCACTCAGCCTGCCGCGCCACGTCCCGTTGGATTTCTTTTTTAGGTAAAACGGACAAAAGATAGTCTTTATCATCATAAACTCTCGAGCTGGTCGATAATATTGAATCAGGTATTTGAACTTACAATATAGGCACGTGGCAGCACAATTACACATAACAATGATGTTCGCATCATGTTCAAAGCATATACTACCAACATTAGTCGGAGTATATTCTTTTTAGTATATGCGTAGTACAACCATAGCATGTACCTTAAAAAACATTCTAAATTTCATGTTCTTTGCATATACTTCAAAGTATATTCTCGTACCGAATATACTGAGTAGATTCGTGTACGTAGGATCTCGGAATATTCTTATAAAAGTTTATTATTAGAATATACCTTTATCGAATATTCTTAACACATACTTATAAGTACATTCTTAACACGTACTTATAAGTAGATACTTTTAAAATATCTTAAAAATAATATGTATGTATAGGAAGTATAATATTAGTCTTATAGATTATCAACTTCGTTATTTTTTAGAATAATTAATAAAATTTATGTATGTAGGTGTAGGTAGTATTCGACGAATTTCATTTCAAAATTGTTGTATGGTAAAAAAGTTTAAACATTAATTGTATTAACGTTTACATACTATTAAAAATACGTTTTCATAATTGAAATGACTTTACCATTTCGAGTTTATCATGAGTATTTTTACATCGTTGGAATTTGAATTTAGGTACATTCAATTCAATATATGGGCCATTCCAGAACCAAAACGTGCCAAACCCCACAAACAAAGGCTTTGGTGTTGCCAACCGTCGAGCAAGCTTTTTCCGTCAACTCACCTTAAAAATTCCCACTTTTATAAAAAAAATTCCCTCCTGTTTACAATAAAATCTGAGAAGATATTATGTTTAATTATTTTCAAATATTTTGATTTGGATTACAATTTGGACTGGAACAAAAATTCCCTTTTGAGTTAACTTTTTCTCTTTATCACCTTTTATATTGAATATTCCCACAAAAAGGGAAATTTCCCTCCGTTTGGCAACACTAACCACCGATGTTGTTATTCCACAATACATTACATATCCCCCGTCTTATTCTGACCATTTCTTACCTGAATGGATCAGGGATAGGAAACAACGGTAAAATATGAAAACGAAAACAGGCATTGTTTGTATCTATGTAGTGTTAAGGATGAAGACGAATGATAAAGTATTAGGACTAAAGAACATACATAATCTCTTTATTTTGTTTGCGGTGCTTCAAAATACATATTATCTATTTTGGTAACTCAATATTACTCAATAAATACTGGAAGCCAAAGAACTCTCCTCCACTTTGCGAGGCTTTTCGAGATCTGGTAAATTTTGACTGTGATTTTAACATGATTGATAGTTTTGGACTTGAAGATTTTCATTCTTTTTTACATACAGTTAAATTAGTAAAACCAAGTTACCATGAAAACAGTAATATTAGCTCTAACATCTTAAGAACATTCTTAGATAATTGGCCAGATTCTATAAATATATATACAGATGCATCTAAGACGTTAGTTGGCACTGGATGTGCCTTTTTCATACCTGCTATTAAAACAGAAAAAATATTTAAGTTAGGCCATGATTTTTCTATCTTCAGTGCTGAAGCCATAGCAATTTATGAGGCCCTGTAATATTTTAAAGAATCAGAAGATATATCTGCAACAATTATTTCCGATTCTCTCTGTTCTTCTTGCTATTCAAACTATAGATTTTCCCAATAACAATTCAAATATTTATATCCTACTAATTAAGAAAATCCTTTTTGAAATTCATAAAAATAAAAGAAGAGTGAACTTTTTATGGGTTAAGGCTCATATAGGACTAACGCATAATGAATATGTTGATAGTTTGGCTAAAAAAGCTATTGAATATGGTACTTCACATAATCGTAAGTTTTGCATATCTGACTTAGTTAACACTATTAAGCATCGAGTTAAAAATCAGTGGAGTCAATCATGGCGAGATCTTTGTAAACAATCCAAATCTCAGTATTCACTGATTCAACCTTCTGTTCCAAATATATATTGGTTTAAAAATTATGTAGTACCTCGAAGATATATAACAACATTAATTAGAATGAAGTTTGGACATGCATGTTTCCCTCTACATCTAGCAAGAATTAAAGTTTTTGATACAAATCTTTGTACAGAATGTCAGACGGTTGGTGACTTAAATCATACTTTCTTTGAGTGCGCAAAATATATTCCATGCACATATAATTTAATCCAAGATTTAATAAAATGTAATGTTTTTCCACCTTTCAATGTATCCTATCTATTGTCTCTGAACAGCAAGAACATATATGATTGTTTAATGAAATTTATCTGTGAAACTAAAATTAACCTCTAAACTTATTAATCCTGATAATTTGGTATATTATGTACATATGAAAAAAGAAGAAGAAGAAGATATATAATGGAAAATGTGGTGAGCAACTTGGACAGTCCATAGTGGCCAGCTTTTGAACTGAGTAGAGAGCTGTAGAAGAGTTTGCTATGGAATTCTAAGGACCTCATTGCCTTCCTTCCCACATAACAATTTCATGTTCTTAGTAGATTCATAGAACATACTTTTCAGAAAAAGTATATACTTAGAATATGCGTAATTACCATTGCGAATGTGCAGAGCATATACTGAGTATATACTACATTACAGTACTTAAACGTTCTATGTATATACTTAGAATGTACTACCGCACTTCTTTTCAGTATATACCAAGAACATACTTTTTAGAAGATTCTAAGGAGGTGTTATAAACCTTCTATTTATATACTTAGAATGTACTATCGCACATATTTTTAGTATATGGGAAGAATATTCCAAGGAAGTGCTATATACCTTCTAGTTATATACTTAGAATGTACTATCGCACATATTTTTAGTATATGGGAAGAATATTCCAAGGAAGTGCTATATACCTTCTATGTATATACTTAGAATGTACTATCGCACATATTTTTAGTATATGGGAAGAATATTCCAAGGATGTGCTGTATTTCTCAGAAGTATGTTTTCAACATCACCCAATCTCATCCTATAGGTTCTACCAAAGAATACTAACACACCCACTGGGTGTGTTAGTATTCTTTGGTTCTACCAATATATTATATTTACATATTCTAATTGCATATGAGAATGTAGTTATTACATTCTACAATATTACGTAAAAAGTAAGTATAAAATATATAAACTTTAGTTAGTTATATAGGTACCTATGTATAATAAATATTATATGGGTAAGTAGCCTATATATAAAATATAAGTAATATATTTAGTTATTATGTGCACATCAAAATAAAAATGCTGCTTATATAATTATATAATAGCCAAATATATTATATAATATGTATGTAAATTACTAAAATTTATAGGTATCTATATACATTATACATACTTTTACTTACTAGGTATTTAGGAAATATTGAACTACCAATATGAATTTATTATTTTCAAACTGCTTTTTATGTTCTTAAAAATGTTTTAGTCCTTGTAGCTAGAAATACTTGGTCCTACCTAACAGCGTAGACATAAATGCATAACTGTACTGCAAACTATTTTCATATTTTGCTCTTTTGTTACCTACCCCCTTCCCTTGTGCAGGTATAAAATGCAATGCAAGGGTCAGAATGACAATGAATGGCCGTTTCCGGATTCCCGAAAATTATAGGTAAAAATACTTATGGTATAAACTCAAATCAAAATGGTATATTCATTTCAACTGAAAACGAAACGAGAATTTCTCATTTTTCTTCAATAGAATTAAGTTTTAAACTTTTTACCATACAATTAAAACGGTTTAAAAAATGAATTAGATAGTTCACTAGTACCTAATACCAAAATACATAAATTTGATTAATTATTCTTAACGCGAAGTTGATAATCTATAGGCTAACATTATTCTTCTTCCTATAGGTACATACAGTATATTCTTTTTAAGATATTTTAAAAGTATATACAAGTATGTGTTAAGCATATACTTACGCATATACTAAGAATATTCGATTAAGGTATATTCTAAGAATAAACTTTTACGAACATTCCGAGATACTACGTACCCGAATGTGCTCAGTATATTCGGTGCAAGAATATTCTTTGAGGCACATGCAAAGAACATGAAATTTAGAATGTTTTTTATGGTACATGCTATGCTTGTACTACGCATATACTAAAAAGGATATACTTCGACGAATGTTGGTAGGATATGCTTAGAACATGATGCGAACATCATTGTTATGTGGGTTATGTATGAACAGAAAACAAAAAAAGTTGTGACTGGCTAAATGACACCCAAGTCTATGCCATAAAAAAACTCAATATTACTTAAATAGTAGGTCTAGGTAAGTACATATATAAATTTTAGTTACTTATACCTACATAGTTTAGTTTAGTTAAATATTATATAAATAACTAAAATTTATAAATATGTACTTACTTTTTAAGTAATATTGTAGAATGTACGTACTAACTACATTCTCATATGCATATGCAATTAGAATATGTAAATATAATAGGAATTTGGTAGAACCAGTAGAACCTAAGATGAGATTAGGTGATGCTGAAAACATACTTCTGAGCAATATAATAGCACTTTCTTAAGGCCGCGTCTCACCATCAAATAATTTGATCAAACAGTTTGAGCAAACTCCGGAAGTACGTCAAAGTGACGTCACAATTGCAGTTTTTTTGAAATTCTAAAAATCTGAGCTCTCACTATCAGTCTAGTTTGATCAAATTTTTTGTATTGAGTTGTCTAACTTGTTTGTACTTTATTTAAAATTAAAATTTTTCATTATTATCCACAATGAACACTCAGGATGTGACGTCACTAACTGTCACTTTCGGGGTGTAGCGATGGATCGCCTCCACGTGGTGCACCCTGGGTAACGCCAAATGATCCATCCTCCCAATCCTAAGGTGTAACACCATCGTGCCGACGGGATGCATGGTACAGGGAGTAAAGTGTATCTAAAGCGATGCCCTAGAGAGATGGCGAACTCTGGGGGATTATAGCCTTAGCACGGTAAGGGCGCACTGCCGTGCCTGACAGCAATTCGTCCCAACTCGTGGGAACAAATATGGAGAACGAGATTGAAAAAACAAACACAAAAACGGGAACGGACACAGAGGTGACTTCAGTCGTGGATTCTGTATCTGTCCCAAATACTGAGCCAGAAGTTGTTCCAAGCGGAACAGACTCTGCACAAAGTAGCAAAAAACGCCTTTCTGGAGCTCAAAAAAGAAAGATGACGAAAAAGGCAAAAATGGCTGCTGGAACATGGACCACAGCAAATCCCCATAAAAACAAAACGGGAGTACTGGTAAAACCCGAGGGTAAAAAGAGACCGCGGGAGAATACCATTACCCCCCCGCAACAAAGGGTTGCTAAGAGACCAAGGAGCTCTCATGAGCAGACTAGGTCATACAGCAATGTCACAAAAGTATTCAGGATAGCGGTGGCACACAGGCACCATCCGGATACTCAACTAGATCAGGCTCACGCAGACCTGATCATCAACAAACTAAAGCTAGCAGTGGATGAGGCTCCTGTTGGAAGTCAAAATCAACTGCTACAGTTCCATAAAACATCGTTTAGCGCAGGTACTCTGTGGGTAAACTGTGCTAACGAACATACCAAAAAATGGACCACTGAGGTGGTAAGGACTATGGAGGGCCTGTGGGAAGGAGTCGACTTAAATGTGGTCGATCCCAGCCACATGCCAAAACGCCCTATGGTCCTCGCCCGCATCCCCGAGAAAGAGGCTGAAGAATCAACAGTTAGAACCCGTTTAGAGAGGCAAAATAAAGACCTTAAGACGGAAGACTGGTTGTTGAAAAATCGGAAGGTCGGAGAGGACATGCAAATCCTCGTATACACGATCGACGAGGTCTCCTATAAAACATTGAAGGCTGCAAATTTCAAGGCGTATTACAGACTTGAAAAGATATCCTTCAAAACCATCAGAGGCATTGATGGCTCCAATCAGAATCCTGCAAGCGAATCTCCAGCATAGTAAGTCAGCTTCGGCAGAACTTACTGTCGCCATGAGAAGGTTTGATGTAGCCTTGATACAAGAACCCTGGGTTTACAAGGGCAAAATAAGAGGTCTATCGGGTATTGGTGGAGAGCTTATATATAGCCGATCTGCCGATGTCCCGAGAACTTGCATAATAGTCAAACGAAACATCAAAACACTGCCGTTGATAAATCACTGTTCCAGGGATTTAACCACGGTAAAGATGAAGATCATAGATGGAGGAGGGGTGAAGCAGATAGTTTTCGGATCAGCATACCTCTCATATGATGATCCCGAACAACCACCATCAAGGGAATTGGAGCAGCTAGTGAGAGATTGCAGGAAAAATGGATTGCAATTGATCATTGGCTGTGATGCGAATGCGCACCATCTGACTTGGGGCAGTACAAACACCAATGCAAGAGGTGAGTCAGTACTACAGTTTATAATGCAACATAATTTAGACATATTAAACGTAGGAAACAAACCAACCTTCGTGACTTCACGACGGAAGGAGGTGATTGATATAACAGTTGCCACGACTAACGTGGCTAGAACTGTGAAAAACTGGCATGTGTCAGATGAGGTGTCCTTTTCAGACCATCGACACATTTGTTTTGAAATGACAGGCAATGAGCTTATCAAGGAAACTTATCGTAATCCTCGTAAAACAAACTGACATATCAAGCAGACATAGAATATAGGCAGGATTAACGGGAAGATAAGGCATACATTGGACCTAGACATGGCTGCCGAACAATTTCAAGAGATTGTCACGTCAGCGTTCGAAGACAACTGTCCGGAGATAGTCAGGAATTCCAACAGGAAAGTTCCCTGGTGGAATCATAATCTTGCAAATCAAAGGACAGAGGTTAGACGAAAATTTAATTTCGCCAAAAGGTCAGGCGAGTGGGGCGATTATCGCAAAGCTCTGACTGACTACAATAAGGAACTGAGAAGGGCAAAAAGAGAATCGTGGAGAAGGCATTGTGAAGAGATAGAAGGGACTTCAGAAATGGCAAGGCTCCATAAAGTTCTCTCAAAGGACCCTCAGATAAGTATTCCCTCGCTCCAAAAAGAGTCAGGTGAATACACTCAGAATGGTGAAGACACCCTGAAAGAGCTTTTCAGGGTGCACTTTCCTGAGTCTGAGACAAAACTGATACCACTAGACACATGGCAAACCGGACTGGATATCATGAATTATGGTTCTAGGGAAAACTGGCATGTGGCAAAAGAAGTTATAAACCAGGACAAAATCAAATGGGCAATAAACTCATTCGAGCCATATAAATCACCGGGTCCGGACGGGATTTATCCAATACTTCTACAGAAGGGAAACGACCTTCTTTTCAAAAAATTGTGTAAGATACTGCAGGCTAGTTTAGGGCTGGGGTACATACCAAAAGCATGGAGGCTGATAAGGGTGGCTTTTATACCCAAACCTGGCAAAATCGGACAGGAAAGGGCCAAGTCTCTGCGGCCATTAAGTCTGATGTCATTCGTACTGAAGACCTTAGAAAAACTGCTCGATAGGCATATCAGGGATGGTGTATTGGTTGAAAGTCCGATACATCGGGGACAATATGCATATCGAGTGGGAGTCTCCACAGAAACGGCACTGCACCATCTTGTACAGAGAGTGGAGTACGTTCTAGAAAACCAAGAGGTGATGTTGGGTGCATTTCTCGATATTGAGGGAGCATTTGACAACACCTCTTACGAAGCGATCACAAGGGCGATCCGTCTAAAAGGAATAGACGAAACAAGCTGTAGATGGATAGACTGCATGCTGAGAAACCGTGTGATATATGCTACGTTGCTAGGGGATACAGTGTCAGCTCAGGTAGCCAGAGGCTGCCCACAGGGGGGAGTCTTATCTCCTCTATTGTGGAATCTGGTCATGGATGGCCTGATAGCTAGACTCGACAACGATAGGCATCACGTCCTGGGCTATGCGGATGACCTAGTCATCTTAGCCCACGGAAAATTTAATGGTACAGTCAGAGATCGAATGCAACACGCTCTGACAGTAGTTACAGAATGGACTTCAAATGTAGGGCTTAACATCAGTCCTCTAAAGTCCAAAATCATGAAATTTACTAAAAGAAGGAATTCAGAGGAATTGGGTCCTCTAAGTCTAAATGGTATACATTTAAATCTGGTGAGTGAAGTAAAGTATCTCGGGATAATATTAGACTCAAGACTTACTTGGAATCAGCAGATAGAAAGAATAACGAAGAGAGCGGTATCTACGTTAATGGTAGCCAGACGTACTCATGGAAAAATGTGGGGTTTGAGACCAGACATGGTATATTGGACTTATAACATGGTAGTAAAACCCACAATTACATATGCATCAGTGGTATGGTGGCCAAAAGTGCAGCAAAAAAGTGCCATCATCAAATTAAGCAAGGTGCAAAGACTTGCTTGTCTCGGGATCACGGGGGCTATGAGGGGCACACCTACGGCAGCTATGGAGGCACTACTGGATCTCCCTCCTTTACATATAACAATAAGAGGTGAGGCGAGAATGGGCTATTATAGACTGCGAGAAAACCTGAGCAACGTACCAGTTAAATCAGGACATAGTAAAATAACGAATGAAATTAATGATGCCGAATGGATGATGATTTCTGACCATATGACATCAAGATATATGCCTGAAGTACCTTTTCAAGTGGACATTTGCCCACGAGACGAATGGGACAGAGGAAACTCTCGACCCAGACTGCAGGGTTGCACCTGGTATACGGACGGGTCTAAAACTGCAGACGGTTCGGGCGCAGGAATATTCTATAGTGGTGGAAATTTCAACATTTCTATTCCACTGGGAGAATGTACCTCCGTATTTCAGACAGAGATTTTTGCAATCTTGCAGTGTGCAAGAGAAAACAACCTGAGGGCATTCGAACTGCAGCGGGTTAACATATGCACAGATAGCCAAGCAGCCATTGGGGCTCTTATAAGCCCTAAGGTGAACTCTAGGCTGGTGTGGGAATGTCGACAAGAACTTGATAGACTGGCACAACATAACAGTGTTATACTGGTATGGGTTCCAGGTCATCGGGGCATATACGGCAATGAAAGAGCTGATGCACTTGCCAAGAGAGCATCAGCTACAAAATACCTGGGTCCAGAGCCGGCCGTGGGAGTGCCAAAAAGCACCGTCCGCGAACGAAAAAAAGCCTGGATCCGAAGCCAACACAACTCACACTGGGAGAGTGTACCCGGTCAAACACATGGCAAGATGTATATCGGACGGACATGTGCTAGTAGAGCTGAGTTACTGCTGAAAACAAGCAGGAATCAGCTCAGAGTCATAACAGGTTTCCTCACTGGACATGCGCCAGTTAAGGGTCACCTGCATACAATGGGGCTGTTTCATGGAGACTTGAGCTGCAGACTCTGTAACAGAGAACCTGAAACAGTCAACCATATTTTGCATGACTGTGAGGCATTGGATCGGAGGCGGCAAACACTTTTCGGAGACATCGAAATGACTCCAAAATTATATGGCACCCACCCACTAGACCTGTACAAGCTGGTACAGGGTTCCAGAATTCTGGAATGGGTTTCATAAACAATGGAAGATGTACAATAAGCCAAGTGGCTGCAGTACAACCGGTTCACAACAGACGGCTTCCAGGAAAAAAAAAACTGTCACTTTCAGTTTGCTCAAACCAGTTTGATCAAATTATTTGATGGTGGGACCCGGCTTTTAGAATATTCTTAAAAATATATATGTTCTTCCCATACAAAGATGTGCGGTAGTACGTTCTAAGTATATAAATAGAAGGTTTATAGCACTTCCTTAATTGGAATGTTCTAAAAACTACATTCTTGGTATATACTGAAAAGAAGTGCGGTTAGTACATTCTAAGTATATACATAGAACGTTTAAGTACTGTAATGTAGTATATACTCAGTATCTGCTCATCTGCACATTCGCAATGGTAATTACGCATATTCTCAGTATATACTTTTTCTGAAAATTATGTTCTATGAATCTACTAAGAACATGAAATTGTTATGCGAGTAGTTATGCTGTCACAGAACAATCATAAGGCAAGGCATTTGATTTGTTCGGTGTACTCGAATTCCTTCCCGCTGTCAAAAAAATAGTCGAATTCCTTCCCGCTTACCATAGTTAATCCCTAATCCCTCTCGCGGCAGGGTCACAGTCAGGTAGGTAGTCAAGAAAGGAGCAGGTAAAAAGGACCTTGTGTAATTATTTGATTATACTGAATTTCAAAAAACAGTTTCTAACTTTTCCTTCACACTTTACCCAGGCTTAGGACTGATAGAAAAGACATAATTATATTCTTAACTGGCATAATTGATTTTATAATTACACAAATTAACCAAACACACAAGACGAAATCTCAAAGTAAAATTAATTTTAAATTTTAATTTTCACTTTTATATTGACCAAAGGTAATCGATTTTATAAATACACAAGGGTAAGGGTTAATACTTTAATCCGCTGAAAGGAATTCGAGAGCTACCCGGACTAAAAATCAGGGTTGGGAAGGAATTCGTGATCAGCCGATTTGTTACTCACCCTAACAGGTGAATCAGCGACGTAGACGATTCAGGTAGATAGGAGGAGAGATAAAGGTACAATATAAGGCAGCAAACTAACGACGAAAAGGTACAGTAAAGTGTCCAAAGGTACAGAATCACAAGATACAGACGGCAGTAAGGAACAGACGTCAGAAGGTACCACGGTACGATATATCCACCGTACTATATAGTGGCTATCAGAATATTCCGGTAGAAGATTTAAACGAATATACGATACTATCTTTTTTTCGGAATGCTGTCTCGGTCGTCTTTTTATTAAATTGAGTATGTCTGGTTGATACAGAACAATAAAAGGTTCGTTTTTCCTTTGTTTATGGCTTTTGATCTAATCCCACAGCTCGTTTTCGTAGCCATGCGGAAGGAATGTAAATTTGAGTAATTCTACCAGCTGTGGCCAAGAGATAAGTTTAGATTTAATTTAGCGGCGTTACCCGAAAAAATCCATGGCAGATCGGAAAAGGGTCGTATCAGGAACATCACGCGATTTGGCAAGATTTTGAATTTTTTCCAGGACACTAAATATATAGATGCTTAGGAGCGCCAGACAATTTAATATTCCAGTCACCTAATTTGACAGGAGTATTAAGGGCATAGGCGCAAAATGTCGCCTGTCAAAATGTTCAATGTGTTTTAAATGTGTATTCATTTTTTTTTCGAATTCTGAGAAAACTAAATATTTTGGAAAATTTAAATGCAGAATGAAAGATACATTATTACCGAGGGCCGAAAGTACCTTATTAGAATAACCAAAAAGATTCTTTCGAATAAGGTATTTGAAATTAAAAGTCACACTAAATTTTCTTTTTTTCACCCTTGTAATTTATTAAAATAAACATCATAGAAGTTTTCAGGGACTTATTCGGCACTCGATAATAACGTAATCTTTCATTCTGCGTTTATATTTTTCAAAAATACTTATTAGTTTTCTCATGATTCGAAAAAATGAATACATTTAAAACACATTGAACATTTTGACAGGCGACATTTTGCGCCTATGCCCTTAAGATGGAAAATAGGATTAATGGTTGGTATAGGGGCTTGTGAAATTGATGGTATATTTAGGGCCGCTTTAACCATTAGGCAATATAGGCAGTTGCCTATGGCAGCAAAAATACTGTACAAAAAATATTTGTAATATATAAAGATTAAAATCGAATAACATTTAAGTACATCCATCAATGGAATAGAAGCGGGGATTCATTTCTAGAAAACAAATTGCATTCTCTTAACACTATTCATTCAAAAAGGATGGAAGTCGTAAATTTAGGGATTATTGGCGGCGGGCCATTAAACACTTCAATGTAAATGTATTTTGCACATTATTCAGAAAATAAGGATGCAATATAAGACTTGCATTTGATTTGATTTATACTGAAACTTGGAAGTACCATTGTAGATATATAAGTTTATTTTTGATTCCAAAGAGTAGGTATTATTCAATTTTTAAGTTTTTGTAAAAGTTTTTTTTTTATTTTGTAAATTGTACATTAGTTTTTGAAGACACTTCTTTATTTTTTGCTGTTCGTTACTATCTATAATATAATTGTTTTTTTTTGTTTGATAAATCATTCTCTTCTTTATGCGCCGTCTTCTACCGAAGGTTGGCGACCATCAAACGATAGGTTTCTCTGTTTTGTGCCGCATGTATTATGTTCGCAGCTTCTGGTATTTGAAACCATTCTCTCAAGTTTCTCAGCCAGGATTTCTTCTTTCTGCCCAAACCTCTTCTACCTTCAATCTTGCCTTCCACGATAAGCTGTAGCAGACTGTACTTATCATTAGGGAACACATGGCCCAGGTATGACGCTTTCCTCCTTTTAACAGTTGTTAACAATTCCACCTCTTTACCCATTCGTCTCAATACCTCTGTGTTGGTCACTCTGTCTGTCCAAGGTATTCTCAGTATGCGTCGATACAGCCACATTTCTAGAGCCGCTAACTTCTTTATAGTTGCTGCTGTTAACGTCCACCCTTCTACTCCGTAAAGTAGCGTAGAGAGTACGTAGCATTTCGTAGCGCGCCATCGGAGGTTAACGCTTAGGTTGCGGTTGCTTAAGAGCTTTCTCATTTTTATGAATTTGGATCTTGCTATTTCAATATGATAAATCATTAACAATAATTTATCAGCTTTTGTTTTGTAGCTGCACTGTTTTTTAAACCTTTACACTAATAAATTTACTCCAACCGTTGATTGAACTATTATAGAGGAAATATGATAAAAAATGTGCATTTTAATATTTCTAACGACGAATGTCAAACTGCAGCTGTGAAACATCAAGCACTTTCTATATTTGAAAAAAATGGACACTTTTGAAATGGCTTTATTAGCTGTCATTTGGAAACATATTTTAGAAAGGGTGAACCTATCCTCTATCCAATAAGTATGTCCAGATCCTGCAATGGATCTGGGTTCTGTCGTTAAAGAGTATAAAGCTCTTTCAAATTACTTTACCTCAATCAGAAATAATTTTGCAATTTATGAAGAGGAAGCCAAAAAATTGTGCCCAAATAAAACATATAAAGAAATAAGAAAGAGAAAAAGAAAAATTCAATTTGACGATGATGAACTAAACTTTTTAACTAGTGATAAGATGAAAATCCACACATTCTATATTATAATCGACACTCTGATAAGAGACCTGAATAGAGGTCTGGAATCTTATCGACTTATCTATCCACTTTTTCGTGTTAAAACAGATTTGCCAAAATTAAACAATGAAGAAATTATTAAAGAAGCTGAAAATCTGATACAAATTTATAAAGACGACCTAGATACATCATTCATACATAAATGCATTCACTTAAAGGGTCATTTGGATACCACAATAGAATCACCAATTGACATTATTTAAAGATTGAAATATATTTTCCCTAATTTTGACATTGCTTTGCGCATTTATTTGTGCATCCCAGTTGTTAACGTGTCCGCTGAAAAGTCTTTTCGAAAATGTCAAGAATTAAAAATAATTTCAGATCAAGTATGGCACAAGAACGTCTTAACAATTTGTCGATTTTGTTCATAGAAAATGACGTAGCAAAGGCGATAAATTATGACGACATTTGTCGCATTCAGGAGACGAAATAGTGACGGAGCGGTTTTGCAACTGTTGGGAATTCGTTCTCCGAATGTGGCGCTACTTGCAGAACATGTTACGGAACGGTCGCCATGACAGTGAGCTCATTTTAATTCCGCTACATCCGTCCAACGTATGCTAATTTTGTGAATTTGTCAATAGACTTGTTGAAAGATGGCGTCAAGTACTAATTATTAATTGGAAAATAGAGCGGACGGTAAAGAGTCCATGCTCTTTGACCATGATTATGAAGTAAAAAAACAATTTATTGTGCAGAGGGAAGTGTATAACCTCACATATAACAGAAAATGATAGGGTGTCACGAATTTAGGGAGCGGAGCGTTCACAAGAGGAAACACAACTGTTATCGCTCCATCGAGAACTGCTCCATCACGTTTTCGTCTCCTGAATAGTGATGTCTCCTATCAAATAATCTGTGATAGTGAGGTTATATAGGACATACGGTATCCGTACTTTTTGGAGTCAATTCGGGTATATCAGAGCTAAAAGTGTACGTAATATGTACAGAACTTATAAAAACGTAAATAATATTATTATATCATGTGTATACTGCCACATCCTTTGTATATATAGAAAAAGTTAACCTCACTTCATCCTTCTAACAGCGTTATCAATTTTATTCTTTGACCTATTTGTTTTTGGGAACAAGGAAAATAAAAATATTTCAGATCACTATTTCTCCATGTATTTTTACAGTGAACAACACAACAAATAGCGTGATATGGCATTTTTTTTAAAATGTCCCGTTTAAACATACACTAAAGCGTCCTTACAAAGATTCAAGCAACCGCCACCATGATCAGCTCGGTCGATTTTGCTTTGACACTTTGTTAACTCTCGGAGCGAATAGATGAAGATGATTTTGCCAAAGAAAAATCAAGAAAGAAATCTCTGATGTGATCGAACTGGAATGACAATTTTTTCTGTTATATGTATATAAACATCGTAGTTTAAATCCATTTTTAGTGCCTTCTTATTTAAATAAAAAATTCCGCTTTCAATTTTTGTCGCAAAAATGGTACATGTTTGAAGGGCGGCTACTAGAGAATTGCCTAGGGCGTCAATTGACCTAAAGGCGGTCTTATATATTTGCGGTATTCGAATTGGTAGCGATAATTTTATAGTCTAAATTTGATTCTAACAGAAGACAGGTAGAGATATATAGCTTCATCTTTAAAATCTGTTTTAATAGGTTTCTGTGGATCTGGAGTTAGACGTTGGATTCTCAGGGCGATAGATGGGCCTTTGAATCTTTTGTAGATGGACCCGTGAACCACATTTTTTGAACTATTGCTCAAACTACAACCAGCCAGTAAATAGAGTTAACCCAGTAAACTACAACCAACATAGAATTTTGGTTGCTTTTATTGTCCATAATTAAATCAAAGATTATTCTTAGTAAACTAGAAGTAAAATAGAGTGTAACTACTTTATAGTATATTACATACCTAGCGGGAAAGTACTCTATTTCAGCTGAGCGGCAAGGTAGTTTACCGAGGTGCGAAGCACCGAGGTAAACTACAGACGCGAGGCTAGAATGAGTTCAATAGACTCACAATTGGTTAGTAGTTTATGGATTTCTAATACTCACAATCTACCAATAATAAATAATAATAATATGTTGTCTCATGTAGAAAATCCAGAAACGTCGGCGTCATCATCTATTTCTGAAACTCATAATTTTGAGCAACACGGTCTTACTTTAACCGTTAACAGTAATCATAATTCCAATGTAACTATTAATATTTATAATTCCAAATAGTTTTCTTTTTGTTATTGTTGTTGTTTCTTAATTAAATAAATGTTGAGTGGATTCTATTCTTTCTAAACCATCTTTTAATCAAAAATGACATTGACATTTGCAGGTAGAAAAGTGACAGATGCTAGCCGGGAAAGTACTTTCCCGGCTAGCTGGGAAAGTAAAGTAAGTAATAAGTCGCTTCCTGATTACTTCAAAGGTTAGAAATCCATAAATTACTAACCGATTGTGAGTAAAATTATTTTTTGTTTAATATCCGGTTCATTCAAATATTTTGTCTCGAATAGAATTACTTCCTCTATAGTACTTATAGTCTTCTGTCACTGTCTACAACGGGTCCCCCAAGAGTAATACCGACTATTAAAGAAATTAGAAGCACCCAATATTTAAAAATAAATTTATTAAAACACATGTATAATAAACAAATATAGGTCTTATAATCATTTACTTTGTCCTTTCAAAAATTCATAGACTACTGCAAAATCTTTGTCACCGTAACCATTGAGAATCAGTGCTCTGTATATTTGATGAGCTAAAGCACCCAATAACAGTGGAGTACCACAACTTAATGCTGCTGCTTCCGCTAAACCTAAATCCTTGGCTATTAAAGGTACACTGAAACCTCCCTCGTATCTATAAAAGAAGAAAAGCGAATTTAAAAAAATGTACGCTACAAAACATTGTCAGCAAAATACAAAATTCAAGCAAAACGGAAGCTGAGTACTTTTAAATGAGAATTAAAAATGTTTCGCTTTATTTTACATTTGCAAGTTTTTTACTTCTGGGATTAATAATTTGTACGTTTTAAAACGTAATAACATCACATATTGTTCTGAAGCTATTTTCTTGTGGCATCTTATACAATTTATAGTTGCCATCAAATTATTATAGAAACCTTTTACAAACTCACAACTCTACTCTGATTTACACACACTCTGATTTTATTTGTATGTATGTGATTTTAAAATGTAATCGATATATTCTTGAAATGTTATTGATTTGCTAAATCGTGGTATTTTCTTTCTGTAGATTTCATTTTTTAAATATGTGTAACCATATCCTACTGCAATATGCAGAGGAATTTGCAACACAATTGGTTTCATTTAACATAATTAGAGCAGCTTCTTTGATTTTTCTCTTTTTACCATCTGTTTGTTTCAGGACTATACTGCAAGTATTCCACTGAACTCTATATTTATTGTCCCATGCGTGTTTACATATTTGAGATCTATCAACTTCTCTATTTTTAATATAAAAATGACACAAGATAGTTTCACGACCATATCAGGACAAAGAAGAAGAAAAAATCGATCGAGTCATTTTAGATAAAAAAGGCGTTACTTTACAGTAAAAAGATGTAGAAATTATTTAAAAACATAAATTGATCTTTTAACAATTTAAAACGTCTTACCCTTTTGAAGATGGTACATCAGGCATAACTCCAGGAACTGGATTATATGTGTCTGAAGACCACGATCTACCGGTGGATACATTGACTATGTTTGTTAAAAGTTTCGGGTCCAAACCTAATTTAATACCCAAATTCATTGCTTCACAGGTTCCAATCATAGTTATTCCTAAAATAAATGTAATTAATGTATTGTAATGTAATTAATTCTTGGGACATAGGAAAAGCTTAGTTAAGAGAAAACTTGTTAAAATCTCAGTATCAATAGTTAGTTCGATAGACCGTAATGATATAAATTTAAACTACAAAACTAATAACGCAATCCATCTCTTTGTCGACTTTAAAGCAGCCTATGGCAGTGTTATAATGCAATTTGATAGAATTTGGGATTCCACCTCAGTTAGATTGACAAAACTAACAGTGACAGTCAGGCAGATAAATATTATGGTAGGGGAGCCCAAGCGGGGATTTTTTCAGTTACTCGAGCGCGTCAGATTATCATATGGGGAGAAACCTGGTACCTTGCAGATGTACCTCTACCATATATTGGCTCTTAACACAGGGAGTTCGTTAAGGGGGGCCCGAAAAAAAATCTATCCCTAAAAAAACTCGAAATTGTCAGATTAGGATAAGGTAAGTTAAGTACATGCAAAAGAGTGTATATTCCAAAAATCTGACGATTTGAGCCGGGCGTAAGGGAATGGGCGAGTCCCAAAGTTTCACAAGAAAAAAGCGAATATTTCGCGAAATGAATGACAGATCGAAAAACTAAAAAACATGCTCAATAGCGTGCTCAATATTTTTTTAAAAATCTATCGAATCATAGCAAACACGACTTCCCACGGAGAGGGGTGGGGGGTAAATTTAATATTTTAAATACGAATCCCGCGATATGTCGCGAAATGAACATCAGATCGAAAAACTGTAAAATACACTTATTCAATATTTTTGAAAAATCTATCGAATGGCACTTAACACGACCCCCCACGGAAATGGGGTGGGGGGTTACTTTAAAATCTTAAATAGGAGCCCCCATTTTTTATTGCAGATTCGGATTCCTTATGTAAAAATAAGTAACTTTTATTCGAATCATTTTTTCGAATTATGGATAGATGGCGCTATAATCGGAAAAAACGATTGTTGGAAATGGAAAATTAAATTAAAAAATGGCAAGCGCCCACTAAAATGGAAAATATTACTTAACTTTTTTTGGTTTTAGGACTTGCTCTTTACAACCCAATAGGTCGCCATTACGCTCGAGTGACTGCACATTTAGCATACATTGCTCCCCTACCATTAGACTCGATGAAACTATCTTTAATATATCGACACAAATTCTCTAATTCTCATGATATTGTTATAGTGGGCAGAAGTATGAGAGACGTTAGTACAGAGTTTTAAGTTTACGAACGCACCAAATGAACTAGGACTTATAAACGAGGAAAAAATCAAATATTTTGGTAGTTGCCAGACTTTAAAAATATGTTGGTATTTACGATACATATAAATGGACATAGTTGGATCCATGTTGGCATATAGAGATGGTACATGCCTACGAGATATTCAAATGAAAATAGCTCGGAGAAGGCAGGTTACAAAAGCAGTTCAAGGGTTGATAAGGAACAACACTATCACCAAAGAAAACAAACAAAAAATCTTTCACAGCATTGTGAAAAACATTACCTCATACGGAGCAGAAGTAAGACTAACCTCCTGGTTACGAAATCTAAGGGAATGGCTTAGTCTGAGCTCTAAAAAACTATTTAGAGCTGCTGTAAGTAAAATAAGAGTTGCAATGTTGATATCCAACCTTCAATAGAAGATAGAACAACTTAAGAAGGAACTATTCATTCGTTAAATATCAAACATATAAATTAAATAAATATTAACCTAAAATAAGATTATTGCAAAGCTTGGCTATCTGTCCTGCTCCAATATCTCCACAGGGAAATATTTTAGCTCCCATTTTGTTAAGCACGGGTTCAGCTTCTTTTAAGTCATTTTTACATCCTCCCACCATGAATGTTAGGGTTCCCTTCTCAGCTCCAGTTACACCTCCCGATACCGGTGCATCAATATATCTAACATCGTTTTCTTTAGATATTTTGGATAGTTCTTGAGCCATTTTGGGTTCTATCGTTGAGCAATCGATGAAAAGAGATTTTTTGGGAATGCCTAAAATAAAAATATATAAATTAATTAAAGTTTCAAAAAATAAAAAGTGGTACTATAGACGAGCGCGAAGATTTATACCATAAAATTTAAATAATATTTTTAAAATTGAATAAAGTAATTTTATTATTTTTTTTATAGATTTTGCTTTTTTTATAAAATGCGCTAAAAACTGGCAAGATAACGCAAAAAATGGAAAACAATACGTTCTGGAATAAAAAGAGATTAAACTAGTAGAAGTAGAGGTGGGAAATTATCATTAGAAACCTATAAATTTACATTACATTGCATGATTGTTTCCTATCACGACCTTTAGACGTTAACTTACGAGCTAGTTGACTTCAGTCATAAAAATACCTATGACGTTTAGTAAAATATTTTAGTTGAGTTGTAAAAGAAATAAAAAAGCTATATCAAGAATGACAAGCTACTAATAAAAGTTAAAACATTTATAAAAAGTTTTATATTTTACCTTTTAAAATACCATTATCGGCTAAAAGAGTGTCTTTAACAATATCGCCTGTGGGAAGCATAGTGATAACTATATTTGCATCTTTTGCTGCATCCTTAGGTGAACTACAAACTTGAGCACCCTTAAGATTAGCAACACTGTTAAGTGCTGCAGGTACAATATCGAATACTTTTACTTCTTGGCCTTTACTGGTGAGGTTCTTGACCATTCTGGCACCCATTTGGCCGAGACCGATGAATGACACATTGCTGGAATTTCTGGCTGTAAAAAGAAAAAATTCCATTAGTTTATAATTTATAGAAGTGTTCCACCCAGAAGAGACTACGTCAGCGCGTCATCAATATATTTTTTTCGAAAGTTCTGCGAACTTTCAACTGTGCGGCAATAATGCGTCGGCAGTACGACAGTCAGGGCTGGATTTATCACTAGGCCGACAAGGCACTGGCCTAGAGCGCCAAATTTGTTAGGGCGCGAAACAGGCAGATTTTGTTCGGTGCATCACAAAACCGGCAACCAACTTACACATCATCAAAGCAGCACTATCCATCAGATAAAAAGACAGTTATTTAACTGATAAGCTATTTTCTCGTAAACCTAAAAATGGAGAAATAATAAATAGAAATTGGATGTCATTTTCTCAGAGAAAAGGGTCTGTGGTTTGTGTACCATGCATATTGTTCAGTTGCTCTTCTAACGTAAATACATTTACAACCGGTTTTAGTGATTGGAAAAATGCTTCACAAAGAGTGGTAGACCACGAAAATTCTCCTTGTCATAAGTCACACCAGAAAACATTAAAATTGAGAGGTCAAATAAAAGGACATGTTAGTTCAAGTCTTGCTGATCAGTTAAATAAGGAAACTAAAAACTGGAGGAATGTTCTTAAGCGTGTTGTTGCCGCTGTAAAATTTCTATCCACAAATGGATTAGCTTTTCGTGGTAGCCATGAATATTTAGGACTGTGTGATCAAGGCATCTTTTTAGGTTTAATACAATTTTTATTTGAATTTGACTCCTTTCTTGCAGAGCAATTGAAAGTATATGGCGATAGAGATTCAGGTATAACTTCATACATTTCCTAGTCAACATATGAAGAGGTTATCCTTCTTATGGCTGAAAATGTTTGAAGACAAATTTTAAATGAAGCTAAGGAAGTAAAATATTTTGGGATTATGGTAGACCCCACTCCAGACATATCTCATATTGACCAATTAACGTTGGTACTAAGGAATATAACTAGAGATGGCATACCCGTAGAACGCTTTTTGTGTTTTTTGGCTAACGTCGGACACAAAGCTGAAGAAATTGTAAATGCTATTATCGATTTTTGTGATAAATTCGATTTGGATATCACAAAATGCCGTGGTTAGTCATATGACAATGCGAGTAATATGGCAGGGACTCAGGTGTTCAAACCGGAATAAAAAACTATGTCCTCAGGCTGAGTATGTCACACGTGCCGCTCATTCCTTAAATCTGATAGTATCTGTGGCCGTTAGTTCATGTGTGTTTTTTTTTGGTCTACTTCAAGAACCTGTACAATTTTTTCATAAGTTCAACACATCGATGTGAGCTTTATTTGAACCAAAATGCTCTATGGTACTTCAAAACCTATCTAAAACACCTTGGTTCGCGAGAAGCGATGCTTGTCGAGCTCTGAAAGAAAATTGGCCGGCAATTACAGAATCTTTGAAACTAATACAGAATGGCAGGAACCGAAAAACCTTCATGCCGTAGTGACGCATGTGCTCTAAAATAATTAAACCTTGAATCACTAGAAACAGTATTTTCGTCCATATTTTGGAGTACCGTTTTAGAACGATTACAAAAAGTCAGTACTAAGCTTCAGTATGAAACTACAACTTTAAGTAAAGTAAAAGGATATTACCAGTTGTTGGCTGGTTTTTTGGTAGAGCTTGGTAAAGCCAAAAGTTGGTTGGTTATAAGGGGGTTGGGAGAGGGGGAGATCAAGGCGTAGGGCGTCAGAAATATTAATGCCTAGTAGGGTTCAACATGTAAATCCGGCCCTGACGACAGTGACCATACTATCAAAAACGAAGGCACAATATTGTGATAACATTAATTATTACACTCATAGGCGCGCTAAATGTTACCAAGACAGTCAATTTCGATTTCTTGTTTAGATAATCGATTCGACTGTCGCTAGGCATGGGATAAAAAAGTTTATTTGAAGAAAGTGTATTTTTTTGTTCTTCTTAATGACGGTACCATAGACTAATAAGAACAAAACTAATAATACATGAAAAAAGATACAAATGGACATCCGAAGGAATAAAAAATAGTGAATTTAATAAAAAGATAATGCATGCATTAAATCAAGTTAACATGTAGCAGGGCCTCGATTTTTGACCCTTCGCTTCGTTATCGAACGTATTCGTTTCGTATTTGGTTAATATACGAAGCGAATACGTTCGATTACGAAGCGAAGGGTCACAAATCGAGGCCCAGGTAAACTTCAATGATATTGATGATTTAAATAACCTTATAACCGAAACAGTGAACAAAAGCATTCTGCAACTGAAAAAACCAAAAACAACACACAATGAATTAGACAAAGAAATATTACAACAAATAGAAAAAAGAAAGATCTTAAATAAATCTAACAAAAAAGAAACCGAAGAATATAGAGAACTTAATAAGCAGATTAGAAAAGGAATCAAAAAACAAAAAAGAAAAGAAGAAGAAAAATTAATAACAAAAACTTTTGAAAAAAATAAGAGAATGAAATGTCCCAGACCGACACTAAGATGACGTCAGATAATATCATTAATGGGAAAAGACGAAAATGAAATCTCAAGTAGAGAAAGCATACTGAAAAGAATAGAAGAATTTTATTTACACGGAACTCTACAGAACACATCAACAAGACGATGAAATGAGACCAGCACGGAATGGGTGGCAGAATGGCATAATGTAGAATTTAGTGTTTAGCGAGTAATTTTGTTTTGGAATGTATGATGGACGTAGGATAGTAAGACGCTGTGGAGAGTGACGATATCACCCTTGTATTTATTCGAGGCAATCTGACAGATGCGCGTTATGTTGATGACATCTTATAAACCACTTTACTGCTTTATCTAGACGGCTGGCGTCAATGTTTTTCAGTGGCCACTCCGTTCACCGGATCTAAATCCTCTCAACAAAACTTGAGGTTTAAATGTACTTGCCTGTGATTGTGATGGCCAGGTACCAGCCAGCTTTGGCTGGAAAGATTTGAGGGTAGACGTGGATCATAGAACCCCAACAACAATTGGCGGTTATACACACCTTTTTCAACGAAAATTCTATTTATATTTTTTAAAAACGATTCCGGGAGTGGAAGTTGAAACGTCAAGTTTCTTAGGTTATAATGTAATTATTGTCACTACAAACAAACTGTGACTAATCCCATATAGGTCTGGATCCCGCGTATGAAAAAAAAGTTGATTAATAGCAAGCTGAAAATTTGTTAATAGCTTAAGGGTGTCTAGTCGGATAAACTTTGATATATGGGAACACTGTAACAGGGGCAGTTTTAATTGTGGAACAGGTTAAAAATTTGGAACGGTCAGACAACGAAAACGGTACATTTATTTTGTCCGACATAACAGACTTAAACTCTCCGAACAGAGATTAAACTCTCATGCAAAAATCAGACTGCTATTTATCACATGTCATAATTCCTGTCATTTGACATATTCTACATGTTCCACTCATTAAAACACCCATTTGGTGATAAATAGCAGTCTGATTTTTGCATGAGAGTTTAATCTCTGTTCGGAGAGTTTAAGTCTGTTCTGTCGGACAAAATACATGTGCCGTTTTCGTGGCCTTACCGTTCCAAATTTTTAACCTGTTCCACAATTAAAACTTCCCCTGTTCCAGTGTTCCCATATATCAAAGTTTGTCTGACTAGACACCCTTAAGCTATTAACAAATTTTCAGCTTGCTATTAATCAACTTTTTTTTCATACGCGGGATCCAGACCTAATATAAACATATTATAACATGCCACAAGACAATAGTTTTAGAACCTCATTAAAAAATTGTAACAATACGGAATGCATTTATGTTGTATAATTAATTGATTTTTAAAATGTGTAATTATTGAAATAGGTAATGGTTATTAAAATGGGTAATGGGTATCCAAATCCAAAATATTGTTTAATTATTTTTGTGACCCGTGACGTAGGATGCCACGCGTTATTTGTTTACCATTCGTATTTCAAAAACATAAAAACACGCATAATGTAGATTCTGCTATTTTATACATATGTATTTTTAGACAATAGGAAGGCCGATATCGAGTCTTGATGTGTAAAAATGAAAAGAAAATATATTTATTTTTGTGGGATTTCACTATACAAATAAAGGGTGATTCATTTAGAGAGAGGTACTTTTTTAAAAAAGAAATTTTTAAATTTTATTTGAAAATCTTTATTGTCGTAAAAAAGAACCATTCTTTACAATTGCTTCTTAAAGATAATTTCTTTCAAATGTTGACCATGACTGCGGTTAAGACGGCCCATTTTGAAGGTCTAATTCTCGATGACGCGTTCGAGCTTTTCGATTGGTATTTGACCAGTGACTCGAGTAACACTGGACTCCAATGATGCCTCAATCGTAGCCGGTTTATTGTTTATTCATGTAGACTTTGGACTTGAGGTAGCCCCAGAGGAAAACGACTATAAGTGTGATGTCACAGGATATAGGCGGCCAAGTCACTGGTCCGAAGCGTGAAATAAATTGCTCACCGAACCGTTTTTTCAGTAAAGCCATGCTTTCACGGGATGTATGGCAGTTGGCGCCATATTTTTGGAACCAACTGTCACTTAAACTACGAACTTCAATTTCTGGTACTAAATAGTCCGTTACCATGGCGCGATAATGGTCTCCATTCACAGTAACATTCTGACCGGTCCAAGACATGGACCGACGATTACACCGGCCCATAAACCATGCCAAACAGTGGTTTTTTCTGATTGTATTGGCAACTCTTGGCCCTCTTTGGGTTGCTCATCAACCCAAATACAGGCATTTTATTTATTCACGTCCTCATTAAGCCAAAATCGGGCCTCATCGGAAAAGTTTTTTTTTTGCTCTAAGCGCACGAAACACATTCCTCATTGAAGGCCTATTTTCGCAATACAGCTATATAATTTCTAGACATTGTGCCGAGTTAAGTCTGTCTAGGATGAAATGTCAAACAATACTGAATAGAAACGCAACTTCAGGTGACCGGTGACCCATTCATGCACGATCTCCCAACAAATCCTCACCAAAAAAGTACCTCTAAATGAATCACCCTTTATAATTCATATCTCAACAATGCGTTTAAAAAAGAACTTTTGCAAAAGAATAAAGAGTTACTAAATAAATGAAAGTCATTATTAGTTTAAATTATTTCTATGGAAAAATTGATTTCCGGAGTAGAAATCGAAACGCCAAACAGTAGTTAAGTTAAAAATTTCATTACAACAAATTGCTATTAATCACGTACAAACATACGAAATTATAAACCTTTTTAGGATATGCCACGAAAAAAAAAACAGTTTAAAAACCCTCTTTTCTACTATAACCATTTGTTGACTTGATTAGGTTCAGAAAAAAAAACAGAAGAAAAACTATTTGGTAATAGCGGCTCTCATATTTTCTCTTTTTGATACAATTTATCTGACATAAATCCTCAGCCACTAAATCCTGATGAATAAATTAAAACTCGTAAAGAAATTGCAAGAGAAGCATTTATAAAACATAGATCTATACTGTGCAATTCTTAGCTAAGCTTACAACTAAGAATCCAGTTCCTAAAATGTTATTGTTATGTGTATCCTGTATTACTATTTGGATGTGAAACCTGGATCATACAGGTTCATATCATTAATAAATTAGAAGCCATCATTAGATCATTAGATCATATCACATAGAATTCTTAAACAGAAGAGGTAAAGGCGAAGGTGACTGGACTAAGATGGAAAAAAAGCAAAAACATGAATATCTGGACATATAATGAGAGGTAGCAGATAATGGATAATGCAGTTAATACTTACAGAAAGATTGATATTATACATGTCGCGTAAGATCGAGAACAGTATCGGCAAATTGTCAAATATACCTAAGTACCATTGTACTCAAAGAAGAAGGAGATGAAGTTTCTATTTACGTCGTGAATTCCACAATAACTTAAATATAAATTGCATCTACTTCTTCTTTGAGTACAGTGCCAACTATAGAACAAGAACAACTATTAGACATTTTAAAAAATGTCTATAGGCTCCAGGTCGACTCAGCCTGAATAAAATGAGTACCTTGGTAAAACCAGGGGTAATAATAGGCGGTTGAAGCGTAGCACTGGCCCTGTTCCCTTCCTTGTATACCGTAGGCCCTAGATTTAGCAGACTACCCTGCTATAATCCCAAAGCCGCGTGAGCGGTATAAAACCGGAGACTATTATTATTATAATACCACAATAACCATTTATTTATTAAATAATACAAAAATCCACGAGAAAAATAAATTTCCTTTAGCTGGCTGTATACCATAAATCACAAAAATACGAGATCCTTTGGAAAAGGTATATTTAAAATTCCCTAAATAAGGCTTACATTAAATCACAGAACATTTTAAGATTGAAAAAGCCATCATCAGTGTTACGAAAAGCCCTAAAATAAGTATAACCTAATTAATAAGAAAAACTTATTTAGAATGTTGACTAAGGTTAAAAAATGCAAGAGGTCATACTTACAATAATATGCATGCCTGAGCCACAAAAATGTTTTGGGTAAAAACCATTTAAAAGTTGAAATTTGTTATGATATACTACATATTTTTAATAATATTTAGTGATGTTGCAAATATTCCTGGATATTACCCAGGGCAACACAGAACTCTTCCCACGTGGTTGGAATTTAAGGATTGAAATCTAACATATTGGAGTTAAATGGCCAACTGAATAAATTTTTTATTAAATAATATCTTTTCACACAAGCATACCGCATTAATTAATACACAAGGTTAATTTACAATACATACAAGAGCGCAACTATGTCGGTGAAACTACATAAAAACACGGATCATATTATATCCAATCGGCAGAGGAGTTCGACAGGGCGATACCTTATCGCCCAAACTGTTTACCGCAGTCACAGTATATAGAGGTTACCAGTAAAACCACTCCTCTGTCGGCGCTTTGATCTCAAGAAGTAATACCGGCAGTACGCAATTGGTAGTTCACCAGTAGTGGATGCGGGTTTTCCCTGTTAAAATCCGTACGTTTCTATGCCACTAGTAATGCGAGAGTGGGGCAAAAGCGACTAAGAACATTGCGCGGTCGCCATGCGCAACTACAGATTTTACTTCCAATTTTTCGGAGAGTGGTTCTACTGTCCCTCTTTATACTGTGCCGCAGTACTAGAATATGCTTGTAAAAACTTAACTGGAAAGAGAGATGCCTGAACATTGACAGTAGCAGATTAACAAATTTGAAATTCTCAGACGACATAGTTTTGTTCTCTGAAAACCTTAAGAAGATATGTATAATGCTACATGAACTTCAGGTAGTGTGTGCCAGTGTATACTAAATTTACAATCAAGATGCAGTAGAAATAAACAAACCAAGATACGGTAAATGCTACCAGGAACACTCCCGAATCATAATTTTTACAATGTATGTATATACATTGTAAATCCCAAATCATGATTTCCAAAGTTTATACATTGTAAATTATGATTCGTTAGTGCTCCTAGTAGAATTTAACGTGTCTTGGTTTGTTTATTTCTACTGCATCTTGATTCTAAATTTAGTATAGGTCTTAAAATAAACATTTCCAAAGCAAAATTCATGACAAACCTAGTACCTACCGAAAATATCAATATTGGAGACAACAAAGTAGAGCTAGTGGAAAAATACATATACTTTGGATACGAAATTAAGAGATCACAAGAGACAACCAAACATCCGAACTACGAAGAAGAATAAACCTAGGCCTATGGAAAACTCAATAGCCCAGTCGGGATAGCATTTGACCTTGCATTAGGAGCTGCCCCAAATTTTATTTTTCTAATCTTTAGGGAGGGTCAATAGTAAAATAAATTTAAAATCTCGACTGAATTCCGCTGTTGCGTTAGCCGCCATCTTGATTTTAAACGAGAACCGTTTTTGCTCAATATCTCCGCCATTTTCAATTTTTTGACAAAAAGTGTAGAAACTGAAATTGTTGAAAATGCGATTTTTTATAGTTTCATTTATTATAACTTTTTTCGTGCGGTCGATATTTTCCGAGTTATGAGGGGAAAATAGTGACAGTTGTAGCATAATTATTAAATTATTGAATTATCTCGTTTATTATTAGTTTTACAACAAATATATAACTATACAAAAAGGAAGAGAATTAAATTCTGGACAATTTTTATGCCGTACATTTTTTTGATAAAATAAATATTTAAGGTAGTACGTATGTGGTAAAGGTGCGAGCGTAAGACCTGATTGATTTTGTAGCAATTGTTTTTGTTCAATATCTCCGCCATTTTCAACTTTTCGACAAAAAGTGTAAGAACTAAAATTGTTGCAATTACGATTTACTACAATTTTTCGAGAGAACCAGTGACGGGTCTACAAGGGGGGGAAATGGGAAAATTCCCCCCAACAGGGTCCAAAATTTAAAAAAAAATTGTTGAAACAATATATTAGCTGACATAAAACTTAAAATATCGACAGACAAATTCAACCAATCAAACCCGCTAGTTAATAAAATTAAGTGAACTTAATGCATATAATGTCTTTTTATGTCTTTTATATACTTAGTTTGGTTGATGTTTCATTGGAAGTTTCAAAAATTGTATAAAATATAATTCTCTTTATTTTTGTTTATGTACAATTATGTCGTAAAGTTAATAATAAATGAGACAATTCAATAATTATGCTTCCCCTCCTCTTCCATTATGTTCCCCCTTAACTCGGAGAATATTGATCGTATAAAAAAATTGTGCCAAAGAAATTGTAGGAAATTGCATTTCTAACAATTTTCTTTCCCACCATTTAGGTTGAAAAGTTGAAAATGGCGGAGATATTAAGCAACAACAGTTCTCATTTTAAATCAATATGGCGGCTAATGCAACCGCGGAATTCAGTCGAGATTTTAAATTTACACTACTATTGATCTCTGCTAAAGGATAGAATTATAAAATTTAAGGCAGCTCGGAAACAAAATTCAATTCAATAATTATGCTTCCCCCACCACTTTTTACTATTTTCCCAAGTAACTCGGAAAATATCAACCGCATGAAAAAAATTGTTAAAAAGAAATTGTAGGAAATTTTATTTTGAACAATTTTAGTTGAAAATGGCGTAGATATCGAACAAAAACAATTGCTATAAAATCAATCCGGTCTTACGCTCGCGTCATTACCGCATACGTACTACCTTAAATATTAATTTTAGCAAAAAAATTAAAGAGATCAAAATTGTGTAGAATTTAATTCTCTTCATTTTTGTATAGGTACATATTTGTTGTAAAACTAATAATAAACCAGATAATTCAATAATTATGCTCCAACTCTCACTATTTTCCCCTCATAACTCGGAAAAGATCGGGCGCACGAAAAAATTATAATTAATGAAATTATAGAAAATCGCATTTTCAACAATTTCAGTTTCTACACTTTTTGTCAAAAAATTGAAAATGGCGGAGATATTGAGCAAAAACGGTTCTCGTTTAAAAGCAAGAAGACGGCTAACGCAACAGTGGAATTCAGTCGAGATTTTAAATTTATACTAATATTGACCCTCCCTAAAGATTAGAAAAATAAAATTTGGGGCAGCTCCTAATGCAAGGTTAGGCCTGTTATTCGTCTAACCCGACTGGACTACAAAGGCATAAAACGTAAAACATTTGATCAATGTGTGCTGCCTGTCATGACCTATCGGGCCGAAACTTTGACATTGATAGCTACAACTTCTAAAACGCTGCAAATAGCTCAGAGGAAATTGGAAACGTCAATGCTAAGTATATCGCTTCATGATCGGGTTAGAAATGAAGACCTAAGACGAAGAAGAGGAGTTACCGATGTAATTTCCCGAATTGCCACACTGAAATGGAACTGGGCCGGACACGTCACCCGAATCAGTGATAAAAGGTGGACTAAGAGATTACTTGAGTGTAGGCCGAGATTAGACAAAGAAACTAGAGGAAGACCCCCTACTCGTTGGACTGACGATCTCAAGAAAATGTCAAGAATGGCAGCTACGTACGCCGTTGCTCCCGCTTGGCGGCGCTAGTGTCGTTGGGGGTCAACGTTTTGACAATTCGTGAAGTTTGTATATGGTGTTTTTGTTTACGATTTAATAAATAATAAATTATGGCAAAAAAAGACGGATCTTGGACTGTTTGTACATTGAAAAACGAATTGAGGAGAAGGAATGCGAGAGTTACTGGAAAAAAGGAAGCCCTTTAATAGCCTCCACTGTTTATATAGCCATATCTATTTCCTAACTGCCCTGTCCCAGTTGCTTAGTCTCTTGTTGCCACAAGATCAAATTTATATTTTTTGGCTTCGTTTACTAGTTGCTTCAGTTTTCCTTCCTTGGATGATCCTCTTATATTCCACGTCGCTATTTTAACTAGTTATTCTTTATTGCCATTATCTCGTTTATTATTTTTCGATTCTCGTTTCCGTTTTCTTTGCTGGGTCATCTTTGTTGGGTCTCCTAATACTGCATTAAATTCTAGTATTTTGCAATGTCTTCCTCTATTCTTTCTAGCTACTCCTTTTCTTTCTTCCATTTCCATAATTCATTGTTTATTGTCATTCTTTGGTACCCTGTTTTTGTGCTATTTCATTTGATTTTCTCTTCCTTAGCAATTCTTCTTATTTTGGCCATTATTTCCCTTTCCGTCCTTCGTCAGATCATCATTTATGTACCTATATTCTATTTCTCAGTTGTTTGAGTTTCATCTTATTTTGCATTACTTTGGTCTTTTCTGTCTTGATATCCATGTCTACCAAATATATTTTGTCTCCAGCTTTCTTGCTTCATTGACGTTTACTTTTACTCGCATTTCCTTTTCTATGAATTTTTCTACCTCATTCCTTAGTAAGAGTGCTTGATCGGTGTCAATCTGCAGTCATTAAATCACAATATTTTCCTTCTTCCCTCTCTTTCTAATTTTTGTATTCTTTCGTTGGAGATCTTTAATTCATTTCGTAATTGATTAATATCTTGAAGCGCCTTTTCATTAATAAGTTTCCGTTCTTCCATTTTCTTTCGATATTATTTTTGCTGGAATGCGAGAGTTACTGGAAAAAAGAAAGCCCGTATCGAAGGGTAAGCTATATTAATCATCGTCTAAGTATTTTATTTCTGTAGCTCAGACCAAAATAAAAATATTTATGTTGATCTGAGTTTTATAGTGAAGTATTCGATTTTTTACAGTCAAATCCAGGGGCAATACGTAATCTGTTTCAACAAATTGTTTATTGCAGATACTTGCATTTATTTTCGGCAGATATTTATCCCTTCTTATTGCTACAATCCACTTTTTTCTGATCAGAATATCTTTGGGAAACCTGTATCCTGATATTCTCGATAAGCACAAAGACACAGCACAACACTGAGGCATTTTATTTTCTCCAATTAAATTCAAAAACTTCAATTAAAAGATTGATCTGAATAGTTGACGTAAGTTGACGTGACCTCCAACTACACAAACGCCACCTACGTTGAGCTTTCCAGATTAGCTGCCGTTGGATGCAGAGTGCTCAAAATAGAGCACAATGGACAAAAATGAGGGAGGCCTATGTCCAGCAGTGGACGCAAAGGGCTGGGTGATGATAATGATAATGAACTTTCACTTGTTATTTACGCTTATCCATATTTATGTAATTTACGTTTAACCTCTAACTACCACATTATAAACATTTAATTAATAATACCACTTTTGTCATATTTTACCTTTATGCAATTTGTGTTTAACCGCTAACTACCACAATAATCATCTAATAATGTTTAAAATATTAGTTTCTATTTTAATTGACCTTGCCACACTAAATGATATTTTCATGTAGGTACCTTTTCCTAATTTAATTTTACGTCAGTTATTAACTAATTTTTAAATAATTAATATTTTTATATATGCTTAAGTACATTTTTAATCACTTTGATTTATATTCTTTTTCACATATTTACATATTATAATATTTTTAATTATGGTTATATAAAAATTTAACTTATCTTTGAGTCATATCTTTTAACATCTAAATCACAAATACAATATGTAATTGCGGAATGCGAACACAACACTATGAACTACATAAGTTAAGAGGTAGTTATGGCGCATTTTTTGACATACAATTAAGAATTTTATATTCACCATTGGCGTGCATACGGGATGTATCTAAAATGTTTATACCCGTATGCACGCCGATAGTAAATATAGGATTATTAATTGTATGTCAAAAAATCCACAATAACTGCCTCTTAAAACCTACCAAATTTCATTTGCATATCTCTATTGGTTTTAGAGCAATAAATAAATCGTCAGTTTGTAAGAAAAATTTCAACATCCCGTATCTCGGAAACGAAGCATTTGCGGACATATGTTTATAAAGCAAACTGTCATTATTTTTTCATAAAAAATTACCCCTTAAAGTTTGTCGCACTTATTTAGAAACACCCTGTATTGATGAAGAACATGGCTAGTTATTAACGTGCTTAACTTTTTTATTATCCAACATAAACAAATAAATCAAAAAAGAAAATGTTAAGAGAGCATAAGGCTACAATTGAGTTTTAATTTCAATATTTTATCTATACTAAAACATTCCACAGGGTGTTCCGAACTTTTAGGAATAAACACAGTATGATTGTTACACCCGGTATACAATGACAATTTACCGGTCTAGCAACAATATTATTATAGCAATATTGCTAAAGAAT
Organism: Diabrotica virgifera virgifera; assembly: GCF_917563875.1. Taxonomy (NCBI): domain Eukaryota; kingdom Metazoa; phylum Arthropoda; class Insecta; order Coleoptera; family Chrysomelidae; genus Diabrotica; species Diabrotica virgifera. The sequence goes on along the minus strand of NC_065449.1, from coordinate 57,740,254 downwards.
AAGGCTATAACATACTAAAAAAATCACTCAAATCGGACAACCGGTTTAGAAAATTCGAGACAACTAACTTAAATAACTCATCGAGTGACCCGCTTTTTATGATCGCGAGTGTATAAGGAAATAAAGCAAAAAAGTCGACACTGATCCAGCCAGGTTGCAAATTGGTTTTTTGAGTACTATATACCTAATGCATTATACCTAAATACAAAAATTCCCGTCACAGTTCGCAGGCATATAATAGTTGTTATTAACAAATACTCAAGGGTTAAAATGTATTGCATCAGATCTTTATAGATTTCAAACATGCTTATGATTTAATTAATCGTGCAACACTATGGAAGGCAATTATCGAGCTCGGCGTACCCAAGAAACTAACTGCGGTAACTCAAATGTGTGTAAGTAACTCCTTTGCACAAGTTCGAATAGGGGGAAAAATATCAAATGCTTTCTGCGTAAATTCTGTACTGAGATAGGGAGATCCGTTGTCCCCATTGTTGTTTAACCTGGCCTTAGAATGGCATGCGAAAAATTTATCCAAAAATCAAACCAGACATAACTGCTCGGGGAGCAAAAATCATATTCGCCTTTGCTGATGACGTAGATGCTGTGGCACAATCAACATTAGAAGTTAAGGATCTTTTCTCGAGCTTTGCTGCATTAAACATCGGTCTAAAAATAAATGAAGACAAAACAAAATACATGGTGGTGTCAAAACAAGAACGACGGCGAATAAGGCAAAACATTACTATAAACGATCATAACTTCGAAGTGGTTAAAAAATTTAAATATCTAGGAGCAACAATCATAAATGACAACAAAATAGAGCGAAAAGTTGAAACGCAAATAATGACAGGAAACAGATCTTCCTTTGCAATGCAACATCTAATGAAGTCAAAACTTCTTGCCCGAAGTGCAAAAATCCAGATATATAAGACCATAAACGACCAGCAGTCGCGTATGGAAGCGAAACATGGACGCTAACAAAAAGAGAAGTAAATAAATTGCTGCTGTTGAAAGATGCAGTCAAAGAAGATCTGGAGAAAATGAGAGTGAGACAATGGGAATTAGTGGCACAGATCCAACAAGCATGGAATGTAATAGTAAACGCGGCAAAGACTCACGAAGAGTTGAACGCCCTTTATGATGATGATGATAAGGGTTAAAATGGCAGTACAAAACCGTCGCTACACGTAAAAACAGGGTAATTAAATTTATTACTTAGAGTATTCATCTTTTAGTAGATTAGCCCAATAAAATAAAATAAAATCAAAATGTAATTCCGTACAGGTTGGAATAAATTTGTTGTCAAAGTTTAGGTCCAAACAAAAGATATTTTCAAGAAAGTATATGATTCATATGAGGGGATCATTGTTTAAATAATTAAAAATGGGTAATTTTTGCTCAAAATTTACTTTTTTAACTGCTGCGGTAATTCATGTTTTTGTTAAGGTTTTTAGATTTTTTTTCTGCAAAGCTGAAGAAACAGTCTTTTATATGAGACTTACTAAATTAAATTTAACCCTTAATTTATTTAAATAATTGTAAATAAAAATTAAAAAACAAATTAAAAAAAAATATTATTTGCATTATAAATAAGCACTCTAAAACATTTTGTTTTACAGCAAAAGTTGCGCCATAGTACTAGTATAAACAGAAAAAAATTGGTTGCTAAATATTAAGCAGTTTATGAGATATTTAATTTGTTTATAAAAAATTACCATTTTTTCAATTGCAAAAACGCAGTTGTTGCCGATAGAGTATACAAGTTTTTAATGTCTCATTTTTTTTTGCTTTTATGTATATTTTCGACAAATATATTGACAAAACAAAATTTCAATTAAACACCCCTAGAAAATGGTGTTTGAAAATTGGTGTAAATTGCTTAAAACTCGTTTTTTAATAACACCGCCGGGATTAAAAATTTTGAAATTATTTTTCGATATTCGTGTTCCTGGTAGTTTTTGACACACTTAGAAAAGAAAAAAAAATCTAGATCCATTTATTGGCGAGATAGCTTTTCCACGTTTAAAAATTCATAATTTGTTTATTTATCAATATTAAAACATTTTAAAGTACGTGAGTACATCTATCAACCCTACTACTCAACAAAGATATTTATACATAGAGTTAAAATTTTAGAATATTTTAAAAAATAATGATTTTCGTAGCGACCTTAAATGAAAACTTTTTGCCTGAAGGGTGGTGCACTAGTACTTTGCAATGTCTTCGTTAATAATGGACCAATTTCAATGTTTTTTTTTTAGTTTACGGTAGCATATAAAAATAATAACATCTAAATGACACTTTTTACAATAAATATTCGTCAATTTGTTATAAACAATTAAAAAAAATTTTTATAGAAAAAAGTTTTTATGTTTCTTTAACAAAATTTTACTGTTGTCAAATTTTTAAAATAAAAATTTGTTTTCATACTCTTTTGTGGTTTTCTTTGGTGCCAACTTTTATTTTATCACAGTACCTATTAGAAAAGAAATTTTTTTGAGAAAAATATTGTTTATAACAAATTAATGAATATTTATTGCAAAAGGGTCATACAAATGTTATTATTTTTAACATTATTAACGGAGATAATATTGCAAATTACTCCTCCGCCAATTTTCAGGTAAATAGTTTTCATTTAAGGTGCTATAAAAATAATTATTTTTCAAAATATTCTACAATTGGTATTATCTGTATAAATGCCATTGTTAAGTAGTAGGGTTAATAGTTGTTAATTAAATGTTGCTATTGATAAATAAACAAATTATGAATTTTTAAACTTGGAAAAGCTATCTCGGCAAAAAATGGTTCTAGATTTTTTTTTCTCTTGTGAATGTGTCAAAAACTAACAGGAACACGAAAAATTACACCAATTTTTAAACGCCATTTTGGAGGAGTGTTTAATTGAAATTTTGATTTGTTAATACATTTGTCGAAAATATACATAAAAGCAAACAAAACAAGATCTTAAAAACTTACCCGTGTTGAGCTGCCCCCCCCCCCCACTTGCAAAAATCAAAAAACAAATAGCCCTGATTTATGAGCTATTTATGAGCTCTCATATTCCGCAAACTAAAAATTTTGAGCTCGTTCCACTGAGCAGGAATTTGATACTTTAGTGGGGGGGGGGCTGAGTCAGCCCCCCACTACTTAAAAATAGGAATATTGAATCGGTTTTTGTTGCAGAATTACGAGCTATTTATGAGCTCTTGAAATTATATAGTTTCGATTTTTGAGCTCATCCCCTTCACCCCCAAATAACCCTTTAATTGATTTAACTTAAGAGAAAAATGCTGAGAAAACTTAAAATATATCGTATTGCGGATATAATTCCTATAGCGTATGTACTCTAAGAATAAACTATTAAATCACGTGCATTTCGATTATTGAGCTACAACCCCTTCGCAAGAAAACCACCCTATCTTCCCGGCTTAAGAGAAAGCTGTACTTAAAATGCATTAAATTAATTATTTGGCGACTATATATCATTGAATAATTTATAAGCTTCCAAATTACGCGCATTTAAATCAGTAAATTGCAATTTATTTTGTATAGTGCAGTCACTGAAAGTAAAAATCAACGATTACCTTCAATTTCGGTGAACCTTAATCGATTTTCACGAAAATTGGTCAGTGGTTAGAGGATACCTCAAGAAACAAAGGTGACATGGTACCACCTTGAGCCTTTACCCTGAGGGTGGATACCGCCCCTTTTCAGGGGTGAAAATTATTTTATAAAAAATAACTGCACAAATTTATAAAAGAACAAATTATAAGCAAAATTTATTATATAAAGTTATTAAAATAAGTCAATACATTTTAAGTTATTAAAGATCAAAAATTTTAATTATTCGTAAAAAAAATGCATGTTTTGAAGCGGTTTTTCGTAAATCACTGAAAAACTGTAAGTTTTTACAAAAAAGTTAATAGCAGTTTTATTCTAAGAATAAACTCTTAAATCACGCGCCTTTCGATTATTGAGCTACAACCCCTTCGCAAGAAAACCATCCTATATTCCCGGCTTAATAGAGAGTTTTACTTAAAATAATTTGATTATTTGGCGACTAGATATCGTTTAATAATTTATGAGCTCGCAAAATATACGCATCTCAATTATTGAATTGCCATTTTCTTTCTATAGTGCAGTCACTGAAGGTAAAAATCAACTATGACCTTCGATTTTGGTAAATCTCCATTCATTTTCACGAAAATTGGTGAGCGGATTTTGATGCTATCAACTTTTTCTGGAGCTCGTTTTTGATAGGTGTTTCTAAGTACTTTGCCAAGTATTTAGTACCTAAGTGTTATAAAATGCATCTCTTTCCAGTTATTTAAGCTTGAATCCTTAGATTTGAACAGTCGCAGAAAAAAATATACATTTAATTACCAATAACTTACTTTAAATTAACATTAAAGGGTTTTTCAAGTAATCAATTTATTATATTTTTTATTAGCTTCAATTTTAGTGATGAACACTTTTTTGTAAAAACTTACAGTTTTTGAGTTATTTATGAAAAATCGCTTTAAAGCATGCATTTTCTTTCACAAAAATTAAAATATTTGATCTTTAATAACTCAAAAGGTATTGATTTATTTTAATCACATTATATAACAAATTTTGCTTACAATTTTTCCCTCTCTCGATTTGTGGGGTTATTTTTAATAAAGTAATTTTCACCCCCGAGAAGGGGTGACATATACCCCAGGTTAAAACCCCAAGTTGTTATTGTTAATTCGTGAAAATGAATGGAGATTTACCGAAATCGAAGGTCATAGTTGAGTTTACCTTCAGTGACTACACTATAGAAAGAAAATGGCAATTCAATAATTGAGATGGTTATATTTTACAAGCTCATAAATTATTAAACGATATGTAGTCGCCAAATAATTAATTTAAATTATTTTAAGTACAGTTCTCTCTTAAGCCTGGAATATGGGATGGTTTTCTTGCGAAGGTGTTGTAGCTCTATAATCGAAAGGCGCGTGATTTAAGAGTTTATTCTTAGAATATAAGCTATACGAATTAAACTACTATTACCTTTTTTGTAAAAACTTACAGTTTTTCAGTAATTTATGAAAAACCGCTTCATAACATGCATTTTTTTCACGAATAATTAAAATCTTTGATCTTTAATAACTTAAAAAGTATTGACTTATTTTATTAAATTTATATAATAAATTTTGCTTTTAATTTGTTCTTTTATTGATTTGTGCAGTTATTTTTAATAAAATAATTTTCACCCCCCGAGAAGGGGCGGTATCCACCCTCAGGGTAAAGGCGCAAGGTGGTACCATGTCACCTTTGTTTCTTGAGGTATCCTCTAACCACTGACCAATTTTCGTGAAAATCGATGAAGGTTCACCGAAATTGAAGGTAAGCGTTGATTTTTACCTTCAGTGACTGCACTATACAAAATAAATTGCAATTTACTGATCTAAATGCGCGTAATTTGGAAGCTTATAAATTATTCAATGATATGTAGTCGCCAAATAATTAGTTTAATGCATTTTAAGCACAACTTTCTCTTAAGCCGGGAAGATGGGGTGGTTTTCTTGCGAAGGGGTTGTAGCTCAATAATCGAAATGCACGTGATTTAATAGTTTATTCTTAGAGTATATACGCTATAGGAATTATATCCGCAATACGATATATTTTAAGTTTTCTCAGCATTTTTCTCTTAAGTTAAATCAATTAAAGGGTTGTTTGGGGGTGAAGGGGATGAGCTCAAAAATCGAAACTATATAATTTCAAGAGCTCATAAATAGCTCGTAATTCTGCAGCAAAAACCGATTCAATATTCCTATTTTTAAGTAGTGTAAAATATCAAATTCCTGCTCAGTGGAACGAGCTCAAAATTTTTAGTTTGCGGAATATGAGAGCTCATAAATAGCTAATAAATCAGGGCTATTTGTTTTTTGATTTTTGCAAGTGGGGGGGGGGGCAGCTCAACACGGGTTAAAAACTTGTATACTCTATCGGCAACAACCGCGTTTTTGCATTTGAAAAAATACTATTTAAAAGACTGTTTCTTCAGCTTTGCAGAAAAAAAAAATTGTAAAAACATAAATAAAACATGAATTACCGTAGCAGTTGAAAAAGTAAATTTTGAGCAAAAATTACCCATTTTTAATTATTTAAACAATGATCCCCTCATATGAATCATATACTTTCTTGAAAATATCTTTTGTTTGGACCTAAACTTTGACAACAAATTTATTCCAACTTGTACGGAATTACATTTTGATTTACATGTATTGTAATTTTATTTGATCGGTCTAGATGGGCAAAGCTTTAAAATGGCAGTTTTTTAATTTATTTTCCGATCACTTGTTGCTTCGGAAATTGCAAAATATTGCTAAACTTTCGAAAATCAAAAATTTGCTATAACTATTGCAAAAATTAACCTAGGGCATATTGCATCAAAAGTTGAGTCAAGTAGTCCTTATAATGCACAAAAAATTTCATGCACAAAAAGTTTTCTCATCATAAAGCTGAAGTCATCTTCGTCTTGTGCGATCACTATTATTGGTCGTCAGCAAAACTTACGGTGTACCTAAAGGCAGTGCTGTTTTTGTGACGGTACGCGCAAAAATAAGAAAACACAACAAAATTATAGACAAATTCCTGAATTTTTTCCTTGCTCCCAAATAGCTTTAAAACGACCTTATTGAGGCTAAATTTAAAATTTTTTTCCGGGTACGGACCCCCTTATGAACACTCCCCAGACCCCCCGGAACATTGCGTACCGGAACCTATATTGTTAAAAAAACAGCACTGCCTATAGGTATTAGTTTCTTACTGCATGGACATTTCTTCGCACTTTCTTTTCCACGGTTTCAGGGTTTTTTCAAAGAATATTTTGAATAGAGTAGGGGATGTGGAGCAGCCCTGTAGCAGTCCCTTTGTCGTCTAATGGACTGCATATTCTATTGCCTGTTTTGAAAGCTATTTTGTTATTCTTTGGTGTTATTGCTTTTATTAATATTCTTGGAACTTCGATGTCTTCCGTTTCAATTTCATTGTAATATAAACGTCTTCCATTTTCAATATAAATGTATAAAATATGTAGATATTATAGAAGTGAGAAAAATATGCAGAATAACCTATTGCTATAGATGTATAGCCTACTATTGTAGGTTGTACATCTTGCATTTTCTTTAATTTTTGAATGCAAATTCGAATATTTCGCCTTTTTTTTATACGACCTATATTTTATTATTCGTTGGTTATCCTACCTCCGTAAATTTTCCCATTTTTCTTTCTATTATTTGCATAATCAGTTAATGGCATGGTATAAGAGTGTAAATTTAAAATCGCGACTGAATTCTGTCGTTGCGTTAGCTGCCATCTTGATTTTAAAGGGAGCTTTAAAGGGAGGATTTTAAAGAGCCGTATTTGTTCAATATCCTCCCCATTTTCAACTTTTGGTAAGGACTTTCACCAACAAAATGGTAAGGACCGAAATTGTTGCAAATGCGGTTTGCTACAATTTCTTTGTGCGGTCAATAATCCGAGTTAAAGGGGAAAATAGCGGAACGTGGGAAGCATAATTATTTAATTGTATGTATGTCGTTTATTATTAACTTTACGACATAATTGTACATAAACAAAAATGGAGAGTTATATTTAGGTATACAATTTTGATCTCTTTCATTTATTTCATTCATTTTTTTTGCTAAAATCAGTATCTGAAGGATTGATTCAGGGGTGTATTGTATCTCCACTGATGTGTATCGCACATAGTGAACACATTTTCACGAAATTCGCGAAATTGCAAAAAATGAAAGACTACTTGTCAATGAAGAAACCATAAAGAACATTTTGATAAGCACAGTCAGTGAAAAGTCCTCGTGAATTGCTATTATTATGGTTTCTCGATAGTCACATTTTTTTAATCTAGCCCCTGTATATTGCAAAAAGATAGTCATGCATTGTGATAAATGCACTAATATGTTTACAATATATGAATAGTTAAACCAGTTCGTCAAACTGATTATTACGCAAGTTATCATTCACCATTAATTTGCATAATATATCAAAAAGTGTCTATTATGTTGTTTTTAATTTCGAAACTGAAAGAACGATAAATTCTTAATAATAGAATTAATTTGTTATCGCACATGACGTTACTTAGACAAAATTTTATCAGAAAATATATGTTAAACAAGACATGTTAAAAATTGGTACAGATCGAAAATTGATTAAAAAAAATCGAAACTTTTGCTTTCACGTTTATCTAACTGTACAATAGACCAGGGCTGATCTGTTTTAAGGTGGATGTGAGAGGTGGCATTCGGATTTTTGAAAAAAAGTTAGGTGATAACAACCGTAATAACACGTAATAATAATTGAGTTAAAATTATTAACCGCCCTCTCAAATATGCCCTGAACATTAATAAAATAATTAATGTATTTAAAAATTACTAAGAACATCGTTTTAGTATTTTGTACTTTCCTTATAGTATGGTATAGTTAGACCCAAACCCAGACATCCAAAGTGAAAGTTATCCTCCAACACCAAATTGTTCTTTATGGTCCACACAATGTTCAGAAAAAAGTCACACCATTTTGAGGGTCGGGTTTGGGGGGGGGGGGGGAGAGGGGGGAGAAATCTGCAAATTTGTAGTTTTTTACGTTTTTTAACTAAGCGGTTTAGCATAAACAACCCCCTACACAAAATTTTTCTTCATTAAATTCTAAATAAATTTATTTTTCCGCAAATCGCCAGGAAATATTGACATTCCTGTCAAAATTTCTTAAAGAAAAAGTCAGGACTTCCTTACTGTAAGGAAATGTCATTTCCTTACTGTAAGGAAATGATATTTCCGTACAGTTGTTAGTGTTCTACATAAATGATAGAAAACACAAAATTCAACCTCAATACGTTTCCATAGTAACCCAAGTAATTTTATTAGGAATTTCAAAGCACCATTTATTTGGGAATAAAATTATCGCGTTTTTTTTTAAATCAATCAATATCTGTCGAATTTTAAACTATTTGCGGAAAAATAGTATGTTTACCTCGTAGGAAAAGCCACATTCCTGGACTCTGTGTTGCTAAGTCTCGGCTTGCGCCTCGACTTAGCAATCTTCACAGTCGTCCAGGAATGTTAAGCTTTTCTTACCCGGTAAACAATGTACTATATATCGAAATAAAACTAATATAATTTTCCTATGTGTAGACCTTTTAACGCTCTAAATGCAAATAGTCTCATTTGAAAACTGTATAAAATTATTTAAACAATCTTTGTTTAATTATAGTGTTTATTTCGTTCAGTCCGCCGTCCGGTAAAAATATTAACAAGAAATTTGCTTGAACAAGGTGATACAGTAGCAATCAAGAGGTAGCCAAAACGCGTTCCAAGATTGCGGCTGTAATTTTGAATATTTTTTCGAGATATTTGGCACACGTATTCGTAATATAATAAAGAATGGCGGTACAGAGCCCAATTTGAAAAATTTATTAATATGTGGAAATTACTCTGTAATTAAATACAATATTAAAAAAGCGAGCCTGTACCGCCATTAAGAAGAACATAAAAATACACTTTCTTCAAATAAACTTTTTTATCCGATGCCTAGATTTTGTGTCATTTTGGAACTACTAAAATTTTTTATTTCATTAGTAGTTCCAAAATGAGACAAAATCTAGGCATCGGATAAAAAAGTTTATTTGAAGAAAGTGTATTTATTTGTTCTTCTTAATGGCGGTACAGGCTCGTTTTTTTAATATTGTATTTAATTACAGAGTAATTTCCACATATTAATATATTTTTCAAATTGGGCTCTGTACCGCCATTGCGTGTTCCAAATATCTCGAAAAAATATTCAAAATTACAGCCGCAATCTTGGAACGCGTTTTCGCTACCTGTTGATCGCTACTGTTTCCTCTTAAATAGTTATACAGCTTTCAATAAAATTATTGAAAACATTTGTATTTAGAGCGTTAAAAGGTACACATGTGGTAAGTTTTTCTAAAAAAATCTACAACATAGGAAAAATTTGTGGTTTTATTTTGTTATAAATAAATTAATTTATTATAACATATATATTAAACAAAATATAATATATTAAACAAAACAACTACGAGGTATACCACAGATATAAACATATATTTGGTGGTAAGGACGTAGTATCTCTTATAAGAATAGGAAGACTAAGATGGGCAGGACATCTAGCAAGATCACATCATAACAACCCTCCTAGAAGAATCCTTATGTCACAACCTGTGGGAAGTAGAAATAGGGGTAGGCCAAAACTTAGATGGAAAGATGGTGTAGATGAGGATGGAAGAAAAATAGGCGCAGCAAACTGGCAACGGTTGGCAATGGATAGGACTGACTGGCGTAATAGACTTGGGAAGGTCGAGGCTCTTTCATAGGGCTGTAGCATCATTGATGATGAAGATTATAACAAAACTAAAGTACATTTCGAGTTACTTCGAATTAAAAAGGAAATGAAGAAAATTGCTCTATTGGAATTGGAAGCCGAGAAAATTCATTTTTTACGTATACCGATTTTTACACTTTGAAATTATTGAATTTTAATTTTTTTGGTAGGTATATTTGTCAAGTAAATTGAGGATAAAAATACATCCTTTGTAAAAGGTATATTTAAAAGACCCCAATAAGGGTTACATCACAAAACAAAACGTTTTCGGATTAACAAATAATCCATCATCAGTGTTAAAAATCCTAAAATAATAAGTATAACCTAATTAATACAGGAAAATGTTGTAAAAAGTTGACTAAGGTTAAGAATTGCCAGATGTTATAGTTACAATAGCATGCATGCGTGAGCCACCAAAATGTTATGGGTAAAAACTCTTTAAGTGTTACAACATCTTAAATGGTACTACAAAGTAATAATAATATTCGATGTTGTAACATGTTTAAGATCTTGTAACATTTAAAGAGTTTTTACCCATAACATTTTGGTGGCTCACGCATGCATGCTATTGTAAGTATGACCTCTGGCAATTCTTAATCTTAGTCAACTTTTTACATTTTCAAAAATCCACAAGGAAAAAGTTTTCCTGTAGTTGGCTGTATACCATGTGATACAAAAAACAATAAATCCTGTATAAAAGGTATATTTAAAAAACCCTCAAAAGGGCCACATCAAATTCACATAACTAGTTTTCGACTGGTTTACCAGTCATCATCAGTGCTTACGTGTAATGTACATGCTTAACCACCAAGATAGTATTACACAAAAATATGTGGGTCAAAGCCCAGTAAAAGTAGTCCGTCAAGGAAGCATTGGTATAAAATGCTACCTTAAGCCTGGATGTTTAAAATATTATCTAATTTGCCCTAGGTAACATCTGAGAGCTAGGTATGACTTGTTCACATGTTGGAAGTGAGACGGCAAGTAGTTTTTTTTACATTTTCCTTTATTAATTAGGTTATACTTATTATTTTAGGGTTTTTAACACTGATGATGGATTATTTGTTAATCCAAAAACGTTTGTTAATGTGATGTAACCTTTATTGGTATCTCTTAAGAGGATGGGTATGTATTTTCGGCTGCAATGCTATTCAAATGGGGATTCGTTTTTTTCGAATCCTGAGAAAACTATTAAGTATTTTTGAAAAATTTAAACGCAGAATGAAAGATTACGTTCTTACCCAGGGCCGAAAGTCCCTGAGAACTTCTATAATGTTTATTTTAATAAGTTACAGTGGTGAAAAACTAAGAGAAAATTTAGTGTGATATTTAATTTAAAATATCTCATTCAAAATAAACTTTTTATTTATTCTAAGGGACTTTCGGCCCTCGGTAATAATATAGTCTTTCATTCTGCGTTTAAATTTTTCAAAAATATTTATTGGTTCTTTCAGGATTCGAAAAAAATGAACACAATGTCCGTGGTAATATTTCCAAATCTATCTTTGTCATACAACGCACTCAGTCGAATAGAATATTGTCAGCATACTGTCAGTCAGACAGTAACAATCAGTGACAATTTTAAATACTTAACATGGCATCGGGAATATTTTGAGTTGTTGATTAAATAATATTGATATATAGTGTATTTGATAAATAATTGCATTAAGACGTGAACTTAATAAAAAGTTATTTATTGTGTATTATTTGTGGAAGATCCAAGCAGAGAATACATCAGGATAATATATATTCTGTGATTCAAGTATTTTGTTGTTAGAGATGTTCAAAATTGTAAGCGTTTCATAGTAACAATATATTATTAAAAAAACACTTAAACACTTTTCCTCTTTTCTCGATTGAGTATTAGTTTTATGTTGTACATATAAATTATTACAATCACTGAATACATAGTGAAAAAATTATCACGTTATTTATTAACTGAATTAATAATTTGCAATTATAAAAATAACAGTTATCCAAGAACAATCAAAAGCCATCTCTTTAAATTAATGATGACATTTTCAAGTAGAATGACATTCTAGTAATGTTTACATATCCATAAAAGTGTGAATTTTACTACACGTAATTTGCCGTGGAAAGACAGAAAAAGTAGGGATACCCGTAAAATATTTGCGAATTATGTACTGATGGCCTTAAATATACCTTTTATAAAGGATCCAGTATTTTTTTTCTGATTTATGGTATACAGCCAGCTACAGGAATTTTATTTTCTTCGTGGATAAATTGAGGATAAGTCAATTAATTATTAAAAACAAAATCAATGTAGACAAGGCGAAAACGGCGGGTTCGTTAGAAAAAATATTCCCATGAGATTTTTTTGCATAATCACATTCGTGAGATATCCCAGAATAAAGTTCAAGAAGTCGCCCACGTGAAAAGTGGTCCAATTTTTTTTAACAATTTTTTTTAATCAAATTGCAAAAATCAATATTTTTGGCCCGTGCCAATTTTTGTTAGGTTTTTTGGACAATTTTGGACAAAAAAGGTCTCTTGTAATTTTTCTCTAAAGTTGATCGTTTTCGAGTTATAAACAATTTAAAATTGAAAAAAAAAACGAAAAATGGCGATTTTTAAGGCTTATTAAATTGGTTAAAAGTTATTATTGTGAAAGTCAGAAACTGACTAAATCAAAATTTAAAGCCCCCCTACAAGATCCTGAAGAAATTTTGTCATAATTTTATTACTAAGCTGTTTTTTTTAAGTACATATGTAATAATAATGAGCGCCAGCACGTATTAGGCGGCCGTCTATGGTGAGTGCGAGAGAGATGCCATTCCGGCAGTCCAATGGGGCATCTTACTCGCACTCACATTTACAGCCGCGTCAATACGATCTTACGGCTTATTGTTAATAATTAAAAATAACAGCTTAGTAATAAATTAATTACACAAATTTCTTCAGGATCATGTAGGGGGCTTTAAACTTTGATTTAGTCACTTTCTGACTTTCATAATAATAATTTTTAACCGAGTTATTAAGTCTTAAAAATGGCCATTTTTGCGTTTTTCAAATTTTAAATTGCTTATAACTCGAAAACCATCAACTTTAGAGAAAAATTACAAGAGACCTTTTTTGTCCAGAATGGTCTAAAAAAACCTAAACAATTTGTCCAGACCAAAACTAATAATTTTTGCAATTTGATTAAAAAAAATTGTTAAAAAAAAATTGGACCACTTTTCTCGTGGGCGACTTCTTGAACCTTATTCTGGGGTGTATTACAAATGTGATTATGCAAAAAAAATCTCATGGGAATATTTTTTCTAACGAACCCGCCGTTTTCGTCTTGTCTAATGGGAAAATTCTAAATTTAACATCGATTTGCGAGTCGCTATATTTATCATAATCTTAACATGTAAATCATATATCTCGATGTTATTTACCACTTTTAATAGTGTGCTAGTTTCATCTACTAAGTGGAACGTAAGTATTTGCCACATTTTTTCTTTAACATGCACAATTTTAACCTTTTGCATTCATTCTAACGTGGAAATACTTCGTTCTAGACACTGAAGATGATCTGATTTAGATCGAAAACGTTTTGCAATCCATTTGGATGACATTTTAATAGATTTTTAATAAACTTTTTATACCATTATACAAAGGAAGTTTTTTACTTCTGTATGATCAATTATTATTACTGAAGTTATCACCTCACTTTTTCTGCAAAAATCTAAATGCCACCTCTCACATCCACCTCAAAACAATCCGCCCTGGTTAGTTGGCTCTGTCTCTATCTGGCCTCATGGTCAATCCGCCCGATTTTATTAGTCATTTAAAAAAATAATTACTACGTCACTGGATGTAGAGTTCTCAACAAAGAATTTTTATTCTTACATCTTATAACAGGTAGCCAGTAGCCATGGAAACTTTGAATTTTACTTAATTTATATACAAAATAATGAAGAAAATTGAATCTATTTTTATTAAGAAAAAAGTCAAAACATGAATTCAATAACAATATTAATATAATATAGCGCCTCGATATAGCAGTAACAATTTCATAAAAATACAATTATGTATTATTAATTTCGAATTTAGAATAACTTAAATTTGGAAACTCACTAAGCCTTAACTCTTTAACAGTTAATTATGTCTTCAGCTTAACAGTCAAAATGGCAGAAATTCTTGTCAACTTATTTTTGGTATTATTAAAATTTTAAATCCACTTTGGTGCTTTGAAGTTATAATAACTTTCAAAAGAAATTTTTTATTTGAGTTATTATAGCGCATGCGCAGTGGCTCTGAGCGATACATCACACCAACTTTTACCTATACAGTTATGAGCACGTTATTCCTGAGAGTTATCTTAACTTTAACTCAAACGTTAAACTTAACTTCGGTCATCCATCACACGACTGATTATTATGTTCTAAATCTTCTGAATACGTTGGTTCTACGTCAATTCTTTGACTTGCTCAAAAGTACCTATAGTTGTTAATTTGGATTCTCTGTTGAATATTTTTAAGGGTTTTTATTATTTATCTTATTATTCAAGTGCCATTCCCGCGACGGAGGTCGGCAATCATCATAGCTATTCGGACTTTGAAGACAGCTGCTCTGAAAAGTTCATTTGATGTACATCTGTACCATTCTCTCAGGTTGCGCAGCCACGATATTCTGCATCTCCCTATGCTTCTCTTTCCTTGAATCGTTCCCTGCATAATCAATTGGAGCAAGTTGTATCTCTCTCCACGTGTAATGTTTCCGAGATATTCCAATTTTCTGGTTTTGATTGTATTTAAGACTTCCATTTCTTTATTCATCTTTCTCAGAATCTCTTTGTTTGTGACGTGTTCTGTCCATGATATTTTCAGAATTCTTCTATACCTATACCTACAACTCAAATGATTCCAGTTTTTTCATTGATGCCCCATTCAAGGTCCAACCTTCCATTCCGTAAAACAGAGTCGAGAAAACGTAGCACCTAGCCAACCTTACTCTTAGCTCCAGCTTTAGATCTCTTGTGCAGAGCACTTTACTCATTTTGTTAAAATTCGCTCTAACCTTTTCTATTCTAATTTTAATCTCCTGGAAGTAATCATTTGTGGAGTTGATCATTGTTCCAAGATATACATATTGGTCTACTCGTTCGACATTGGTTCCGTTTATGAGGAGATTCTCCTTATTTCTTTGAGTTTTAGATTTTCTCATAAATTTTGTCTTCTTGATGTTTATTGTTAGACCGTATTCTTGGCTATATATCGCTATTCTGTTAAAAAGTCTCTAAATATCTTCAATATTTTCGGCTAAGACGACAGTGTCATCCGCATATCTAATGTTATTAATGGGAACTCCGTTCACCTTTATTCCAGCTGTTTCACCATCAAGATGATGATTTTTTTAGGATCTCTTCCGAGTAGGCATTAGAGAGAACTGGCGACAATACGCATCCCTGTCTCACCCCACGTCTAATTTCAATTTCCTCTGACAGCTGTTCGTTAACACGTACTTTTGCTCACTGCTTATACTATAAATTAGATATGATCCTGAGGTCATTGTAGCCTATCTTCTTTAATTTCAGGACATTCATTAATTGTTCATGTCGTACTTTATCGAAAGCTTTATTATAGTCAATAAAACAGACATATATATCTTGATTGACGTCTAGGCACCTTTGTATTAGGATATTTAGTGAGAAAAGAACTTCACGCGTTCCTAGGCCTTTGTGATACCCAAATTGTGTATTATTAATATCTATGTCCAGTTTATGATATATTCGGTTATGGATGACGGTTATTATCATTAATATCTATGTCCAGTTTATGATATATTCGGTTATTATATATACGTCCTTGGTTTTTAGCAACCAACATGGTTGCGGAAGAATGTCATGGTTGCGGAATTTGAGAGAGTAGTTTGGCTGCACCATGCACTAATGAACTCTTTAGGTCAGCTGTGAACAAGGGCAGGATAGACTTGATGATTCCCAATCTCCGATAGGAGTGACACAAAACAAAGAAGAAGCAACCAATATATATTTAGTTTCTTTCTCGTTTATTCGCCGCAATAATTGGCTTTATTTTGCACCATTCGTATAGCGTAAAAGAAAGAAAATGATATTAAATCGTTTTCGATCATGGTCATTAAAGTCTATAGCTCCTTTGTATGTTATCCATTTCAGTTAACAATGATCAGGAGGCATCAGTTTGTATTAATGTCTTTGATTTTGTATTGATCTTGTGTAGGCAACCTGCGGCTTCGTTTGCTCTATTCACCTTATCTTTCACTTCCTTTCCGAACCTTCCATAGTGATGCCTATATACTTAAACTCTATCACTGGTCCTATTTTGTCCCATGCATTTTGTTTTTTTTTTTGGAAAATTAACATATTGTTGTTAGGTATTATCAACGTATTAACTAATAAGATAGTTAGAGACGAGAGAAATGATATCTACTAGAATAGCTACTAGAAATAATAAAGGAAGTAAAAATAACTGACACCACATTAAGAGATTGGATAGAGAATATATTCGTACTATCGTACTCATATCCCACAGAGAAAGTAAAAAATAAACTGGTATAGACACATCAATATGCTGGACTGAGTGTAAAAAAGAAAAGAGAATATAGATAACGTGAGAGAAAAAAGAAAAACCTATCGGGATATGAAAGAATTGTCGAAAGATCGAACGACAGGAAGATCTGGAAAAGATAGATAGAAGAGCGGAAAATTAAAATAAATTTGATACCCCTGAAGATTATGCGTTTAGATAATGAAAGCAACCTATACTCAATTGATTTTTTGAGCAATTTTATCTATAACATCGTCAATTATCGTTGGTATGTAAAAATTCTACTTATGAACGAGATAAATAAATTAAAGGTTGCCCCTCCCCCTCACACCCAGAATTAAATTTTTTAAGTTCAATGTGATTAAAAATAAAACTAATCACAATTTTAACCCACCACCCAGCACCCCCTTCCCCCTCTCCCCCTCGCCCCTCTCATTTTTCGTTTTTATTTTTTTATATGGGATGCAATCAATTTTAAAATTTCAAAAAATTCACATAGACGTATACCTACTCAATTAATTGGTTGAGCGATTTTATCTATAACATCGTCAATCATAGTTGGTATGTAAAAACCAATATTTTAACATTAGTTTGAGATAGATAGGGATATTATTAGAGAAATATTGGAGTATCTGGCATCAATGCTTCAAGGGCAATAGGGAAACAACAAGGATAAAGTCCTAAGGAAAAGGATAAGCAGAGCCGACAACAGAGGCCAACAATGGCAACGTCAGTTGGATTGTAATGTTGGCAAATTGTTTAGTGGGAGGTCCTTCTCATACATCATCATGTGTATTGTGCTCTGTTCTGGTGATGTTAAGCGATACTTTTGCGCTGCTGATTTTAACACATAGGCGGACGACAGCGAGTGGGACAATGCAAATATTTAAATGAAAGACATGCCCAAGAAACAATTAACCAGTTATTAACCAATTATTATCAACATATACATATAACCAAAAAATTTTAATCAAATTTCACTGATCAAGGAGCCACTTATAAAGATGTTGGTAGTTTTGAACTGATTGTTTTTATGATTATATTATTTTTATAGTGCATTCATAAAGTGTGGAAATGGTCTATTATCTCATGACTTAATTATTTTCAGAGTTAAAGCTCTGACAGGTCGATTTTTATTTTTAAATTATGATTTTTTGACGTATATCCCATAATAGATGACGTCATCGATGATTTTTTTTAAATGGGAATAGGAGTCGTGTGGTAGCTCATTTGAAAGGTGGTTCAATTGTCTATTCAGTATTATAAACATTAACATCATTATTTATACCGGGTGGCCAAAAAAATAATTTTTGAATTAAAATAATTGGCGCAAAAAGAAGAATGTATGTAATTTATTTAACTCAAAATAAGTTTTACTGATGCCACATATAATAAACAAAATGTTTATTTCATAAAGAAACCTTGCTTTTCGCTTAAATTAAATGTCAAACAGCCACACACCTGCCTCTTAACAGTTTGAACATTTAATTTAAAGTCAAGCGTCCACAGACCCGCATCGTACGCAACGGATTTTAGTTTGACAATCGATAATGCGATCCGTACGATGCGGATCAGTGGACGCGGTTACATAAGTTTCTGTACAAGGCAAACTAAAATCCGTTGCGTACGATGCGTCCGATGCGTACGATGCGGGTCTGTGGACGCTTGCCTTAAGGGGATGGTTACGTATTTTCGGCTGCAATGCTATTCAAATGGGGATTAATTTTTTCAAATCCTGAGAAAACTAATAAGTATTTTTGAAAAATTTAAACGCAGAATGAAAGATTACATTCTTACCGAGGGCCGAAAGTCCCTGAAAACTTCTATAATGTTTATTTTATTAAATTACAGGGGTGAAAAACTAAGACAAAATGTGTGATTTTTAATTTCAAATATCTCATTCAAAAAAAACTTTTTATTTATTCTAAGGGACTTTCGGCCCTCGATAATAATTTAGACTTTTATTCTGCGTTTAAATTTTTTAAAAATATTTATTAGTTTTTTCAGGATTCGAAAAAAATGGACACCATGTCCGTGGTGATATTTTCCAAATCGAACATTCGCTATCTTTGTCATACAACGCACTTAGTCAAATAGAATATGATGACAAGACAGTGACAGTTTTAAATATTTGACATGGCATCGCGAATATTTTGAGTTGTTCATTAAATAATATTGATAGTGTATTTGATAAATAATTGATCTAAGACGTGAACTTAATAAAAAGTTATTTATTGTTTATTATTTATGGAAGATCCAAGCAGAGAATACATCAGGATATATCTGTGATTCAAGTATTTTTTTGTTAAAGATGTTCAAAATTGTAAGCATTCCATAGTACCTAACAATATATTATTAAAAAATCACTTTAACACTTTTCGTCTTTTCTCGATTGAGTATTAGTTTTTGTTGTACATATAAATTATAACAATCACTGAATACATAGTTAATGAAAAAATTATAACATTTATTAACTGAATTAATAATTTGCAATCATACAAATAACAGTTATCCAAGAACATTCAAAAGCCATCTCTTTAAAGTTAATGATGATATTGTCAAATAGAATGACATTCTAGTAATGTTTACATATCCATACCAGTGTGAATTTTACTACAAGTAATTTGCCGTGTAAAGATAGAAAAAGTAGGGATAGCCGTAAAATATTTGCGAATTATGTACCGATGGCGAAAAGCAATGTTTATTTGTTAAATGAACATTTTTTTCTCTTTTCTGACAGCAGTAAAATGCATTTGAGTTAAATAAATTACATGTACCTACCTATTCTTTTTTGCGGCAATTAATTTAAATTAAAAGTTATTTTTTTGGCCACCCGGTATAAATAATAATGTTAATGTTTATATTACTAAATAGATAAATTAAATCATCTTTCAAATGAACTACCACACGACCCCTATTCCCATTTAAAAAAAAATCGATGACGTCATCACGCTCAAATCGATGACGTCACTATTATGGGATATACGTTAAAAAATCATAATTTAAAAATAAAAATCGACCTGTCAGAGCTTTAACTATGAAAATAATTAATTCATGAGATAATAGACCGTTTCTAAACTTTACGAATGCACTGTTATGTATAATTGCACCTAAAGATTTCGCTAAAAATATAGCAAAGTTTTTGTTACTGATCTGTAAATTTTCCTAGGGAAAAAATAAAAAGTGATAAATGTGAAAAACTCGATTTATTTCTTTAATAAAAGCGTTGCTAAACATTATTTTAAAACAAAACTTATAGCGTGTATGGGCTCCGCTAACTCGCCAAACTTCTGCACAATATCCAGGCAGGCTTTCAATAACATTTCGAATAGTTTCTCGATCTAGTTGCTCCTGTTCTTTCATGAAACCTTCCTCGATATGTTGTAGGTTTCTTAGTGGCTGCTAATCCTATAAGCAAGCTCTTCTCGAGTGTATCCCAAATGTGACTAATGGAATTTAAATCGGGAATCTTTTCGCTGGCACTCTATAACCTGAATATTGTGGGTAGTCAAATAAATCTGCACTATCCTGGCCATGTGCGGTCTTGCGTTATCTTGCTGAAGGATAAATTCTGGACCCATATTTTCGGCAAATGGAACAACTGTGGTTCAAGAATTTCGTTAAGATACCGCTCTTTCGTCATCGCTTCTCGTCGAATAAATACTAGGTCAGAGCGGCCATTAAAATGTGTCCCACCACAAACCATAATTGAACCTCCCCAAAAGCCTAAGTTTCTTGAATTGTGGAATCCAAAAAGCACTTGGCTGGTCTTCTCCGGACTCTAACACGTCAATCAATGTGATTTAAAAGAAATCTGGACTCGTCAGTGAACATCACGTTACTCCATTGTGCGGTGGTCGAATTCATGTGGTCCTCTACAAGCAAACGTCTGACTCTATGATGTGCAGGGTTCAAAGGAGGTACTCTAGCTGGTTTTTTTGCATTCAACCCACGTTCGTGAATTCGATTATGTATAGTTTGAATATTTACTCTTGTACCCGTAGCTTGTACCAACTTATTTTTTAGCTTTCGAGCAGTACTTCGACAATGTCTGACGGCCCTCTCTGACATAGTTGTAAAAGTCGATCCTCTCTAGCTGTAGTCGCCCTGGCACGATGTTTTTAGGATTGTAATAGGTCTTCTAATAACTCCACACATTTTATTCTGTCTGGTCCAGGCTCTATTTATCGCAGCACGACGAACATTTAAAATTTTTGCTGTGCGGCATCTTCCTTCTTAAAGTTATTGCCCAAGCAATTTAAATCTTTGTGCACATTATGCGTCTTCGAGGCCTTTCAAACACATCAAAATGCATCATTCATGCTTAACAACTTATGCTTAACAAATGTCGACAGAAATTACGGAATAAATATCATTCCAAAATGTTATAAACTTTTGTTTTTTATTGAATAGAAGAAAAACGAACATAAGAAACTTGTTTTCGTCTTTTATTGATAACAACTTTATTATACAGTGTGTCTGCGTAACTTGGAACCATATGGGAAACTTTTTTAATATCAATTTTACGAAAAAAAGTTATTCTTCATAAAGTGCTCTGCATAGTTTAAAACCTAAGATGCAATCATCAGATATCAAATTTTATTAATAATATACGAGGTATGTCAAAAAATATAAATTTCGCTCAAGAGTAAAGTGCCTTTATATTTCACAATATCGAAAATTGTTCTTAAGAAAGGTTGTCTGTAATTAAAAAGTTATGTTATAATATGCATTTACACTCTTCTAATTGAAAAAAAAAATTTTTAAATTTCCTCAAATTACGGATAGCCAACATTAATTTTATTGAAGATAACTCCCTTATTATTTATTTTGCGAAAAAAAGTTATTCTTTATAAAAATGTCTGAATAGTCAAAAAATTAAGATGCAATCATAAGATATCAATTTTTTTTTTCAATTTTATACGAGGTATGTCAAAAAATATGAACAAGTATATTCAAATGGGAAATAAGCCACAATTTTACCTAAAAATGATTTTATTAACGTTTCGACGCCCAAGTCGGGTGTCGTTGTCAAAATACAAAATAATACTAAATAAACAAAAACGTTGTTGCTTAGTAAAAAATTCTTCTAATAATTTATTTAATCTGACTCATTTATATCGGCAATTCAGACACGTATTATACATTTTAAAGTAGACGACTTTAAAATGATATTGCCAATATTGATGAGTTGCGTTTTTTTTGTGGCGGATATTCTTGAGTTT
This sequence comes from Diabrotica virgifera virgifera, assembly GCF_917563875.1. NCBI lineage: Eukaryota > Metazoa > Arthropoda > Insecta > Coleoptera > Chrysomelidae > Diabrotica > Diabrotica virgifera. The sequence goes on along the minus strand of NC_065449.1, from coordinate 57,718,107 downwards.
GGATTGATTTCATGTAATCGAATGAACTATCATTTAATAAAGTCGTCCCAGGAACGCAACTCATCAATATTGGCAATATCATTTTAAAGTCGTCTACTTTAAAATGTATAATACGTGTCTGAATTGCCGATATAAATGAGTCAGATTAAATAAATTATTAGAAGAATTTTTTACTAAGCAACAACGTTTTTGTTTATTTAGTATTATTTTGTATTTTGACAACGACACCCGACTTGGGCGTCGAAACGTTAATAAAATCATTTTTAGGTAAAATTGTGGCTTATTTCCCATTTGAATATACTTGATTATAAAAATGCCACAAGAAAATAGCTTCAGAACAACATTAAAAAATATGAATTTCGCTCAAGAGTAAAATACCTTTATAGTTCACAATATTTCAACTAGAAGGATGCAATTGCATATTGAAACATAGTTTTAATTCTGAACAATTTTTTATAATAGGGAGTTTTTGTTGCTACGTAACGTACGCATCTCCGTATACGTAAAGCCACTAACGTGTCGTAGAGGATGACCGTCAAAATAGGTAGTTTTTGTGACTGCCTTAACGTAACGTAAAGCAAATCGTAAAGTAATTTTTAAATTCCGTTGACATTAAAAAAATAAAACAATGTTCACACAATATACAATTAATATACAAATGTAAAAAAAGATAAATGAATGATGAAATTGTATGGTTTTTATTGCTTCTATTTATATATAAAAATATTATTTTTCCTTAGGTTAAAATTTTTTTATTTTTGTTTATACCTACTTTTTAGTTGTAAATTATTGTACCTACATCAGAATTCCAGTATAATGTAAATAGTTTGTTCATATTTATTTGAAAATTTTACAGAAATTAGGTCATTTATTTATCAAGTTATTAATTGTGGTGATCACAGTATTTCTTAAATTAATACAAGATTTGTTTGTTTTGCTTTATTAATAGACAACTTGAAAACAATAAAATTTTAAATCTATTATGAAGTTCCAATTTCCAATTACAAACACAGAATAATTTTACTCAATTAGACTAAACCAATAACCAATATAACCTTAAATATTTATAAACGGGTAGTACGCTGATGAAATGTTCATTTGGTAGCCATTGGTAGGTAATCGCCAATCGGGCAAGATCCTCGTGTGCATTCGGTGACTTTCGTCTCGATAGGGATGCGTTCTCACGTACGTATCAGAGCGCTACTTTAGGTAATACGCATCGAGATACGGGAGTTCAACCATTAATGCGCAAGCGTATATGTCAAAAAGATGGGTTACGTTTACGTATTTGTGTGCACAAAAACTCCCTAATAACAAATCTCAATATTGTAAAAAATAAAGGTACTTTACTCTTCGGCGAAATTCATATTTTTTTGAAATACCTCGTATAAAATTGACAAAATTTAATATCTTATAATTATATCTTGGTTGTTATACTATGTAGAACTTTTTATAAAGAATACCTTTATTTCGTAAAATTAATAATACCGGAGCTATCATAATTAAAAATGAGGTTAGGTGTGTCCGTGATTTGAGCAATATTTTCAAAAAAAAATTTTAATTAGAAGAGTTTAAATGCAGATTATAACATACTTTTTAATTACAAACAACTTTTCTCAATATCAATTTTCAATATTGTGAAATATAAAGGCACTTTACTCTTGAGCGAAATTCATATTTTTCTATATACCTCGTATACTGTTGATAAAATTTGATATCTGATTATTGCTTCTGAGGTTTTAGACTATGCACAACACTTTATAAAGAATGACTTTTTTTCGTAAAATTGATATTAAAAGTTTCCCATATGGTTCCAAGTTACGAAGACACACTGTATGTGTCTACTGGGTGGACGTATGATATTATTTAAGTTCCTACCTAATGTAATAAACAATTTAATTAAGTTAGTGGCTCCTTTTTAGTTTTGATCAGTATATTTTGTTAATTAAAATTCTGAATAACCATTATCTTGCAGTACTTTTAATTGCAGCACTTTCCAAATATTTTTTTATTCTTAAATAATTCCAATGGTTTTATTTTGTTTTAGTCCATTGAAATGTTAAATTTTTTAGGTCGGCTTGCATTTGTTAGAGGAGGCAATTTTATTTTTTTTTTAACGTGTAGGGGGTCAGTAGAAGCTTAAGTTCAATTTTGTGGGGTCGCCACCATTGTCCCCCGGCCGCCATCTTGGAAAAAGGGGTGCAAAGGGTTTTTGCGTCGTAAACTAGCAACCCTACAGAAAATTTAATTAAACATAAAATGTAGCAAACTAAATGTTCTACCATTTTATTTCTATATTACTTTTATCGTCAAGTGACCAACAAAAAGTTACAAACAATTTTTTTTATTTAACCTCCCAATTTATTTACAATCTGTAAAACAAGTTACAATGAGTAAATGTTGTGAACACTAGTGTAGGTGACTTGGAGAAAATGATTCATTAATCATTTTCTTTACAAATATTTTACATAGATATAAAATTGTTTGTCTCTCGGAATTACGGCACATATAACTAAAATCGCGATGGTAAATCACTAGGTGTATTTCGTCTAAGTCTTCGTCTGACTGGTTGTCTCATCAGGTTTCTGGCTAGTACATTTGGATGTGTCAGTCTGTCTTCGTATTTCTGTGCGAAGTTAGTAATTTCTTCTTTTACTGTTGCAATTTCTTGATCGCGTCTAATAATATTATTTGCAACATACCATGGGGCATTTGTGATTATTCGAAGAACCTTCGACTGGAACCTCTCCAAGATTTCGATATTGGAGTTGATGCAGTACCCCAAAGTTGGATCCCGTAACTCCATATTGGCTTCAAAATTGCTTTGTAGACAAGTATTTTATTTTTCATTGAAAGTGATGATTTGTGACCAATCAGCCAGTAAAGATTGTGTAATTTGAGACCAAGTTGTTTACGCTTCATAAAAAGTGTGTTCTCCAGTTTAATCTTTGGTCCAGGTGCATTCCAAGGTATTTGACTGTTGCTTGCTGTTTTAGGTGGTTGTTGTTGAAAGATACAGGCGGGCAGTGACCTTTACGGTTTGTGAAGGTAATATGAACCGACTTTGTTTCATTTGTTTGAAAACGCCACCGTTTTAGCCAAGTTTGCATTTTGTTAAGGCTGGTTTGCAAAAGTTGAGAAGCTATCCGTGGGTCCTGATGTACTGACATCACTGTTGTGTCATCTGCATATATAGCTGTTGTGGTTTGAAAGTTTGTTGGTAGGTCTGCTGTGTACAATAGGTATAACACTGGCCCCAGAACACTTCCCTGTGAAACTCCGGATCCAACTGGAAATAGAGACGTGCGCTCATCTCTATGTTGTACAAAAAAGTAACGGTTATGGAGGTAGAATTTTAAATTTTTAAAATAAACAAAAATAAGTGAAAATTTTGTAACAAGCTTCATTTTGGAGGTTATAACTTTTTTTCAGGTTATTTTACAATAAAATGAAGCTAGCACAAATAATCCCCGGACAAAAAATCCTCACAAAAAATCCCCACAAATAATCCCTGGACAAAAAATCCCTACAAAAAATTCCCGGACAAAAAATCCCCACAATTTTTTTTTTCGACAAAATATCCCCACAAAAAATCCCGGACAAAAAATCCCTAAGAAATACTCAGAAAATCACGGAATAAGGGTGAAAATTTTCCACAAAATTTTCCAAGGGACAAGTACAGTCAAACATTAGGAGACGTCATGCCAACATTTTTTTTGATAGTTTTGAAATCAATATGTTTAATTTATTTAGTTGGCAGGACTCAGAAAATCATGAAAATTTCATTACTTTCATTGCGTGTTTTATATACCTATATATAAACCCCCTTCCACCTTTTGAAACCCTCCTGCCCAAAAAATTACTTCATAAATTAGATAGTATCCTGTCATTCTGTGGATAAGGCAGGACTCAGAAATTCATTGCAACGCCCCATTTTTTATGGATAATCTAACTTTCACAGGAAAATTTCACAGGAAACCTATGGACTTTTCCACAAACTGTAAGTACCTCCTCTAACCTTCCAGTATTGCAAAGGGAAGGGCTCAGAAAATAGTGGCTTAACTTTTGTTTAACATCTCCCAGTCTATAAACCTCATGCACTAAGTTTGAAAAGCATTTGCATCGATTGCATTCACGGGAAAACTTTTAGAGAACTTCTTCTTCTTTACATGAAATCTCCGTGACGAAGGTTGGCAATCATCATTGCTGTTCTAACTTTTGACACTACAACCCAAAAGAATTCAGTTAAGCTACATCCAAACCATTCTCTGAGATTTCTCAGCCAGGACATTTTTCTTCTACCTATGCTGCGCCTTCCTTGAATCTTTCCCTGCATTTAGAGAACTATTCGACAGCATTGGGGATTTTTTGTCGGGGGATTTTTTTATCCAGGAATAATTTGTGGGGATTTTTGGTCCGGGATTATTTGTCCGGGAGTTATTTGTCCGGACCCCAAGGCCTAATCTACGGGCAATTTCTAGACAAAATAATATTATATATATTGAAAAAATACAGCGGTCGCCAAAAATAGAAATGCATGAAAAAAAAGGATATGAGAAGAAGAAGATTTTAAGATAAAAGCTGGTGAGATATATGGGGTCGTTTGAGCTGTCCCTTAGTACGTTAATCCGACTTAAACTTGTCCAAAAATGTAAAATAGAGTGTAAGTTAATATTTTTGACCTAGTAGACCAGGACGCATCTGTAAAAATATTAGTACATTTGGACGTTGAGAGGTGACTTAAATTTTTTTTTGCAGAAATTGCTTGAAAATAACTCAAATGATAATATTTGAGTTATCCTCCCTCTCAAAAAGGTCCGGAACATTGTTTAAATAATCAAAATGTCAAAAAATGAAGGAAAAATTCGATTTTTTTATTGGTTTTTGGATTATAACTTTAAAAGTATTCATTTCCGAGAAAAGTTGTACTGACATAAAAGTTGCGTTTAAATTTTCTACAATATAGAATTGGTTAAAAATTAAAAAAAAATAGTCACCCTTGTTGCAAAATAGCAATAATTGCGAAAAAACCATGCAAAAACAAGTATTCGCAATTTATGTTTTTCAACCATTGATGCTTCACTTAGGACCTTCATATTTCACCCAGAAAAACTTTATGATACAGTAAAACAATACTGTAAATTTCATTAGATAGGTTCAATAGATTTTGCAAAATAAATTTTGCAATAAAGCTTTCGCAAAAAAAATTCATTTTTTCAAAATGTTACAGGACTGAAAATAAAGCAGATAGCAGAAATTTTTTTTGCATATAGAAGTGTACTGTACCTTTGAACCTATGGTTGAAAAACGTAAAATGCGAATACTTGTTTTTGTATGGTTTTTTTTTTCGCAATTATTGCTATTTTGCTACAAGGGTGACTATTTTTTAAATTTTTAACCAATTGTATATTGCAGGAAGTTTAATTACACAACTTTTATGTTAGTACAACTTTTCTCAGAAATGAATAGTTTTAAAGTTATAATCAAAAAACCAATAAGAAAATAAAAATTTTCCTTCATATTTTGACATTTTGATTATTTAAACAATGTTCCGGACCATTTTGAGTGGGAGGATAACTCAAATATTATTATTTGATTTATTTTCAAGCAATTTCTGCAAAAAAATTTGAGTCCCCTCTCAACGTCCATCTCAAAACCGATGCGGCCTGGACTATAGTTTGTCTGTGCATAATTTTAGTATTTTTAATAAGATATTTTTTTTATAATTTCTAACATTGGTAGAGGCAAAGAACTTAGGAAATTATTGTCAATACGTACCTACATTTTTTATTTTTTGTTATATTCTAATAAAAAAGATTTTCTTAATAAAAAACTCTAAATACTTAATATTGCTACTTTATACATGATTCAATGAGGGTTTGTCCCTAGAATAATTTTCCCTAGAGACACTGCTTCCGGTTTTTGTAAACTTTTATTACAATTCGAGACCTCGTGTGGTCCCGAATAAAAGAGGCCCGTTAATGTGCCATAACGTCCTCAAAAGGCAACCGCCGCCACCAACCCTGTAAAAGGCCAACTCAATTATTTTATAGGCCGATAATCCCCCGCAAGCCACAAGCCAAATAAAATAATGGAAGATTTATGGGAGCAAACTTTTTATTTCTCATCGGTAAATGGATTATGAGAGGGCGATCGCAGAATTAATTTGCTGTTTAATTTAATTCATTCGCCAATTTGTCCAAGCCTGAGAACACACATAGATACATATTTTTTTATTTAATTATCAAATGCATGTGGAAAAATTGTGGGGGCAAAAATCTGGTTCTTAATTATAACTTATTAATTCTAAGTCTAAGAAATTCTGTAAATCCTGGCACTTGATGTAATAGAAATATGCTTTATTAGTCCAGGGTGCATCTGTTTTGAGATGGACGTTGGCGTTGAGAGATGACTCAAATTTTTTTGCAGAAATTGCTTGAGAATAACTCAAATACAGTAGAGCGTCGATAATCCGAACTAATTGGTACAGGGGTAGTTCGGATTATCAAATTGTTCGGATTATCGAACATATTTTCAAAATACAAAGCTCATAAACATTGTAAGTACATGTACATACGTTTTAGTTACAAGGAATGAAACACCTGCATAATAAACAAATATATTGTATGTATTTCTGCATAAACAAAACAAAAACTTAAACCCTAATTGCGATATTGCGGTCTCTGACGGAGTGCGAGGCATTACGCGAGGTTGCCAACTTTCAATATCGCAACGAGGTGCGTTTGCAGTCGAGAAATTAATTTATTTAATTTCGGTCCGCGATCATATTTTTTAATTTTATAATTTTTTTGCGTTCGGATTAGCGAAAGTTCGGATTACCAGGGTTCGGATTATCGACGCTCTACTGTAATAATATTTGAGTTATCCTCCCACTCAAAATGGTCCGGAACATTGTTTAAATAATCAAAATGTCAAAATATGAAGAAGAAATTCGATTTTTTTTATTGGTTTTTTGATTATAACTTTAAAACTTTTCATTTCTGAGAAAAGTTGTACTGACATAAATGTTGCGTAATTAAATTTCCTACAATATAGAATTGGTTAAAAATTTAAAAAATAGTCATCCTTGTTGCAAAATTGCAATAATTGCGAAAAAACCATACAAAAACAAGTATTCGCATTTTACGTTGTTCAACCATTTACGCTACACTTAGACCTTCATATTTTACCCAGAAAAACTTTATGATATACTAAAACGACAGTGTAAATTTAATTAGGATCGGTTTAATAGATTTTGCAAAATAAATTTTGCAATCCAGCTTTCGCAAAAAAAAATCATTTTTTTAAGATGTTGCAGGACTGAAAATAAAGCAGATATCAAATTGATTTTTTTTTGCTTATAGAAGTGTACTGTACCTTTCATTTGCATTTTGCAAAATTAAAAGCAATTAATTACCACGGCGTCAGGAAATTTTTTAAATAAAAATAAATTTTTGGTGCTACGCGCAGGACAGCGATGTTCGATTCACACAAGTTGATTTCCACCAAAATTTCTTCCAATCTTTATCTAATATATTATTTTCTTACTCTATATTTTGTTGTATTTTAATATTTAAATTTCACAAAAATCAAACTAATTTTATTATTGTTTGTGAAATATTGTTTAAACAATTGCATATGTTTAAAAATAATAAACTTTTATTTTCTAAGTTAAAATATATGAACACAGAAAGTTTTTGCTAAAAAGAAGGTGTACAATAAATATATTATACACGGCTCACTAAAATAATTAGTTACGCCCCTGTACTACTGATTACTTAAAATTCAAGTAGTATTTATGTAACCTTTCTGGAAACTCCAGGTTATTGTTGAGACTCGCATTTGAACCCCTCGCCGGGGCAGATCGTCAAAAGCTTCCTAACGAGAATCATCTCTAATCTATCGACGCTCCCGCTATTCGTAAAAAGGCCGCATTTTACCGGCTTTTTTTGCTATCGTTTTATACCGCTCAGATAATTCAATCTGCTCAGTATTATCGACGATGATTTATTTAGCGTATTAGTGAGTGCCTTACAAATGAACCAAATGGATTATGGAATTCAATCAGAGCTCTGATGTGACACGTCATCAAGGAATAAAACTGTAAGTACTCTACATGTATGTGAACATAACTTATTAGTCGTGATACTGTATGCATTTTGAACCATATACCTCTCGTAGCAAATATTCTTTGTGCCATTTATGCAGATAATACTTTAAATTACATATGAAAAATCGTTATCTACTCTTAACCAGCTTACCTATGGGAATATACTCTATAACCGTACAATAAGTATAGGTTACTATTGTTAAGGATACTTTACGTATTGCCTAAACATTTCTGGTCCTTCGAGCCGGATCATATTAATTATTTATTAATTAAATCCTCAAGGTCCTTCGTATTTGCATATTTTGATAATCTCTATTCTGAGAATAACGGTTTTTCATTTATAGTGTCTTTCTGTTGCATTTGGAAATTTCCAAGCCACGCCGCCCCGGCACAAAAATAAAATATTCCTCTCTTTCTGCACTCAAATTCTCAGTATTTAACCCAGCACGTCTCTACAATAGCTGGTAGGTTGTTAAGCCCGGTCTACACGTGCAATTTCAGAAACTACTTGCTTTGTTCAAATAAAGGAGTCGTTTTGTTTGTATGAAAAAATATTTGCATATATTACATTATTTTATTTTCGTAAATATATTTTTCTGTTTATAGTATACAAAAAGTGTACTCATTTCTTGGCTGATAGTACGGGTGTTATAATTTTAACATTGTTTGTTCAACCTTTTGATTTAAATTAAATTTATAATTTTGAATCCGATTAAGCCTGGTTCACAGGTTACAAAAATTATTAAAAATAATTTTGTTTTCTTGCATAAATTGTAAGTTTTTGCTACATTTAGCTTCGCTTAAGCTCATTTTACACTTCTAGAAAACTATAGAAAATAAATAATTGTTTTTTCCTTCAATTTAATTAATTTAAATACTTGTTAAGGGTGTCTCACACTTGCTGAAAAATACCCATTTTGGAAAATTGCATATATTTTGAAATTTTATAGTTTTGCATTTCATATACTAATCTGCGCTCATACAGGGTGATACTATTAAGCCAATCTCACACTATTAAACGTGTAATATATAATATATTGTACATATTCTCTCATTTTCGCATCGATTTATAGGTTTAGACATTTGCAAATAATCTATCTAATCTCACATTCTCGCAACATGGCTGACCGATCAAAATATAACCGACAGAGGCTCACCGCAAAACTTGATATAACCAAGTTGGCTGATTCGGTTCCCACAACTCTTAATTCTCTAAACAAATATAAAATTCGTGAAATAATTTCACAACTCAAACATTCTTACGGACTTTTCCGCGATGCTCAAAATGTGCTGGAGACGATCCCCGAGGAACCTACCCCCTCTACTGATTCCTCTGTGGTTTTTGATAAATATTTGGATACAATTTCTCTATTGGAAGAAAGGTTAGAGGTCATTGAAAGTTCTAATGTGACTGCTACCCCCCTCCCTCCAATTTGACCCTAATTCTTCTCTAACCTCACAGTCTATGGCTAGGCAACGAACAGTAAACCTCCCTCGTATTCAGTTAAAACCATTTAGTGGCTTAGTTACTGAATACAATTCATTCATTGAGACCTTTGATACAATAATAGGATCTGATACTACATTAAGTGATCTGGAAAAACTCATTTACCTCAAAAGTTTTCTAACTTCCGAGCCTTTGACGCTTCTCGAGCATATCCCACTCACAGGTGACAATTACAAAATAGCCCGGGATAACCTGACACAAAGGTACGCCAACTCTAAATCGCTTATCAAAACTCTCATCTCTCAAATTCTTGATGCGCCTCCTATTTCTGGAAACGCAAATCACTCACAATTAAGAAATTTTCATACGGTCATGTCAAATAATTTCAAGGCCCTATTGAACTTGAATAGGCCCCCTTCAGATCTCTTGCATTTACTTCTCATACATATCGCTACTCAGAAACTCGACGCACCTACCATTAGGGCTCTTGAGTTCCAATCCGGTGGTAGCCAAGCTACCCCTGATTTTGTCCATTTTCTAGGGGAAATCGAGACACGCGTTGTTCATCTTGAGAATATTCAATCTCAATCAAAACCAAAATCGACTACTACTTCCAGACACTCTTTACACCTAGCCTCAGACACTTCTACCAGTAACCTTTCGCCTCGCTTAGGTCCTAAGAAATGTTCCTATTGCAACGACTCTCACTCGATCTACTCTTGTCCTCAGTTCAAGCAGTTGAATTCTAAAGAACGTTTTAGTTTTGTCAAACAAAATAAATTTTGTATTAATTGTCTTGGGTCTCACATGCTCGATCAGTGTAAATCCAAATTCTCTTGCATAGTTTGTAAATCTCGTCATCACACGTTGCTCCATTTCGACAAAACGGGTCATAGTAACCCTTCCGCGGCTGTTGGCCAACACAACTCAAATAATCATAATAAAACCGCTATCTCAAATAACTCCCATACACAGGGTAATTCACAACAGGGGCCCTCACATGTTAGAGCTCCTGAAACGGAAGTTAATCTTCAAAATTCGACTCCACATTCAATGGCTCTATCTGCAGCCTCGCTTGATAATCATTTGGTGTTATTAAGCACACTCCAGGTCTATCTTGTCGCTCCTAGCGGCAAGAGGGTCTTCGCAAAGGCACTTTTAGACTCGGCCTCACAGGTTTCATTTATTAGTGCTGACCTCGTAAAGGAACTGTCACTCACCACTAGAGATGGAAAATTACGGATCAATGGAATTAACTCCACCTCATCCTCGTCTCAATCTATTGTAGATACAACAATTTTCGCTGTCGCTAACGACGTTCCTTTTGACATCTCGTGCTCTGTACTCCCAAAGATAACAAATCCGCTTCCTCAAATTTCTATTTCGGCGAGCAAACTAAACATACCCTCAGAGATACCATTAGGTGATCCGATGTTCCATGTAACATCCCCAATTGGTATCCTGCTCGGTGCAGACCTGTATAACGATATCATTCAACCTGAAATAATTCGTTTGGGAAAAGGTCTTCCCGTTCTTCAACGCACTCTACTCGGGTACACGATATCAGGGTCAGTTCCAGACTTTGCTCTTAAGTCGAAAAATACTAAAAAGGCTTTGGAATTTTATTCAAACTCTCTCGTTACTTGTTGTTCTCATAACACTCCTTCCGCCGTAAATGAGCCGGTAGTGTCCAACGAGGAACTATCCGATCATTTACAAAAATTCTGGGAGCTGGAAGAAGCCGCTCCTCAGAACACCGATCTCATTAATGATCACCCCGCTGAAATTAATTTTGTAAAACATGTTAATGTTCTCCCCAATGGACGATATGAGTCCACACTCAATCTCAAACTCCCTATCGAAGATATAGACATGGGAAATTCGTTTCTCTCGGCAAAAAGACGTTTTCTCAGTCTCGAGAAACGTTTTCAACTCAACCCTGATTTATTGGAAAAATATCAGGACATTATATCGGAATATCTCAATAACGGACAAATAATTCAAGTGCCGTTAAAAATGCTAAATGACTCAGGTAAACCTAATTACTTTCTCCCTCACTTTCCCGTTTTCAAATCCAACTCTACTACTTCCACTCGTATAGTTTTCGATCCAAACAATAAATCGTCTACGGGAATCTCCCTCAGTGACGTCATAGACAAAGGTTATGTCGTCCAACATGAACTTTTTGGCATTCTCGCTAAGTTTCGTCAGTTTAAATTCGCACTAGTAGGCGACATCAAGGCTATGTTCCTACAAATCGCCATTTGTCCCACTGAAACATTTCTGTTAAATTTTCTCTTTAGGGACAATATTCAGCAGCCTTTACGGTGCTATCAATTTCAAAGATTACCCTTCGGGCTCCCAAGTAGCCCATTTATCGCTCAAAGAGTTATCAAGCACATCGCTGACAACAACAAACATACCCACGAACTTGCTACTAGTGTTCTGCAAGAATCTATCTATATGGATGACCTGATCAGCGGTGCTGACAGTCTTCATGAATTAAGTTGTCTTTTCGAACAATTAACTTCTTTGCTAGAAACCCATGGTTTCCTCCTCCACAAGTGGAACTGCAGTTCTTCAGAATTTCTGTCTCAACACAATTTAAATCCCGTCTCTGAAGTCAGTCTTAACTTCACGGGATCTGATAAAGTCTTAGGCATATTCTGGGATTCAGAACGCGACCACTTTTCGTTTAAAACTCCTATCTTCAAATTGGCTAATGTTGTTACTAAACGTACTATTCTCTCCTACATTGCTACTTTGTATGACCCGCTAGGATGGTTATCCCCTGTCCTTGTGAACGCTAAGCTCTTGATACAGGAAATATGGTCCCAGAAATTGGACTGGGATCAACCCATTGACTCACCCATCATTATGAAAAATTGGCAAAACCTCTTATCGACATTCAAAACTATAGAAGAGGTCAAGGTACCTCGATGCTTACTTTTACAAAAGAAAGTTGTTGATGTTCAATTAATTATTTTCACCGACGCATCGGAAAAAATATACAGCACTTGTGTGTATCTCAAAGCGACATACTCAGACTTTTCTGTATCGTCGCGGCTTATCGCTTCTAAAAACAAAATTTCTCCGCTAAAAAATAAACTCACCATCCCCAAATTGGAACTTTGTGGAATAGTGTTGGGAGTCACTCTGGCTCATAGACTTTTTCACATCTTCAAGAAAAATTTGAGTATATCTTCATCTCATCTCTTTGCTGACTCTACAATTGCCTTGTCTTGGATACTTTCTAAAAAACACATTTGGAACATTTTTGTACAAAACAGAATTCAAAAGGTCAATTCCTTGTTGGAAACTTTTCCTTGTGATTTCCATTTCGTCAGAAGTCACGAAAACATCGCTGACCCCGCTTCCAGAGGGATAAATGTCTTTGATAATCCCCAGACCACCGAAGACTGGTTATGCGGACCTAGCTTTATTAGAGACAATCCCATCGATTTTTCTCTTCATCAAATTCCTCATTTTCAGGATGATCTTCCTGAATTAAGGAAGTTAGTTGTCTCAAACATAGCAACAAATCACGAACTCAACGACACCTTTGAAAATCTATTCGCTAAATCTTCTTCTTTTCGTAAAATTCAAAGAATTGTCGCTTATCTTTTTAGATTCATCAGTAATATTAAAAAGAAAATAAATAACTCTCCACGAGATACGGATATATTGACGCCACCCGAAATGGAGATCGCTGATCACGCGATCATCAGGTATATCCAAAGTATCTACTTTAAAAAAGAGATTCTTGAATTGAAAAATGCTAAACTCGTGACCAATAAAGCCATTCGTAAACTCAACCCCTTCCTACAACATAATGATGGGCTGATTCGTGTGGGAGGACGTCTCCGACACGCCCCCATATCGTATAATCAAAAACACCCCATTCTACTTCCTTCTAAATGTCGAGTTGTAGAACTAATCTTGACTCAAGCTCATCATAAGTTATTACATTCAGGCGCGCAAACAGTACTTTCGTATGTCAAAATGAAGTACTGGCCAATTGACGGATTAAGACAGATTAAACGCTTAATTCGTAAGTGTGTAAACTGTTTCCGATTCATGACACCCAATTCTGTTCAACAGATGGCAGATATGCATCCCGATCGTGTACTCCCCACTAGACCCTTCCAAGTCGTCTCAGTGGACTATGGGGGGTTCTTCTTAATTAAGTCCTCACATTTGAGGAAGGCACCGCTTTACAAAGCATACGTAGCCTATTTCATTTGCATGAGCACTAAATGTGTTCATATCGAACTCGTCACAGGATTAAGCGCAGAAGCCTATATTCTTACTCTGAAAAGGTTTATTGCCAGAAGATCCACGCCCAGTATTATTTGGAGCGACAATGCCACAAATTTCCATGGGGCAAAAAATGAAATGCGCGAATTCTATGATTTTTTCTTAAATCAAAATAATTCGGAACAGATTAAGGAATTCTGTACTCAAAACTCCATAACTTTCAAGATGGGTGTTCCCCGCAACCCCCATCAATTCGGCCTCCATGAGGTAGGAATAAAGAGTGTGAAGTATCACCTCTATCGAATTATAGGAAATTCCCACTTCACCTTTGAAGTGTTTAACACAGTATTATGCCAAATCGAGGCTATTCTAAATTCGAGACCCATCACTAGGATGTCGTCTGACGCCAATGACTTCGCTTTCCTATCTCCAGCTCACTTCTTAGTTCAAAGAAGTTTAACCGCGCCCCCTGAACCAAGTGTTTCAGAGATACCTGAAAATAGGTTGAATCTTTTTCAGCGTATTAGTAAAATTCAACAGCAATTTTGGAAATTGTGGAAAAAAGACTATCTTTGCCTCCTGCAGCAAAGAAATAAATGGACCGACCCTACTGACCCTGTCAAGATCGGGGATTTGGTTCTGTTGAAGGAGGATGGTACTCCTCCACTCTTATGGCCAACTGCCAGGGTAATAGATGTATTGCCTGGTAAGGATGGTCTAGTTCGTACTGTCAAGATTCACACTACTCACGGTGATTTTCTTCGTGGTATTACGAAAATCGCTGTGATTCCCCTGGAAGATTAAAATCTATCCCTAGGGGGAAAACTTATCGTTTTCCTCCATTTTATCGTTGTTACCCCTTGTGTATATAAACTCTAATTTCTTCAAACATTTCTTATCGTTGTGCACATCTTTGCCAATCCCCTCTCTTCGAGGTGATATAGGCCATCTCTCTCGCCTGTCGCCCCCGGCAATATGTACAATAAATATATTATACACGGCTCACTAAAATAATTAGTTACGCCCCTGTACTACTGATTACTTAAAATTCAAGTAGTATTTATGTAACCTTTCTGGAAACTCCAGGTTATTGTTGAGACTCGCATTTGAACCCCTCGCCGGGGCAGATCGTCAAAAGCTTCCTAACGAGAATCATCTCTAATCTATCGACGCTCCCGCTATTCGTAAAAAGGCCGCATTTTACCGGCTTTTTTTGCTATCGTTTTATACCGCTCAGATAATTCAATCTGCTCAGTATTATCGACGATGATTTATTTAGCGTATTAGTGAGTGCCTTACAAATGAACCAAATGGATTATGGAATTCAATCAGAGCTCTGATGTGACACGTCATCAAGGAATAAAACTGTAAGTACTCTACATGTATGTGAACATAACTTATTAGTCGTGATACTGTATGCATTTTGAACCATATACCTCTCGTAGCAAATATTCTTTGTGCCATTTATGCAGATAATACTTTAAATTACATATGAAAAATCGTTATCTACTCTTAACCAGCTTACCTATGGGAATATACTCTATAACCGTACAATAAGTATAGGTTACTATTGTTAAGGATACTTTACGTATTGCCTAAACAGAAGGGTTATTTCAAAAGATAGAGTATGTGTTTTTTTTGCAATAAACAAATTTATTTATTTATATCGAAATATAATAAGAATTAAAATGTATCAATCATTATCAAAGGTCATTGGAATGCCCAATCAGAGCAAACTATCCGCTGTCCTGCGCGTAGCACCAATAATTAATGTTTATTTAAAAAAAATCCTGACGCCGTGGTAAATAATTGATGTTAATTTTGCAAATTGAAAATGAAAATTACAGTACACTTCTATACGTTAAAAAAAATTTCAACTTGCTATCTGCTTTATTTTCAGTCCTGTAACATTTTGAAAAAATGAATTTTTTTTGCGAAAGCTGGATTGCATAATTTATTTTGCAAAAGCTATTGAACCGATCTTAATGAAATTTACAGTATTGTTTTACTGTATCATAAAATTTTTCTGGGTGAAATATGAAGGTCCTAAGTGTAGAACCATAAAAACGTAAAATGCAAATACTTGTTTTTGTATGTGTTTTTCGCAATTATTGCTATTTTGCAACAGGGGTGACTATTTTTTAAATTTTTAACCAATTCTATATTGTAGGAAATTTAAACGCAACTTTTATGTCAGTACAAGTTTTCTCGGAAATGAATACTTTTAAAGTTATAATCAAAAAACGAACAAAAAAATCGAATTTTTCCTTCATTTTTTGACATTTTAATTATTTAAACAATGTTCCGGACCTTTTTGAGAAGGAGGATAACTCAAATATTATTATTTGAGTTATTTTCAAGCAATTTCTGCAAAAAAATTTGAGTCACCTCTCAACGTCCAAATGTACTAATATTTGTACAGATGCGCCCTGGTCTATATTGTCATTGTACAATTTTATAGACAAAGCTTATAGAGTCAGAAAAAGAAACAATAACAAATACAATTTACTAAAATTACCTGCATAAATCGTCAATATTAATATAAAATAATGAAGTAAAGCAAAATAATGAAGTAAAAACAATTCTTATTTATTAAGCGCAACAGGCCTTGTAGGCCTAGGGCTAAAATGTTTACATTTCTGATTACATAAACAATATAATAAATAACTTACATAACTTATAAAACTTATACATTTTATTTAATTACACTTCAGTCTTTTTATACACTCCTTCACCACCTCACTCCATCTCCTCCTGTCCAATGCTAGTTCTTTCCATCTCTCAAAGTTACTTTTCTT
The DNA here is from genome assembly GCF_917563875.1 of Diabrotica virgifera virgifera. Taxonomy (NCBI): domain Eukaryota; kingdom Metazoa; phylum Arthropoda; class Insecta; order Coleoptera; family Chrysomelidae; genus Diabrotica; species Diabrotica virgifera. Next base: position 57,701,495 of record NC_065449.1, on the reverse strand, counting down.
CAAGTGTTCATACACACGGTCCTTCCATCTTTTCCTTGGCCTGCCCTTCCTCCTCTTTTGTATTGGTCTTCGTGAGAGTACCATTTTTGGCATTCGTTTACTTCCCATTCTCTCGATGTGCCGCAAGTATCGTATTCTCTGTGCTTTGATCGTCGTCGTGATCGTTGGTTCTTGATATAGTTCTTCCAATTCTTTATTGGTTCTTCTTCTCCACTGACCTTCTATTTTCACACCTCCATATATTGCTCTTTGCATTTTTCTCTCCCATCTTTCTAAAAGGTCTGTTTCTGACTTTTTGAGCACCCATGTTTCGCATGCGTATGTTACTGTAGGTCTGATAACAGTCTTATAAATCCTTATTTTTGTTTTTCTTGATACGTATTTGGATTTCAATAATGTGCGTAATGCTCCATATTTTTTATTTCCTTTAGCTATTCTTTTCTTTATCTCCCCTTCTTCAAGACCATTTTCATCTATTTTGGCTCCCAGGTAAATAATTTCTTTGGCTCTTTTGAACGAGTATGTTTTTTCTCCATCTATTTGTACTATGATGTTATTGTCTTTTTCTTTTTGGATCTCTCCCATTATCATATACTTTGTCTTTTCTTCATTTATTTTAAGTCCGAATTTTTTGGCTTCTGTTATTATGTTTTTCATTAACTTTTCAATCGTCAATATTAATATAAAATAATGAAGTAAAACAAAATAATGAAGTAAAACAAAATAATGAAGTAAAAGCAATCGATTGCAAAATTTAAATAAATTGCAAATTGCATATAATCTACCTCTGAAACTAATTAATAAGTTTAAGCTGCTGAATATGACACGCAAATTATAGGTCTGGATCCCGCGTATGAAAAAAAAAGTTGATCAATAGCAAGCTGAAAATGTGTTAATAGCTTAAGGGTGTCTAGTCGGACAAACTTTGATATATGGGAACACTGTAACAGGGGCAGTTTTAATTGTGGAACAGGTTAAAAATTTGGAACGGTCAGACCATGAAAACGGCACATTTATTTTGTCCGACAGAACAGACTTAAACTCTCCGAACAGAGATTAAACTCTCTTGCAAAAATCAGACTGCTATTTATCACCTGTCCTAATTCCTGTCATTTGACATATTCTACATGTTCCACTCATTAAAACGCCCATTTGGTGATAAATAGCAGTCTGATTTTTGCATGAGAGTTTAATCTCTGTTCGGAGAGTTTAAGTCTATTCTGTCGGACAAAATACATGTGCCGTTTTCGTGGTCTGACCGTTCCAAATTTTTAACCTGTTCCACAATTAAAACTTCCCCTGTTCCAGTGTTCCCATATGTCAAAGTTTTGTCCGACTAGACACCCTTAAGCTATTAACAAATTTTCAGCTTGCTATTAATCAACTTTTTTTTTCATACGCGGGATCCAGACCTATTAGGTACATAAGGTTACGTACTGTAATTGCTTAGTTATTCAATAAAAAACTCTTTTACTGAATATAATGGTCTTTCAAATAGATAGAATTTTGTTGCAAATTTAAGTTGTAGAGGGAAATGGTTGTATAGTTTTCTTGTAGAGTATAATATATATCTCTTTACTAACTCAGTGTAATAGACGTCAAAGGTAGAATCTCTGGTGGAATGGAATAGTCATGATTAGATATTGCTGAAAAAACATGTAGATGTTTACGAATTAAGCAAACAGTTTCTAGAATATATAAACAAGAAAGTGTTAAAATCCCATGATATTCGAAGTAGCTTCTGCAATGTGTTTTTCTTCTGAGGAAAAACAGATATCTTGTTGCTCTTTTTTTAATTTAAAAATACCATCGGATTGGGCAGCTGTACCAGAAACCCAAAAAAGAAGACCATATCGAAGATGAGACTCGAACAAAGAAAAATATGTTATTTTTGAAGATGCTAAAGTGATTTACTTCGAAACAGATCTTATTGCATAGCAAGCTGAAGCTAGTTTCTTACTTAAGAACTCGATATGAAGGGGTCATTTAAAGGTTGCTGTCTAAAAAAATACATAAGAAATTTTACAGCATCAACGGTGCTGATCTAGCTGTTACTAAGAGGTAAAGGATGAGGAGTTTCTTTATACGATAATGCTCTTGTTTTATCTACGTTAAAAGAGAGTAAATTAGAGTCGGGTCAGGTTTTCATTGTAAGTAGATCAGAAGTTATAGTAGCATGAAGAGTTGCTATATTTGAGTAACTCCAACTGATACTGCTATCATCGGCAAAAAAAATTTCCGTCGATTTTTAAACAAGTGGTGTCATTAATAAAAATAAGGAAAAGTAGAGGACTCAATAGTGAACATTGTGGTACCCCATACACAATGCTTTTGAGACAAAAGTCTGTATCATTTGCTCTAACCAGTTGTTTCCTATTATCCAAGTAAGATTGGAACCAATTCAAAGAAATACCTCTAATTCCGTAGACATTTAGTTTTTCTATCAAAATGATGTCATGATTTACACAATCAAAAGCTTTGGCATAGTCACAAAAAAGTAAAAACAGTGATAGTGTGGAGATTATTGTTCAGTGCTTGGTAAACCTCATGTAATACAGAAAACATGGCATCAGTGGTACATTTATTATTTAAAAAGCCGAACTGATTTTGAGATAAAATGTTATTTTTAACGAGAAAGGACATAATACGAGCTTTGATGGGTTTCTCAATAATTTTGAAGAGCACCGATAGTAATGCAATAGGTCTATAATTGCAGGCATTCGATTTTCACCACCCTTTTGAAAGCTGTCTTAAATGAAGGCCGTCTTTAGGTACTCTGGAAATTTACCTTTCTCAACGGAATCATTAATTAGTGTGATGAGGACTTCCAACACATTTTCTGAGAAAATTGAGAACATTTTTATGAATAGTTGATCATTACCTACTACAGGAAAATTTGCTTTTGATACTATTGATTGTTTGGATCAGTTCAGATTTATCAACTGGTCTTATAAAGAATGAATTCGAGACTTTTCTTGAATTAGGGAGATAGGAGATGGGATTTTGTTGCGGCAAGTTTTAGATAGGTTGTTAATGTGACATAACGTCCTCAAAGAGTAACCGCCGCCACCAACCCTGTAAAAGGCCAACTCAATTATTTTATAGGCCGATAGTCCCCCGCAAGCCACAAGCCAAATAAAATAATGGAAGATTTATGGGACCAAACTTTCCATTTCTCATCGGTAAATGGATTATGAGAGGGCGATCCCGGAATTAATTTGCTGTTTAATTTAATTCATTTGCCAATTTGTTATGAATCGAGTAAGCTTGAGACAACAAATACATATTTTTGATTTAATTACCAACAAGAAGAATTAATAAAATTACAGTGGCACAAACAAGAATAGAACTAGTAAAAGAGTAATAGCACAAATCACTTAATTAAATAAAGAAAATCTGACCGAAGAAATAAAGAGAAGAATAAGATTGCCCTGGGCATCATTCGGAAAATTGTTTCATATTCCAAAGAACAGAAATACCCCCAATATCTAAAAACGAGAGTCTTCAATCAATTTATATTTCCTGTCCTCATATATGGCTCTCTGACATGGACGTTTACAAAGGAAAATATGAAAAAAGTAGCAAAGATAGGGAGATCCAAGGAAAGTCAAATGCTTAACATTAAACTATCAGACAGGAAAAGAAACGAATGGATCCGTTACAAAACAAAAGTGAACCATCTCTCTATCCAAGTAGCAAAGCTGAAATGGAAGTTCGCCTGACACACCCTAAGATAGAAGGATGAAAGATGGGCTAACACGATTATAAATTGGAGACTGTGTAAAAACGGACGAAAAAGGGGAAGGCCACAAATGCGATGGTCAGATGACCTGAAGAAATACGCCGGGTCAAAATGGATGCAGATTTCCCAAGATAGAGAGGCATGGAAGAAGGAAGAGGAGGCCTATGCTAATCAAAATGGGGGAGACACGTGTGGTCAATATAGCAAGAGATAAATTACCAATTACTCCAGGGTAATAAGGTAGAAATAGACCATGTTCGGGACACTCAAAGATCCAAGGTAGCTGACTACTTTTTTAGTTATTCTAGACCTATAGGAAGAAAACCTACCTGTTTTCTGCCTAGAGTTCGCGTCCGTTTTTTAATTAGTAACAATTTCCACAAGGAAAAGAAAAAGTTTTCCTGTAGTTGGCTGTATACCATCAATCACAAAATTGGAAAGAAATCCTTTGTAAAAGGTATAATTTTTTTTTTATTTAAAATCCCTTAAAAGGGCTACATCACAACAAAACGTTTTCGATTTTTATAAAAAATCATCATCAGTGTTCGATAAACTGGATGCTAGCTGAGCCACAAAAGAAAAATATCTGGGTAAAAACCCTTTACATAAAATATAGATGCCTTAAAAGTGCATACTTCAATAAAAAGGCCTGTGATGGAGTTGCCATTAAGTCATTGAAATGTGATCAACTCAATTTGGATCCCACGTGTTGGGAAACCTGTATACTTTACCTTAGGGCATTATCCTGTTTGCCATGTGACCATCACAGGCCTTTTTATTGAAGTATGCACTTTTAAGGCATCTATATTTTATGTAAAGGGTTTTTACCCAGATATTTTTCTTTTGTGGCTCAGCTAGCATCCAGTTTATCGAATACTGATGATGATTTTTTATAAAAATCGAAAAGGTTTTGTTGTGATGTAGCCCTTTTAAGGGATTTTTAATAAAAAAAATTTATACCTTTTACAAAGGATTTCTTTCCAATTTTATTAACAATTTAGTGCAAAAATCGCGATTTTTCTTGATTTTTTATACCCCATTCAAAAGCTAAATAGTTGACATAAAATTACAAAATTTAATTTTTTAGAACATTAAAAACCTTCAAAATGCCGATGTTTGAAAGTTAAAAAGTTAATTTGTTGCTATGCAAACTGCAAAATAAGTGAAAATCGTTATTTGTTAATAACTTTTACTAACACTACCTTAGAACTTTAGTGTTTTACACAAAGTTGGGTATTGGCAAACCCTCAAAATTTGAGACCGATCCATTAATTAGTTTAAGAGTTATTCTAATTGTTTATCCCAGAGACCTTTATTTTGCAATAACATAAGACAGAAAATAATGAAGGTAGGGCAATTTTGCGTATGCCAAATGAAAGTAGAAAACTGATGCTATCAAAAAGTACTAAAAATAGATAAAAATTATCTAATATAGTCAAAAATCCTAATGCCAAATTTGTGAAATTTTGTAGTTTATAAACATTTAGCGTAACTTTAAAAATATTGTCCGTAGAAAAAATCATTTTACATACTATTAGAAAAGCTGGTATTTTACACGAATTTTTAAAAATTTAGTTAAATTGGGACTAGTCGTGTTAAGTGAAGGGGGAGCTGGGAGCTGACAAATGCACGAGTTCAAAAACTAAAAAAGGCAACTTAAAAATATTTTCATTTTCTATATCTCGGGATCTACTGAATATATGTATTTTGGTCGTTTTTTCTTTAATTTGTATGTAATTTTTCTGTACATTACAAATATCTGCAATTTGTCTAGATATTTATTAATTAATAAACAGTCTACCTAATTTGTTTAAACAATTTTGAAAAAGAAAATAATTTTTTCCCAAAAATCCCTGATTTTAATCATACTATCGTTATTAACCATAGAAAAGGTGAAGGTATACTTTAATTAATAAATTATCTTCAATAAATAATTATCTAATAAAAATCATTTATTTATTAAAGTGTACTTTAACTTTTTCTATGATCATTAATGATACTATGATTTAAAAAATAGATTCTTGTAAAAAAATATTTTTTCAAGAATTATTGTTTTTAAACAAATTAGACTGTTTATTAATTAATAAATTTATAAACAAATTGCATATTTGTAATGTACGTAGAAATTATATACCAATTTAAAAAAGGAAGATCAAAATCCATTGAGTTGATCCGGAGATACAGAAAATTATATTCGTTTAAAATTGCTTTTTAGGTATTTTAACTCGGTGGGTTTGTAGGTTCCCCCTCTAGTAATCGCTTGAACTACATTTTTGAAAAATCTTAGAGGGTGCTGTGAAGGTACAATGTTTGTGCAAATTTTTTAAGTAAAAATACAAATCCCATTCTCAAAAATGGCATTAATGAGATTCCTAAATTATTATAAACAAATTAGCTGTGAATTAAAAAAACATATGGCTAACTTTGTCCCAAATGAACCCAGGCTAAACTTTTTTTATTGGAAAATTCGTGTTAAAATACTATCTTGTCGAATATATAAAAATATTGTTTCTACGGACAACATTTTTAAAGTTATTCTAAATGTTTATAAACTACAAAATTTCAAAAATTTGATATTAGAATTTTTGACTATATTAATTATTTTTTATCTTTTTTTAATACATTTTGATACTACCACTCTTCTACTTTCATTTGGCATACTCAGAATTGCCCTATCTTTATTATTTTCTGTCTTATCTTATTACAAAATAAAGGTCTCTGGGATAAACAAATAGAATAACTCTTAAACTAATTAATGGATCGGTCTTAAATTTTGAAAGTTTGTTAAGTACGCCAATACCCAACTTTGGGTGAAACACTAAAGTTCTAAGGTAGTTTTAGTAAAAGTTATTAACAAATAACGATTTTCATTTATTTTGCAGTTTGCGTAGCAACAAATTAACTTTTTAACTTTCAAAAATCGGCATTTTGAAGGTTTTTCAATGTTCTAAAAAAATGAATTTTGTAATTTTATGTCAACTATTTAGCTTTTGAATGGAGCGCAAAAAATCGAAAAAATCGCGATTTTTGCACTAAATTGTTAATAATTAAAAAACGGACGCGAACTCTAGGCAGGAAACAGGTATGTTCTCTTCTTATAGGTCTACAATAACTAAAAAGTACAGTGAAACCTCGATAACTCCGATTAATCGGGACCGCGGCCGATCCGGGTTATCGAAAATCCGGGTTAGCCGGAGAATATGGTAAAAATTAATAACATACGGTATACTTACAGATAAACTCCGTTATAATTGAAATATCATGAAATATAAATATATGCACAGTACACATCTAAATTACGTATAGTTGTATAGACTATAATAGAGTATTGTTCATTTTTTGGTAAAAAAGCTCACGCGTAGACAAAAAAACACGCAAACACAGACCTATCTGAAGCACGATTACAGAACGGAAGCGAAAAATACGACTGTACTATACACAATACGGTCACAATCGGAACAATGTTATGTTATTTAAGAACAGTGGAGACTATAAGACAATTGTTTAAAAAAGAATTTTTTAAATAATCTTTTTTGAACAATGCTAAGACAGTTTGAAATAAATAAAGGAATACAGGTGCCTGTTGTTTCCGATAATCCGAGTCAATGAACGTCGCTCTGCCGCCGTGTGCCATGAGTCATTTTTACTATCGTATTGTTCAAATTACACAAATACACATTATCTCTCAAATATTATATTACATACATTTTTATTGTTCAAATGTTTGTCCGGAATGAAAAATCGGTCCGGGTTAGCCGGACTTCCGGGTTATCGGGGGCCGACTTATCGGGGTTCCACTGTAGTCTTTTTGTTGTACTACTACTAAGTAGTAGATCTTTGAGTGTCCCGAGAAAATCCTTTATTACTCTGGACTAAATCGGTAGAAGACGTATCGGCCGACCGCGCAAGAGATGGAGTGACAACTTTCCATAATTCCATGGAGGCATCAATCCGCCAATGAACATGCAGAATTGCTTATAAAGAGGAAGAAGAAGATATTTTATGTTTAAAGGACATCGCACACATTTTATGAAAAATATAATGTCACTCAAATTCAATAAAATTTATACGAATAGATTCGTTTTAAATTAACGGTCAATTCTTATCATTGCGCCAACTCTTAATTATGATTAATTACGGCGCAAATTGCAATTAAAGTTTATGGAAATCACATTTTTCGAGTCTATAAACGTGTCAGTTATAATCACTATTGCTCTGGGTGCTATTCAAAACAGCTTAAACCCCGCTGGGCCTGAGCGGATTAGTGAAACTATTATAATAAGATGCTTAATAGCCCGAGAAGATTTATAAAGTACCTATAATTTGGGTATTTTAAAATAGTTTTTCTCTCTCTAACTTATGTACCTACCCATTTGATTTCAGATTGATTTATATCAATTTCTGCTCTTATTATTGAAAATTAAGAGTTGGCGCAATAATAAGAATTGACCGTTAAATTGAAACGAATATATTCATATAAATTTTATTGAATTTGAGTGACATTATATTTTCCATAAGATGTGTGTGATGTCCTTTAAGTTTTGATTTTTTGATACATTGTCTTCCATTATTGCATTAATGGAAAAATATTGAAATAGATCGGCATATAAATCTTTTCAAATTTGAAGAAGGAAGTAGCAGTTAACCCTAATTCGACAACAAAACAAACTACTACTACAAACAGCCAACACTTCTAACAAAAGCCAAACAACGTCAAGTTACTGTAGCGCATAATTACGATTGTCCCGGTTGTCAGAGATAGCTGGATCGGCTTTGAAGCAGCTGCAGGATCGGATTGGCCACCTGGCAGCCCCTGTCATTGACAGGCTCTATGACTAGGGTGACAAAATTCATCCACGCCCACTTGATTCTTCACGCCGTGACTTTTCAAGCCGTGTCGGATTTAACTGGATACCTTTTTAGGAACGATAGAAAAATGTAAGCAAAAGATTAGTAGAATTTTGTGGGGTACCTAATTATTTGTAACATTAACATAATCACCGAAGGGTGTAGGTATATTATTGTCTGAAATGATATCCCAGTTTCCTTTTTACATACATTTAAGCAAACAAACTCAAAAATCAATATCAACAGATTTGATAATACAAGGCGTAAAAGTATATAAAGATAAACAAAGTGACAAGAAAATATAAAAAAAGATAATAGTTAACTTGAAATGAAAGACAATATTTAATTTATTCCGTCTTCGTGATCTTGAACTCTTGTTCCATATTATACAGTGTGTCAATTTGAAAAGGTGCCACCTTCTATAATAAAAATATATAAATATATATAATATATAAAATTATATAAAAATATATATAACATTATATTGCTTTTCAGTACTTTCGGAAAAATCTTAAATTTAATATTTGAAAAAATTTTTGGAGTTCTGAACTCTATACGCTGTGAGCTCGTACGTAGAGGGGATATTTATAAATTCGCGAGCGCCAGTAGTGGCAAGTCTGTAAACGTTTACCGGAAATTTGACATAAATGTCAAAGTGATTAATTTAAAATTAAAATTAAAAACATTAATTATAAGAAATATTAGTTGGTCAAAGCTGTGGTATATATTTTTACCTTAAATATACTTACGTTTTAAATACTCAATTTACGTTTTTTTAATGTTCCGTAATATGTAATTATAAATTAATCAATTAATCTTAGCGCCATCTACACGATAATTGAGAAAGTATCCGAAGTAAGAAATTAATATTTCATCAATAGAACGTCAAAATGATTAGCAAAATCTTAAAAAAATCTGTTACAATTTAATTACTTTTTAGCGTTGTAAATATTAAGCGATAACAATTAAATAATAAATTTAAAAATTACCGGTGAAAGTTGAATTAGTAATCCGCCAGGAGCGACACCAGCGAAGCTCAGAGAGTATAGGTACTTAATATCTTTATGGTTTTTCTTGATTTTTTCCAAAAAATACTCCAAAACATACTCAAAATACTTTAATAGTAAAAAATATTTTGGAGTTCTGTACTCGATATTTTTACGGTGTCACTTCATTTTTCCAAATGTACTAAAAATAAGTAGGTATATATATGTGGTATTTTTAAAGAAAAGGTAATAGAACTCATTTAAAAAGAGGTATTACCCAGTCCCCCTTTCCATTAAAGATTTTGGGGGTTGTGTCCCCCCTCTAAAGGGTTGATGTAATTTAGTTGAAACTTCTATAAAATACCGCCCTTACAAATAAATTTGACGTGGTTTTGCATATTTTTAGATTTTCTATATTTCTATAGGAACCAAATTATCGAGGGTGGTACCTTTTCAAATTAAAACACTATATATATGCTTCTTTTCATGAGCATTTTTCAGTGCGTCACAAATGATAGAAAAAAGGTAAGTCCGTGATAATACACATTTATGACATTTATTCTAACATGACATTTTAGTTAAATCTGACAGTTGTCACATTTTATTTGCAATTTAGTATAAAAACAAATCAATTGTTTATTGCATTTATAAAATGGTATTTTCTTTGATTTGTATAGTCTTATAAATTGTACAGATTATATTCGTAGATATATATAATATAATTATAAATATTTTTTTTTCGATTATAGCGCCATCTATGGACAACTAGATAAAATGTTATAAATGTTACCGACGAAATGTAATCACCGACGTGCGTTATTTCTGTCACACACAATTTATTGCGTTAGAAAGAAATCGAAAAACTGTGACGCACTGAAAGATCCTCATGAGAAAAAGCATAGTATTTTCGTCTGTAACTTAGCTGTAGTTTTGGTTGCATAATTTATTTTTATATTCATTTTAAATACTTATTGAAATTTTAGCCGTAGCTGTGCTGATTTTGTAGCCATATCTCGGCTATGATAATGATAATCACTTGACCAGCATAGTTCATGTTCCTTTCAGTTCCTAATCTGTTTTATAATAATTGTTTAATATAGTTCTTCCTTTAGAACTCTAACTTTTCCCATGCATGAAATTATTCACGAATTACTTTTAATAATAGGTCTCTTTTTTAGTCACAGAAATTAGTATCGCAAAATTAAGCCGCTTGCATGGCCGGCGATAACGGGCCCGCAAGGGATGCAATGCAGGCGGGCGCCCCTGTTTTTGGGGGCGCCAAAATGAGCTTTTTGTCTGTTTGTATCAGACAAAATACTAATTAACAAAAAAAGAAGGGCGCATATATGCTACTTTTGCAGGCGGGCACCTTATACCCTAGCACCGGGAGTGGTCGCTTGTCTATAGAAACCACAATAAGTTAAACAGGGATAAACAATATGGCATGTCGCTGATTCCTTGTTTTTTACTATGAATTTTAAGTGACAGTGACATTTGCGCATTTGTTGGTAATTATGTGAATTTATTGTTTATTTGGTTTTTCAAATTATTTGAGTTTTAGTCTTTAACTATGTTATTGTAATTTTTATTTTCAAACATAATTATTGTTAGAACGACTAACTACCGTCCTCTTCTGATTTGATTACTTCCGGTAAGTACCTATTTATTTTTTTAAATGACAGGTAATATCTATGAGTGTGGCTATAGTTCTGTATGGAATGGAAAATTATTTGTTTGTTTTCGTGATTACTGTTTAACATTTTTGTTTCTTTTTTAATTTATTACCGTTTTATATTTACCTTTATATTAGTAAAATAGTCGGTATGATGTTCAAGCTGTTTAATGTTGAGTCCATCAATCTCTTCAATAGTAAAAAAAAATTAAACACTTCAATAAATAACTTTATAAAATGCGTCCACGGGATAATGGCCATTTCCCAATTATTACAATATATTATACACGTCGACGTACGTTTCATTTTAGCTTTTGATTTAACTTGTTTGAAAATGAACCATGACCGATGGGCAAAAATAAAATGGAACAACTATAATTAGAACTGCTAAATATACTCAATATGGCTTTTCATTCACAGTCATTTGTTTCGAGCTTCTGTCATATGTCGTATAATCCGTGTATATTAATATTATATACAGATTATATAACCTATGACAGAAGCTCGAAACAAATGACAATCGATGAAAAGCCCTATCATGTCGCTGTAAAATTTATATGTTTAGAATTATTATACAAGCATAATAAACGGAGCTTGTTTTTGATCTTGTTAATTTTCTTCTTCAAGTTCGATATTCTCTAGAAGGATATTTTTCATCTTCCCATATTTGGCTTCCCTCAGATTTTTCCTTGTATAAGGAGTTATATTATTTACTGAGTATTTTTGCCCTCTCATTACATCTCTTAAGTAGGTACTCAAGTCCTTTGATCAATACTAATATTTGCACGTTTCTTTGACACTCTTTGCATCCATGATATACGTATGATTCTTCTTTAAAACCCAAATTCAAAAGCTGCGAATTTATTTTTATACAGTTGAGTCCATAGTTCTTTACTCGTTCGTCAACATTCTTAAAGCATACGAAATAAGTCGGAAATGTACCTACGCCACGCAACTGCAAGTAACAGAAAGTGGATACTGCTCCGATCACCGATTATATTATCAAATTTGACGTTATCAAATAAATAGAATGTAAAATGTTAGTTTTGCTTAAAAGTTTTGGTGCAGATTTACAGCTACGTTTGAAGTAGCTTAATAAATTCTTTTAATATCATTAGTGATTAATAAATAAATAACCAATTTATAAAAAATATAAAATTAAATATTTCCTTTTTGTCATTTCTTTCACTTTTTCGGAAACTTAAACAAAACAATTTCTTAACTGTGTGAATAAGGTTAACTTTGTAAGTAAATTAATGGCAAAGTAAAATACACTTACCATAAAATTTCAAACTCCAATATAAAATTAATTGTGAAAACAAATGTTTATGTAATTATTATAAATAACTTCTAAAGTCAGAAACAGGACAAAAAACAGCAAAAAATCGAACAAACTGACAGCCAAAAGTAAACAAACCAGAAACTTCACAAATTGTAGTTGTATTTAAACACTGAAATCGACACTTCGATCTACTGAGTCTAGGCTTCTAGAGAATTCATAAAAATATATGTGTCTTTATTTAATAACAGGCAGTAGCTGGTTTATTTTTAGTTTCATGCGTGATCAAGACAATGATGCTAGATAAAAAGTATGTGTTTTATCTCGCCAGGTATTAATGACGCACGAGTAAAGAACCATGGACTCAACTGTATATTTGTTTTAGTGATCACTCCTCCATACCATAGAGAAGAATAGATAAACATAACAGGCATACTTGTCTTATCCGTAAGAAACATAGTTTCGTATGGAGTATGTACTCTGGTGAAATGACCAATTCTCTTTTAATGTACAAATCTTACATCTACGACTATTAATATGACTGATTTTCTTATTATCCAAGTTATTAGTAGACGTAAATCTTGATCAGTGGCGGATCCAGAATTTTGGGGGGGGGGGTCATGGATCTTGAGGGTGATTTAACCACTGGCGGATCCAGGGCGGTGTCACGGGGGTGATGACCCCCCCCCCATAATGGTAAACCCACTTATCCTAGGGTTGGTAAGACTAAGTGACCTTGCATTAGAGAAAAGTAATTAAATCACCCTCAAGACCCATGACCTCCCCAAAAAAAATTTCTAGATCCGCCACTGGATTTAACACTTAGTCTTACCACCCATAGGCGCTTAGTGGGTTTTCAATTTTTTGGATGAGCCTAATTTTTTTTTGTTTGACGGCTCTCGGTTTTTCTTTTTTTAGGATTATTGAACTGATATTTTTTTTTTTCGTCTGCGGGGGGGGGGGGGGGGCGTGACACCCCCTTTGGATCCGCCACTGATCTTGATTTGTTCTCTCGATGGATCCTCGGCCTCGTGAGTCGCTTGGTTACTTATTTTTTTGTAAAAGATATATCTGAATAATAATTGTGTGTTATCGTTGAAAAAGTTGTACAGGTTAAGTATAGGAAAACAATGGAAAGATTTTTCATATTCAACATATATATTACAAATATGTACATCTTATAGTTAACACTGGTTCAATATTTGGTTTTATTTATGTTAGAGGAGATTAACAATATCAAAATTAAAAAAATAAATTTTCAGATTGTCGGATTGCCCTACAAAATGAACTTTTCATATTCACATTTCAACCTTTAGTGATTAAATTCTAGTTATGAATAAGTATACGCAATCCAACTTATATGGAGTCACCATGTATTTCAAATAATATTTAATTCTTTTGAAAAAGCTTTTTATTGTTGCGAAGAATAAAGGCTTTTATTGAAAATAAACAAACCGATGAAACAATTGTATATTTAGTTTAAGTTTGAGTAGAAAAAGCTACCGTGAAAAATGTTCAATAACAGAAAAACTTTAGAAGGTAATTTATGTCTGGTTGCACCAACAGATCTTAAGCTTAAGACGTGCTTTAAGCTCAGCTTACAAAACATACGCGTTGCACCATTTAGTCTTAGGTCAATTTTCAGCTTGTCACAAAGGATTGCCACGTGGAATGCATTGATAAGAACAGATGCGTAACAGAGGCCTCCGCAGCATGAAGCTTGCGGGGGGCCCCAATATGTCAGGGGCCCCATTTGTCTAATATATTATGTAAAAATATGTTATTGTTATATTATTTTACCATACATACGCAACGTTTTCTAAGCAGTGTAGTATTGAAAATGAAGTTGTCCATCAGATAGATATGTAGGTATTAATAAAATTGTAGATAATATATTCGCTGATAGTAATTCACGAAGAAAGTTGTTCATATCATAGAATAATACTATGCATGTAATAATGTAATCATTTATTAACTTTTGTTCTAATTTATTCTATACCAATAAAGATGAAAAAGGTAAATTATCATAAACCGTGCATGAATATACTAATAGCCCAGTAAATGACCGTTTTGGAGTGTAATTATCAGCGTCACGACGAATTTCCTTGACAATTTAAATTTAGGTTCTACGTACCCTCCACTTAAAGTTGGACTTGTGCCGTTGGTTGCTTTTACTTGGAGGGTGAGAGACATTCCTTCTCGGGAGTGAAAAACATACGTTTAAAATAAGTCCGGAAATGGATAAATTGACTAATTATAAGCAATTTTTGTTCTATAGAATTTCTTTATTTAAGTCAAATATATTTGAGAGTGAAATTGCTTATTTTTCAACGAAAAAAAAACACGTTTTCAGGTGGTTCTTCGCAAATTACTCAAAAAATAAGTATTTTATCGTATGAGATATTATCAAAAAATTATATTTTTAGCAAAAATGTAACTTATAAAAAAAATGGTGTATTCATGATGCCTATCGACACAGTAAAAGCAAAGTTGTAGCTCATGAAAAATTGTTCTTATTCGTCCAATTCCAAATCGAATATTTCAACGTAAAATAACCAAAAAATGAAGAAATTTTCGGGGATAACTCATTAAAGCTTTTCTTAAATGGTGAAAAGAACTTTATTTTTATGTTTTAAAAATAAAGTCAACCCCCTATTTTTGGTAAAAAAAATCATGAAAATCTCCCCCTATTTTTAGCACCCCAAATAAAATTATGTTGGCGCTTTACCATTTACTTTATATTATGTTTTGTTTATATGACCTGTATGTTTGACCGGTTCAAAGTTCTTATTTTTGAAAAAATTTGGTTTTATACCATGCCCCATGAAAAATGCCCTTTTTTCAAAATAACTTAAAAAGTATTAGTGATGCGCAAAATTTTAAACAGTAAAGAAATGTAGGTTTTGCTTTTATAAATATTTTGGTTTAATTTTGTTTTTCTGTAAGACAAAAAATTTGACTCAACTCGTGTAAGACTCGTTCAAGCCCTTTCAACTAGAACCCTTTCAAAAATAAGCACTTTGAACAGGAAAAACTTACAGGTTATATACAAAAAAATTAAGTAAAGCAGTTAAAGTAAATTTGTACAGCAGTAATGATTAGTTTCATTTGGGGTGTTAAATAGGGGGAGATTTTCAAGATTTTTTTATAAAAAAAGGGGTTAACTTTATTTTGAGCGCTTAGTTTTGATGGTAGAAACTCTTATAAAAAATAAAAATAAAAATAAAGCTTTTTTTAAACGCTTTAAAAAAGTTTTAATGGGTTTTCCCTGAAAAGTGCTTCATATTTTGATTATTTCAGGTTGAAATATTCGATTTGATATTTGACACATAAGAACAATTTTATATGAGCTACACTTTGTTTTTTGTCTTTTTTTTTTGCTACATTTTTGTTAAGAATTTTTTTTTCGATTAAATATTTACTTTTTGAGCTATTTGCGAAAAAACTGCCTGCAAACGTGTTTTTTTTTTGTTAAATAATAAACATTTTTTCACTCGCAAATAACTCCTCGAAATGTATTGACTTGACCACTTGTCACGGTGGTGACACTAAAAATTACACGGTATCGCCGTATTTCACGTTCATTTACTGGGCTATAACACATATAAGTTTCGTTACACAAGTCGCATTTAGCACTTTTTAAAGGGGGCCCCATTTCCAATACTGCGGGTGGCCCCGGCGGAGTTTGTTACGCCACTGGATAAGAATCGCAAATTATGCTGCAACGTATGTAAGACTTAAAGCGGCCCTATCTATATAATTTTATGAATTGAATTGCTTATCTCCTCTATTTGATATATAATCATACAATTATAATTAAGTTATTGCACCTTTGTTGATAAAATCATACAGGGTGTCCCAAAAGTAGCGGAACGGTCGAATATTTCGCGAACTAAACATCGGATCGAAAAACTGAAAAATAAGTGTTCAATCATTTTCAAAAATCTACCCAATGACACCAAACCCCAACCCTCACTACACCCCCTGGAGGTGGGGTGGAGGGTAACTTTAAAATCTCAAATGGAAACCCCTAGTTTTTCTTGCAGATTTGGATTCGTTACGTAAAAGTAAGCAACTTTTATTCAAGACATTTTTTCGAACTGTGGATAGATGGCGTTATAATTGGGAAAAACGATTTATCCTGATACCATAGGTAAATTATAGAAACGGTCTAATATCTTGAGAAATACACTTCCAAATGAGAAACCAAAAAAAAGGTTTTTAATACTTTTCGAAAACCTATCGAATAACACTAAACATGACCCTCCATCCCCACCTCCAGGGGGTGGGGGTAACTTTAAAATCTTAAATAGCAACCCCCACTTTTTATTACAGATTCGGATTCGTCATGAAAAATTAAGCAACATTTATTCGAAACATTTTTTAGAATTGTTGATAGATGGCGCTTTAATTGAAAAAATACGATTTATTAGCGCCATCTATCAGCAATTTTAAAAAATGTTTCGAATAAATGTGGTTTAATTTTTCATGACGAATTCGAATCTGCAATAAAAAGTGGGGGCTGCTATTTAAGATTTTAAATTTACCCCCCACCCCATCTCCAGAGGGTGGGTTAGAGGATGATGTTTGGTGTTTATCGATAGGTTTTCGAAAAATATTAAAAACTTGATTTTTGGTTTCTCATTTGGAAGTGTATTTCTCGAGATATTAGACCGTTTCTATAATTTACCTATGGTATCAGGATAAATCGTTTTTTCCAATTATAGCGCCATCTATCCACAGTTCGAAAAAATGTCTTTAATAAAAGTTGCTTACTTTTACGTAACGAATCCAAATCTGCAAGGAAAACTTGGGGTTTCCATTTGAGATTTTAAAGTTACCCCCCACCCCACCTCCAGGGGGTGTAGTGGGGGTTGGTGTTTGGTGTCATTGGATAGATTTTTAAAAATAATTGAACACGTATTTCTCAGTTTTTTGATCCGATGTTTAGTTCGCGAAATATTCGACCGTTCCACTACTTTTGGAACACCCTATATAATAGTCATATTATTATTTCAAAAATCTATTCTTCTACCCAATGATATTGAAAAAAATCAATATGTCAAAAAATTTACAAAATTGTTCAATTCCCAAAAACACGACGATAAAAAATAATTTTATATTTATATACAAATATTATATTTGATGAAAAATTAATACCTACTGTACAATTTGAAAACTATGAACTATGAACAGGTATTTTAGTATTGGATGGAAAACGAACATATTTTGGGAGGACGATGGATTTCTTACAGAACAGTTATTTTACATATATTAATTCTTTATTTTTGTTTTTGTTTTTCTTCAAAACCCTGAAGAATATAAGAACAGAAAAGTCTTCACAAACACCAAAACAAATGAGAGACAAAGAAGAACGCCAATTGCATGACAATGATCAATGATCACATCCTAGATAGATGGAAGCAATATTTCCCGTATCTACAGAGCATCCAAAAAGTTGTAGACAGCAACCCAGAAGAACCGCACACGAGCTAGAGTAAGAAGACCAAAACCCATTCGAAATAGGTATAGCAGAAATAAAAGAAATGATTAAAAAACTTAAGGAAAGGTACGGAGGCTGGATTTGATAAAATCGCACCGAAAATGCTAAAAAACATGAACGACAAGGACATTGAATTGATAACAAAAGTTTTGTAATAAGGCACGGAGTGAGAGCAACTTACAAATTGATAACAAAAGTTTGTAATAATTCATGGAGTGAGAGAATATTAGATAAACGTATTTTACAAGAAGTTGATTCTAAGTGGAACAATCACAGAGTGGATTTAGAAAAGGCAAAACATCCAAGACCACATTTTTACTATCAAGAAACTAATACAGAACGTACGGAACTCAAGCACTGAGTTATACCAAGCCATTATTGACTTAGAAAAGGCATCTGATAATACTCCAAGGAAGGTGAGAGACATACGTTTAAAAAATAGGTGTAACTCAAATAAGACTTTGATTATACAAGTATACAAGACTTTGAAAAATAACTCAAGTAAGACTTTGATTATACAGACATAGAAGGAACAGGGTTTGAACCGATAATACGGAATCGGAAGAGTTCATAGTAAACAAGGGTTTGCGTCAAGGGGGAGTCCTAGACCCCATACTATTTAACATCGTATTGGATAACATAATTAAAGAAACCAGAGCAGAAACACTGAAATTATATGCCGGACATAGAAATCTAGAAGCAGTGTGGATCTCAGAGTGTGCATAGTGCATACGCAGACGATCTAGTGATATTTGGGAAAAATGAAGAAGCACTCAATCGAAATTTACGAGTATGGAACGCTGCACTAATTAAACGAAATTTGAGGATCAATAATGAGAAGACGAAAGTAATGGTATGTGGAAAAAATAGAAAACAACCGAAGATAAAAATTAACCGAAGTCGAAACTTAAAAATACTTAGGAGTACAAATAGAGAACAGAGGAACTGAAGAAGCTAAAATAGTTTGAGAATATAAAATGCTGCTTGTATGTACCACCAATCAAAAGTACGTTTTTGTCCAAAAAAGGCATATCCCGCAAAGCCAAATTCACCATCTACAAGACGATGTTTGTGCCGATGTCAACTTTTGATAGTAAAAGGTGAAAGCTTACTGATAAATTAAGAACGAAAATACAGAGCATAGAAATGAAGTTTCTTAGAAGAATAATGGGCATAACCAGGTTAGACAGGATTAGAAATGAGACAGTTACATTACCTTAAGATGTTATGTAACTAAGTCAACTTTTACAACATTGTCTTTTATTAATTAGGTTATACTTATCATTTTATGGCTTAACCGGGCATTGGTCGTTAGGTAGATTATTACGCGAGTGGTCGCGCGTGAGATTTTCTCTCACATATCCAAATTTTGCCTTATTTTACAAAATCCAGGTGGGGGGGGGGTCAAAAATCTTCAAAAATTGCGTTACGCAATAGTTAAACTCCCATAAGAGTGCGTTACGTAGGAGGGGGGTTAAAAATCTTCAAAAATCGCGTTACATAATACTTAAACGCTCCCCAACCAATTATTAATAAAATTGAAGAGGCCAAACTGAGATGGTATGGACACATGGTTATAATGAATCAACAAAGACCAGTTAAACAAGTATGGAAAGCAAGAAGACAAATTAAGAGACCAAGGGGCAGGTCAATGAAGACGGGACGATAATGTAACCTTAATCCTAGATAAGATACATAAATAATTATTATCCTTTTTATGTAATTAATGAAATTCAATACAATACTATATAATATAAAGCGATTTCGGCTCACGGACATTGACAGTCATAATTTATTCTTCTTTTCTCCTTGAACATTGTCCCATAAATCGATTTTTACTCGAGAACAATACATACAATTACTAAGTAAAAGATCGTCTGCTGAATGATAAGTTTCTCTTAACTATTTTCCTTACTTCTTTGTTAGATTTTAGTAGATATATAGGGTGAGGCAGATAACTGGCCTATTAGAAATATCTCGAGAACTAAAGGCAACAGAATCATGAAAATTGGATTGAATCGGTTTTGAAGGATGATCTATTAAATGAAAATATTTTTATCTCTTTTCAACTTCCGGTTATACCGGAAGTTGCTTATAACTTCGTTTTTTTTAATGGGACACCCTGTATATTTTTACATTTTTCGATTCTCCTCAATATCTTCTTTCTAAAAATATGAGATGTTGTGATATTATACAGGGTATTTTAAAAGATATTTACGTTTTTTTTATTAATTTCGTAGCAACATTCACACCCTGTAGAATTGTGATAGTTTGACACTAAAAACTCTGCTTGCCTTTTATGTGATTTTTAACATAGTCTATCATTGTTAAGAATCATTAGTATAGCTAATTTTGAAATTTTAGTATACAGGGTTGGTCGAAACTCGGAATGAATATTTTCTGAGTTTTCTTTAATAGAACACCCTGTATTTTAGTATTGTAATGAAATGATATTTCATACTACTTTTTTATTTTATAAGTATTCCCTATACCTAACTGCTTTAATTTGTGAGTTATTGGTTATTCAAGCTAAATATTAATTGCAACAAAAAATACGTAAAATTTTATTAGGTTGGCCGTGAAAATATTTAATTATAAGTAATTTTTCAGAAATAAATACATATTAATCCAGACTGATTCTTAAAATTACCAATAATGGTTTAGCTATCAAAATACCTGCCTAGTTAAGATTGTTGGTGCGATTAACAATTAAGCACAAATTAAACCAGTTAGGTATAGGGAATTCTTAAGAAATAAAAAAGTACCATAAAATATAATTTCATTACAATACTAAAATACAGGGTGTTCCATTTAAGAAAACTCAGAAAATACTCATTCCGAGTTTCGACCAACCCTGTATACTAAAATTAAAATTATAGCTATGCTAAGGATTCTTAACAATAGTAGACTATATTAAAAATCATTTGAAAGTAAGTAGAGTTTTAGTTGTCAAACTACTACAATTCTACAGGGTGTGAATATTGCTACGAAATTAATAAAAAAAACGTAATTATCTTTTAAAATACCCTGCATAACATTACAAAACCTCATATTTTAAGAAATAAGACATCGAAGAGAATCCAAAAATGTAAAAATATACAGGGTGTCCCATTTAAAAAAAAACAAGTTATAAGCAACTTCCGGTATAACCGGAAGTTGCAAAGAGATGAAAATATTTTCATTTAATAGATCATCCTTCAAAACCCCTATATTCCAAATTTCATGATTCTGTTGCCTTTAGTTCTCGAGATATTTCTAATAGGCCAGTTATCTGCCTCACCCTGTATATGTACAATAATTGTACAAGATCCTTCAGTATATATACTGCGAGGCATAAGTTAGGGATATAGAAAATATTATGCTCATTTTCATAGTTGATTTTTTTCGTGAACAGATTAACGGATTTCGCAATTTTTTTAAATACTTTAGATTTTTCTTTAGTATTTATACAGTTGTGCAAAGTTGCAAAGGTTTACTCAAACTTCTTTTTTGTACTTATACTGGGTGGAGGAAAAGAAATGTTTTTCTTATGTTAAGTTTGAGACACCCTGTAGGGAGGACGAGGTACAAATGTGGGTACGCATCAGAATTGTATTATAGTCTCATGTTTTGTGAGCATTTTGCTTTTTAAATGTCCCCGATCTTTAGAAACAAAGAAATAGGTGGCTCTTTCATGTGTTTTAACTGAAACAAAACTAAATTAACAATAAAAAATAACAGTTGACAAAACTTTAAAAACAGAAAGGCACACAACGTAAACAGTTCTTATCGACACCTATAAGAGTTATTTGTCGACCAGGTGAGCGGTGTGCACAGCGTAGGTAGAGAGACAAGATTATTTAATGGAGGCTCTGTAATGTTTTGGGGTGGAATTTCCTTGAGAGTAAGTACGGATTTGGAGTCTATGTGGCGTCTCTTAAAATATCGGGAGGTACATTACACAGATTTTTTTTCGTTGAACACTCTGTTCCTTTCTCGCTATATATAGAAAATAATTTCATTCTATATAGTGGTATGATAAGACATGGCCTCCTCACGTATCGCATGTCGTCAGTTAAAACGGTTCCATGACATCTCGTAACGCGACAGTTCGTAACCGGACAGTTGGTAACGGACAATTCGTAACAGCGACTGTTCGTAACGGCGACACTTCCTAACGGCGACAGTTCGTAACTATACAAATTCGTAACGGACAATTCGTAACGTCAAAATTGAATTACATATTCTGTTTATTGTTGTTAACATGGAAACTAACTGTTATTACAGTTATAAATGAAACTATGTTTATCAATTTAACGAATCAGTATCAGGATAAACATTTTAAGGAATTTCATATTTCGTGTTTCAGAATATAATAAAAGTATTTTTCTACAACCGTGTTAAAAATGCAATTCTTAGCACTCCAAACGAGCGTTAAAAATGCTACTTTAAGGCACTAGTGCTTTAAAAATTTTAAGGCACTGCAGTTCGTATTGACCGTATAGGCAATTTTGATGTAATGTCAAAAAAATATAAAAATGGAATGTCAGTCAAGTTCAAGTAAAAATTTTTGTAGATATTGTCCTGTAATTACGTTTGTAGAAAAAATATTGTATGATATGCGTGTTAAAAAGTAGATTTTTAAGGCACTCATATGAATTGCAGAACTCGCTATCGCTCATTCTGCAAACTTTCACATGCGTGCCTTAAACGTGTACTTTTAACACTTATATCATTAATAACTATTAAACCAAGTATTAAAGTAATCAAAGCCATCCCTCTTATCAACTACATATAACCATTGATTGAATGTCCCAAAGCTATTACCAATCACAAGGTTTATTATAATAACAGGTACATAATTATAATATTTCCTTTGCAAAATGTTTATTTAAAAAGTTGTGACTGTCTAAAGACGATTGTCAGATTAAAGATTTCAGGAATTAAGTACTTCATTATTCCTTTGTCTAGGTACAGTAAAACCTGTCAGTAACGGCCACTAATAATGAAAGAACTATTGGCCGATATAGAAATGTGGCCGGTATTGCCAGTTTTTGTAATGTAATTGTTCTGGAGAATTTTTAAACTGCCGGTTTCATAAATCACAAAAATACTAGATTTGTTGTAAAATGTATATTTTAAAATACCCTAAATAAGGGTTACAATAAGACAAAACGTTTTCGGATTAAAAAATCCATCATCAGTGTTCTAAAAGCCAAAAAATAGCATGCCTGAGCCACCAAAATGGATGTTACCCAGGGCAACACAGGACTCTTGCCACGTGGTTGGAAAAAACTCTTCTCAAAAAAAAAATCCAACCACGTGGGAAGAGTCCTGTGTTGTCCTGGGTAACATTCAGGCATATCTAGAACACCATTTAAATTTTATATAAATATGTAACATAACATAGTCATTTACATTTAAAGGGTTTTTACCCAACACATTTTGGTGGCTCAGGCATGCTATTTTTTGGCTTTTAGAACACTGATGATTGATTTATTAATCCGAAAACGTTTTGTCTTATAGTGACCCTTATTTAGGGTATTTTAAAATATACCTTTTACAACAAATCTAGTATTTTTTTTTCTTAGACTTTTGTTTTGGTTAAATCACATGTTAAACTACAAAACCGTCTATTTTCTTTATTTCTTAAGATATCAATGACATTCAAAAATAAAATGTTCACAAAACATAAGACTACAATACGATTCTGATGTATACTCACTTTTGTACCTGGTCCTCTCTACAGGATGTCTCAAACTTAACATAAGGAATACATTTCTTTTCTTCCACCCGGTATAAGTACAAACAAGAAGTTTGAATAAAACTTTGCACAATTTCATAGACACGATAAACTCAGCTGCAAACATTTGTATCTCGAAAAGAACAATAATAAGAAATAAGTACTGGAAGCACAAACCAAAACAATGGTGGAATGAGACCTGCAACAATATTGCTCATAGGAGAAAAGAAGCTTTCAGATTATGGAAAGAAAACCCAAACATACAAAATTTACTTGAATTCAAACGAGTTGATGCCATCGCAAAAAAAACATTCAAAGAAACAAAAAGAATTCAGTGGAGGAAATATGTTGAGAGCCTAAATCAGACAACTCCCATCACTGAAGTATGGAAAAAGGTAAATAGTTTTAAGAATCGTAAGCAGCAGAATAAGTTACCTATTGATCTGGAAGCGAATTGGATAGAAGAATTCCATGCCACAATCTCACCAGACTGGGCAAAAGAATGCATAGAATACAATCAGTTATCTTTAAAAACTGTTCCCAGAAACAACTTGTACTTACTTGAACGTTTTGAGATGTGGGAATTAGAAAGATCGTTGAAACTATCTAATAATACTTCACCAGGCGAGGACAATATAACTTACTCCATGCTGTTTCACCTCCCATTTAAACATAAAAAGTCTCTGTTAGAAATCTATAATAGTATCTGGACTGGTGCAAGTCCTATTCCGGATAGCTGGAAGAACTATATAATATTACCTATTAAAAAGAAAGACAAACCGCTAGACCTCTCAAGTTCGTACAGACCTATATCCCTGGCATCTTGTATTCTTAAAACTCTGGAAAGAATAATAAAGAATCGATTAGAACAATGGCTAGAATTTGAACACATCCTACCAAACTCACAATATGGTTTCCGGAAATGTAGGTCCACTCTCGAAGCTATTACTGTTCTCGTTACAGATATACTGACAGGATATACAATAAAAAAACATACAGCTGCAGTTTTTATTGACCTTTCCTCGGCTTTTGATAACGTAAATTTAAACATTTTGTACCATAAGCTGACATCAATAGGAATACCTCATGAAATATGTTCATTTTTAATTTCACTATACTCCGATAGACGACTTTCACTAAAATTAAACCAAAATCTTCAAGGATCCCGAACATCGAATTTAGGACTCCCTCAAGGCAGCATACTCAGCCCGCTACTTTTTATACTATATACAATGGACTTCGAAGTAAATTTGAATAACGTGAATATGATACAGTTTGCTGATGATATAGTTATCTACACCAACGGTACTACTATTTCAAATTGTCAGAACATTTTAAACACAAACCTATGGTCAGTTAAGCACTGGTTAGATTCAAACAACTTAATTCTTTCTGAAAAAAAATCTGAAGTGTGTATTTTTACTAAAAAAAGGGACATAACTCAAGTACAGTTACAACTGGGACCATATCTTCTTCCAATCAAAAATTGTGTTAAATACCTTGGACTCTATTTAGACAGAAAATTACTGTGGAAAGATACCATCCACCATGCAATAAAAAAACCGAGAACGCTATGAATATTTTGAGAGCATTCTGCCATACCAAATGGGGAGCAGATCCAAATACCGCTTTACTGTTCTATAAAACAATGGTTAGAAGTATATTAGACTATGGCAGTCACCTATATGGAACAGCAGCACATACTCACCGAAACAAAATAGAGACCCAGAAAAACACAAGTTTGAGAATATGTCTTGGTTATCTTAAATCTACCCCAATAAATATTATAGAAGTCGAATCTGTAGAACCTCCACTATCTTTCAGAAGGCAGCTAATTAGTCATAAATTTATGGCTAAAGCCATATCCAAAGAAGCCAGCTATCTTCGTAACATTCACGACCTCACTGTCCTAGTACTCACCCATCCATATTGGCACTCAAAAGCTACTCCACTCCTAGTAAACAGCTATACCACACTGGCACAAATCTGTAACTCCCTGTCTATCAACAAAACTATACCTATCTACACCGAACCTCCCCATGTTTTCTTTTCAAAACATATAAAAACATACTACCTGGACCCAAAAAAAAACTTTCTAGAAACCATTAATGGAAGATGGCCTGAACACCAATACATATATACTGACGGATCCAAGTTGAATGGAAAAGTAGGCTGTGCCTTTTATGACGCAAACTCTTCCCAATATTACAAGTTTAAGCTACCAGATGAGTGTTCCATATATACCGCCGAAACAATTGCCATAGCAAATGCATTTAGATACGTCCATTCGAGAAACACACAGAATCATGTTATATTCACTGACAGTAAAAGTGCAGTTGACCGAATAACAAACTTGAAATCATCGAAAAACCTTACTAACATAGAGGCAGAAATATTAAAACTGAACTTTGAAGCAACAAAACAAAGGAAAACAATAACTGTAGTGTGGATTAAAGGGCACTCAGGAATAAAAGGTAATGATGCAGTGGATACACTAGCCAAATCAGCCACTGACACAGGCTACCATCTAACCACCAATATTGTTCCATATACAGATCTTACCTCCAAGTTTACTTCACATTTAAAACAATTGTGGCAGCAAGAATATAATTCATCAGTCACAGGGCTTAACTATGTCGGCCACCAAAATAACATACCATTGAAAAGCTGGTTTCATGAATTAACCAAACGAAACTTCATTGTTACAATAAACAGAATAAGATCTAATCATGCTATGACTCCTTTGTACAAATATAAAATAGGACTGGATGAAAACCCATATTGTCCATGCGGAGAAGTTGGTGATATGAACCATGTAATCCTAGAATGTTCAAGAAATAAGAAGAGCATAGAATCATTTTTCGAAGAAATGGTAAATCTCAAATTCTGTTTGCCAACCAGTCTAAATTGTATAATTTTTAGTAATAATATTAACTTATATCAATGTTTGTATAATCATTTAATTCGTTGCAAAATGAAATTGTAAAAAACTAACACCATTGTAAGCAATTCTGCGATACAAAATATTATTGTAAGTGTGTTCACGAAAAAATTAACATAAAAAAAAATTTAAAAAAAAAGTTAAAAAAAAAGTAAAATAATGATAAACAAATAAAAAAAAACAAAAAAAAACAATGAAAAAAAAGGAAATAAAACTAAACAAAA
The DNA here is from genome assembly GCF_917563875.1 of Diabrotica virgifera virgifera. Taxonomy (NCBI): domain Eukaryota; kingdom Metazoa; phylum Arthropoda; class Insecta; order Coleoptera; family Chrysomelidae; genus Diabrotica; species Diabrotica virgifera. The sequence goes on along the minus strand of NC_065449.1, from coordinate 57,674,578 downwards.
TACTACATAAATAAAGCATTAAAAAAAACAAAAATATAATTAAAAAAAATATACATATAAAAAAATGCACTAAACAGAAACACACATTTTACTAACACAAAACATTTATCCTAGGGTGTGAGAATTTGAAAAATCAATTTATTTATATTGGATCAAAAAAATGCTCCCTTTATATATCATAAATAAAAAATAAGTCTGGCTAATTGGTTCATGCCAAAGCCAATTATATAAAAAAAATAAAATAAAAAAAAAACTGTGTAAATATTAAAGAAAATGTAAAACATAAAATAAAATTAGCGGAATCGGTTAATCTCTTCACGAAAAAATGTACTAAGAAATTGAGCATAATTTTCTATACCTATCCCGAATTTATGCCTCGCAGTGTGTCTATGTGAGATTTACATTTTTGTTTTGTAGTTGTGGTGAAGAAATCGTTTATTTTTCAACCCCCTAATACTGTTGTAGAAAAGGTGTAAAATACCAAATAAAATTGTAGTAAATACATATTATGTAAAGGTTAATACATGAAAAAGTTTAACATTGTTGAAAAAAGTTTTCAGTGTTTTTGAGAATTCTAAAAGTTCAGGGTTATTATACAGGGTGTTTCTTATCTTTGTGTCCTATTTGAATGTTAAAAAAATTTAAACAAAATGTTTAATTGCTATTCAAGCTAAAAATATAACAAAGAAATACCCTGTAAATAAAACATTTATAAAATTAAATCGTCGTACTAACATATCAGTATTCACAAGAAACACGACATGATCTTTGAGCCGTACTTTTACATCACATCTGAATCACTAGTTTCTATAAATGTCTAGTTTTATATCTAGTGGGGCGGAGCTTGAGTATGGAATCCATGTAAGTCTAAACCAGCTCTTAACGCTGCATGACTAGCTAATACTCTACCGGGCAAATCACCAAGAGCTCGTTCTAACTGCTGATGCTGACTTCTAACTGCAAATCTGCAATAATTAAGAAAAACAAATATAGAACAGACAATAATTCTCTGTCTGAAGATCAAAAATATACTACAGTTTGCCAAAAAAATGTGTAGCTTTTGTTTTGGTTCTTTACGCAATATTAATTATAATTAATATTATCGGTTAATGTGATCTTTCTCTTAATAAATTTAGTTTAAAATACCATCAAAATAGACCAGGGCATTTAGCACTAAAACCACCAGAATAAACCCATTTTTGAATAACAGCTAGAAAGTTGCAACTTTTTGCATTGCGTTCAGATGTCAGGAAAAAAAATCTGCAATATAAAAATGTGTGGAAATGCAAAATTGCATTGTAAAGTGAATATATTGCATCCAAAAGTAAATAGACATGTCAAAATCAGTATATTATGGGCCAGATTTTGTTACTCGGGGTTTTTGGGGTAACTGAACACGAATACGCAATCAGAACGAATCGCCGATGCACCTACATCAAAGGGTTACTGCTAAGGCAGGTCCTCGAGGGATACAAACAAATTACTCGGGGGGGTTTTGGGGTTGCTGAACCCGAATATGACATCATAACCGACCCTCGGAGCACCTAGTGCTCAGAGTGACTGATATACACGTCATCTTCTGGAATTTCGAGGATTATCGGTTTTTGGAGGTCGGTTCTGATTGCGTATTCGTGTTCAGCAACCCCAAAAAACCCTGCGAGTAATATATTTGCATTAATTTAGTTTCAGAAAGCCTCGAAATTCCAGAAGATGACGTCATATTTGTATTTATCAACTCCAAAAACTCCCCGAGTAATCTGTTTTTATCAATTTAGTGCCGAAAACCCTCGAAACTCTGAATACTCTGGGCTAATTAGCAAAATACAAAGAAAAGTTATTTACCAGCAATTTTATTGCTGGAATCGAATCTTATGATTGTGTACCTATATTAATAATATATGTATAGAAAATCGTGTTTTTTCAATTTTTCCTCTATAAATCCAAAGATTTTAAATTTACACCAAAAACACTCAAATAAAAATTCACCGCAATTAAATTCGGCATAGAGACGTGTTTTCCCGATTTACTTGACGAAAATTGTCCCCGAAAAATGCGGGTTTTTCCAACAAAATTTTGAATTTTCAACTAAAATTTTAGATAAGTAATTGTTTATCAATAATTAAACAACTCGGTAATATAAAAGCTCTTTTCGTACAGATTATAATTCCAGAAGCCGATGGAAATTGAATGAACAGTTTAGCAACAATTGAATTGTTAATTAAAAATTTACGGTCGCTATTATAACCACAATAATTATGATACATAAGAATAGCTATTATTTTTGTATAAAAAGACACTTTGCCTATCTAATATACTTTACAGAATTGAAATTGGACTATTTAAGCGGCGCGCGGCGTCAGGACGATTTTAAAATAATAAACAATTTTTTGGCTTATAAACAAATAGAATATTCCGGGAAATATTAAATTAAATTAAATCATGAAAACGGTATTGGAAAAAAGCGGCAGGTGAAGTAACAAAATTCACCGGCCCTCAACCACCCCCCCCCCATTAATTGGAAATGGGGCTCCCTTTAAAAAATTACTAAATGCGACAGGGGGGTTCATGAACTTTTTTTATGATACTTGTATTATATCTTAGGTTACCTCACACTTTACCTCGTTTAGCACAACCTTTAGTACCGTTCAGCACAAAGCTAAAAACATTTTTCTCGTAGCAAGCGGGATATGTGTTTGACACTAAAAACATGTGAACTGCAAATATATAAATTTATATTATTTTAAATTCTCAAGGGTGCCCTCTGGATCTGCCCTTGCTAATACTTTTTAAGTTATTTTGAAAAAAGGGCATTTTTCTAAAATAAAGAAACTTTTTTTACCATAAAACCAATTTTTTCGAAAATAGGAACTTCGAACCCATCCAACTTAGGGGAGATTTTCACGTTTTTTTTTTAGCAAAAAAGGGGCCAACTTTATTTTGAGGGTAACTCGCTTAGTTTTAATGCTAGAAGCTTGCTATAAAATGCTATTAAAAATAAAAATAAAGCTCGTTTTTAAACATTAAAAAAATGTTTCAATGAGTTTTCTCCGAAAAGTGCTTCGTTTGTTGGTTATTTACGTTGAAATATTCCATTTAAAAATGTACGAATAAGAACAATTTTTGATGAGCTACAACTTTCCTTTTGGTGTGTCGATAGTCGATAGACTTCATGAATACGTACCTTCACCATTTTATTTTGTTTTTTATAAGCTGCATTTTTGCTGAAAATATTTTTTCGATAATATTTAATTCGATAAAATACTTATTTTTTAAGTTATTTGCGAAAACCGTCTGAATAATTGGTTTTTTGTTAAAAAATAAACATTTTCACTCGCAAGTCACTTGAAAATATTGACTTAGATAAAGAAGCTCTATAGAACAAACGCTGCTTATAATTAGTCATTTATCCATTTCCGGACTTATTGTAAACGTATATTTTTTACCCCCGAGAAGGGGTGACTGTCACCCCCCAAGTAAAAGCAACCAACGGCACCACTCCAACTTTGAAGTGGAGGATAAGTATAGAATCTAAATCCAAATTGAAAAGCAAATACGTCGTGACGCTGATAATTACACTCCAAAACGGTCATTTACTGGGCTATTAGTATATTCATGCACTGTTTATGACAACGCATAGAACAAAATAGAAAGAAAATTAATAAACGACTACATTATTACATAGTATTATTCTATGAGATGAACAACTTTCTTCGTGCACTACTATCAGCGAATACAATCTACAAATCTACAATTTTATTAATACATACATTACATTACATATGATATATTGTATCTATCTGATGGGCAACTTTATTTTCAATACTGCACTACTTAAAAAACGTTGCGTATGTATGAGCAAAATGATATAACAATAACACACTTTTAGTTATATTAGACGAAAAGATGGGGCCCCTGGCATATTGGGGCCGGGCCCCCGCAAGCTTCATGCTGCGGGGGCCTCTGTTACGCCCCTGGGCAGAACGCTTCTTTTAAAAGAAAAAACGTTTAATTGTGATGAGTGGTTCCTGAGATACAACCGGTCAAAGTTGACCGGCATTTATAGCAAAGATATAAACAATAGGATCATAATTTTCGAACCATCACCTTTTTATTTTTGTCCTCTTTCTCCACACCAATCTTCATATCTTTAGAATACTCACACCATATATTATTATAACAAAAACTATCGATATTACGAGGGAAAATTTCCAAAAATAGCAAAATTCCAATCAAAAATTAGGTTGGAGAAAATGTAATCTCAAAGTTCAAAATCGGTATACGTTAAAAAATGCATTTTCTCGGCTTCGTATGGAGCAATTTTCTTCATTATTTTTTGTTCCCAAGTAACTCGAGAAGAACCATCTAACTAACGCATTATTAAATGTCAATCTTGCTTTTGTTTTGTTATAATATAAATATATTAATTTATTTATAAGAAAAGAAAACTACATATTTTTTCAGTTGTAGACTTATTTTAGATAAACTTACTAAAAGTGTACCTTTTAACGTTAAAAACACAAATATTCTCATTTGAATGCTGTATAATTATTTAAACAATCTTTATTTAAACAAATTAAAATTGTTTGTTATAATAAATAAATTAATTTATTATAACAAAAGAAAAGCAACTTTGACATTTAATAATGTGTTAGTTAGACGGCTCTACTCGTGTTACTTGGGAACAAAAAAAGAATGAAGAACATTGCTCCATGGGCAGCCGAGAAAATGCATTTTTTTAACGTATACCCATTTTGAACTTTGGGATTACATTTTCTCCAACCTAATTTTTGATTGGAATTTTGCTATTTTTGGCAATTTTTACTCGTAATATCGATAGTTTTTATTATAATAATATATGTTATGAGTATTTTAAAGATATGAACATTGGTGTAAAGAAAGAAGACCGAAATAAAAAGGTGATCGTTCGAAAATTATGATCCTATTGTTTATATCTTTGCGTAAATGCCGGTCAATTTTGACCGGTTGTATCTCAGGAACCACTCATTACAGTTAAAAGTTTTTTCTTTTAAAAGAAGTGTCCTGCCGCTTTTTTCCAATACCGTTTTCATGATTTAATTTAATTTAATATTTCCCGAGATATTCTATTTGATTATAAGCTAAAAAATTGTTTATAATTTTAAGGCCGCTTAAATAGTCCAATTTCAATTCTGTAAAGTACAGTGTCTTTTTATACAAAAATCATAGTTATTCTTATGTATCATAATTATAAACTGTTCATTAAATTTCCATCGGCTTCTGGAATTATACTCTATACGGAAAGAGCTTTTATGTTACCAAGTTAATTAATTATTGATAAACATTTACCTATCTAAAATTTTAGTTGGAAATTAAAGATTTTGTTGGAAAAACCCGCATTTTCCGGGGAAAATTTTACTAGAAGTAAATCGGGAAATCACGTCTCTTTGCAGAATATAATTACGATGAATTTTTATTTGGGTGTTTTTGGTGTACCTAAAGTTAAAATCTTTGGAGTTATAGAGCAAAAATTGAAAAAACACGATTTTCGGGCGCCATATTGTTTATAAGAAAAAGTAGCACACTATCTGCGGACTGTGCATACCTATATTATTAATTTATACAATCATAAGATTCGATTCCAGCGAAAAAAATTGCTGGTAAATAACTTTTCCCAAAAATGGCCTATTCTCCGATAATCTACCCAGACTAGAAATATGACGTGCCTTAGCACTGGTCCTGGGCAGCAGCTGCTTAGGGGGTCGGTTCTGATTGTGTATTCGTGTTCAGTGTCCCCAAAAACCCTCTGAATAACAAAATCTGGTCCTTAACCTTCCGATGACCAACCTTTTTTTGTTACACGGATGACCAAGGGGGGGAAAATGACCCCAGGTCAAAAATGTCAAAAATGACAATTAACAAAAAATAAAGGTTTTTTTTTAATTTTTAATTTTTTTTGGCATGGACTTTATGTCATTCAGCCAGTCACAACATGAGTATTAGTGTCATGTGTAGTGTGTATGTTGAGTAAGTGTCTTGTTACTTTGCAAAGTCGACGTCATTAGCGTAAAACTACTTGTAATTACACATAATAGACGCTACTTTACTAAACATCAACTTCAGAATATATTTTTTATTCGTAAAATATAGGGAATTTTTTTTATTTCAAAATATGAGGATATCTAGAATGATATTAACGTCAAATAAAAAAATAATGAGTTAAAAATTAAAAATACTTTTGAATTTATTAAAGAAAAACATACGCTGGGGTCACAATTTCCCCCGCTTGGTCATCCGAAGGTTAATATTTTGATAAGTGTATGCAGTTTTGGATGCATATTATGCACTTTAAAGTACAATTATGCATTTCCAGCTATTTTTTTATTGTAGACTTTTTTCCTGGCATCATCCTGAACACTATGCAAAAAGTTGCATGGTTGATTGTCGCAGTATCATGCACTAAATCTACAGATCTCTAAAAATAGAGATGTTTTGAAAAGCATCAACCACTGTATAATGCTAACGAAACAGTAGGGTCACTCTCGATTTTGACGGTTCCAATTTTGCAATCCACTCCTGAGCAGTGGCGTAGCTGAAGGTTGGGGGGCCTCCCGCGACAATTTTTGTGGGCCCCCGTATTATAAACATAACGACTACTAATAACAGTATAATTACTAAAATATGTATACATGACAATATTTTGCATTTCTTTAATAAGTCTTCATCAGTTAGTGTTCATAGATTGTTTGGGAATAGACATAAAAACATATTATGCATATACTTTAATCCGACAAACCTATTATTAGTAAGTTGTTGCAATATTATATCTAAATTTACATTGAAAACATTAACTTCAAAACTTTTTTTTATGTTATTCTTTTGTCGCAGGCTCATCGTAACATGTTTTATACGTTTTATCCGTTTATTTTTAAATTCCGGTATAATAATACCCCACTATTCTGCTATTCCTGCTGCTTTTGCTAAAGTTTCGGAAAACGAATTTCTCATTGCTCGAAGATTATCACTAGTTTTTGCAAAAAGTTGAAGAGCGACCTTTAACTCTGCCGTTTCAGATTGCAAAAGTTTTGATGTTAGATTAATAAAGTTAAGTATCTTAGATTGAATAGTCATGTTAACGACAAATTCAAAATTATTCATATGCTCTAATAATGCATTAGCTTCTAATTTTTCATCGTTTTTTAAATAGCAATGAAATTTTCGTTAAAGATTTATTACTTGTCGGAAAGCTCGACGCAAAGCCATAACAGCATCATGTCTGGATTAGCACAGGGTTTCACATAACCTTTTAAGTGTTGGCAAACGCGATGAATCCATAATAGTCATAATAGTACATAGTACATCCCATCTTTTAATACTTGCACTAAAAAAACATAATCTTTTAATTATATCCTAAAAAAACTCCTGTACACCAGCAACGGCATCATTCAACACTAGGTTCAGATTATGGGATGCACAATGATCCTATTGAAAGCTGTTTTTCAATGTCAGAAGCTTGCCCCATCATACTCCTTTCCTCTGCAGTTGTGTACGGAAAGGTGCTTTGTAATAAGCAAAAAAAAAATCTCAAAAACTGTCAACAACTTCTGCTTTGGAACGTAAATTATTTTCATCGCAAGTTATTTTTACATATCATATCGAAAGTTATTTTTACAGCTTACTAATCTGATCGTATTTTGAAATATCTTGAGTAGTATCAAGAATTATTGAATAAAAACAACTTTTTTAACTCAATTAAGTCTGTTTATCTGTTTAACCCTGCTGTCCCGTTCGAGTCAAGTACACAAATGTACTGTTCGGGTCAATATGACCCAACCATGGTTTACGCTCCTTAATTGAAACAAAATAAGCTAATAGTGATAAATAAAATTTTATTAACAAGAAATTATGGTTAATTAAACAAAAATTATGTTGTTGATGTAAATTAAACCTTATTAACAAAACATTTTTTTTCAAAAAGCCTAGTAACAAATAACTACAAAAATGTAATTTAGTTTACACCTGGGACAGTAATAAAAAGGATGGATTTTCCAAATATGATTGTAATATATACAACATAAAATTAGTCTTGTTATCGATTTTAGGGCAAGTTTACAGCGTGCTTGTTTAGCAGGCGGAGTTAGATTGTTCATAGAAGGTTCACTAGGATTTCCATCTTGTCTACTTTTTCCTGCTCGTGTCCTTTTTACCAGTTCGTGAGAGCCTTTAGTTATTGGTATATTTTTTCTGGAAATGATGACTGGTTTCATTAGTTTTTCCCAATTCCTCAAGAAAAAATCCGCCGTTTTCCCAATTTATTGGTATTCCATTGGATATTTTTTGATACCCATAACACGAACCCGTTGTAGGCAGAAATGTCCAGCAGAGTAGAAAAAACAATAATTGGCCAGCGATTTATCTTTTCTCACATGTATACGTGCCAATAAGCTAATCTAGAGTATACACTGCTCCCTTATTTTGTAATCTAAAATAATTTGGGGCTATTTTATTTGATGAAAGTGATGCATGATGCATCGATTCATGGTACAAAGTACTGATAAAACAACATTTATATTATTTTTAGGAATATTGTCAACAACAGTGGTATCTTGCATGAAGCAAAAAAGACGAGCCATGAACTTCTTTATTCGCGATTTTTGCTAAAAGCTCCGGTTTATTTTACTTATAATCCCCGGCATTGTATCTACTTTGTTGTAGAAGAAGTTGTCCTAAATTTTACGATGTCAAAAAGTTATTACACGTAATATTGTGGCCTTCCAAATCACTACTCAAGTCACACATCATACGCATTCCTGTATAGATCTGCAATTTTAGAGCATAATAAAGTTTTTCTGTTCATAATTACAAAAAAAACCCAAACTTTTGTGCCATGTTTCGCTGGCTTGCTTGGAATATACCATTTGAAGGGAGAGCGGCGTCTAAAGGCAACTAGTTGCTTATCGACGGTAACATTTTCATCAGAGTTAAAAAATTTTGGTACATTTTCTACCTATGTTTCATAAATTTCACATATTGCAGCAAGTTTATCAAAACGTCTCCTATCCTGTCTAGTAGTTTTGTTATCAAAACGTATTACTTGCAAACTCTTTGTAAATATATCAAGTGACATTGTTGATTGAAATATACTACGATCTTCATTCCACAAACTTTTATTTGATTCACCATGGGACTTATAAACTCGAGCTAAAAATAAAAAATAAAACACCAATGTATGCCTGGAAACCAACAACTTTATTCATATGTCTTTTCTGTTGGTTCCAAAGGCATGCTGTTTGTCCATGTTGGTCATATTTATAATTTGTTTTGCAACTTCGTCCAGCTATACTACAGTTAATTTTACAAGTTTTAGCTTGCAGAAAACTGTTTTTGTTTAGAGACGTATCCGGCTGACAAACACACAGGTACTGCCAATATAGAATACTGCCAACTAAACACACATACACAGGTAATTTTTAACGATTTAAATACGCGGGTCACATTGACCCGAACGTACCCTAGGTAACAATTTCATTTTTATCAAAAAAATCAGGAAGTTGATTGTTTATTTCATATGCAATTAAAAGACCTCATATTAGGTAATAAAGTCACGAAACACCAAATCGTTATGCCGCGTAATAATTTGTAAAATAAGAAATAAATTATTTTTTGGGTCAAATAGACCCGAACAGGACAGCAGGGTTAATGTAATCTGTTTTCAGTTTCTTGAGCTAGCAAATTTATAACTTCGTTTTGTATTTTAGGGCTCAAGTAATTTGTTTTTAAGTTATTGTTATTATCGATTAATTTAGTGAAAACAGGATCATATTTAGTTAGTAAACGAACCACCGACAAAAAATTGCCTTTTTGGGATTCACTTTCATCTAAACTACCAACATGTCCACGAAATGCTAAATTGCACCCGGAAAGAATAAGAATTACGTCAATTACCCGCCTCATTACTTCTTTCCAAATTCCCTATTTTGATGCTTATTAGGAAAATATGTTTTGGTCCTCAATTTAAAGATAGTAGAAGTATTAAGCTTGATGGCTTTAAGGGGCCTCTCCTAACGTCGGGGCCACCCGCCTTGCGGGCCTGTCAGCTACGCCACTGCTTCTGAGAAAAAATTTTGGATGCGCGACAATAACGACCATCCACGGCAAACGTAGGATGCCGTTAACTGTCATTCATCTGCGCAAAGGATTAAAATTTATTATGAATTCGGTGACATTTTCACCAAAATAGAACATCGAGAACAAAGGATTTTTCGCGGAGTGACCCTACTGATTCGTTAGATTTCCTGAATTTTTTAAAAAATTTAAATAGATTGCGTCCCACGTAAAAAAATTAAAACGAAAAAATAACGTTTTTGATGGTAGGTGGTGGGCAGGTGGTGGTGGGTTAAAATTGCGCTGAGTTGTTGTTTTTTAATCAAATAGACTATAAAATCTACATAAATTGAATTCTGGGAATGAGTGCTTTTTGCATATCTTAATAGCCCGATCAAAGAAAAATCTGACCCAAAAAAAATAAAGGAAGGATGAAAATTTGGAAATAGGTAGTTGAAATTGTCTATTATTATATAAGAAAAAGTTTACAATTCTACATCCCCTCCATTTTACAAAAATGGAGGGGAATACCCCCTCTCCCCTCTCGAAGGTGAAAAATATACATTCAAAATAAGTCCGGAATTGGATAAAATGACTAATTCTAAGCAACTTTTGTTCTATAGAGTTTTTTCCGTAAGTCAATACTTTTCGAGTTATTTGCAAGTGAATATATTCATTTTTAACAGAAAAAAACATGTTTTAGGACGGTTTTTCGGAGATAACTCAAAAAGTAAATATTTCAGCGAAAAAAATATTCTTAGCAAAAATATAGCTTATACAAAACTGAAAAAAAATGGTGTATGCTTGAGGTCTGTAGACCCAGTAGAAGCAGAGTTGTAGCTAATGAAATGTAGGTTCTTCTTCATCAAATTCCAAATCGAATATTTCAATGTGAAATAACCCAAAAAGGAGCACTTTTTGTGGAAAATTAATTTCAACTTTTTTAAAGTGTTTAAAAAAAGGTTTATATTTGTTTTTTAAAAAAACTTGTAACATTAAAATTAAGTGAGTTACGTTCAAAATATTGTTGGTCCCTTTTATTTTTTGGTAAAAAAATCGCCAAAGTCACCCCCTCATTAGCATCACAAACAAATTTTATCATTACCACTTCACAAGTTACTTGGCTTATGTATTATTTACATGATCGGTAAGTTTCATCGGTTCAAAGTGTTTATTTTTGAAAAAGCTGTAGTTAAAATGGCTTGAATGATTAACTAATCACGAGTTTAGGCAAATTTTGAACAGCCATAGCATAACCAATTTTTTTCTAATAAGAAAACAAAAAAGTAAAAACATTGAGAAAAGCAAAACGTACATTTTATTACTCTTTAAGATTTTTGGTATTACTAATAATTTTTAAGTTAATTCCATGAACAATTCCATTTTTTTTTTCAAAATGTTTTATTTTAAACCCAATTCTTTTCAAAAATGAGCACTTTGAACCAATGAAACTTATAAATAATATAAACGATACATAAGTAAAGTAACTTGTGAAGCGGTAACGATTAATTTTATTTGAGAAGATAATTAGGGGGTGATTTTCGCGATTTTTGTACCAAAAACTAAAAGGGACCAACAATATTTTGAGCGTAACTCACTTATTGTTAATGTAAGAAGTTTTTTTAAAACAAAAATAAACCTTTTTTTAACGCTTTAAAAAGTTGTAATGAGTTTTCCCCGACAAGTACTCCGTTTTTTGGTTATTTCACATTGAAATATTCGATTTGGATTTTAACGAAGAAGAACCTACTTTTCATTAGCTACAACTCTGTTTCTACTGGGTCTTCAGAGCTCACGCGTACACCATTTTTTTAAATTTTTTATAAGCTATATTTTTACTATGAATATTTTTTCGCTAGAATACTTACCTTTTGAGTTATCTGCGAAAAACTGTCCAAAAACATGTTTTTTTTTTTTGTTAAAAATGAACATATTCACTCGCAAATAACTCGAAAAGTATTGACTTAGTGAAAAAACTCTATAGAACAAAAGTTGCTTAGAATTAGTCATTTTATCCAATTCCGGGCCTAGTTTGAACGTATATTTTTTCACTCCCGAGAAAACATTTTTCACCCCGTATTTCCCAATTTTTGCAAAATGGAGAGGATGTAGAATTGTAAACTTTTTCTTATATAATAATAGACAATTTCAACTACCTATTCCCAAATTTTCATCCTTCCTTTATGTTTTTGGAGGTTTTCGTAAAATTTTGTGTTCCCTGATAGGGCTATAACGGGGAGTAACCTATATAAAAGATAACTTCTTATATTGAGCCTTAGAAGAAACTTACCTGTTAACGTGTACTGGAATGGGCACTACAAGTTTACTTTTCTGGTGGGAATTCTTAACTCCTTGGTGCGGTTCACTACCAAGGCCAGCCTGTACTCTTTTCCACTTCGCTCTTCGATTCTGGAACCAAATTTTAACTTGAACTTCGCTCAGTCGAAGTGCAGAAGCTATTTGGCTTCGTTCTGTAAGCGAAAGGTATTTTCTCGCACGAAATTCTCTTCCTAGTTCTAATAATTGCTCACTCGTAAACACCGTAAGTCGTCGGCGAGATTTCGTAGCGGCTGAGCCTTCTGCTGAATGGGATTCATCTAAATCATCGTCTATATCCGAATTACCTGTAAAGAAACAATGTTTTAAATTATAAATATAAATCATTCCATCCATGATGATTTCGAAATGCACTCCGAGAGAACAATTTCTTTTCTCCTAAAACACTGATTTCTTTGAGCTATCTTTCTTAAAAATTACCACATCATATTAACACTTAAACATACCGCTTGTTTTTTGACAAGCGGTGTGCTTGTTACAAACATAACAAATAAACTCCTGGACAAAATTAACGCACCACTTTAATTAATCTATACAATATCTATACAATATGAACGCAAAATAAAACTAAGTTACATTGATATTTATAATAATAAACACATACAAATAAGTCCAACATGACCATAATTTGCCTTATTGTTTCTTTAAAAAATTGTTTTTGCCGGAAATGCCTAAATAAGCTAGCATAACTCCAAATTGCAAAAAGAAAAAAATCAGTAAACTAACACAATAAAATGCATCTGGGTCAACACTAATACCGTGTAGGGCCTCCTCTACTTCTTATGCTCAAATGTTCAACAAAAGCTTGCGGAATATTCTCCCACTCTGCAATAACGGCCTCAATGGTTGGTTGTGATTGGCAATAGGGGGTCTACGACTTCGAATCATCTTTTTTTGAGATAGTCCCATGGGATTCATGTCCGGACTGTTAGGTGGCCACTCTAATAATGGAATATTAACATCATTTAGGTAGTTAATAATCTGTCGAGCCACATGAGGACGAGCGTTGTCTTGCATGAATAAAAAATTAAGTCCAAGAAACGGAGCAAAAGGCATTACATGTTCGACAATAATGTTGTCTAAGTAATAATGGGCATTCATAGACCTCGTACGTATTGGGACCAACTCCGTACGAGCTTCAAAACAAATTCCCCCCCCCCCCCCCCCCCCCCACCCAAAACATTTTAGAGCACCACCAAAAGGTACTTTAGGAGAGATATTGCAGCGGGCAAACCTTTCTCCTCGCCTTCGCCAGACACGCTGACGACCATCTGGAGCTTTTAGGCTTACTCTAGTCTCATCAGAGAAAATAACTCGTTTCCAATCATCTATGGTCCAATTTTGACACAATCTTGCAAAATTCAATCTCTGAACCCTGTGTTCTCTGGTACGTAAGGGTTTTTTGGCCGGTTTCCTGTTGCTCAATTCTGCTTCATGTAAACGTCTTCTAACTGTTCGAGACGATATCGCGACATTTCGAACATCTGCTAGTTCATTTTTTAGCAAATTTCTGGTGACTCTCCTATCTCTGAGAGCACGTTGTCTCAAAAAACGATCATCAATTTGATTAGTGCAACGTTTTCGCCCTTGCCCTGGTCTTCGATGGTACAACCCTGTTTCATTATATCGCCTCACTTTGCGACTGATGCTGGAATGATGTCTTCCTAACAAACCTGCAACGTATCGCATTGAATATCCTTCATGTAGGAGAGTCGATGCTCGCATTGCTTCCTCCATTAACAAATTTCTTTGGCGGTTCATTTTTTTATCTGATTTTTATGCAAATGAACTTCCAAACATGCATGTGATGAAAAATATCCCAATAAAAAGCTTGTTTCTCACAAGCACTTTACTTTAGTCGGCACTTTTTATGAAAAGTTTAACTCACTTTTAGTCTAAAACGAAGTTTAATACAAATTATTGTTAAAACAAGACATTTCTCTATGAACAAGACTATTATTAGCTTACATAACAACTGTCACTGTCAAACAAGGTCCATAGGCAACTTGTCGTACAGTAAATTATACATAAATAAAGATTATTGAGAGAAATATGAGTGGTGCGTTAATTTTGTCCAGGAGTTTATAAACAAACGAGTTTTTTTAAACACAACTCAATAATTTCTTACAGATAAGTTCTTCAATACTAAGAAATGCATTAATTGTTACATTTTAATTTTCTTATCCTAAAGTTTTCGTTTCTTAAATTGAAAACTACAAATATTTTGCAGTATAAGAAATATATGTTAAGTTAATCCATATTTATATTTGTGAACAAGAAATTTTCTTGCAATCAAATAAATATTTTAAACCACAAGAAATAATTCTTCAGAAATACCCTCTGTAGTAACTGTGGTTATTAAATAAAAACTTTATCATTAATGCCGAAATGCTTCTTGCAAAGAGATGTTCTTCCACAAAAGAATTGCGCAGTAACCATTATTCACTATTTGTGATTTAATCTCAGTGTTTGACAAGATGGCGTGGCATTAGTTCATTTTCATAGATATATTTTGGATTTGTTGGTATTCTTTAAAATATAAGGGATAGTTTGAAGGTACGTACATGTACATAAGGTATTAAATAAAATTAAATTGATTAATTTAAGATGTAATAATAATATTGTTGCATATCCGAATATTTAGTTCTAAAAGAAACATAATAGTATCTTTATATGCATTTTAGATATCTATATATTGATGGACAACTCTGAAAGAAAGGATCTTATTCTACCTGGGAAATAAGCCACAATTTAACTTAAAAAATGATTTTATTGACGTTTCGACTTCCACCTCGGAGAGAATAATATATCTAATGCAGTGGGTACGAGAGAGGCTCTCTTTAGTATTCATACAAGTGCTATTTCAGCGGTGTAGAAACGTAAATTACGATATTTATGCATGCTTCATTGATGACCATAAAGCGTTCGATCCAGTAAAGTACGACAAGCTAATAGAAATAT
The DNA here is from genome assembly GCF_917563875.1 of Diabrotica virgifera virgifera. Classification (NCBI taxonomy): domain Eukaryota; kingdom Metazoa; phylum Arthropoda; class Insecta; order Coleoptera; family Chrysomelidae; genus Diabrotica; species Diabrotica virgifera. The sequence goes on along the minus strand of NC_065449.1, from coordinate 57,659,200 downwards.
TAACCAATATTGGAATAAACACCTGTGATCTAAGAATTATCAGCAATTTGCACTGGAATCAAACATCGTCTATCCGTACAGAGGCAGGAGAATCCGACGATATCAAAATCAAACGTGTGGTCCGTCATAGGTGTATCACCACTGTTGTTCAAATTCAACATATACTCTGAGGAAGTCTTTCAAGAAGCAGTGAAGCAGCTGGAATTCGAATTAACGGAGAATGTATCAATAACATAAGACACGCAGACGACACGGTGGTATTCGCTGACAGTTCTGAAGCCCTTCAGGAGGTAATGAAAAGAATCACAGAAGTAAGTCAAAGATATGGACTTTTCCAGCTTTTTATTTGTCTGTGTGATATACTAGGTTTAGGTTATTCGTATTTTGCGCGGTGTCACTGCCCATTTTGACATCAGTGACCATCCCACTACACCGTAGTAGTATATAAGGCAATTTTGTAACCTGTATCGACCTCTTGTATGTTACTTCGACTGTACAATAAAACTAGTCTGTTAAATGTCCGGCTTTTATTTAAAGTTGTAACGTCTCGAGCACGTGTGTGTGTTAGCAGAATAGCTAGGGCTAACACATCCCATCCTCGTCGCCAATGATGTAATGTATTAGCCCTAGCTATTCTGCTAACACACACGTGCTCGAGACGTTACAACTTTAAATAAAAGCCGGACATTTAACAGACTTGTTTTATTGTGCAGTCGAAGTAACATACAAGAGGTCGATGCAGGTTACAAAATTGCCTTATATACTACTACAGTGTAGTGGGATGGTCACTGATGTCAAAATGGGCAGTGGCACCGCGCGAAATACGAATAACCTAAACCTAGTATATCACAGTCTGACTAAGGCTGATGCCACATTATGCGTTTTGAACGGATGCGGTGAAAACGCATCCGTTTCCAACGCAACCGGACCGACCTGTCACACTATGCGTTTAGTCTGGTGCAGGTAGTAAGCGCGTACCGATGACTCAAAACGCATCCGCTTCCAACGCAACCGGACCGATCTATCACACTATGCGTTTTCACCGGATGCGTCGGAAACGCATCCGGTCAAAACGCATAATGTGGCATCGGCCTTTAGGCTGATGCCACATTATGCGTTTTGAACGGATGCGGTGAAAACGCATCCGTTTCCAACGCAACCGGACCGACCTGTCACACTATGCGTTTAGTCTGGTGCAGGTAGTAAGCGCGTACCGATGACTCAAAACGCATCCGCTTCCAACGCAACCGGACCGATCTGTCACACTATGCGTTTTCACCGGATGCGTCGGAAACGCATCCGGTCAAAACGCATAATGTGGCATCGGCCTAAAGTGTTCGTTTCGTTTATGATTTGTTTATAGTGGTTGTATGCCAGTTGTGTTTGTTTTGTTCTGTATTGTAGAAAAGACTTTCTTCTTTTCTTCACAGTTTATCTTCACGTCCTCTATAAATCATGGGTTTTTTCTTTTTTGATAGGTACATTAGTATTCGTTACTTTCCTCTCTCCAAGTGATTATGTTGCTGCGACAATTATGTTACCTTTGGGTTTTTCCCAGCTTTCCTCGAGTTTATCGTTTTCTAATATTTCATTCTCAGCAATCTTCTCCGATATTCTTTTTCTGTATAAGTAGGTATCCCGTGGATTCCGTATTTAGTCCTTCGACTCTGATTTTTGTTTGTGTTGGTGCCACTCGCTTAGGTGTGAAGTATTTCATGATGATTCTTAGTTCACATAATATCTACTTAGGCTGTGGTCACTACCTACATCTAAACTAGGACAAATAATCCCCGTACAAATAATCCCGGACAAAAAATCCCCACAAATTATCCCTGGACAAAAAATCTCCAGACAAAAAATCCCCACAAAAAATCCCCACAAAAATCCCACAAATAATCCCGGACAAATAATCCCGGACAAATAATTCCCACAAAATTTTTGGACAAAATATCCCCACAAAAAATCCCAGACAAAAAATCCCCAAGAAATATTTGCTGCCGAATAGTTCTCTAAAAGTTTTCCCCTGATTTTTTTGAAAAATTTTTTATGGATACACACGGATCCTCAATTACGTTTTTTTAAAAACCGGATATTGAATAGTAATGCCCATAAATTTGCTCCCAAAAGCATCAAAAAAGTCAAAATAATCGAAAATCTTTGTATAACTGGCATTTCTGCCATTTGAATTGAAATTAGTGGAAATTTCAATTGTTTTGATATACCTACATTAAAAATCTGATATATCTGCTCCCTAATGTTGTTTGCACAGGACCGACAAACATGGCAATAATAATCGCGGCAAAGACTCTCGAAGATTTATAACGTCATTGATGATGATGATAACTAAATATTTTTGACGTTAAATTTACAAACAGGAACAGGTTTTTCGCATTACAATCAAGATTTTCGTTTCCAGTACCAACAGTTGTCATCACGAATAGGCAATGTTTTGAATATAGTTATTTAAAGTTAGAGAGTAGATAGTAAGTAGAGTGAGCAAAAGATTTAAGCGAATACAACATGATTCCCATACAGCCTTAGCTCATTCCCCATATCTTCCACGATTTTTGAAATAACTTACACTCGTTTGTCATGTAAAATTTGAAGTTTTCGGCATGGAGTTTGAATTGGTATTCGAAATTTTTTAAGCTAAATTACAATTCATTAGTGATGAGTGAGACTGGTCTTGGTCTTGCGGTCTTGGTCTTGCAGCAAGACCAATACCAACACTGCCTTTTGGTTTGCAAGACCAAGACCAAGACCGAACCTTGCAAGACTACGCAAGACCAAGACCAACCTGCAAGACTCTTGCACTTTTTTGCGAAATTGGTTTTTTTATTATTTAACTTTATTTTTTTAGTTCAATAATATATACTGACATTGTAATAAACCTTAAACAATATAGAATTTTTAAAATACATAATATTTTGGTTATATTTTTAAGTCGTTTTGATTAAGTCAAACGGTTTGCATTTTCTCAACCTTCAAAGTGTCCAGAAGGCAAGTTTTCAAACGGCGACAATTCAAGGACAATTGAAATTACTTGTAAGACAAAAAAATGTAATTATAGATAGGGTAATCCATTTAAAAAAATGCCATTAAAAACGGTTTTTATGTACCAGTAGTTTTCGCTTTTTTGTCTAATAAAAGTACTGACACTTATTTCAATTCTTTTCGCATAATCGAGGAAAAATAATAATGTAGGTCGTTAAATTTAAAATTAATACCAAAAAATATCACAATAGATTTTGAAAAGGGATTAACAATGCTATGAAAGCATTGTGGTCTGAATAAAAAATAACTGGTTGTCTATGGTAATGTGTCAAGCTTGGTGTCGCAAAATCCAAAACTTAGGTTCAGTTTCTGAATATAATGACAAAAATTCCAATACTGGGGAAATTTTTAAAATTATTTTTTGGATAATTTTTTACAATCAATCAACGAAAGTTGGAAGTTGAATTATTCGTGAAAATCGCGGATGACAAACGCGTAAAGAATTTTACTGATTTCATAGTTGAAAACTACTTATTTGGAAGAATCTAGGTTTTCCCCAGAAAGGTCCAGTACTACAAATAGTATGTGCCGCACTTGAAATGCATGCGAATCATTTCAGTGTGTTTTAAATTCTAGTTTTTACTACCCACATCCGAATATTTTCAACTTTTTAAATGTCATAATGGGTATTCAATCCAAAATTATGTGAAAATAAAAAGTGCGAATAACTCGTGCTACGAGAGCAATGTAGTTTAAATAAAATTAAAGAACTGCAAGCTAACAAATTACAGAATTAAGCGTTTATAACTCCCCATTAGGTTTAGTTATTATGTTATAGTATTAGGTCTATAAATAGGTATGGTAAATATGTACCAATAAGAATGGCTCTCGGCCATATCTCAGGAACCGTTTATAGTAGAGCTTTGAAATAAAAAATTTTATAACAAAAGTTGCCTCAAGAAAAGCCTGGAAATTATTTTCATAATTGTGGGACCACCGCTAGAGGGCGTAATTGAATATCAAAAATTAAAAAATCTAAATTTTACAAAATTTTCCTAATGAAGGGGCACTGGAAATCCGATCGTCGTATTCTTCATAAAATTCTACGCATATTTGATTTGACAAGTTTAGGTCTACCTTTGGAAATAAGAGGTGGGGGTGAGTGGGAACCTTGTTATGAAAAACTGGCTGTGAGTCCGGTTCTGCTTAATAAAATTTTGCAAACTTGGTCTAGTTGAAGACAGATCTTTTTCGTCAATGTAAAAGTTATGATTTCGAACCAACTTATTGAGTAATATGCCAGCTAGAAGGCGTTATTTAATTTTTTTCAGAAATCTAGTGTTCCTTGGAAAATATTAAATACAAACATGCATTTTTAATAACATATTACAAAATTAGACAAAATTGGCAACAGAATAGCGAAAACCGCATGCTAATACCTTTCTTCTATCTCGAGATATCTTACAAAACGTGTAAATTTAAAAACATAACTGTTACTGTCACCGGAAAACGAAATTCATTAAAAGTAGTGTGCTATGGAAACAACAAAGAAACATTTTCCAGCTGTCAACGTATATTAGGTCTTTTCAACGCTTCTCATTTGTTTCGAGCCTCGTTCATATCTCGTATATTAATATTATACACGGATTATACGGCATATGACAGAGGCTCGAAACAAATGAGACGCGTTGAAAAGCCCTATTACAAAGAAATAAAAACAACTATTTAGTGATGACATAAACGTTCAAATTTTTGCCCATCATTTTCGTTGCAAACATTTACTCTTTCAAGAGTAGATTGAACAGCAGTCTCAATTTCTGCTCTCGATATGCTTTGAATGGCGTTTAGTATTCTCTGGATAATCTATTCTAGAGTAGTGTATGATGGGCAACAATTTGAATATTTAGGTCGTCACTAAGTAGTTCTTTTTGTTCTGTGTTATATTTAATTTTAATAGTATTGTTTCTCTTTATATTGTTGTTTTAATTAATTATATTTTTATACGTTGACATCTGGAAAATGTTATTTTGTTTTTTTCCACAGCCCACTACTTTTCATTAACTTAGTTTAACGGTGATAGTAACAGTTATGTATAAAATTTACACGTTTCTCGAAATATCTTGAGATAGAAAAAATGTATCGACATGCGGTTTTCGCTATTCTATTGCTAATTTAATCTAATTTTATAAAGTATGATTAAAAATGCATACTTGTATTTACTATTTTCCAAAGAAAACTAGATTTCTGAAAAAAATTAAATAACGCCTCCCAGCTGGCTTATTACTTATTAGGATGGTTCAAAATTATCACGCTTACATTGAAGAAAAAGATCTGTCTTCAACAAGACCTAGTTTTCAAAATTTGATTTAGCAGAACCGGACTTACAGCCATTCTTTCATAACAAGGTTCCCACTCACCCCCACCTCTTATTTGCAAAGATAGAGTTAAACTTGTTAAATAAAATATGCGCAGAATTTGATGAAGAATACAATAATCGGATTTTCAGTGCCCCTTCATTAGGAAAATTTTGTAAAATTTAGATTTTTTTATTTTTGATATTCAATTACGCCCTCTAGCGGTGGACCCACAATTATGAAAATAATTTCCAGGCTTTTCCTCAGGCAACTTTTGTTATAAAATTTTTTATTTCAAAGCTCTACTATAAACGGTTCCTGAGATATGGCCGAGAGCCATTCTTATTAGGACACCCGGTACGTATTTACTAAAAAGTATGATTTAGTTAGTTTATAAAAAAAGTTAATAATATTAAATAGAGTAAAAAAATATTTGATTCAAATTATTACTACCAAAAAAGCAAGACCAGCAAGACTCTCGCAGCAAGAACAAGACCGGCTAGTGCAAGACCAACATCAAGACTGCCTTTTAGCTGCAAGACCAAGACCAAAACCAAGCTTGCAAGAACAAGACCAAGACCAAGACTAACCTGGTCTTGATCTTGTTCTTGTTTTGCTCATCACTACAATTCATGCTTAATCTTAATTGCTAATCATTATTTTCGTGTCAAAAAGCGATTTCATGGAGATTGCCATAACTCTCATTTTTTGGGAACTATTTGACAACAAATATTTTTTGGGGAATTTTTGTCCGGGATATTTGTGGGGACATTTTGTCCAAAAAAATTGTTGGGATTATATGTCCGGAATTTTTTGTGGGGATTTTTTGTCCGGGGATTATTTGTGGGGATTATTTGTCCGGATATTATTTGTGGGGATTATTTGTGGGGAATTTTTGTCTAAGGATTTTTGTTCAGGGAAAATTTGTGGGGATTTTTTGTCCGGGATTATTTGTCCGAACCCTGGCAGCAGATATTTCTTGGGGATTTTTTGTCCGGAATTTTTGTGGGGATATTTTGTCCAAAAAAATTTCTGGGGATTATTTGTCCGGGATTATTTGTGGGGATTTTTTATCCGGGGATTATTTGTTCCGGGATTTTTTGTCCGGGGATTTTTGGTCCAAGGATATATTGTGGGGATTTTTTGTCCGGGATTATTTGTCCGGCGATTATTTGTCCGGACCCCCGATAATGTACCTCAGGTGCGTGTGACGAGCGAATGGCTAGAGATGTGAATGGATTGTTCCAGAATAACGTACCTATATATATCCGACGAATTTTGTAAATAGAGTTTACATAATATAAGCTAGAGTTTGTAAAGTAAACTTGTATAAATAAATAATAAAGTCGTATATAAATACGCACCGCTCGTATTATTGAAAACACTAGGTACAATATGTTTTAGAAAAGTTAACAATTTTAGGCCAAAGTTTTCACATACAGTACTTCACTTTCATTGTGATCTTCAGCTAATTTTAAAAGAAGCGACACAGCACTAATAACGTTGATTGATGAATATACTGGCATATACTGGTATACCCAGTATATTCGCATCAATCAACGTTAACGACTACTAGTAAATTCCTCAACACAATTTAACTCTTTAAGTGCTCACCAGCAGACGTAGCCGTAGTTTACGCTATTATTATTACATTATATGATAAAGTGTGATATGTCATACTCATAACTAGACTTAGGCAAATATGCAAATTGCATAGTTTGCATATAATGCATAATAAATGCAAAAATGTCAAATTTTGCATATTTTTATAAAGGTGAGCATAAAGTGCATATAATTTGAAAATTTGGTGTTAACTCTATATTTTTGTACATACCAGTTTATGTCTCTAGGTAAAAATTTTTATTTTGACGGTCAGTTTCAATTGGTTTTACTTTTGTTGTAAAATTGGAGGCGTAAACAACGTGTATTTCTAATTGTGAATAATTATTGTGCTTTGAAAATGCCGAAAATAAGCAATGTTTCAACTTGGATAAAACCTTAAAAAGAGCTATCTATGGATATGGATAAAGTTTATTGCTCATGTTGTGGCAAAACCGTAAGTACATACGTTTTATTTTTTATTTTATTTTAAAAATTTACACGGTGGTACAAACAAAGATTTTAAAATTGGAGATTATGTTTAAGAAAAGTACCGACACAAGGCTAGTTCGCAATAAATCGATGTATTTTTTCTTTTTTCAAGCATTTTTTAAACTCCTTGCGATAAAAAATAGGATACCTATTTAAAATTCAAATCATTCAATAGTCTACTGAAAGGTCGCTAACATTTTTTTTTCTAACAATAGCATAGTTTGCTTTAATTTTGCTAAAAACAAAAACATATCATATATTGGACTTAATTAATTAAGTGCTTTTAATTTATGCTCACAGTATTTTTTCTTTAAATGTAAACAGAAAAGACCAAGAGCCTCTTGTAAATATTTGGTGGTTCTTCCTTCTTGCACAGTCATTTCTTGACATTTTCAAGATTACTACACCGATTTTTATTTGATTTAATTTAAATATTTTAATTGTTATGCAAAAACGGTTCATTTTTAGTTTATTTCTACAATCTTAGATTTTAAAAATGAATACAACTATAGAATATTTATATTCTTTTTTAGATTTCATCTGAAAAAAAATTTCAAATAGATCAGCATGTCAGAACCGCGAAACATTTAGCTAAAAAAGTAAAAACCACATCCGGTGAAAAATATCAACCTTCAGTGTCCAAGTGCTTTCAGTCAAGTTCCAAAAAACAAACCGAACAAGAAACTTTTAACGAAGACTTTTGTCGTGCATGAGTATCTTCTAATATACCGCTTTCAAAATTATCTAATGAAAACTTTAGTTCTTTTTTAAAAAAAAATATTGCACACAAAACATTCCCAGTGAACGAACTCTAAGGAGAAATAATGTCAATTTGTTATACTCCTCAGTTATCCACAACATAAAAGCCGAAATAGGTACCTAATAATTACTTTTACATATGTGTGGACGAGACCACTGACTCGTCAGGAAGATACATTGTGCACTTATTGATTGGTGTACTTAGTGATGAAACCTTTCCAAAATCGTATTTAATTTCCTGTAAGCAAGTGGAAAAAACCAACGCTCTAACAATATCACGGTTTCGACAAGAAGCATTAGCAAACTTTTTTCTTCCTGCTGCTGTGCCTAATGATAAATTATTGCTTATTTTATCTGATGCCGCACCATATATGGTGAAAGCAGGACAAAATTTAAAAATATTTTATCCAAACTTAATACATGTCACTTGTTTAGCACATGGAATAAACAGAGTTGCGGAGGAAGTAAGAAAAAAATTTTCACTAGTTAACAGTTTAATAGCGAGCGTCAAAAAGGTATTCCTGAAATCACCTGTAAGAATACAATGTTACAGAGATATGCTTCCTGCTGTTCCACTGCCACCGCAACCCATTTTAACACGTTGGGGAACATGGTTGGAAGCATCTAATATCTATGCTGATCATTTTGTTGATTTAAAAAAAATAATTAACCTTTTAACGGATGATAGTTGCCAATCTTTATTGGAAGCTAAGCAAGCCTTCCAAAATAACATCCTCCAACAGCAACTGTCATTCATAAAATCAAATTATAGTTTTGTCCAGAAAACTATAACTCAATTAGAATCCTCCAAATTATCATTGTTGGAGAGTACAGTTTTAATAAAAGAATTTGAATCATTGTGTCAAAACGTTAAAGGTACTATTGGAAAGGAAATTTTTCAAAAATTTAAAGTAACCATGGAAAAAAATAATGGTTACCAGGTTCTTTCTGAAGTGGTTCAAGTACTAGCTGGGACATTTTCCGAACCACTTAATTTAGAACCATCTATTTTAGTAAATTTGAAAAATGCCCCAGTTACATCAGTTTATGTCGAATCTATTTACAAATATATGTATTCAGATAGAAGCCATAAGTTTTTATTACAAAATTTTGAACATCATTTGATAATCTATTGTTACCACAATTCAAAATAATATTTATATGTTAAAATAATTGTATATGTTATGTATTTATAATATTGTAAGTATTTTTGTAAATAAAAAAATATTGTAAATATTTTTTATTACATGCATATTTTCTAGATAAAAATGCATATTTTGCATAAAATACTGCATATTTTTGCATAAAATACTGCATATTTATGCGCATATTTCATACTTTTTTATTTGCATATTTGCCTAAGTCTACTCATAACTTTTGTAAATATTGTTTATTTCAATAAGTAAAGAATAGTAAATACATCTCAACGAAGAGTTGAAAATCTGAATAAATGAAGATGAAAGAATAGAATAGGTACTATACAAGGATTGTCAACATGAGAAACATTCAGCCCATTTGGATAAATTCCAGACATTGGAATAAGTGTTAAAATACTATACTAAATTTACAATCAAGATTAGAGAATTAACATACCTATCGAAAAAAAAACGGGAAAAATTGGGAAAAAACAGGTTTCTTTCTTTTTTTCCAGATTATTGGAAAATTTGGAAAAATGGGAAAATTTGAAAATATCTTTTAATTGAGACTTAAGTGTACTTAAACTAAGAGACTTTAATTGTAAATGTCAAAACTGAAACTTCAAAGGCAGAAAGCACCTTATTTAAACAAATTGCTCAGTGGTATATTTTTATCTGAGTCTGAATCTGAATCTTCAGACCAAGCATCTGATTCAGACTCGATCTCGGCTTCACCATCCTGAACGGATAACACAACATGATTTTTGTCAGTCTTTTAAAAGTGGATCTGGTCTAGTATCGTAAATAAATATCTGTTTTTCGTTTATAACCAAATTTAACTGAATAGCAACAACTTATAAATTTTATCCTGTGATAACATATTTTTTTTTGCTTGTATATATGAGGCCGTGTAAAGACCAATTTCTTTCTGAAAAGGCGGAAGATGGAGGTCCATTTAAAATTCGGGAGGCAATTGGCATAAGTGGCTGCGATGTACATAAACCTTGCTACCATATAACGGGATTAGTACTACATATTTGCACTATCCCATAAAGAATTTCGACTAAAAAATTCAGTTTTTGTTCTAAATTGGGCTAGATTTGCCACCACCTTCCCTACGGTTTAGGCCCAGTCTTTTCACCTCCGAATAAATAGCCATCGGGAAGTTTTTCCGGCAGATTACAAGTAAATCTGTCAAATAAACTTCCCGATAACTAGATATTCGGAGGTGAAAAGACCGGGCCTTAGTGAACAAGCCATTTCAGATATGAAGTCTATGGCTTCCATTAGTTGGTCTTCATTCAATTATTCTTCTTTAATCAAGAGCTTGCAAAATGAATCAGCTTAGAACAAAATTCGTAGCGGTTTTCAACATACATACTTTAGCAAGCTTTCGATAAGAGAACTAGTCTGGTTACCTTGTTGGGGAATATTTTTTAATATTGTGTCTTTTATATACCTACTTAAAGACAAAAGGCACTTCTGATAATATAGATCTATCGAATTCTACTAAATTTATCGATTTTGATAGGGGATGCAGAATTTGTTGAGTATATTGTAACAAATGTCAATTTTTCCGTTGTTTTCTTTTCCAGAAAAAACAGGTTTTTTCCTGCACCCAATTTTTCCGGAAATTTTAAATCTCTAATCAAGATGCAGTAGAAATAAACAAACCAAGACACTTCAATGTTACGAGGAGCACTCCCAAATTATGATTTTCAATGTATGTATACATTGTATAAATCTCAAATCATGATTTATAAAGTTTATACATTGTAAATCATGATTCCAGGGTGCTCCTCGTAACATTGAAGTGTCTTGGTTTGTTTATTTCTACTGCATCTTGATTGTAAATTTAGTATAAAGTTGCTGATATAAAATGGAACTAACGTACTGTGTTATCTCCTTAATATACTTAATGACACGGGGCTATTACGAAGTAATATATTCCCCACACTGTTGCATGATGTTGAAGCATGAACGCTAAACCAAATGGACCTACATAAATTGGAAGTATTGGAAAGATGGTGCTACTGGAAAATGCTTATACCGTAGATAAACCATATTACAAATGAAGATCTGTTGCGAAGACTGAACAAAGAAATGGAAATTATAAAGAACAGGGGAAAAATGAAAACTGAAGTATTTTGGTCGTGTAACGACGGGAACCAGTTATGAGACGGTACGACTAATAATGGACGGAACGATAAACGGAAGCGGAGCATTGGAATATGGAGAATTTCTTGGCTAAAACATTTAAAAGAATGGTTTAAATCAGTGTTTCCCAACCGGTGGCTCGTGACCCACTAGTGCGTCGCGAGCGAATTTCAGGTGGGTCGCGTCGTGGCGCTTACAGTAGCTCAGTAGCGTACAATGACTTTGCACAATATGCCAATAGCGCCAGTCTGTGGGTGAGGGATGGGTCACGAATATTAAAAAACATCAAAAGGTAAGTCGTCAGACGTAAAAGGTTGGAAACCAGTGGTTTAAATAATTGTAGTTTAATCCCAAAAATATATAGTCCTGTCGCCAGGGGGTTACAACGGCCTCCTTTATTCAGATGGACTTACCCAAGTTTTTTTTATGTATTTTGACCCGTAGAACACGAATTTTTTGGGTAACAGTTGATCCGGATATCGATAAGATTGTTATAAACAAAGAACTTGAGGAATTACATAACAGCGTTTTCTCGCAAAACAAAACTTTTTTTGTATTTTTTGGGTCATTCTAAGCAAAAAATGTTCTCACAAGTTTTTTTTGCAAGAAAAATGGCAATTTTGAACCCGAATAACTTTTGATTAAAAATGAAAAATAGCAATTAATTCTGCTTACCGTATTTAAAACTTCAAGTCAAATTATATCGGTTTTGATTATTTGCATTGCTAAAAATTTATTTTTTATTGTTAAACTAAGCTATAAACACATAGTGTTTCCCGTGGACAATACATGCGTTTTAATGCATGCTACGTAGAAATTTTCTCGCTTACACTTGTACCTACTCTACCTACTCGTTTGATTTTAAATGGGAGATCATTGAAAACATCGCTCGAACACTATGTGTTTATAGTTTTGTTTAACAATAAAAAAATAAATTTTTAGCAATGCAAATAATCAAAACCGATATAATTTGACTCAAACTTTCAAATACGATAAGCAGAATTGCTATTTTCTTTTTTAATCAAGAGGTATTCGGGATAAAAATTGCAATTTTTCGATTTTTTTAAGTTCAACCGCGTTTATCTCGATAACTGTGCATCCTACGAAAAAATTTGTAAGAACATTATTTGCTTAGAATGATCCAAAAAATCAAAAAAATGTTTTGTTTTGCGAGAAATCGCTGTTATGTAATTCCTCAAGTTCTGTGTTTATAACAATCTTATCGACCGGATCAACTATTACCCAAAAAATTCGTGTGTTACGGGTCAAAATACATAAAAAACTTGGGTAGACGCTATCTGAATAAAGTAGGCCGTTGTACTCCCCCTAGCGACAGGGCTAATAGTAGTTAATGTAAAAATGCCACACAAAAATAATTATAGAATAATGTTCCATGATAAAACAGAAATTTGCAGACTTTAGTTCATTGGGGGTAAATATTTGAATTATTCAATATGTTGCGGTTTTTTCATGGTAGGTACTACCAAACCTTATGTTAGTTAACAAGAGATGTATGTTATCGTAATAGCCACTACCTGTTACTTTAAATTATACAACATTCTGTAGACAAACGTAATAATTTACGAAAATTGATACTTTCATCCTTTAAACAACGTGGTATTACATTTAACAAGTTCATTTCAGTTAATAAAGGGAAATACACTGATATTAACGACAAAAAAAGTTGTTAAATACGTCAAATTGAAATAATGGTGCTCCGTTACCGTGCAACGCATTCGTGTATTCTTGTTCTCATGATCATTTTTCAGTGCGTCACAGTTTTTTGATTTCTCTCTAATGCATTAAGTTAGATGAGACGGAAAAAGCGGTAGCTCCGTGATTAAACACAAAAATAATGCAGCATTACAATGGTTATATACATAAGATGTCTATTCCTAACCTACGTTTGATTCGTTGATATTTAGAATGCGCGTTTTTTCTAGCCAATCAAATACACGTATTACGAACATTTGACGAAAACTTCGTCCATTTTGGCCATTTTTTAGAAGTGTCAAAGAGTCAAGTGACGGTTATTATTCAGGTCAGTATTTTGTGTCCCTGTCATTTTGAAATTTCGAATTCGACTTCACTTGTGTTTCACAACGTCTTTGTGCATTATTTTGTGTTTTGGTTTAGAATTTAGTTCGTTAAAAGTTAGTCATTGACGTGAGGAGACTAGAGACATTCGAGATGTACCGAAGAGTGCTAAATATCTCATGAGTAGATAGAATAGCCAACGTGGAGGTAATGAGACTTACGCATAAGGAACGAGAACTAACAAATAAGAAGAAAACTGAGATATATGGGACATGTGATGAGAGATGTATATCTAATACTCCAGGTCATTATGCAAGAAAAAGATCCATAGTAAGGAGACGTAACTCATGGCTGAAGAACCTTAGGAACTGGTTTGGATGTAATAACAATGAATTATTTAGAGCCGCTGTTTCAGAAATAAAGATCTCTCTGATGATTGCTAACTTTTGAAGCGGAGACAGCACCTAGAGAAGAAGATAAAACACAGTTTATGGATAGTTTTGTGTCATTTTTTATTGTTTCCATATTTATAAATTTAATTAACAATATTGTTTACTTTTTAATTCTATTCCCCTTTATAAAAAATACCTACATGTTAACATATTGTGTAAAAATCAAATCTACTCAAATCACTAATTCCACAAGCTTTTCACCTATGGCTAAGTACGATTGTGGCATCTGTCAGATTCGTCAATAATTACATGAAATAAGTCTCGACACAGCCAATACAGTATATGACGTCATAATTAATGACGCACTGAAAAATTATCATGAGAACAAGAATAAAAGAAAATTACAATGATTGTTATATGAGAAGCCCTTTAAAAAAATACTTTTACTTTTACACAGGCAGGATTGGTTCTTGGAAAAAAAGTTGGTTATTGTTGGTAAAAATACTTGGCTAACTTTATGAAAATCATTGAAACTTACGGTTTAAGATCCGAATATAGGTCGATCTGTACCCATCTGCTTGCCGGATGAAACATTGTTTTTATTAAATTTCATACATAGACAAATATTTTTAGCATGGCTTGCCTATCAAAATCGTGTCATAGCTATCCTTAAGGGGGGCCGTAGGGGTTGAAATCAATATTTCAAGCACATTTTTTTAAAGTATGGTAGAATTCATAGATTACTCAAGAAAAAATATTGAAAAATAAGCCAATGGTGGCAAATTTTTGAAGACACCTCAAAATATAATGAATTTTGCGGTGGACATCAAAACTCATCATTGGATCATGGTAAACAAAAAATTCAAAAATATTTTATTGGCTTATACTTAAGTTTTTCGAGGTAATACTGTCGAGTTTTTTAGTTTTATCGACTTTTGACTTTTTGATATCACTTAGAAGTCAAAACAAGGATTTTTTTTACAAAAAAGGGAGAAAATCAACATATTTATTATTGTTAAACAAAAAATAAGCATTATTTGTCATCAGTTTGCTGTCACACATATATATAAACTTTTCACAAAAATTATCAAAAAAAGACTGGACGCAAAGTTAGAGAGAACAAGCTGGATTTCGATCGGTATATTATAGCACTAACATGGGACATGTTGCAAGAATGAAAGACAACAGATGGGAAAAAATTGCTTGGTTCTAGACCACGGGCAGAAAAGCCAAGCCGAGGAAGACCCCCAACGCGCTGTACCGACGGCATCAAAAGAATTGTAACCTGAGCAGAAAAGCAGAACAGAAGAAGACGAAGCTATCTGGAGGAGGCCTATGTTTAACAATGGACAAATGAGGAGTGATTGATGATGATTGATGATCAGTGGCGTGCTGGAACTTTTGAAGCGGCCCGGTGATTTTATAGAAAAGCGGCCTCCCTTCCTCATGTTACCTTCTATTATCAGGATGTTTTATTTCGTTATTTATAAAATCAAAAAAACAAAAATATTAATTATTTTTAAATCAAACATAAAACTTTGGATTCAATATTTTTTATAATTTGCTATATTTTTTTATTTAAGAATAAGCAATCTTACAAATAATAATAAATGATATCGGAGGGGAAGTTTTCACGATATCAACAAAATTGTCATTTGTTACTTCATATTCATTATCACTTAGATTAATAATATCATCCTCCATGTTTTCTGTGACTGAACATATTCATTATTAAATCGATCTTCTATAATTTCAGTATTTTGCCAAATCTTATTTTTTAATACAATCCATTTATCAGCAAAATTCACAAGATTTTATCTAATTGCAGTCGCAGATATGGTAGGATAAAATTTTTTTTAATTTTTCAGTAAATGGTTTAAATGCCGTTAAAGGTATACCATTTTTTATTGTATCAAAATTTCTAGGATGTAGAGTGCTTATATCATCATAAAACGATTTGCCTTAATCAAATTGTTTTATCTACTCTATGTCATATTAGGTATAAGTTTTTAGTTTGTGAAAACTGTCATTATAGATAGCAGTGCGTGAAGGATTTAAAGTGTGCGTGAAGTACCAATGTATTTTAACTGGAATTTACTTTTTTGCACGGTTTTTGGTACACTGTCATATAATCAAATATCCTTAACTTTCGCGTTGTCATGGTGATGACATAATGAGCAATAAATTACAACAAATGTTTTGACAGTTTTGTGGTTTGAAAGAAGTTATAATTTTTAAATGTCAAAATTCTAAAAATTGTGGAATAGAAATGAATTCCAGTGACGAAGAGTAAACGACAGTAAACATCGCGTGCGTTGGCAAAAAGCATGTTGTTTCAAGCACGTTGTTGCAAGCAAAAAGCAAACTGTTTCATAAATAACTATTTCGATACTTCCAATAATTCGGTCTAAAATGTGCAAGACGTTTTTCCATTTTTTATTCTGCAGAGTACATACATGTTTGAAGGAAATTGGAAAACCATAAATATACTTGTCATCATCATTCTCTTTGCCTTATTACTATGCGGGGTCGGCTTCCCTAATTGCATTTCTCCACACAATTCTATCTTGGGTCATATCAATGTTAATCATAAATATACTTGTATGTATGAAAATAAAGATTATGTGTAGCAATCTATTTATGTATATAGAGTCTTATTCATTTACTTAGAGCCCATTCACATGGCAGGTGTTTAATACGCGTTTTGATAACGCGCGATTACAACTACATACTACTTGACACCGTTCACACGCCAACGCGCGTTTTAATGACTTAAAACTCGCGTTAGTATGTGAACACCATCCGTATTATTAATCGCATGTTATCAAAACGCGCGTTAAGCGCCTATATTATTAACAAAATTAACATTCGATTATACAGTAAAAAAATATTATTTTGTTACATCTAAATTTTTTGTGAAAAAACCTATTTGACCGGCCTCAAGAGGCCGCGGCCTCTCAGTGATTGCACCGATTCATTTATATGACCAGCACACCACTGTTGATGATAGCACTAACGACCAATTATTATTAATAATACAAAATCTTATAGAGAAGTCTGCGGAATACAACAAACCATTGGCACTGACATTCGTTGACTGCGAGAAAGCATTCGATACCATAAGTCAGCAGAAAATGTTAAAAGCATGACAGAATGCCCAATAGACCATCGCTACATTAATATGATCAAATATATCTAGTCCATTGAAATGTTATATTTTTTAGGCCATACCTTGCATTTGTTAGAGGAGTCAATTTTATTTTTTTTTTAATGTGTAAAGGGGATCAGTGGAAGCTTAAGTTCAAGTTTTTGGGGTCGCCGCCCTTGTCCCCTGGCCGCCATCTTGGAAAAGGGGTGCAAAGGGGTATCACGCTATATCTCGTAAACTACCAACCCTACGGAAAATCTAATCAACATAAAATATAGCAAATTAAATTTTCCACAATTTTGTTTGTATTACTTTTTATCGTCAAGTGACCAACAAAAAGATATAAACAAAAATAAGTAAAAAATTTTTAACAAGTTTCCTTTTGGAGGTTACCTATAACTTTTTTTCAGTTCATTTTACAATAAAATAATATTATAGCAATTTTGTAGAGGGCTTTTCAGCGAACAAATTCCACTATAAAGGTGGTTAATTCTATTTATTTATCTGTGTTTTACAACGCTCCAAACTAGACCAGATTCTCGAATGCTCATAGGGATACAATAAAAAAAAAGGTTAGGCTTACTTTTCTTATCTTAATATTTTTTATTCATACAATTTATTATCATTTTAACATTCCTATGCTATTATTAATCTATTTTTGACCTTTCTCCCCACTATAAAACTTAGAACCCTAAGCATACATAGAAAAGCCCAAGAAGTTGTTTAAGGACAAATTCGCCGATCCAGAAGAAGAATGACGTAGCCGCAAAATGCAAGTAGTAGATATAAAATTGTATAAAATTTAATTTTCTATATTTTATGTGTAATTAAATTTTCTGTATGGTTGCTAGTTTAGGAGATACAGCGCGGAAGCCCTTTGCACCCCTTTTACCAAGATGGCGGCCGGGGGACAAGGGCGGCGACCCCAAAAACTTGAACTTAATCTTCTACTCAAACCCCCTACACATTAAAAAAAAATAAAATTGACTCCTCTAAGAAATGCAACCTTAAATCTAACAAAAAATATTGCAGTTGTCTTATATTAGAACATTTTCAGCAAACAGAATGAATAAAAATTAGGAAGGAAAAAGACAGTTTTTGTTTTTATTTGAAATAAAAAAATATGACAAAAAAATTTTTAAGAAACGCTTTTCTTTAGTTACATGTCACTAAATTTAAAAACATTATAAAAAAATCAACTAAAACGTAAAAAATAAAAAAAAAATGAAAAAATCTAACACATCCGTCAAAGAAAAGCGTGGCAGGTGTTCATCGAATAAACGGTTTTTGCTCCAAGCTTTTCTTTAACGAATGTCTTAGATTTTTCAATTTTTTTTTTATTTTTTGCGTTTTAGTTGATTTTTTTATAATATTTTTAAATTTAGTCACTCGTAACTAAAGAAAAGCGTTTCTTAAAAATTTTTTTTTCATATTTTTTTATTTTTACTTTTTAGTCTTACATTTTTCAAACATTAAAATATATCGTCATGTTTATTAAAATATGTATAAAACATAATATGATGTACTAACATCAAAAGTAGTCGGAATCGGCAAAAAATTTGAAACTTTATTGTTTATTAATGAAGCATAACGTAAACAATTAACGTAAAAAGTGAAATTATGAATTGTTCATATCATTAGCTGTACAATCCGTAAAAGTTTCAAGTTTTTACATTGTAAAAAACAAGAGAATTTAAGCGTTTTCCATTAAAATCGTTTTTTTTTTTTAATTTAAACAATTAATAAACATGAAAAAAATGTTTTATTGACTATTGGTGTATTGTTCCCGCGAATGCATATGTCTGCAAATTTTCATTCATTTGCATTGAAGAAAAGGCAGTCAAATTAACGTCTAAAGATTTGACGCAAACTATTGAACTAAATAAAAGCGTTTAATAAAAAAAAATTAGGAAGTATGTGTCAGATGAAGATAATATTTCAATCAAAATTGAAGAATAAGAGAATGAAAGCTTCGTGTAACCTCTAATTTCAGATTATAGTGAGAGGCAAAATTATGGAATAAATTCATTTTTTCGAGAATAGGAGATTTTGGAGAGAAATCCCGACACAGGTTGATTTTATTTTTAAATTATGATTTTTTTAAATATATATCATGCTAGTGACGTCATCCACCTGGGCGTAATGACGTCATCGATGAATTTTTTAAATGGGAATAGGGGTCGTGTGATAGTTCATTTGATAGGTAATTTAATTCTCTTTTCAGTAATTTAAATATTACCAACATTACCGTAATTAATTATACAGGGTGTGCAAAAAAATAATTGTTGGATTAAAGGAATTCGCACAAAAAGAACAGAAAAAATATTTATATGACAAATAAACATTTAATTGCTTTTCGCTTAAATTAAACGTTCAAACTGAAAAATACAGGTGGGTGGCAGTTTGAATATTTAATTTAAGCGAAAAGCAATGTTTTTTTCTCAAACAAACTTTTTTTTCTATTTTCTGACAATAGTAAAATGTATTTGTAAATAAATAAATTACATACATTCTTAAAACGGGATAATACCCGAAGGTTGGCTGTATACCATCTAGTTAAATAAAATTTCAATTTTACTAAGTGAGATTACTTACTTTTAGGTTCACTGATGATGGACTGATAAGTCCGAAAACGTTTTGAACGTAATCCGTTTGGATTTTTAAAAATTTTTTAGAATTTTTATTAAATATACCAACTACACTAGGGAGTTTTACTTCATGTTAATTTTACATACATTCTTCTTTTCCTGTCAATTAATTTAATTTAAAAAAAATTGTGTAGCATCCTGTATAAATAATTGTATTAATGTTTATATTACTGAATAGAAAATTGAATAACCTTTTAAATGAGCTATCACAACAAGTGATTACGTCATCACGCCCAGGGCCTATTTTACTACTAGGCCCGTGAGGCACCTGCCTCGGGCCCGTATTTGAATGGGGTCCGGAAAGATCACGAAACAAAACATATTTATTACAATAACAAAACCAATTTTCAAAATTCTTTCATTTTACGAACAGGCAATGATAAATGATAACCATAAGAGTTATAATTAAGTGGATGGGCGCAAACTTTCGGCTTCAATGCTCTTTAAATGCATTCATTTTTTCGAATCCTCAAAAAACTAATAAATATTCTTAAAAAATGTAGACGCAGAATGAAAGATTACATTATTACCGAGGGTCAAATGTCCCTGAGAATAAATAAAAAGTTTGTTTTGAATAAGATATGTATTTAAAATTAAAAATCACACTCAATTTTCTCTTTTATCATCCCTGTAACTTATTAAAATAAACATTATCGAATATTTAAGGGACATTCGGCCCTCGGTAGTAACGTAATCTTTCATTCTGCGTTTAAGTTTTTCAAAAATACCTATTAGTTTTCTCAGCTTCGAAAAGAACATTTCGAAAAAAATGCGTTTAAATAGCATTGAAGCCGAAAGCCTATCTCTTTAAACAATGTTGAATTGTTTAAATATAAATTTTGTTTATTGTCAATAAAAATTTTATTTTCTTGTGCAACTATATTTCTGTTAAATAATTAATACATTTAAAAAAGCTATTATTATTATTAAATTATATTTAGGGGCCCGAAAATTGTGTAGTGCCTCGGGCCTGATTTGAAGTAAAATAGCCTCTGATCACGCCCAGATGGATGACGCCACTAATGTCATAAATATGCCAAAAATTCATAATTTAAAAATAAAAATCGACAACTTTCGAGATTTCTCTCTAAAATCTTCTATTTTCGAAAATATGAATTTATTCCAAAATTTTGCCCCTCTCTATATATTTAACTACATAAATAAAACTAATATTTAATAAAATTGATAAACAAATTTAATGCATATTTAGAAAGATTATTATCAAATACGGTTCTGCAACCCTTGGTCCTTAAAGGAAAGCAATAAAGACTGCTTCATTTAATTACAGCATTCAAGTAACAGGAAACGAGTAAATTGATAGTATTACAGTACAAACCCCTTCAGCAAACCATTATCATATGCATAATTGAACAAAACGGCCGAAAATACCATTTGGGTACTTACCACCCAATAGTATATTAAGCAGTGGCGTTTCTTGATATTTTAACGTTTTTGCAAGCTTTGTGTATGTTTTAGTTCAAGTTGATTCTCAGTTAGAGTTGACTTTTCCTAGCTCGAGTCAACTCCAACTGAAACGAGCAGTAAAAGTTGATTTGAAAAATTTAAATCAACTTCTACTAGTTGAAGTTGACTCTTCCTAACCCTTTTTAGTAAAAGTAGATTATACAATTTTTACGAGTATAATCTCACGTGCATTTTTGATGAGTGTGCGTCTCTTTGTTTTGACCGTTTCAAATACCTATTAGTCCAGGCTGTAACATCGCCCCCGTTAGGTAAATTATTCTGATTCGATTTTTTTGCACAAACTTACTCAAACAAATACATCCTTATAACAAATACACAGTGTCAGGCGGTACCGCGGTCGAAAAATTGTTTAACCAATTTTTGTTAACCAAATTCACAAAAATAATTCTTATCTACTCTACCTCATATTATATATAAGTTTTTATTGTGTGAAAATTGTAAATATAGATAGCACTACATAAAGGGTTTAAAGTGTGCCTGAAGTAATAATGTATTTTAAATGGGATTTACTTTTTTGTACTGTTTTTTAGCACACTTTCATATAATCAAATATCCTTAACTTTCGCCTTGTCATGGTGATGAAATGTGAGCAATAAATTACAAAAAAGTTTTGACAGTTTTGTGGTTTGACAGAAGTTTGAATTTTTAAATGTCAAAGTTCTAAAAAAATGTAAAATAGGAATGTATTCCAGTGACAAAGAGTTGCAGTTTTTTTATTTGTTTTTTGGTAGATAAAATATTGTATGAAATTGTGCGTGAAGTACTTTTTGCGCATTTAGGCGATGTATAGTAGTCGGCCCGCTCGTGCTCTAAACATCGCGTGCGTGCGCAAAAAGCATACTTCACGAACTGTTTTATAAATAACTAAGTATTTCACTCCAGACAAATTTTTTTAGATTATTTTGGTCATTCGAAGTAAAAAAGATCTCTTGTGATTTTTCTCTAAAGTTGACAGTTTTCGAGTTATACGCGATTTAAAATTTGAAAAATGCGAAATGACTATTTTTAAGGCTTAATAACTCGATTAAAAACTATTATTATAAAAGTCAGAAAGTCACATAATCAAAGTTTAAAGCCCTCCCCCCCCCCCCTACAAGGTCCTGAAGAAATTTTTGTCATTATTTTATTACTAAGCTGTTATTTTTAATTATCAACAATGAGCGCTAAAAGCGTATTGAGGCGGCCGTCAATGTGAGTGCGAGTAAGATCCTCCATTCCGACCATCCAATGGTGCATCTCAGTCGCACTCACATTGGCTGCGTTCACCAGAAATAATCGGTTTAAGTTTCAACTAAACAGCTATGTTGCAGCGCTTTAAAACTACGTTTAGTCTGGTGAATGGTATTTTTCCGTTTGACACTTTCATAGTTGGTTTTTTTTGTGTTCCCACCTGTTCTATGTATGAACCTAACCTAAAACGAGATTCGTAGTTTTTGTTGATTTATTATACTTATCGTTCAACGATAAATTGGACGTATCTTAAACAAATTTAATTCAAAAATGGATAATATACTACCTTTATTGATGTTTGATAATGAAATGAACAATAAATAATTTTTGGTGCTGCTGGCTGTGCTGGACTTGGCAGAGCAGAACCATTGGATGACCCACCATAAATAAATAATAATTATCACGTAAATATGAATTATGTTGAAAATATTGTTCCTTAATACACAGATTTACAATTTCGTGAGCATGTACAATTAGGTATGTATCTCCTAAGTTTCAATTACTTTATAATTAAACCATTGTAAAATAAATATTTTCAAATAATCGCGCCATTACAATATATTTCTTAAACACGTTCAATATTGAAGCGATACAAATACTACGTTCAATAAAATGGCGACCGCTTCGTCAACACGTTGAAGTTTAGCCTAAATTGACATGACGTTCACCCGAAAAATCTTAAACAGTTTCAGAACGCTGACGTAGCGCACTGGTCTGGTGAACGCACCCATTGACAACCGCCTCAATCGCTCCTAGCGCTCATTGTTAATAATTAAAAATAACAGCATAGTAATACAATAATGACAAATATTTCTTCAGTACCTTGTAGGGGGTCGTTAAAATTTGATTTGGTGACTTTCTGACTTTCATAATAATAATTTTTAACTTAGTTATTAAGCTTTGAAAATGGTCATTTTCGCATTTTTCAAATTTTAAATCGCGTATAACTCGAGAACAATAAATTTTACAGAAAAATCACAAAGACCTCTTTTGCTCCGAATGACCCAAATTAATGATGTAAAAAAATTACCTCTTTTTGAGTCAGTTTGTGCAAAAGAATCGAACTGGAATAATTTACCTAACGGGGGCGACGATACAGCCTGGACTATAAATATCACGATTTGAACATATTATACAGTAACATTTAATTTCTAGAATCGGTTGTTTGTGTGAATCAACTTTTACTAAATGGCATTGGCAAGAGTATACTTTAACTAGTTGGAGTCTACTTTTACTAGTAAATGTTAAATAAAAATCTTTATTTTATATTTATAATCAACTTTTACTAAAACCAGCCGTTTGAGTCGACTCGAACTAGGAAAAGTCAACTCCAACTGGATAATCAACTTGAACTGTAACATATATATTATGATCTATCATATAATGTGAATATAATTCAAGCAATTATCAAAGAAATTATCACAGACAAATGTTAGATGAAATCATAAACGAAATTAAAACTGCAAGAAGAGGTTAAAGAATGAGAACCAAAGAAATTAAAATAATGCTGCATATACCTACCAACGATTAGTTTGCAGATTCTAAAACATTTCATAAAAATTTAAGATGGTTACGATTAACAGATAAAAGACATTTAGGCTGATTTAGCAGAAAAAATCTTTCACACGCGTGATCTATTATCTAATAACTTGGCAAGCATCATTTTCTTTATTTTGTAAAAATTTTACATGGACCTTTGAGGAATTGAAGAGACACGACATCCATGCATTAGGTACTATAAATTTGTCTCGCCGATATCTGCCTACTTTTAAGAGTGATAATTTAAAAGTATCACCATGTGATACTATTAGGAGTGATAATATCAGTGATGGTAAAATTATCTACTCCAAGCCTTCTCTTTCAGTTAATCTGACTTTCTTCTTAAAGGATAAAAGAAGAATAGGTTGCTAATCGAATAATAAAGCTCTAAATCTTATATTATTTATTAAAAACTTTGGATAAAAGGCAATGAATTTGCATTTCCTTGCACTAGAAAAGCGCCATTTTCACTAATGTTGTGTTAATCCTCTTCTAATGAAATTTTATCCATTACATGTTCATAAAAATGACAATAGTCCATTGATTATTCTATGACGCTATTAGACATTTTCTTTTTGTAATAGGTAATTCATTTAGAGGTAGCATGCATGAATCGTGTCACCTGACGTTGCGTTTTTGTTCAGTATTGTTTGACATTTATATACATACAAAAAATATATAGCCGTGGTAGCAGATAGTAGGTACTTATACGCAAAATAATGAAAAATCGATTCGTAGCCGTTCTTAACAGCTTGGCTTGTCGTACGTAATAACTAAACGTATTTTACGTAAGAATCTTGGTTTAAAAGTACACAAAATTCAATTAATTCAAGAGCTGAAGGCAACCGCCCTACCTAATCCTCGCCGTCTCAGTTGATGGGCTCTTGATAAGTTTGCAGAAGATCCACTGTTTTCGAAAAAAAAAATTGTTTTCTGATACGGCCCATTTTTGTCTTGATGGGTAAGTGACTATGCAAAATGCCCATATTCGGGGTAATGAACAACCCGAAGAGTTCCAAGAGTTGTCATTACATCCAGAAAAAACAACTGTTTGGTGTGTTTCCATGGGCCGGTGGAATCGTCCGTCCATATTTCTTTAAAACAGAAGCCGGCCAGAATATTATTGTGACTGGAGACCCTTATCGCGCCATGATAACGGACTATTTGGTGCCTGAAACTGATGCTCGTAGTCTCGATGACATTTGGTTCCAACAAGATGGCGTCACTTGTCATACCGCCCTCGAAGGCATGGGCTTACTGCGAGAACGATTCGGTGAACAATAATTTATTTCACGCTTCGGCGTCGAACCAGTGAATTAGCAGCCTAGATCCTGTGACATCACACCTCTAGATTTTTTTGGGGCTACTTAAAGTCCAAAGTCTACATGAATAAACCGGCTACGATATCGACATTGTAGGCCAATATTACTCAAGTCACTGGTCAAATACCAATCGAAATGCTCGAACGCCTCATCGTGAATTGGAACTTTAGAATCGACCATCTTAACCACGCAGTAACGGCCAAAATTCAAAAGAAATTCTCTTTAAGAAGTAGTTGTAAAGAATTGTTCTTTTGTATGATTATAAAAAATTTTAAAAGAAATTCTTTTTTTTTTTAAAAATTACCTCCAAATAAATCACGTTACTTACGGACAGAGCATTAATTTTTAACTATACATAAATGTACAATCAAGATGCAGTAGAAATAAACAAACCAAGACACGTTAAATGCTACTAGGAGCACTCCCGAATCGTAATTTACAATGTATAAACTTTGGAAATCATGATTTGAGATTTACAATGTAAGTATATACATTGTAAATTATGATTCCGGAGTGTTCCTAGTAGCATTTAACGTGTCTTGGTTTGTTTATTTCTACTGCATCTTGATTGTAAATTTAGTATAAGTACCAAAATCCTATTTATTACCTCTCTATTCCTCAAGTATAAAGGATTATAAACTCATTTTCCTTTATTCTCTTTCTTGTTATCCCTATGAGTCCCTGTTATTTTATTTCTTTATTTGTTACCACTATGAATACACTTAACTACAATAATCAATACTTGTATTATAATTTAATTATTTAAGAGCTACAATACTGCGCCTATGTGTTAAAAGCAGCGTATATTTGAGTGCATTTGTGTGCAAAATGTGTGCAGCGTATATTTGAGTGCAAAAAAAGCATTTGAGTGCGTATATCATGAAAATAACAATCATGTAAACTGTTTAATGTAGGGTTCCTGAATAACGAATGAATCGTACAAATACATTCAGCCAGAATATTAAATTGTTATTCACGTCGCTGGTCGCTGACTACCCCTTTTGATGATCATGACGTGCAACGCGTCAGATTTGGAGTGTGTCATGTAAATTTAAGGATCTATTTAGAATCGATAAGCAACATTTGCGACTGTTTATATATTTAGCGTAGATATTATTTTATGATTAATTAGTTATAGGCTATTGATTACGTACTATAGAAAGGAACTACAACGTTAACGGAGTTTTATTATTTCATATGGTCAATGAATCTCTATATATGAAAAAACCGTGGAGTGCTACCATTTAAAGGGGTGCGTTTTTGAGAAATGGGTGAATTAGTCCTTGGGCACAGGTTACATTTGGGTGAGTTCTATGCACTTTTGGTACAAACACGTCTACATAAAAATTGTTTCTGGTTAAATTTCCTATCTAAATATAACTTTTTAAAGTCAAAGATACTTTTTTTTACAAAAATATATTCAAAAGAAAAAGCACAAAGAAACCCAAAAGAAAGAAATTTTGTTTTTTGTCCCATAACTTTTGTCCACGGGGATATAGGTATAGACATTGCTTCACAGAAAAAAAACTTACATATTTTTTCTTTAAAATGATGTTTGGTAGAGGTCATTAGGATTTACAGTTTTCGAAATATGATTTTTGAAAGTTCGCCACTCACTGCAATTTTGGGCAATTTTCCTTGTTATTTCGCAAATATTGTTCTGTAACTTTTTTCTACGTAACTTTAGGCTTATGTAATGGTACATGTAAGAGGAATAGAAATCAATTACCTTTAAAATGTTCTACTGTATAATGTTGTACGACTTCTTTTAAAGAGGTTATCTTTTTCAAGACTTTATACTTTTAACGAGTTTTTATATGTTTTACGATTATTTTTTAAATTTCACAGAGCGTCAATAAGTTATATTTCATGAATGAAATACCATGACGTCACTTTTACTTTTCCTCCCTAGGGAGGAAAATATTTTTCCTCCCTAGGGAGGAAAGTAAAAGTGACGTCATGGTATTTCATTCATGAAATGTAACTTATTGACGCCCTGTACAATATCTATTTTCTATTACGTAAATTTCTATACATTTTAACGTTTATTTATAAAACACTTTGTATTTTGCAGAATGGTAAAAAACAGTAAATTGTTATTTTGATTTAACAATGTTTACATTATTAATTTGACTTATATTTGACAGTTGACAGTTATATTGTACGTACTTGTTAGTTTTAGTTCTAATAAATTTTGTTGGTTAGTTACATAAATAAATTAAGTAAAAATGAAAAAATGACTTGTTATTTGAGGAAGGTGGAAAAACCATATGTATAATATGGGAGTAAAGTGCCTTTTCCTCCCTTGAATGATTACTGCCCTCCGCTACGCGTCGGGCAGTAAACTTCATTCTCGGGAGGAAAAGTAGCACTTTCCTCCCTTGTTATACAAATAGCTATTAAAGCACTAGTGCCTTAAAGTAGCATTTTTAACGCTCGTATGGAGTGCTAAAAATTGCATTTTTAACACGGTTGTAAAAAAATTAGTTTAATCACTGAATACATAGTTAGTGAAAAAAATATCATATTAATTAAATGAATTATAGTCTGGGCAGGTTCTCGGAGAATAGGCCATTTTTGGAAAAAGTTATTTACCAGCAATTTTATTGTTGGAATCGAATCTTATGATTGTATATATTAATAATATAGGTATACAAAGTCCGCAGATAGTGTGCTACTTTTTTATAAACAAAATGGCACTCGAAAATCGTGTTTTTTCAATTTTTGCTTTATAACTCCAAAGATTTTAACTTTCAACCAAAAACACCCAATTAAAAATTCACCGCAATTAAATTCTGCATAGAGACGTGTTTTTCCCGATTTACTTCGAACTTGGTAGCATAAAAGCTCTTTTCGTATAGATTATAATTCCAGAAACCGATGGAAATTGAATGAACAGTTTAGCAATAATTGAAAAAATTTACGGTCACTATAATAACCACAATAATTACGATACATAAGAATAACTATGATTTTTGTATAAAAAGACACTGTACCTATCTAATCTACTTTACAGAATTGAAATTGGACTATTTAAGCGGCCTCAGGAATATTTTAAAATTATAAACAATTTTTTTGGCTTATAAACAAATAGAATATCTCGAAAAATATTAAATTAAATTAAATCATGAAAACGGTATTGTAAAAAAGCGGCAGGACGCTTCTTTTAAAAGAAAAAACATTTAATTCTGATAAGTGGTTCCTGAGATACAATCGGTCAAAGTTGACCGGCATTTACGGCAAAGGTATAAAGAGTAAGATCATAGTTTTCAAACCATCATCTATTTATTTTTATCCTCTTTCTCCACACCAATTTTCATATCTTTAAAAGAATCATAACATATAGTACTATAATAAAAACTATCGATATTACGAGTGAAAATTGCCAAAAATAGCAAAATTCCAATCAAAAATTAGGTTGGAGAAAATGTAATCTCAAAGTTCAAAATCGGTATACGTTAAAAATAGTATATTGTGCAACAAGTGCAGAAAGATACTAATTTCTCACGAGTTTGAAAAGTTGCGGTACGAGCGCAAGCGAGTGCCGCAATTCAAACGAGTGAGAAATTATCTTTCTGCACGTGTTTCACACTATACTTTTTCTACAAGCACAGTTTTTCCTAAAAATAAAAATCACAATTTCCAAACGACGATTAATTATAATAGGTACCTATGTGATAAATTTTAAACTGTATTTAATTAATACCTACTCATCAATTTAAATTCCTTATACCTAAATAAATTGCACAGAAATCAGTTAAAAAATTAATGCACTGCCTTAGTTTGTTTAAATTTAAACAATTATTACACATTATTGACATTATATTTATGCAGTCACGGATTTACACAAAACCTACTTCATTCAACGTCTCTTGCACAGGTTGCTAAATCCTTATTGGTTATTTGATAATTATAAAATATTTAATAAGAATAAAATTGTAAAATAAAACAGTTGTAACATCCATAATTTAGTTTCTATGCTATAGTTAAATATAATAATTGTCTTATAGGTTATATATTTGTCTAAAGTTTAACCACGGATGTAAACAGAATATAACGTTACACAGAATGCGCTAGTCCACGGATGTAAACAGAATATAACGTTACTCAGAATGAGGTAGTCAACTGTGCAGAAAAGAACTTTGCGGCACAGAAACGTCACTTTACGGCACAGAAACGTCACTTTTCTGCACACTAATGTCAAATATCTTATACTGTGAGAAAATATCAAGTTTGCTAACATAAAACCGTGCAGAAAAGTGCACTTTGAATAGTGGTTGTAGAAAAAATGCATTTTCCACCTACCTCTACCGAAAGTATACTTTTCCGGAGATGATTGTAGGGAGCAAAGTTAAAAGTGACGTCATGGTATTTCATTCATGACATATAACTTATTTGTACAATATCTATTTTCTATTACGTAAGTATCTATACATTTTAACGTTTATTTATAAAACACCCTGTACTTTGCAGAATGATAAAAAACAATAAATTGTTATTTTGTTTTAACAATGTTTACATAAATAATTTGACTTATATTTGACAGTTGACAGTTATATTGTACCTACTTGTTAGTTTTAGTTCTAATAAATTTTGTTGGTTAGTTACATAAATAAATTAAGTAAAAATGAAAAAATTACTTGTTATTTGAGGAAGGTGGAAAAGCCATATGTATAACAAGGGAGTAAAGTGCCTTTTCCTCCCTTGAATGATTACTGTAAACTTCATTCTCGGGAGGAAAAGTAGCACTTTCCTCCCTTGTTATACAAATAGCTATTTCTCGGCTTCTCAAGGAGCAATTTTCTTCATTCTTTTTTTGTCCCCAAGTAACTCGAGTAGAGCCATCTAACTAACGTATTATTAAATGTCAAAGTTGCTTTTGTTTTGTTATAATAAATGAATTTATTTATTATAACAAAGTTTTTTAATTTGTTTAAATAAAGATTGTTTAAATAATTATACAGCTTTCAAATGAGAATATTTGTGTTTTTAACGTTAAAAGATACACTTTTAGTAAGTTTATCTAAAAAAAGTCTACAACTGGAAAAAATGTGTAGTTTTCTTTTCTTATAAATAAATTAATCTATTATATCACAACAAGAGCAAGTTTGACATTTAATAACGTGTTAGTTAGATGGCTCTACCCGAGTTACTTGGGAACAAAAGAATAATGAAGAAAATTGCTCCATGGGAAGCCGAGAAAATGCATTTATTTAACGTATACCGATATTGAACTTTGAGATTACATTTTCTCCAACCTAATTTTTGATTGGAATTTTGCTATTTTTGGCAATTTTCACTTGTAATATCGATAGTTTTTATTATAATAATATATGTTATCATTGTTTTAAAAATACAAAAATTGGTGTAAAGAAAGAGGATAAAAATAAAAAGGTGATGGTTTGATAATTATGATCCTATTGTTTATATCTTTGCTGTAAATGCCGATCAACTTTGACCGGTTATGCCTCAGGAACCACTCATCACAATTAAAGGTTTTTCTTTTAAAAGAAACCTCCTGACGCTTTTTTTTCCAATACCATTTTTATGATTTAATTTAATTTAATATTTCACGATATATTCTATTTGTTTATAAGCCAAAAAATTGTTTATAATTTTAAAATATTCCTGAGGCCGCTTAAATAGTCCAATTTCAATTCTGTAAAGTACATTAGATAGGTACAATATCTTGTTATACAAAAATTATAGTTATTCTTATGTATCATAATTATTGTGGTTATTATAGCGACGGTAAATTTTTATTAACAATTCAATTGTTGCTAAACTGTTCATTTAATTTCCATCGGCTTCTGGAATTATAATCTATATGAAAAGAGCTGTCATGCTACCAAGTTATTTAATTATTAATAAACAATTACTTATCTAAAATTTTAGTTGAAAATTAAAGATTTTGTTGGAAAACCCCGCATTTTCCGGGGAAAATTTTCGTCGAAGTAAATTGAGGAAAACACGTCTCTATGCAGTATTTAATTACGGTGAATTTTTATTTGGGTGTTTTTGGTGGAAAGTTAAAATCTTTCTGCGGACTTTGCATACCTATATTATTAATATATACAATCATAAGATTCGAGTCCAGCAATAAAATTGCTGGTAAATAACTTTTCCTAGTATCTTGCTAATTAGCCCAGAGTATTAATAATTTATGCAATTATACCAGTAACGGTTATCCAAGAACATTCAAAAGTCATCTCGAAGTTAATGGTAACAATGCCACTGTCAATTATCTTTATGTACATATCCATACCAGTGAAAATTTTACTATACGTAATTTGCCGTGTAAAGGAAGAAAAAGTAGGGATAGCCGTAAAATATTTGCGCCTGTGCTCTTAATAAAGTTACTTTTTAGTAAAAAATACTTTTCGATTTATTTGCTAGTGAATATGCTCATTTTTCAAAACACATTTTTAGACAATTTTTCCCAAATAACTCAAAAAGTAATCATTTTATCGAAAAAAAATTCTAAGTAAAAATATAGCTTACAAAAAAGTGAAAAAAAATGGTGTATGTAAAAAAATGGTGAAGTCTGCAGACCCAGTAGAAACCAAGTTGTAGCCAGGGCCGTAACTACCATTGGGGCAACCGGGGCATTGCCCCGGGGCCCCCAGGCAAGAGGGGCCCCGCAGGGGCCGCTTTTTCTTTGGGTGTGCATAAATTTTAACGAGGAATATAAAAATATGTGCTTTAAAAGCCGATCCCAACTAAATATTTTCAACTGACACAATTTTAAAAAGATCTTACAGGGGCACCCTAGACCTCAACATAAAGTTTTAATTTTTCGCTGGGAAAATTTGTATTTTTGACTAAAATGCAATTCGAATAGAACAGAAGCCCCTGAGGCCTGGGCGAAGCTGGGGCCCTGAGACCTTAACATAAAAATTTAAATTATTACTTAGGAAATTAGTTATTTCCGCGTAATAAAACCTAAAATGCCATTGGAAGAGCGGGTCCGGGCTAAGCTACAAGTGTAGGAAGGGATGCCTCAGGAGAGTAAATTTAATCGCCCATATCATATAACATTTTTGTTTCAGATTTGCCAACAGATGTAAGAACATTGTAGCCGAACAATGTAATTAACATTATAGTATCTTTTTTATGAAAACAGAAAAGATGTTATATTGATGGTACTTGCAAAATTATTTAGCTTAAAATAAGGTGATTTCAAAATTTTTTGTGTTGGTCTAAAATAGCAATATGAAGGTACAAAAAATTTCAGTCATGGAATGCATTAAAATGCGTTTTCAAGGGGTTAAATGTCAAACATTTTTCCGGAATCCCCCCTTCCGCTGGGGGTAAACCCCCAGACCCCCCGGTAAAGGTCCCCCAGATGACGTTTGCCCCGGGGCCCCCAACATAGTAGTTACGGCCCTGGTTGTAGCTAATGAAAAGTAAGTTCTTGTTCATCAAATTCCGAATATTTCAACGTGAAATAACCAAAAAATTGAGAACTTTTGAGGAAAACACATCACAACTTTTTTAAAGTGTTTTAAAAAACTTTATTTTTGTTTTTAAAAAACTCCAATAGTAAGCAAGTTACGATCATAATAAAGTAAGTCCCTTTTTTTTTTGGAAAAAAAAAATCGTGAAAATCACCCTCTAATTAGCATCCCAAATGAAATTAATTGTTACCGCTTTACCGGTTACTTTTTATGTATTGCTTATATCACCTGTAAGTTTCATCGGTTCAAAGAGCTTATTTTTGAAAGGCCTCTAGTTGAAAGGGTTTGAACGAGTAACTAATCACAGTATACAAAGTGTATGCAAATTTTGAACAGATATATCTTTTTGTTTTACAGATAAACAAAAAATCCAAAATATTCAGAAAAGTAAAACCTATATTTTTTTACTCTTTGAGATTTTTGGTATCACTAGACAATAATTTTTAAGTTATTTTGAAAAAAATCAAATTTTTTCCAAATTAAAAAAAAATCATACGTATGTATACTGTATACCAGTTTTTCACTTTTTTATACCTATCCTATATTTTTGCTAAGAATATTTTTTTCGATAAAATACTTGCTTTTTGCGTTATTTGCGAAAAATCGTCTCTAAAACGTGTTTCTTTTTTGTTGAAAAATATTCGGCCCTACCATTTCCAACTATCGAATGACGTCGAATGTGAAACATAACATCGGGCATCGGGTTTTTCATATTCGATACATTGTCCTCGCATTGTACGTGATACATCTTGTGGCAAATTCTCGTTATTGTAGCTTGATTAGGAGCGCGGGAAATATGCTGTTTAAACTATGGAATATGAACATTTTTCCATTTGGTTGACTGCAAACTGACGAAAATGGTATATTCGATACTTTTGTTTTGTATAAATAATATAACTAAAGGTATATTTGTACAACGCTAAATTTCGAATGTGTCACATTCGTTTGTGTTTGTGTTGTAATTTATAACAGTTATTCAAAATTATAATCTGTAAACCGTCGAAAATGCTAAACTACTGAGGAGAACAAAATGCACGTGTTTACAATTTGTACAAATTTTTTTTCAGTATCGCTTCCAAGAAATTCTTCTGAGGCAGTTTATGATTTCATTTTAACGGATTTTCATTATATGATTATACAGTTATTCACTATTATACATTCGCTACTTTGAAACATCGGACCGAAACAAATATTTGATTTATACAAAAAGCAAAGTAACGAATGTGATTTTTTGGAAACAAAAATGATAAGCAGTTCAAATTTGTTATCAGTCTAACAAGGATTAAACATTACATACAAAAAATATAAAAATTTTTCCAATTGTCAATGCGCTGACTTAGGAGTCTCTAAAAAAGAGTTATTTTGCTTTCTTGAAATGTACCACTTTTCACATTCGATAGTTGGAAATGGCAGGGACGATATTCACTCGCAAATAACTCGAAAAGTATTGATTTAATGAAAAAACTACTCAAAAACTATAAAGCAAAAGTGGTTGCCGTTGGCCGTTTATCCACTTCCGGACTTATTTTGAACATATTTATGTTTTTCACCCCCGAGAAGAGATGGTACTCACCCCCAGGACAAAAGCACACATCGGTACAATATCACTTTTTTTCTTTGACATGTTAGTCATGTGTATGCCAAATTTTATGTTAATCCAAGCAGTTAAAATCCCGAGCAAAAACCGTGAGTAAATATACAGGGTGACCCAAAAGTAGTGGAACGGTCGAATATTTCGCGAACTAAACATCGGATCGAAAAACTGAAAAATACGTGTTCAATCATTTTCAAAAATTTATCCAATGACACCAAACACCAACCGCCAAAACTGCCAAAACCCCCACAGCTCGACCTTCGGACGCATGAACTGATAGTAGGATGCGCAGATCGGTCTACGCAGTCTGCCGACGCAGGTTGTGTCTGGCTTAGGATCAATTTGCACCGGGCCTTTCTATGTCCAAACACGTTTTTAGTGATAGAAGGCAAAAGTTGCTAGTTGAAAATTTTGAAAAATATTTGATTATAAATTCATACTATAATTTAGATTCTTAATTTAATTATCAGTTTTTGTGTGTCATTTCATTTGTTTTTATGTGAAAAATAAATATGTATTAAACATAAATGTAGGTTGAATTTTTTAAACATAAATGTTTATATTTAATATATTGTTTTATTTTTGAGTATTTTTAATATGCATTTGCATATTTAGACTAATTTAGAAAAAATACCTGCATATTTGTAGTAAAAGTAATGCATATATATGCGCATATTTTGGTAACGTTGTGCTGCATATATTCCGCTCTCTAGTTATAACCAATTTTCTATGAAAATCGTAACAAGTTCAACTCCATTTATAATTAAAAGAAGCACAATAAGAATGATCTATTACTGCCATATTTTTTTATTGATTCCAAAAATGTATTTTTTGACAATTTTGAAATTCATTTATTTTATTGATTGTCATAGTTTAATATTTATTTAATATTTCCTATGTTTAAATTTATTAGTTTTTGAGATATTTTCATTTTTTAAAGTACAATGTAAATTATTAATTAGGAGCCTAAATTTTTACACATTTTAAGTAAGCTATGATTGAATTGTCTAAAACTGACAGTTCACCACAATTTTTTGTGTATAAACTTACTAAAGAGTTAAGATGAATTTAAATATTGATAAAATGGTAGGTATGATCTGGATATTGGGGGAATGCAATAAAACTGCGTTACTATCAGAAAGAACTTATCATGAACGGTTTCCTGAGAGGCGACAACCTACAACAGCAAGCTTTGAAATATTGAAGGATCAGTTTAACCGTACTGGTTCAGTTATGTATTAAAAACACGAATGAACAAAAAGTAGGTACTGAGACAGAGGAAAACGAAACCAATATGTTACAGGCAGTTACTGAAAAGCCACATACGAGTATACGAAGTGTTACCAAAGAAAAATAACTAACTTACTACTATGTGCAAAGAATTTTCACAAAAACAGAATGCGCCCTTACCATATTCAATTACACCAAGAATTAATTCAGGAAGATTTTGAAAAGAGAATAGTATTTTGTTTAGACAAAATCAATCAATAGAGAGATTTCTTCGACAATGTACTATTTGAAGATGAAGCTTTAAATATGCTAAATTTGCAGTTAGTCGACCTTTATGGGAACCTATTGGGTTGTGAAGATTAGGTCCTAAAGCCAAAATAAGTTAAGTTTTCCATTTTAGTGGGGACTTTCCATTTTTGAATTTAATTTTCCATTTACAACAATTGTTTTTTCCGATTGTAGCGCCATCTATCCATAATTCGAAAAAAATGTCTCGAATAAAAGTTACTTATTTTTACGTAAGGAATCCTAATCTGCAATAAAAAATGGGTGCTACTATTTGAGATTTTAAAGTAACTCCCTACCCCATCTCCGTGGGGGGGGGGTCGTGTTTGGTGTCATTCGATAGATTTTTGAAAAATATTGAACACGTATTTTTTAGTTTTTCGATCTAACGTTCATTTCGCGAAATATTCGCTTTTTTTTTTGTGAAACTTTGTGACTCACCCATTTTCTTACGCCCCGCTCAAATCGTCAGATTATTTAAATACACACCGTTGTAAATATATGTAAATGTATATATTTCCATTGTTTTTTTATTAAAAACAGAGCAACTATGAATAGATTTACAACTTTGTAATAAATGTTTGTTGTTTAGACAATAATTGTAATAAAGATTTATTTTTATTCAATTTTTCCATTGTAGTAAATACATTTTCGAAAAATTTTAAATGAATAAATAGACATCTTAGTAGGTGGCTAGTTGCAACAGTAATCCGAAGGTAAATTACTAAAAACTGAAAGAAATATACATGTATAATAAGACTATTTTACCATCATCCAACTTTCTTGCAAACTCTTCTACTTCTCCATTGAAAACATCTTCAGACTTCAAACTATCAGTATTTGTATCAGCAGAAGAAACATCACTATCATCACTAAGTTGTGTTTGCACAACTTTAATCTTTCTCAATTTGTTGCTCCTTTTATTGTGAGCTAGGAAATTTAAATTACCTAAAAAATTATAACAAAACCTGTCATAATCAGAAAAAAAGTCATAACAAATGTGAATGTTGAAATGAGGATATGATCTATATTCAAATTTTATTCTTTTTGAGCTAAATGTCTTTGTTAACTAGCATCCTATCTATTGGAGTATGCAGTACATTACAAACAGGTGTCCAGTTTTTTTTTAAATATTCGATTGACTCTTCGGTTGCCATTGCAAAGTCTGTAGTGGCGCCTGTGTATGCTCTGTGTGGGCAGTCCTGTACTATTCGTGATGAAAAACAAAGTATCTGACCTCTGGCGGAATAAATTTAAACTACTATAAGTGGTATAAACAAACCAAAAAATTGTTGATTTGAATGGAATTTGGTCACTATTTAGAAAGTTTTAGTAATTTTCAGCATTCTGACTACATTAAAATATTTTAAATCAAATCGGTATTGTTGTATTCCTCAATTTAATGTTTGTTTATACCATTTATATCGGCCATTTTCCTGCATTCGACCTGCCCTCTACATTCCGTTTCAATCGCGAATATGCCTGTTGGTCTGTCTTGCAGCAACTGCAATCACAAAAAGGCGAGGGAAGTTTACCCCCTCTGTAGAGAGAGTTGGCGCATCTTCCAAAGTTTGTTCTGATTCAATTAAGGGCTGCCCAAATCTTTCACGGAGACGTTGTCCAGTAGACTATGGTAATGCGGATCTGTTTTACATTCTCATTCTTCTCTCCATCGGGCACTTAACTCAAAATTAGATTGCTGCAGCGCTTGAGCGGATTTCAGGGGAGGTAACCGGGATCTGGGATGGTTTCCAAGAATATTGGGAATATCGTTATGAACTAGAAGTTGACGACTATCCATGATTTTGTTGTATTCTTTATCCAATGCATGTTCGCAGCATAGGTTGGGTGGCGCTATGTTACTAATGGTTAGTGTGACCAACTAGTCCTAAAAATTCGGGGCATTGCCCGAATTACGAAATTGTGTCCCGGCGCCCCGGACAAGGCTTCCGGGCCATCCGGATTTTCAACGTTTTGGTCAATTCTATTCTAAAAATTCACAACAAATTGAATTGTTAGAACGGAATTGAATTGTATTTTTGATGGGATTAAGCCACAATAATGATAATGATATTTTTATATTAACCTAAGGCTGCATGGAAATCCAACATCAGTTGATTGTCTAATTTTTTTCCTGTTTTGAGAACGATTTCCGGATTGGGAGTCGAAATGTCAAAAACTAACAAAGATATAATTATCGTTACAACCAATTGTGGCTTAATCCCATTAAAAATATCATTGTCAACGTAAAAATATTAAATACTTAATCAATAAAATAATAATATTAAAGTTCTATATTTAAAAAAATGGCCCGATTTTCATTGAAGAGTCCCGGATTTCAGTTATTTTTTTCAGCCTTGTCCCGAATTCGACTGAATTGCAGTTGGTCACACTACTAATGGTGGGTAGTAGCCACATTGTGGAGATGGGCATAATTATTGTGCCTTTTATCATACGCATAGCACAGTTTAGTTAGGTGTCAACCAGGTGGGTGTGCCTGTTATTCAACCACACCAGTGCACAGTATTCGTCCTCCGGATATATCAGGCCAAGAGCAGACGATTTTCAGGTTGATGCTGTGGACAATCATGTAGTACCGCAGAGTTTCTTTATTATATTGTTTTTATGTTTTTAGTTTTGCTGATGTTTTCGCCAGGTGCTCTCTGAATGTGAACGTTCTGTCTAGAGTAACTCCAAGGTATTTCGGGTATTTATTCTGTTTAACAGTTTGATATTGAAATACACTTGTAATTCTCTGTTTGTCAGCCTGCTGTTGAGATGAAAAGTTGATACTTCAGTTTTTGTCATACTTGGTAGTCATGTCCATTTCTTAAAGTATTCACTGAGGATGGATAGGTCATTCGTGAGAGTGATTTCTGTAGTTTGTAAAGATTGGTGACTTGTTGCCAGTCGTCAGCATATCCAAACTTTCGAGATTCGGTTGCAGGCATGTCCGCAATATAGAGGCTGAAAAGTAAAGGGACAAGAACGGAAACCTATGGAAGGCCATTATTATATATCCTGTCTATATGTATGCTTTATTGAATTCTTCGAATATATCTAATAGCTGATTTCTTCTGAGTCGTCCATGATACAGTAGATGTAGCTGTATCCACAGTGATAAATTATGGTGTATTTTATGGTTTTGTATGGTGTTATGTACTTTGTATGGTGGAGGTTAATTCCATTTAAATACAAAAAAAATTTAAATTACTAGGTTTTTAGATTCCTCAGGTGTCGTAATGAAGTCAACTTCTCGGACAGTCATTATTTTATTATACAC
The DNA here is from genome assembly GCF_917563875.1 of Diabrotica virgifera virgifera. Taxonomy (NCBI): domain Eukaryota; kingdom Metazoa; phylum Arthropoda; class Insecta; order Coleoptera; family Chrysomelidae; genus Diabrotica; species Diabrotica virgifera. The sequence continues at coordinate 57,620,059 of NC_065449.1, read as the reverse complement.
CATGATGGCAGTAAGGCTAACATATTATGTATTACTTCATAAGGTTTGTATACAGTAAGCGCCACCTTACTAGATACATAGGAACATTGAGCTATTACAGTCCTGGACCCTTCACTTGTTGCAATGTTTATTTTTATGTTTAGTGACGTTTAGAATGTCAGAAAATGTATAGATAGAAACTGAATATTAACATAGAAAGTTGAAAGCTGTATTAAATACAACTGATCTAATTTTGATGTTCACAGTTGTCATTTTGTTAAAGTTTTAAAGTACTGTAATATTCTTGGTGTTTGAATAAAGTTATTTTAACGCAGAGTAATAATACTATTAATTGATGTATTTTTGTATGGAAAAACAATTATTTTGAATAATTTCTTGACAGTAACATGACAGAGATGAAAGTCACATCTGAGAACGAACCGGATTAGCCCATAAACATAGCAATTAGGTACCTACCCATGTATCTAGTAGGGCGACGCTTACTGTATATTTCCACGTTTATAGTTACGTATTAGTAAATGAGATTATATAATAGTTATCATATACTACTATTACATGTCGGTTTATAACATTTTCCGCTCTTTTCCGACTTTCAGTTGTCTTTACCTCAGCTCTTTGTCTATTCCTTCACTCCAGCTTTTTCTCTGTCATATTTCGTTTTTTCTTTCCTTCTGGTTGCCATTTTAGTTGCCAATTTCCTTTGGTATTCGTTGTTCATTCCTTCTTTGTATATGTACAAACCAGATAAGTTTTTTTGGCGATAAGTAATCCGTGATTGTTCATTTGACTCCCATTATTTCTCTATTGCTAGTGAGTTTGTTGGTAATTCTTTCTCTTCTAGATCTTCCTGCTACTCTTCTCCAAAAATACATTTCCGTTGCTCGCAGCATTGTCAGTGTTCACTCTTTCGGTGGCCATACCTCACAGCTGTATAGAGTGATACTTTTCACAATAGTCTTGTTGTGGAAACAACAGTTAAATTATTTCGCATTTATGTAAATCTCTCTTGTAAGTCTGTTGGGACAATCTGTATTGTGTTTGAATTGAAAGATTTAATTCTCTGAAAACTTGAGTGTTAGTGTTGTGTTAGGGCACAAAAGATAATGGACATTATGGTTGCTGCTTTGGCGTCTTCTGTGGTCGCAAGGGTATAAACATGTGTGGATGCCATGGATACGCTCTTGTTGAGTGACATTCTTACCCTTAACAAAATATTGCAGTTTTAGAATAAAAACTGAGTAGTCTATCGCCAGCCTCTCTAAGGCGAGGTGTTAAGTGTGTGCTCCTCTTTTCTTCGTGAAAATACGTTAAGCTCTCGCAATAATTACCCTTCTCGCTAATTGTCAACACGGAAATTTGTATAATAGACTCTTTATCTCTCTTTCACTACTAACATAATTTATCGTTAAGCCTCTTATTTGTCAAACTCGTTGTTAATAAATGTTTTTGTCGCTTATCACTTTTATTTCTCGTGTGCACAACCCTTCATGTCGTGTTAATTAGTAACTATAAAACCAGACCAAATAAATTCTCAGAACCAGTAGCTTTAAAAGTTCACTAGTTTGTTAATATCGAAGGACTCCCTGCTTTGGGACATATGCGTGTGGTCCTAAAATATTCACCTATGTCCAATTAGGCAAAAGGTAATAATTAAACCCTTTTCGCCACTGTTGGGGTGAGATTCAATAAAAACTCACACCAAGTCTCATATCCTCTTTTTGTTTTCTTTGCTGATGGATTGGTCCATTGCTGATGGATTGGTAAAACGCTGTTTAACATTGTGATGGCTTTTCTACCTGACATATTTCTTTCTCTTATGGCTTATGGCTTTGTCTAATGTTCCATTGCGCGAAATATTGATACATACCAAGATATTTGTAGTTTACTTAGGTAGTACATACCTAGAGATTTTTGAAACAACAGTTATATAATATAAAATTTATTTTAACCGATTTTTATTATATTTAGGCTTACCTTCTTTTTCATTTAATTTAAGAGATACATTTTGCAAATTCGAACTAAGATGAGCTTCATAAACAGATTTATCATTCTCATATTCAGTATCACTGATAACATCATTTGGAGTAATTTCAACAGATACATCACCCAATATGGATTTTCTTAATAATGAAGGACTACTTGGAAATTCTATAAGAGAACAATTTATTTAACTAAATTTTATGGTTAAATATCAAAAAGTCTTGACTTCCCTACACATTTTTATGTATACGTGGGTTCGATCCCCAATGTGAACTTTTTTTTATTTCTTTTTATACATTTTATGATTGTAAGTATATTTATTAAATAATTTTATTTTCAGAAAATACCTATTTAGTTAACATTTTTGCCAATGGTTATTGTTCAGAAATCATTTCTTTGTGGCATTTTTCAATGTGTTTCTGTTTTATTCTTTTATTCAATGTGTTTTATTCTTTTATTTTTTTAATTTTTGGCATTGTTTTAATAAAAATTTTTGGAAAGTAGTAAGTATTAAAATTATTTTAATATTTAAATAAAATATAAATAAAGTCTTTAAAGTATATTAATTTCGTTGAAATCATATAATAGACCTCATATTGCACAAACTGTACCTAACTGAATATTTGCAACAGATAAATATTTGGACTTGGAATTGGCCACCCCATAGTCCAGATCTTAACCCGATCGAACATTTGTGGGACATAATTGGCAGAAGACTACAACAGCGTTTGCTACCTCCTGGAACCTAACAAGACATAGAAACAGCAGCTCTCGAGATTTGGAATCACATTGATCAAGACCAAATACAGTAGGAAAAATGAAAGAATACCCATGAAAGATCACATCAATCACATATTATTCAGATTATTAATAGTCTATCTCTCTCATTTGTCATTTATGGAAACAAAACAGCAAATACAAAATTTGTGATTGATGTGATCGTTCATGGGTATTCTTTCATTTTTCCAACTGTAGCAAACCTCATTTGAAATATAAAAGTACATATCGTCGGTGATGTGACAATACTTCCTATCTGCTTTTTCGTGAGTTTTTAGGAGAGACGAAAAAGTCTTTTTAGGGCCACCTCCTGTTTTTATAAGATATTTTTTGACTTTTTTGTAGTAAATTCTACTAGGTAGTTACTATATAATAAGTCAAAACTTACATATGATAACAGAAGATGACCCTAAAAAAGGTTTTTCGTCACTCCTAAAAAACTCACGAAAAAGCAGATAGGAGGTATTGTCACATCTTCTTCTTCTTTGTCTTCTACGGCACTACAGCCCAAATTGAGCCTTGGCCTCCTTTATTTTTTGCCTCCACCCTTCCTTGTCTGTGGCTGCTCTTCTCCATACACGGACTCCTAAAAGGGCTTGTGCATCGCTGTTTACTGTGTTTTCACCGACATTATTTCTTTTATTATCTAACATAAGCTAATGAATCAAAAAACAAAATGTTCAGAAAGCCCTAACACTACAGTTGAGTATTAATTTCAATATTTTATAATTGCTAGAATATTCCACAGGATGTTCCTAAATTTGAGAAAAAACAGTACGAATGTTAGACCCAGTATACAATGGCATTTACCCATCTAGCAACAACATTATTAGAGCGATATTATTAAAGAATAAGGCTATAAAATATCAGTCAAAATCGTTTACAACGACACCGGCTATAACATACAATCGGATATAACGAACAAAACAGTAGGTCCCATAAAATGACATATAAAAAAAGCATTTATATTGCTTATAACGAACAAATCAGTTAAAGCGAACATATTTCTTGGAACAATAGCAGTTGAAATATTGGTTACAACATACATATCTGTACCTCGGAAAGATACAACATCCATTTTTTTCAATTATTATGACCGTTTTACACACTATACAATAAACAATTAATCAGAGATTTTTTCATTTATTATAAATTAATAAATGAAAATAGTTACTGTCCTTGTGGGATCGGTACTCACCGGAGGGACCGCAGACGTTCGGATACAATTAGCGTCTCTTTGCAAAGACAATGACGTCAACTTTGCAAAGTAACAAGACACTTACTCAACACACACACTACACATTACACCTGAGTTAGTGATAAGTTATACAATTACGTGGCTAAAGGTTCTAGTTCTAAACCAAGGCCAGAATCAGAGGAAAAAAACAATTAATAATATAATAAATAATATACTTAAATAACAAATGCATGATTTAAATGACAATAGATACAATGTTCTAATATAATATTGTTTCCACATCTCAATAAATAGCTGTATGGTTCTTTTCATGAGGATTTTCAGTGCGTCACAAATGATAGAAAAAAAGGTAAGTCCGTGATAATATACATTTATAACATTTATTCTAACAGGACATTTTAGTTAAATCTGACAGTTGTCAAATTTTATTTGCAATTGGGCATAAACACAAATCAATTGCCTTTATTGTATTTATAAAATGGTATTTTTTTTATTTGTATAGTCTTATAAATTGTACAGATTATATTCGTAGATATATTATATAATTAGTAAATAATTTTTTTCTATTATAGCGCCATCTATCGACAACTAGAATAATCACCAAACTAGAATAATTACCAAAGTAATCACCGACGTGCCTTTTTTTTTCTCTCATATACAATTTAATGCGTTAGAAAGAAATCGAAAAACTGTGACGCACTGAAAAATGCTCATGAGAAAAAGCATAGCAATAACACTTTTTGTCGAAAAAAGTTTTGCTTTAAACTTATGAAAATGGGCGCATTGTATTGTTGTATCTCTCCGAGGTACAGATATTGCCAAGAAATGAAAAGAAAGGTTTTCTTAATTTATGATTATGATGGTAATACATCCGGGATGGGTCCAATTAAGTCCGTTAGACACTAATTAGACCTCCTAGGCGGTTCCATGGTATCACAAGACTTTGTTTACATTATTACACCATTTTACACAAGAGGCCAAATGGTGTAATTTACATTTTTTGGTGTTTTTAAAAATAAATAGTGTATGTATGCCTACATTTTATAATACGATTTTGAGAACCCGTTATATTATGAGTATTGTTTATTGACTACCTGTACTCATTCCAATACATATTATTATATGTATGTATGTACATATTTAGATTTACGTAAGTACAATAAACACATATGTTAAATATTATGTGTAATATGTTATAACATATTATAGGTATAGATTAAATTACACATTTTTGCATCAAAAACTTTCGAGCTGACTGTTGCTACCAGTGTAATATCGTTTATAGCAACCTGTTCGTTATAACATATTATATAACCACTTACAGAGAACACTGGCTACAACATACAAAAACCACCAGTCCCCTGAAGTTCGTTATAAACGGTTTTGACTGTATACTAAAAAAATCACTCAAATCAGACATGTTTAGAAAATTCAAGACATTAAAATTGTTCCAATTTTTAGATGGTGTGTTAATTTCTTGGAGAACTGTAGGTTTCAAATGTTCAATCATCTTTTATTAGTTTGACAAATTGATTATATCCTACCTATAATAAACTATTTTACACTATTTTATTTATTATTTACCTGGTAAGTCTGTAGACAAATCTTCATTTTGTCTTTCTCCAGGTTCATACAATTCATTAACAGAACTGTGAGCTTCTGGATGAAAATGCTCCTCATAGATATTAACTTTGGCTTGTTTGGGTATCAAATCTGGAAAGTCTTGTGATATCGGAGACATTAATGGATGAAAATTCGTTGCATTCTTTAAAGTAACGTTTTTATCGACACAATCACTGCCGACATCGTTTATTTCATCGATTAAGACACTACTGGGTACTTGAAAATGGGTTGTTTTTGAGGTATTATTTTGTACATTGTTTCCAAATGATTTTTTGGGAGATTCCATAACGTCCATATTTTTAAGAAAAAGTAGGAATATTAAGTTGATTTGAGTTATATGCAATGAACTGTCAATACAGATGGAATAGGCACGAAGACACGCAATCACAAACCATACATACTCATAGACGTTTCACGTAAATTGTCAAGGTCAAGACAGCAAATTAGTTACCATTCCAATCAATAGATGTCGCTGTCAGTCAATTCTCTTGTCATATTTAACAACTGATAGTTGACAATTAAATTAATTTGGTATTTACTTTTAATTTTACAGTTTGTAGCTTAATTATTTTATTATAGTGGTGTTACGTTTTTAATTATATTTAATAACAATTTTAATCAATAATCAATTGTATTAACCTCCTCTCCGTTTTAATGAGTAGAATTTTTAGTTTACATTGATCATCCCGTGTTGTGTTTCTCCACATTTAAAAAAACAATATAATAGATCCTGAAACAGTTTATTTTAATAGACAAGTGTGTCATCAACATTTCGGGCCTATATATTTTTGGAAGTTTGTAAAAGATAATATTTATTAAGGTAATATTTATCTAAACAATCATCCTACAATATTCTTTCAAAAATTTTCATTCAACTCAATATTACACATCAGTGCTTTCACGTGACACATGGCAGTAGTGTTTAGCATTTTGAAAACAAATTGGAATATTTGAAGTTTTCAGGAAAATATTGAATAAAACATTGAATTGTCTTTCTGTTGTTTTAATTTCCTTCGAAATTTCATCAAAAAACCCCCAAAATTTATAATTTGAAATTCCCACGTAACTAAAATTTGTCAATTTAGTTCCCATTCCAATCAAGAGATGGCGTTAATTCGATCCGAAAGATTAACATGGTCGTGAAACGTCTATGAGTATGTATGGTTTGTGCACGCAATGCAGCCACGATACAAGAGAGAGGTCCTAGAGAGAGATAGACAAGGTGCTGGAAACTTTGACAGGCCGTGTAATTTGAGTTGCCTATATCAACTTAAATCGGGGAAATATAAAAGTAAAATTCTTAAAAGTAATATAAAAACATAATCAAGGACTTCTTCACTTTATATAAAACAGTCACTAATTTAGTATTTAAATAGTTTTAAAATTATTTAACTCCCAAATACTTTAGAAAAGTATGTATTTGTTTTGATAAATACAAATAACAATTCTAAAAAGTATTTAAACTGATTTAAACACCAAGTATGGTACTCTGTACTCTATTTACTCTGTAAATACAAAAAAGTATTTAAATTTTGAAATATGTACTGCCAATCAGCCCTGAAAGTTAAAATATGAAGTCCATTCAACGAACTGTCAATACTGATTCAATCGGGTCCATTAATATAGATAGGCAACTCAAATTACACGGCCTGTCAAATTCTCCAGCACCTTGTCTGTCTCTCTCTAGAACCTCTCTCTTGTATGTTGGTGGCAATCTCGCTTCACTATTTGAATGGGACAGGGCCATTCCATCCGTATTGACAGTTCATTGGTTATATGTAAGATTATCTTTTATTTATAGTGAATGGACATTTCTTATTTAACTTCTTGTAATCGTTTTTGTTATGAATATGAATTCAATAAAATTATTATTATTCTGATTATTGACGTTGACAAAGGTTGACAACTGTTTGATTTCTTCTTCCATTCATTTTATTTGCCTTAGCTGCCAAGACTATTCAATCAGGCGGATCTAGACCTTGGGAGGGGAAATTTGCCTTCCAGGAAGGAGGAACTTCCAATGAAACTCCAACCAAAAGACATAACATTTAAACCCAAACTGTGTCCAAACTACATAAAAGACATAAATAATAACTTATATGCATTAAGTTCCCTTCAGTGGCGGATCTAAGGGGAGGGAAAATGGGGAAATTCCCCCCTAAAAGCTCCAAAATTAACCCAGGAGCGCCCTTGGGGTCTGGGGTCCATATGGGTACGCTATGCCCTATGCTATATTTTCAAGCCTCTCACATCTTATCGTTTTAAATGGAGGGGGTATCAGTGCCTTCACACGTTTGCAGAAAGAGTAAATATGACTGTTAGTTTAGTCAAAGAATACTCCATCCAACAAGAAGCGAAAGCATCTGTCGGCTCCTTTGATATTCAGGGGACAGAAATATCGGTCGGAGAATGGTAGGGGTAATACTTCACACTACACTAAGAAAAGTAATGAGGAATTCGTTCAAAAATGTAGGAAATTTGAGTTACACTTAGAAACATAGTAATAATTAAAACTATATTGTTTTTAAGTTGATCTATTAATATGAATTGTATTTTTTTCTGTAAAATTTAATATAACCCATATATCAATTTTGTACTGATAAGTAAAAAGGTTTTAAGTTAAAAATATCGATATTGATTAAGTTTTGTAAACTTATGTAAACGTGATGGATTTTTGATGCTTAGTTTAATTTAATAGCTAATTTCAAAATAGAGATTAAAATTTCTATCGATTTCTATTACTTTTTTTCGTACTAAAAACTTGAAAAATAGATATTTTTGACCCAAGACCTTTTTACTTAGTACAGAATTATACTTTCAAATTTTCTATTAACTTTGTCTTAGATTGATCATTTTTTTTGTTTCCTTTTGAGAAATTTCTTTGAATGTCTATTGACCTCCAACACCACCATATCCTCGCTGCACGAGGAAACTCTGCGGCGGAGGCTAGAATGACTTTATTCACTTTCGATTTCTTTCTGTACATCTGAGGTTTCTGGAAACTGGTTGTACTGTACCAAATTCAACTCGCCTGGATATATAACAATTATCTCATCACATCTAGCATCTAATACTTGGGAATTAATCTATCAGCTGACAACAATATCGAAGAAGAGGTAAAAGAACAAATAATTAAAGCCAGTAGAACGGCCGATGCCTAAACGGCACAATTTGGAAAAACAAACACGTAAGAGTGCTAACAAAGGCCCAAATATATAAGTCAGTTATTAGGCCAGTTATGACTTATAAGGCCGAAACAAGACCAGATACAAGCAAAACACAAAAACATCTGGAGACAAACCAAATGAAGATCTTAAGAAGGATTGCTGGAAAAGGACTACAGGACAGGGTAAGAAGTGAGGAAATCAGCCGCATATGTGGGGTGGACAATATAAATACCTGGGTAAAGAAGAGTAGATTAAACATATAAGCAGGATGTTTGAATCAAGGATAGTAAGGGACAAGTCACCGTTAGGCAGAAGAAGTATAGAACGCCCAAGGAAAAGCTGTAATGACAATTTAGGGACAAAATGAAATGCACCGTTGAAGAAAAACAGGCAGTACTGCCTATATAAAAGAAAGAAGACATCAGATCTAGCAGCTAGCCACCTTAACCTGTTTCTTATTTTGTTTCCAATAGGATCCACACCCAATTTTTTCGTATATACTGATTCCTACCATTATCTTTTCTAGTTATTCGCTAGTTCTAGTTATTAGTAACTGCGGATTCAATACGGAACTTAACCTAACCCTAATGAAGCTCTGCTTTCACACAAAATTTTCCAGTTTCAGCTGCATTCGCTCTCTCTAATTGTTACCTTCTGATACATCTCTTATACCACTCTCACATATTCAGCCTTCACTCCTTTCCTACTTAGTAGCATTAGGTTTCTGGTAACTTTGCTATATGCCTTCCCAAGATTAATAAACACTATGTGCAAGTCTTTCTCTTCCACTCATAAGTTTTTCCCTCAGCTGTCATAAAATAAAAATTGATGTTGTGGACCTGCCTTGCATAAATTCAAAATGACCTTTATTTTTAGAACCATACACTAAATTTATACTATTGCAAATTAAATTAAACACTAAATAGCTATGTTTAAATTGTTTTTTATTAAAAAGCTTTATTAAAAATCTGGGAATAAATAATTTTAATAGATAGGTACGTATATGGAATCACATAAATGTTTGAAAATGAATGAAAATGATAATAACATAAATGTTTAAAAAGAACTTTCTCTCATTGCCGTACCCCTACGATCGTTTACCTGCTACGATTTCTCGGTACTGAAAAGAGAATTATTTGTTCACGATCTAGTGGGGCGTCCCAGTACGAACCATACAAGAAAATCCACCTTTGCGTGGAGCCATCACAATGAGAGTTTATTTTAACAATAGATATGTTTAATAGTATTATCCTTTTTTCTACAATTAGAAAAGATTAAACAACACAATAATTTTACAACAAACAGCTGTTAGGGGTTAGGTTGAGAAATAAGAAATAATACATGAAACATGGCGGATCGTACATGCGCAAAGAAATTTGGATCGTGAAATAGTCGATGCTTTCGCTTCTTGTTGGATGGAGTATTCTTTGGTTTAGTAGTTTAGTTTAGTCACAGTTTTTTTGCTATTCGAAACAGTTAGTTCACTCTAGTTTTTATGCGGTTCCTGCGCTAGCAGAAACTCCTAGCAGACTGCGCAGTAGGCTAGGAGGAAAATGTGGCTGTTGCAAGATTTAAAATATTCCGATAAAGAATATTCCAAAATTATAGTAAAATAATTATGATTATCGATTTTTTTCAAAAAGCTGAAAATTAAATTCATAAATGGTAAAATCCTTTACGTACACACTTGTATAAAATTTGAAAAATAATATTTTCTAATTATTGATTGAATGTATTCAAACAATTAATCACAAGTAACTATCTAAATTGGTGACATTTGGCAACAGTGAGTAGACCTGGTTTATTTTGATGTATAAAATAACCTTATAAACAAACAGTTGTTTATTTAGAGTTATTTATTATTGTTTTCTGATATTTTGCAATTGTTAAGTTGGTTTACTTCGAATTTAATATGCATTACTGTGGTATTTCTCCAGTTTTCTAAGAAGGTTGGTGATTTTGAATTGGGATTATGATGAATTTAACCCAAAGGCAATGTGTGTTTATTTATGTGGCAAAATTCCAGGCACCATATAAATTTGAGTTTCTTCCTGTTGCCCATGGATGAAAATCGGTAAGAACGTAAATTCTATTTAATATCATTGACATCATTTTTGACGTGCTGTTGTTTTAGGTTTGCAGAATGAAAAGAAATTGTTCAATGTGATAAACTTTCTATGAACAGTCCTCAATATTGTTACATTAACTTTTAAATATGCACTTTACATCTTGAGGAGCAGGCCTTTGCAGAAATACTGAAAAGCGGGTTGCAAAACAATGCAAAATAAAATAAATGAAATATGTCTTGAGATTAAACATTCAAGTTGAAGGTGTGTTCTTTCTTAAACTGGAATGATAATTTTGTAATTCTGTAGGCACATCTATTGAGAAGTTACAACCAGTGGCAAAGTGCCTTAAGGGAATCTATGACATATATAATTGAAGGTATGAGTATATGTTTCAAATTAATTGTTGGATGATTCTGAGAAAGTGTAAATTTTTTTCATCAATTTGGTACGTAACTGTCTTTATCTAAACTCTAAAAATCATTGACATCTGTTTTGAAAAACCATGTTCCTAGAAACCATTGATAACAAATATAGACGGTTACCTCTGCATTCGTTGTATCATCTTACTACCCTATCCATAGTGAGTCTAATTTTTAAATCTATAATAATTGTTTACGTGCTGGTTTCATAAAGATGCTTCAAAAATCTATATGGGTCTTACTAGGCAGCACAGCCATGCCTTTAATAGCTTTTCCAATTATATTTTCAATATACTTATTCTAGTTAAGATTGCAGGACAAAAAGACCACTAAATATTTGAGTTCATTTTTAGGTATCAGCATTGGCTCTACAGCCCATGGTGGGTCTTGGCCTGTTCCAGAATCAGCTTCCACTCTTTCCTATCCTTTGCTTGGCTTTCCAATTTCTCACTCGAGCATGAATTTTTGGTATATATGGGGATTATATTGTGATAACGACCAGATCTATGAAAGAATAGTATGTTGTTAAAGAGGATTGTGGTGACACTATTCATGAATATCTGATAATATTGGTTAATGTGAATGGAGTCCAAAATGGGGTTTAGGCTGTTATATAAAAAATTAGGTCATTAGCATATGGAAGTAGGGCGACATTATCTGGTATTAAATTATGTGATTGAGGAGAATTAAACCTAAAAACTCTATTTATTCTGCTAATCAATATGAAATATATTTTAATATAAAACATATGTTATTCTTTCTAGGGACATCTCCTCTGAAGGAATTACAATTATTTGCCAGTATGTCAAATGAATTTTCAACATCAGTCATACTTTCATGAATTTATTGATGAAAATAAAACTAGGTACATGATTTATTATTTACTTCCAAGGGATTCTAAGATACTATGTGTAAAAAGTCCAATATGCAGTGATGAGCATGCTAATAACTGGCAAAATATGGTATATAACGCCAAAGATGGGAAACATGGGATGCATTCTGAAGTAAAAAGAGATGAAACTGAGAGAGATTATCAATATAAACATATAAATTAACATTACATTACATAGTTTCCCACCTTTAGATGTATCAGATGAGTATGAGAACTGTCACTGTGCCAGGAGAATTTTATAAAATACTCCTGTCACAGAGATCTAAAGGTGGGAAACTATGTAATGTTATTGTCGGCTAAGAGTGTTAACCTGCTAACTCCATTTTTCACTGTGAGTGATATTGGGGTAGTTTCTAGGTCTGTGTACCTTCATACCATGTCCCACAAGCCCGCTGGTTCCACTGTAGTTTAGAGATAGCTATTTCTAAACTACATTGGTGTCGGCGGGTTTGTGGGGTGGTGTATGAAAATACACGGACCCAGAAACTAGCCCAATATCACTCAAAGTGAAAAATGGAGTTAGCAGGTTAAAACTCTTATCCAAGGTTATGTTAATTTATTCGTTTGTAACGATAAGTTCCACTTCTACCAGTTTCATCTCTTTTTATCTCACAAGTTAATATGTTTTCCATCTGTTGCGTTATTTTGCCGGTTATTAGTGTGAGTGCTCATTATTGTATATTTACGATTCTGTGATTTCTCAATATGATGCTGAGTAGGTATATAGTAGGTATCTACAACCCTTTCAAAACAGAAATTTATAAGTTCATTTTATGTACCTATTAAACTTTATTTTAAGGATGAATTTGAAATGCTTGTAGGGAATATATCTGTAAAAAATAAAATTGGTATTGTAAAATTGAAATTCTCAAAATATAATTTATAATTCAAATGTATTATTATTTTTTTCCTCTATAGAAAAGTCCTCTTATTAGTTTTCTCATTAGCTCTTGACAAGACATCAGTACTTCGTTTTTTAGATTTCTCACAAGGATTCAGATACGGAAGATCCTGCGTAGACGCCAGTACTTACTTAATTACTTATGCCTCTTCACTCCATGCGGAGCATAGGGCGTTAACTGTCTGCCTCCATTCTGTCTTATGCTTTGCACTGATCTTTATTTCTGTCCAGGTTTTCCCAATAGGGCTTTTCATTTACAGTCATTTGTTTCGAGCTTCTGTCATATGTCGTATAATCCGTGTATATTGGTGGTCTATCTTTCTCTCTCTACTGGCGCTCAGCTTTCTCTCTCTAGCATATGATGGCTGCCGCCTCTGTGTAACTGTCGTTCCATTACTCCCACCTCTTGGTAGATACGCTCACACTCGCACGACACAAAGATAGCTAGACCACCGTACTTGATATCAGCGTTACACCCCGATGCATTGAGTGGCATATGACTAGCCTGATCTATTGTTGACATATCTCTGTGTATATTAGTATTATACACAGATTATACAACATATGACAGCAGCTCGAAGCAAATGACAATCAATGAAAAGCCCTATACCATTAATTTCTTTTTCAACACTTCTTTTCCACATTTCTACGGGTCTACCTGGTCTTCTCTTTCCATGTGGTGTATATTCTAGGGCTTGCCTCGCTATGTCTGTGTCAGGTCTCCTTAGTGTGTGCTCCATCCAACTCCATTTCCTTTTGCATATTATCTTAGATATACATAGGTTTCTGGTTAGTTCTTGTCCATAGCTCTTGGTTTGATATACGGTTTGGCCAGTAAATGTTAAGAATCTTCCTTAGGCATTTATTTATGAATACCTGCATCTGTCCAATACATTTTCTTGACACTTTCCAAGTTTCTGCTCCATATAGTAATACAGTCTTCACGTTGCGGTTCACGGTTTTAATTGTCATCTGATGTGAAGACCACATTTTCCTTAGCATATTGAATGCGTTTGTAGCGTAGACAAATCACAGAAAAGGCCATCGAGACAATAAACCAGCATATCTATGTTTTACGTGACAAAGGCTTTCGATCGCATCCAAGTCGAAGACGTCTTACACTTACTGTATAGAAGATACATGCCAATCAATATTATACGAACCATCGAAAACATCTATTTCCATAATCGAATACAGGCAAAGATAAATGGAAAACTAACACAGTTTATACCAGTACAAAGCCGAGTCAGACAATGGAACCCGTTAAGCCCACTGCTCTTTAATGTATCTAATAATGGACGAAATAATAGAAGCAGTATGTAAAGATCATGGTTACAGAATGGGGAACAAAAAACTCCAAATATTAGGTTATGCAAACGACGCCGCATTAATCGCCAAGACAGAAGACAATCTCCAAAGATTAACACACATCTTCAATACAACAGCCAAGAAATACAATATCAATATATGATAATATCAGCAGAAAAAACACATGTATGACATCTAAATACCCACTACGAGGTAAAATCGAAATTGATGGGAAAATATTAAAGCAGGAAGCAAGGTTTAGATATCTGGGAATAGATATACCCATTTACGGAGATGTTGAAGAGGAAGTACGACAACAAAGCTTAAAAGCAAGTAAAGCGCTGGGATCTCTTAATGACACAATCTGGAAGAACGAACACCTAAGACAAGACACAAAAGCAAGAATCTATAAAGCAGCAATTAGACCTATATTGACATACACGGCAGAGACAAGACCTTACACATCTAAAACGAGACGACTACTAGAAACAACCGAGATGAAAATACTTAGACGAATATCAGGGAAAAGTCTGTTGGATAGAGAGAGAGATGTAAAAACATAAGAAGATCATGCAATGTAGAAGACACAAATGGATGAGTTACAAAACGGAAACTGGAGTGGAACGAACACATTAGTAGAATGGCAGAGGATAGGATAGTACGAATAGCACGAGATAAGTCACCAAATGGATGAAGAAGTATTTGCAGACTAAGAAAAAGATGGTGCGATAATTTAAACAATTTAGGAGGCTAATATTGAAGAAGAAACAGTATTTAAAGCCTACCTACAAGAAGGAAGACTCCTCTTGCTACGGCGCGTCGAATAATATATCGCTTGTACTATCCCGGAGAATTTAAAACCGTATTTCCGATTGCATTTTTTAAACTGGAAGTCCTTTGCCAAATATCTCACCTTTAGTACCATCCTTGGATTATAAGCTTTCATCCGACACCTCATTTGTCATTCTATCTGGTTTAATGGCTGAGGAGTTGTGTTTATGGACAGCCGGACGAATATAATTCAACGCTTTCACATTTTTTTCAAAACTGAGTGAAAACAATATTTCTTTAGAAATCCATAAATATATTCGCTAATAATGAAACTAATTTGCAGTGGTTATAGCCAACCTTCATTAGTGGAGTAGGTATTAGAAGAAGAAGACCAATGAAGATAAAGTAGAGCCCATTGTTAGACCAAAATTTTGTTTATATAGAAAAAATTATTTAGTTGAAAATAGTGGTACATAATCTCAATGAATCCATTAAAGCTGATACATTTAGTCTTCAGAACAACAGTAATAATTATTTATGAAACTATCGATAAATTGTCAAGAGCTTCGTAAACGTTAATTGTAGAAAAGTATTCCTTATTTCGAAAAATCTATTTCAAATTTGTCCTATTTATTTTCGAGCAGTGTATCAAAAATAATGTTGAGCAGTATAACACACGCTGTTATGCGCTTGCGTCCGGCTGCAAGGTCTCGATGCGCAGTGGGAAAAATGGAACATTTTTTCATAACGTACTTGTTACAATATTGCAATATTGCAATATATTACAATAATGACGTGTGCTGTGTTTGCATTCTTGCGAATTAGTTGAATACTTTGAACTTTGCTACTATCGTAATAAATTATACAAATTGCAACTATAATATTGACCTTATTCTTATAACAAATAAATTAGGAAAATTCCGTGAGGGTTGTCGTGTACCATCACATCTCTCTGGGCGGGGAAAAGATGAAAGGGAATTTCAGTAACAATTTCCTTTCATCTCTATTTTATATTATTTATGCTGACTGACGTCTCTCCTTTATAAGAAAATTAAACAAACATATTAAAGAAAATGAGAAAAGAAAAAAAATGAGATATATAAATATTTACACTGAACCTTAAGTACTAGTAAAAGTCTTATGGTGGACTATTATTACACTTTTACACTATAACACTTTTCAGTACTTATTCTTTTTATATATTATACAGCTTAACGTTATTCTTATGTATGACTACTTGTTTACCCTTTTTCTCAATAATTACGTTAGGCGTTTCATCTTTAATTACGGTATATGGACCCGAAAACAAACAGTTAAGTTTTGTGTTTGGCTCCTTTTTTATTAATACCTTATCTCCTGGTTTATAAGTTATTTTACTCGTTTTGGCATCATATATTTTTTTTTTGCTGTGTTTTGTATGTGTTAGTGTTTCTCTGGCCTCCTTTGCGGCTACTTGTAGTCTGTATTTCAGTTCCATGGGATAGTCGTCAAAATTATACAGGGGTTCTATTTCGTTTTGAACATTTGTCGGCAGTCTACATATTTTTCCGAACACTAATTCGAACGGAGTATAACCCGTTGCTGAGTGTACTGAAATGTTATACGAAAAACAGAAATATTGCACCCATGTACTCCAATTTGTAGGGAATTTTGATAGTTGTATCCTAAGGTACGCATTTAAATGTTTGTGAGTATTTTCTAAAGCTCCTATTGTTTCGTGGTGATATGCTGTTGAGTTTAGTTTCTCTATTTGCAATAATGAGCATGTTTCCTTAAATGTTCTTGCCATAAACTCTGAGCCTTGGTCTGTGACTATTTTTCTGGGTACTCCATACCTCAGAATAAAATTTTCTACCAATGCCTTGGCTACTGTTTCGGCTTCTTTGTTCTTTATTACATATCCTTCTATGTATTTACTTAGCTCACATTGCAGTGTCAATATATATCTATTCCCACTGTCATCCATCTCAAATGGTCCTACTAGATCTATAAATATTGTGTCGAATGCGCAGGTGGCAGTCGATGTGATAGTTAGAGGTTGTTTGGTTATGATAGAATGCTTATGTCTTTGACAATCGTCGCATCTCTTCACAAATTCCTCGATATCTTTTCGTAAACTATTCCAAAAATAATATTTCCTTATATTTTTGTACATTCTATTTATTCCGGCATGCCCTCCTGTTGGTAACATGTGAAAATCATTAATTATAATTCTTCTTAATTTTTCATCTGCTATATTCTGTTTGTCTTGTACTATACATATTTTGATATCTCTTTCTTTAAATATTTTAGGATCCTTTCTTATCTCTTCAATAATTGGCTGATTCTTATTATTCTTTACTAGTACTAGTTCCTTTATATTCTTTTGTGCGCACATTTGAATCAAGGCTCTCAACGATGCTCGTAGCGCAGACGTTGATCGAGGTTCTTGATATGTCGAGTTTCTCAACGACGCTCGTAGTGCAGACGTTGATCGAAAATCTCGAATCAGATAAATAATATCGTCTTCTTCATTGTACAATATACTACTATTTGTATTTTCTTCAGCCGAATCTAGCTTCATTGTTTTGCAATCGTCCTTGTCTATCAGTTTTACCTCTACCGCACTTTTCGGGAATTTCAACAATTCGACTACGTCTGGTTGATCAGTCCATTCGTTCTTCGAATCGGTGATTTCCTCCTGCTTTTTCGTTTGTGCTCTCGTCATCACTAATATACTTTTCTCTGAGTCCTTATTTAGTTGCTTTAGTTCTTCTGATGTAACTTCTATTCGTGATAAGGCGTCAGCTGTTACATTTTCAGCTCCTTTCACGTATTTAATTGTAAAGTCGTATTCTTCTAACTTCAATCTAAATTTGGTTAATCTGCTGGAAGGGTTTGTCATACCAAATAGGTACACCAATGGTCGGTGGTCTGTCAAAATAATAAATTCTTTCTGTAGAAGGTAATGTCTCCATTTAGCAATGCTCCATACTATTGCCAGTAATTCTTTTTCTATCGTAGGATAATTCATTTCCGCTTTATTAAGTGTTCTACTGGCATATGCTACCGGTTTGTCATTCCCGTTTGACAAAGTTGCTCCTAGTGCGATGCCAGATGCATCTGTCCGTAGAATAAACGTGTTCTCCTCCGATAAATCTGGGAATTCCATTACGGGGGGGTTTGATAATGACGTCTTGAGGCTTTCAAAAGCTTTTTGGCATTCTGTTGTCCACTCAAATTTTACATTTTTCCTTGATAGTCTATTTAGAGGTGCGGCTATTTCTGCAAAATGATTGATATGTTTTCTGTAATAATTTGCAAAGGCTACGAATCTTTTTGCTTCTTTTGCATTTTGTGGTATTGGATATTGTTCCAATGCGGTGATCTTTTCCGGATCTGGTGCTACACCTTTATTCGAAATCTTGTGTCCTAAATATAATAGTTCTTTTTTCATAAACTCGCATTTAATTGGATTTAATTTCAGATTTACTTTCCTTAGTCTCTCTAATACCTTCACTAAATTCTGATTATGCTGTTGTAGACTGTTGCCAAAGACTATCAAATCATCAAGATATATAAACATGTTTTCATAATTTAAACCTGACATTGCCATAGTCATGGCTCGTGAGAAACATCCTGGGCTTGTCTTTAACCCCATCGGAAGTCGTGTCATTTGATATTGACCTCTATCGGTTGCGAATGCTGTGTACGGTCTGGACTTAGAATCGAGTTCTATTTGGTAATATCCTTGGTATAAATCTAAATGTGAAAAATATGTTGCTCCTGATAAAGCGTCTAGGATTTCTTCTATGCATGGTAATGGAAATCTGTCATTCTCAATTTTGTTGTTTAGTTGTCTGTAATCTATCACAACTCTCCATTTCTTGTTTCCATTTTCATCGTTTTTCTTTGGCACTATAAGTAGTGGAGATGAGAATTCTGATATTGCATTTTCAATAATCCCGTCTTTTAACATTTTGTCTACTTGTCTATTTATTTCCGTTTTTTGTCCGTGTGGTAATCTATACGGTTTTGTATAAGCAGGTGATACTCCTTTTTGCAATTTTATTTTTGCTTTGTATACGTCCGTCGTTGTGCATGGATCGTTTTCTAAGAAAAACACATCGGAATATTTTACACATATTTTTTCTATTGCTCTTTTTTCCTCTAGCGATAAATTTTTTGTGTTTATTATATTCAAAAGTCTTTCGGCACGACTCACCGATTGTTTTGATTCTCCCATGTGGAAAACGTCGAACTTGTCTAATCTTTCGACCTTCGGTCTAAAATTCTTAACAATTATTTCTCTATCATTGATATTTAATATCCTTATTGGTATTTTTCCGTCGACTGGTTTTGAGACTGTTCCTGCCGAGAAAATTCCTTCCGCTATCTCCTGTGGTATAGTTACAAAATCTCCGTAGTGTGTCCCGATCTCGAAAAAAAATAATTTTTCACATCTCCTAGGTATTATTATCGTATAAATTTCTCCCATAGATAGCATTTTAAAATCTCTTCTCATTCCTTCTACATGTAACGATAATTTTAAGGATTCGTAATCTATTGTAGCAAAATATTGGTATAAAAAATCGCTACCAATAACCCCATCGACTTTATTTGTGAAACTCTTCATAACTGCAAATTCCTGTGTCAACGTTATCTTCTCTGAGTTATCTAATATTTCAAGGTCACACAATAAGGTTCCCCTTGTATATATAGTTTTTCCGGTAACACCTCGCAAGCTAATACGTCGGGTTTTGTTTATGTCGGTGTAGTTTTTATCTAAACATTCTTCAAATAAAACGCTGACTGTTGCGCCAGTGTCAATTAATAGTTTTTTGCGTTTTCCTCTGTAATAAACATTAATATAATTTAATCCACTTGCTGTGGAATTATCTGCCTCCATTTGATGGGCCACGAAAAAAATCTACTTCTTGTATTGTGCTTGTGTGTGGTTGCTCTTGGCGGGGCTGCTCCTCTGTTGCGAAGTATGCTCCTGGTGAATTTCTGTTGCTGGGGTTTCTACCTTGCGACCAATTATTATTTCTCCCTCGATGACCATGTCCTGCTCCTCTGTTTCTTTGAGACCTACCTCTGTTATGATATTGTCTTACTTCGTTTCCATTTGTATTTCTATTATTATATGTCTTGTTACCTTCTTTTCTCCTGTCAAAACTATTTTTGTATCCGTTTGTTGTATTTCTTCTTCCGCCTCTATATGTTTTATTCATGTGGTACATTCCTGCAGTTTCCGTTCGAGTTAGCGATTCTTCGTTCTTTGCGCTTGTTATCGCTTCCGCTAAAGTGCTAAAGTTCTTGGCTTTCAAAATTGTCTTTATCTTGTCATTTTTTAAACCGTTAGTAAACACGCTTATTGCAATTTTTTCGTTTACTTTGGCCAGCACTTCTTCTGCATCTCTGTTTCCCTCTGCTTGTGCTATTGTTAATTTAGCCATGAGCTCCTCTAAACTTCTTCCAAATTTTTCTATTGACCTATTCTCTTGTTTCGCTGAGTTGATCTCCGCTGACAGAACAGGGATAGATTGTTTTACTAGAAACTTTTCTTTAATATCGGTTATTAGTGCCGCGTTTGAGTTGTAAGTGGTCTTCAGTCGTAATTTTGCTGCTTGCGTTAGTTTCACCTTCAACAGGTACTTTGTTAGTTGCGGTTTTCCTTCATCATCTAAAAATTCATCGTACAGTTCAATTGCGTCTATGAATGCTCTAATTGATTCTTCGGTGTTTCCTATGTGAGGGATCAGGTTCCCTGCTGTTTTCAGTTCGAATTCCTCTCCCATCTTGTCGTTGTTATGTTCAACTTGTCTTTTCCGTAGTTCTGTTTGGACTTTTCCGATCTTTTCTCCAATTTTTGCAATAATATCTGCAATGAATTTGTCTTCTGCTGCCTTACAGCTGTCACCTTTGTATATTTTATGCACCGTCCTAAACTGTTCCGTGATAGTCCTGAGTTTTTCCACCCATTTATCTGTGATTAGCTTATTTTTCCTTCGTTCTATAGTGTCTTTTGTGAGATTCCTATTTAATATAGTTATATCTTCCAGAATACGTTGAAATCTTTCCTCGAACATAAATTCGGCTTGGCCTGACTACCCCTAATAACACAAAACATTCCATGAATGTTCCTAGAATGTACACACAGGACATTGAAAACATTCCTGGAATGTCCCCAAATGCACACGAATGTCCCTGGAAAGTACCAGGAAAGTGCTGTGTCAGCATTTTAAATATTCTTAGAATGTTCTGTTGGAACATTCCATGAATGTCTACGAATGTTCTTTGGACATTCACAGTCTATTTTTTAGACTGAATGTCTTGTTGGAACATTCCATGAATGTTCTTTGGACATTCACAGTATATTTTTAGACTGAATGTCTTGTTAGAACATTCCATGAATGTCTACGAACGTTCTTTGAACATTCACAGTATATTTTTTAGACATTCACTGAAATATATCGTCAGTAATGTGACAATACCTCCTATATGTTTTTTCATGAGGTTTGCAGGAGACGAAAAACATTTTTTAAGGTCACTTTCTGGTTTCGTACGTATTCTGACTTTTTTTGTAGTAAATAGATAGTTGAATTTACTGCAAAACAAGTCAAAAAATATATGAAAACAGGAGGTGGCCGAAACAAGTTTTTAGTCTATCTTACAAATCTCTTGAAAAAAACAGATAGGAGGTACTGTCACATCACTGACGATATATGGCCATACCAAATAATACATCCTTGATAAATATAAACATTTTTATTGCAAAAAATCTTTACATACATTTTTTAATGTAATTTGCTGACATTCCTAAATATTATAAAAAAATGTGTCACATTTGCTTTGTAAACCTTTCTTTTGCTTTTCGTAGCCACATATTTCGTTTCCTTTCTGGTTTTTTGTAGACCACTTCTCTCAGCTGATTCTAAAAGAAAATAAAATAAAAGGTAATTTTTCTATCCTTTACAATTAACAATCAGAAGAAATATTATTTACAGGTAATAATATGCATAAATAATAATAATAAAAAAATAAATATTAAATAATATTTAAATAAATAATAAATAATATTTAATAAATAAAATAATAATAATGAACATTTTGTATTTTGACAACGACATCCGATGTGGAAGTAGAAACCTTAATAAAATTATTTTTTCAAGTAAATTGTGGCTTATTTCCCCATTAGAATAATTAATTACAAAAAAGCCACAAAGAAATAGATTTTTCACAAACAAATAAGTATTTAGTATTCATTATATTTATTGTTTTTATTATTTACTTTAATGTCCTACTGGTACATTATTTGACAAATAATGACATTTCGAAGTCTGTTAAGTACGATATAACGCCCTTGGGCATTAAATTTAAATAACGACTTAGATACTGTCAAGTTGACAAATATCAACCTAAGTAAAACTATGGTTACCACAATTACGTTACTACTGTTACTGGTAAATGTACTTATTTAAAAACTAATCAATTCAAAATTCATTCAAATTTTTCGCATATAAAGAATAATTTAGTCGGGCATTAAACGTTGAAGGCACCACAGGTATTATAATAATAACGCTTTCGGTCAACGTATATCCCTATAATACCCTTGGTACCTTAATAACTGTAACATAAGATTATACCTTAATTCTTGTTTTCGATTTCTGATGTTTTTATTTATTTACATTGAATATTAATCTGTTTTGTTGTATAATCTACTTCGCAATAATTATGTGATATATTTGACTTAAAATGAATTCAAAAATTTTTTGTAGTTGGGCAACAATGTCAACTTAGATCTCCGATGTAGATAATGAATTACAACAGTATCTATATTGTACAGACTGTATTATTAATTAGGTTATGCATATACCTGTGTGACATAAGCTATTGGAACAGCACAGTCTCTCAAACGAACAGATGAAAGTGAAGTTCTGTCAATATCTTTTTCTAAAAAGTGTTTTGAACATACTCCTCTATTAACAAATCTGATCTATACTTCATGTCTTCTTCGCAGGATCTTCTGGAAAGCTAAAAATACAAAATATATGCATTACTAAGCATTATTAACAAATTTTAGTTTTAAATAAAAAATATGATTAATGAACTCACAAAATTATTATAAAACAGCTTAGAAATTGTTTATTAGTATAGTCGGTTCCCCAAACTCAGACACAACTGGCTAGTGATTTTAGTAGGTAATTTTTTTTGTTTTTGGCCAATTTTGCCAAAATTACAGTAATTAGTACTGAGACTGAGTTTAGCAAATCGACTATAATATTCTGTGTATTCATTAGTTGGTACTGCATATTATAGTGTGTGGTCTACCATCCTATTTATAAACGCATACACTAGCAAAAACGCAAAAAGAATTATTTTAGTTTTACAAATCCTTTTGTTATTACCTATCTCTATTTACTATTTTAGTTAGGAATAAGCGAAGTTTGTGGCTTATTCACAATTATTATTAAAATAATAAATGGATATGACCAATTATTAACTTATAAAATAAAATAATAATTCTTCTGATTTATGCCTTTTATTCACTTTGTTATATCTACGTTACTTAAAAGATTTTTTATGAATAGTATTAATTTATTTTCTGAAATACAGGGCATGCTTTCGTTTACATATTTGCATACTAACCTTTTAATAGGGCTTTTCATTCACAGTCATTTGTTTTGAGCTTCTGTCATAATTGAAACGTTATTCCTGCAGATTTTTTTATCTACATTTGTTTCTGCTACTCCAACTGCGTTAAAAACAGGACACCATTTTATGCACTATGTTAATAATACTATTAAAGCTATTATAAAAGTATCCGAATTAAAAAAATATTCTTAAAAAGCACAAATAATACAAACAACTAAAAACAATCCACGGCAAGGCAAGGTCGCCAAGATGAAGATGCCAAGATGGCCGAAGCGAGGTCGTTGGTTGGTCGTTTTTAGTCACGTGATGCCCTCTCAAGCGCCATGCACAAAAATATATGCACGGCGAATTTGAAAATGAACGCAAAAGAAATAAATATAAATGCCTCTCTTGGGTTTTGCATAAGTTATAAGTATTTTTTTTATTAACAAAATCGCATTCCAAATTGAATATTCGCGAACAATAATTTTTATTACATTTGTATGTTTATAATCTTGGGAAACTCTTTAAATTTGACATATTATTGCACTGTAGGCCTAAAATGTCACTTAGTTTGTCTGGTATGTTATAAGTAATGTTGTATCTCTTACACGTATGTATTATTTCGCAACTTAAAATATAGGAACATTGGTAGTATGTTCACAGAATGTCTTATGGTAACATTCCAGGAATAATTTAAACAGATGTTCACCGAATGTTCCCTAAATGTCCAGGACATTCAAATATTGATAGAACTTTGGTAGTACATTCCTGGAATGTTGTGTGTTGTTAGGGACGTTACTCAATAGTATATGGCCTAGTGTCTCGAAGTCTCAATTACTTCGTAAAGCTTATCATTGCCGTTAAGTTTATCAAATATAACAAAATGTAACATATAAAATAATATAATAAAACATAAATGTAAGTAAAATAAAAGGATCAATAATATTGGATAACCGTCAATATTTAAAGTGTCAGTAAATAAGTAAGTGAGTAATTATATAATAAAAAAAAAATCAAAATTTCAATATGAAAATAAAAAAATAGTCATCAAACTTACTTCATAAGCAGTTAAACTGTATTGTATTAAAAAGAAAAATTACTCACGAATGTGGGTTCATGTGTCTATGCATTTGGTCCTGGATTCTGGGCGTCTAACCTCAGCATCTCCATTGATTTAGATACTTCCTGTCGGATGTGGCGTCGAAGCTGCTTCTTCCATCGTCGATACAGTAGCCATCCGACGATGATTATGGCCAGGCTGAACGATACAATTCCCAAAACTCCCGGGATTGATAGCTTCTCGTTTTCGCCGGTTTCAGCTGTCACACCTCCGCTGTTGCCTGCTTGGTTTATGAAGATCTGTTCCTCTTTTTCTTTATTCTGGTTGTTTCCCATCTTACGTGTAGAGCTGCATACCTCAATCTATATGCGAACCAGAAAACTCCATTCTTTAACTTAAGGCACGGGTCGCCATGTGATGTTGGGGGTTGCTGGACGAAGACACTCCCGAACAAACAAACTTAAACTTTTTACATATCTTTATTCTTACAAGGTTAAAGGTACAGTTACAACTACGTCGACCGACATTATAGTTAGGATAGGTCAAGGTGACCCATATCTCGGTAACTATATCCCCTGACCACGCGCCAGCAGAGTTCAGCGAACACACTGATACAATAATGAATGTCTCAGGTACTCGACCTTCCCACTTATATCTTATTATATTAAAAACAATGCCCATATGTATTACAATAATGACGTGTGCTGTGTTTGCAGTCTTGCGAATGAGTTGAATACTTTGAACTTTGCTACTATCGTAATAAATTATACAAATTGCAACTATAATATTGACCTTATTCTTATAACAAATAAATTAGGAAAATTCCGTGAGGGTTGTCGTGTACCATCACACACGGCAAGTGACTATACTGCTTGTTGTATAAACCTATATACTGTGGTTTAGTATTGAAATTATTTCAGTAGAGTGAACGTGAACGTTTTATTTGCTTTGTTAAAATGGATGACTTTTTCGATGTTCAAGGCTTAAAACTAAAAGATATTTTGAGGTAGGTTCTTAATTATTAGTTTAGTTTTGTGTTTATACGTTATTAACGGTTGAAAGTTTATAAGAATATACAGTTTCATGAATTTATGTTTGTGCAAGTTGCATTTATTTGTAACGTTGTCATGCTGTACCCCGTGGGCACTTACACTTTTTTTTTTGTTTTAGTCCCGGGTTCTCGCTACAGGAAGCAATAGAAGTTTTTTAAAAGACGATGAAAATATAGCCCCAGAAAAAATCTTTGTTGAACCTCCACCATGTAATGTACTTACTGATGAAGAATCTAGAGACGAGGATGAAGGTGGAACTTTTCAACATTTACCTGGCAAGCAACTTTTTAGCACTCGCAGAGCTCGTTTTTGCTAACGGTCGTATTGGTGGTAATTCAGATGATGCTATTCAAGAACTGTCGACTATTTCTTCATGTGTTTCTCATCAATTACACCAGGCCCCAGTACCTCCTCAATTACGAACAATAATAGTAATAATTATTCGGAAAACATTGACCAACGAAATGTAAATACAATTCCAGAATTTATTGCTCCTTGGTTGGACTATCAAAGAGAAAATTTACAAAACATAGAATATATTGAAGGTGATATATTGAAATATATAAAAGGTGATTTTCCTAGATCGAGTTATGAACTTTTCAAAAATAAAACCCCCATCGAAGTGTTTGACATGTTTTTTACCGATGAAATTGTTGAACACTTGTCTCAGGAAACTACTAGATATACAGCTTTTAAAAATCAAGAGAATCTAAATATCACACACGATGAAATAAAATGCTTCATAGGAATCCTTATTTTGAGTGGTAACAATTCAGTCCCATCTAAACGTCACTATTGGGAGAAGTCCGAAGATATTAGAAATACCTTGGTATCGAGAGCTATTGAGAAGAAATAGATTCCGGTCCATCATGAAGTTCATTCACTGTTCCGACAACACTAAACTGGACATAACCGACAAGTTTTCGAAAATCAGACCTCTAATGAATATGATCAAAAAAAGATTCCTCGAACTTTTTGTGTCAGAAGAAAATTGAAACTTCGACGAAAGTATGATAAAGTATTTTGGAAAACATAGTGCTAAACAGTTCATTAAAGGAAAACCGATCCGGTTTGGCTATAAGGCTTGGTGTATTAACACAAAAGAAGGTTATTGTGTGACATTCGATATGTATCAAGGGAAAAATGCTACAATTCCTGATGCTTATAAGTTTTGGAAAGGCTGCTTCTCCCTTTGTTAAACTTTTAAACGAATTTCCTGAACCAAAAATGAGGTTACCGTACCATTTTTACTTCGATAATCTCTTCACTTCAGTAAATCTATTCAACTTCCTTAGATTTAGAGGCTACCAAGCTACTGGTACAATGAGAAGTAACAGAATTCCTAAATTAGAAGTAAAAGAACAGAAGGCTCCTATTAAAAAATCGAAGCAGCTGGTTAAAGAAAGAGGCAAGAAACAAAAACTAAATCAAACGTTAAAAAAATCTTCCCACAAGTACTAGATCCACAATTATTAAAAACCAGAGGACAATACTGTAGCGCCATAGAAAGAAAATCAGGTATGTTTTTTGTTAGAAGGAAAGACAACGATGTTGTATTAGTAGTTTCAATATTTCATGGTCTTCAACCTGTACGCCATGTTAAGAGATATTCCAAGGAACAACATAAAAATATCCAAGTACCGCGGCCGTTTGTAATAGGAAAATACAGGGTGATTGATTAGTAGGGTAAAGCTCAATAGCTCCGCCCTAGTAATAGATAGCAATAAAAGTTAATAACAAAAATTTTAGCCACCTTTGAGCTTCACATTACAAAATTAGTTAGAATGTTACAGGGTGTTCGATAACACAGTGGCAGACCTAACTTATGTTTTTTTTAAATAGAACACCCTATATTTTATTTTATATTCGAAATCCTGTTAACTTCTCCATCACAAACATATAAAGGTTTGTAATGTTATACAGGGTATTTACAAAGTGATATCCAATTTTGTATGAAAATCGTAACAAGTTCAACTCCCTGTATAAATAAAAATAAGCACAACAGCAATGGTTTATTAATGCCATATTTTTTTACTTATTGTCAAAATTTTTAAGAATTGTTGATATTGCTAATTTTCTTTGTACAGGGTGAGTCAAAACGCAAGTACATTATTTTCTCAGTAATGTTAAATGGAACACCCTGTATTTTATATCATTATTGAAAAGTAACATTAACGTACTTTAATTTTTATATAACATTCTCTATGCCCAAATTTATTAGTTTTCGAGATATTTTCATTTTTCAGAGCAAACTATTTTAGGTGTTTAAATTTATCTAAATTTTAAGTAAGCCATGACTGAATTGACAATTGAAGATTACCGATTATCAATCCGGTAATCAATGTAACACTGTAGCAAATAATAAGAAATAAAAATAATTTATTAGTAATACATTTTACAAACAAAAACACAACCATTACATGCAACATTTTTGAAACAATTAAAAACTATATTTTTATGTAAATGCAACAAATAAACAAAGAAAATTAGTAATAAATTTTACAAAAAACACACAAACACAAAATACAATATTTTTTTAAGACAATTAAACACTACTTTTGTATGTAAATGTAACAATGTAACAAATAATAAGAACGAAACATAATTTATCAGTAATACATTTTGCAAAAAACATGTTTGAAAAAATTAGAAGCTACTTTTAATAAAATATTTTTAATATTTAATTACATAAGGTGTTCAAAATTATCTCCTAACACATTTATGTACGCCTAAAAACGATCATTGAATGAGCTACTTACTCTACGGAGCATTTGTAAATTAACACATCGAAATACACTTTGTATTCTATTTTTCATGTCATCCCTTGTTGTTGGAGGTATTTTATAAACTTCATTATTAACGTAACCCCAAAAAAATCAGTCCAGTTTATTAAATTCTGGTGATTTGGGTGGCCACGCTACTGGTCCATTGAAAAATGAAAATATCTCGAAAACTAATAAATTTAGACATAGGGAATGTTATCTAAAAATTAAAGTACGGTAATGATACTTTTCAATAGTGATATAAAATACAGGGTGTTCCATTTAAAATTACTGAGAAAATAATGTACTCGCGTTTTGACTCACCCTGTAGTTGATATAAAGAAAATTAGCAATATCGACCATTCTTGAAAATTTTGACAATACGTTAAAAAATATGGCATTAATAAACCATTGTTGTTTTTGCTTATTTTTATTTATACAGGGAGTTGAACTTGTTACGATTTTCATACAAAATTGGTTATAACTTTGTAAATACCCTGTATAACATAACAAACCTTTATATTTTTGTGATGGAGAAGTTAACAGGATATCGAATTTAAAATCAAATATAGGGTGTTCCATTTAAAAAAAAACATAAGTTTGGTCTGCCACTGTGTTATCGAACACCCTGTAACATTCCAACTAATTTTGTAATGTGAAGCTCAAAGGTGGCTAAAATTTTTGTTATTAACTTTTATTGCTATCTATTACTATAGCGGAGCTATTGAGCTTTACCCTACTAATCAATCACCCTGTATAATGAGTATATGGGGGGAACAGACCAAACCAAATGGACCGACATTTAACTGAGTATAGGATAAACATACGAGGAAAAAAGTGGTGGTGGAATCCATTTACATATCTTATTGATTTGTGTGTCATTAATGCTTGGTTAATGTACCGCCATCAAGACCCAAAAATGTCCCAGTTAACATTTAGGCGCAATTTAGTACAAGGATATTTGACAAAATACCAAACTATTATATACTTTACGACCAGGACCAAATCTTACCCCTTAAGCTAACTCGAGAAAAGCAATACCTGACATACGATATGATAACATTGGACATTTGGTAGATTCTACTAAAGATGGTAAAAGACGAAGATGCGGGTTAGAAAGCTGTAATAGTATAGTGAGAACAGTGTGCATAAAATGTAATGTTGGATTATGTGTACCATGTTTTGTAACGCTATCACACTAAAAAATAAATTTAGTTTCTATACTTACTTTGTACTTTTTATACTTGTATTTATAGGTTTTTTATTCAATAAAAATACATTAATTTTTTGTCATATTTGTTCTGTGATTTAATAGATTTTTCTTTTAATGCCCACGGGGTCCATATACATACAGGGTAAATTCAATATTTAGCATTGTTAAACATTTTTTTAAATATTTTTCTAGTGTTTTCTAAGCTATTTTTAGTGGTTTTTGAAACATACACAAAAAAAATAATTAAGGGCGTTGCCAGGTTAAAGAAAAAAAAATGGTTGAAACATAAAAAATATATTAGCTGACATGAAACTTAATGACAGATTCAATCCAATAAACACGCTAGTTAGATAAATTTAAAGGGAAATTAAATTATTGCTTATAAGTTAATATTTATGTCTATTATGCGGTTTGGGTTTATCTTTTTTATGTGTTTGGGTTGATGTTTCATTGGAAGTTTCCTCCCTAAGGCAATTTTCTATATCCGCCACTGGTTCCTTTAATGTTCCTAATATAACTAGCTTGTTTATTAGGTTGAATTTGTATTTAAATGTATTGGGTCAATAAATTTGAATTTATTGGGTCAGTCTGTGGTTTAAGTTTCATGTCAGCTAATATACTTTTGTGTTTCAACAATTTTTTTCTTTAATTTTGGCCTTATTGGAATTCCCTTTTTCCCTCCCCGCAGATCCACCACTGAAGAGCCAAGAATTTACCAATTTAAAGGTCGGCAAAGAGAGAGAAAATATATAATAGTGCAAAGGAAAGAGAACACGGTTAGCATCCCTTGTTACTGTGCAATTAATAAATATTTATTTTTTAATATAATCGGTTGGGCCGAGAGTACCGAAGATACACCACTAATGTGGGCGGTAGAAATCTTACAAGTTGGTTAATTCATACAATGATAAAACTCTTAACAAAACCTGGTTAGTCTAACCGTTAGACCACCATACATAGTAAAATTACCACGGCACTGATCGTAGCTCCATCGGAAGAGTGGACGCTTTAGCACCTACTGTATGTTAAATTTCTTTGAACATTGAACCGTGTCATTTTACCGACAATTCACGGGAAAAATACGACGCTCCACAGGACAATACAAATAGGGTACAAGAGGTCATAAATTAGGGTTCGGTATTAGCTTTATTTAGGATCATAAATAAAACACATTTTGAGAAAAATTTTGGTATTTTACTTTGCGTTGAATCTATTTCACGTTGTCTTTCACGTTGTCTTCAGTTTTTATCTTTTTCTATTTCACTCAGCCCGCCGCGCCACGTCCCTGGATTTCTTTTTTAGGTAAAACGGACAAAAGATAGTCTTTATCATCATTAACTCTAGAGCTGGTCGATAATATTGAATAAGGTATTTGAACTTACAATATAGGCACGTGGCAGCACAATTACACATAACAATGATGTTCGCATCATGTTCAAAGCATATACTACCAACATTAGTCGGAGTATATTCTTATTAGTATATGCGTAGTACAACTATAGCATGTATTACCTTAAAAAACATTCTAAATTTCATGTTCTTTGCATATACTTCAAAGTATATTCTCGTACCGAATATACTGAGTAGATTCGTGTACGTAGGATCTCGGAATATTCGTATAAAAGTTTATTCTTAGAATATACCTTTATCGAATATTCTTAACACATACTTATAAGTACATTCTTAACACATACTTATAAGTAGATACTTTTAAAATATCTTAAAAATAATATGTATGTATAGGAAGTATAATATTAGTCATAGATTATCAACTTCGTTATTTTTTAGAATAATTAATAAAATTTATGTATGTAGGTGTAGGTAGTATTGGACGAATTTCATTTCAAAATTGTTGTATGGTAAAAAAGTTTAAACATTAATTGTATTAACGTTTACATACTATTAAAAATTCGTTTTCATAATTGAAATGACTTTACCATTTCGAGTTTATCATGAGTATTTTTACATCGTTGGAATTTGAATTTAGGTACATTCAATTCAATATGGGCCATTCCAGAACCAAAACGTGCCAAACCCAACCAAAGGCTTTGGTGTTGCCAACCGTCGAGTAAGCTTTTTCCATCAACTTACCTTAAAAATTCCCACTTTTATAAAAAAAATTCCCTCCTGTTAATAAAATCTGAGAAGATATTATGTTTAATTATTTTCAAATATTTTGATTTTTTCTTAATATTTTACAATTTGGACTGGAACAAAAATTCCCTTTTGAGTTAACTTTTTCCTTTTATCACCTTTTATGTTGAAAATTCCCGCAAAAAGGAAAATTTCCCCTCCGTTTGGCAACACTAACCACCGATGTTGTTATTCCACAATACATTACATATCCCCCGTCTTATTCTGACACCATTTCTTACCTGAATGGATCAGGGATAGGAATCAATGGTAAAATATGAAAACGAAAACAGGCATTGTTTGTATCTATGTAGTGTTAAGGATGAAGACGAATGATAAAGTATTAGGACTAAAGAACATACATAATCTCTTTATTTTGTTTGCGGTGCTTCAAAATACATATTATCTATTTTGGTAACTCAATATTACTTAAATAGTAGGTATCTAGGTAAGTACATATATAAATTTTAGTTACTTATACATAGTTTAGTTTAGCTAAATATTATATAATAATTTATATAAATAACTAAAATTTATAAATATGTACTTACTTTTTAAGTAATATTGTAGAATGTACGTACTAACTACATTCTCATATGCATATGCAATTAGAATATGTAAATATAATAGGTATTTGGTAGAACCAGTAGAACCTATATGATGAGATTAGGTGATGCTGAAAACTTACTTCTGAGCAATATAGCACTTTCTTAGAATATTCTTAAAAATATATAAATATGTTCTTCCCATACAAAGATGTGCGGTAGTACGTTCTAAGTATATAAATAGAAGGTTTATAGCACTTCCTTAATTGGAATGTTCTAAAAAGTACATTCATGGTATATATTGAAAAGAAGTGCGGTAGTACATTCTAAGTATATACATAAATACATAGTACCTTTAAGTACTGTAATGTAGTATATACTCAGTATCTGCTCATCTGCACATTCGCAATGGTAATTACGCATATTTTCAGTATATACTTTTTCTGAAAAGTATGTTCTATGAATCTACTAAGAACATGAAATTGTTATGTGAGTATAGTTATGCTGTTACAGAACAAACATAAGGCAAGGCATTTGATTTGTTCGGTGTACTCGAATTCCTTCCTGCCGTCAAAAAAATAGTCGAATTCCTTCCCGCTTACCATAGTTAATCCCTCTCGCGGCAGGGTCACATAGTCAGGTAGGTAGTCAAGAAAGGAGCAGGTAAAAAGTTCTGTAATTATTTGATTATACTGAATTTCAAAAAACAGTTTCTAACTTTTCCTTCACACTTTACCCAGGCTTAGGACTGACAGAAAAGACATAAGTATATTCTTAACTGGCATAATTGATTTTATAATTACACAAATTAACCAAACACACAAGACGAAATCTCAAAGTAAAATGAATTTTAAATTTTAATTTTCACTTTTATATTGACCAAAGGTAATCGATTTTATAAATACACAAGGGTAAGGGTTAATACTTTAATCCGCTGAAAGGAATTCGAGAGCTACCCGGACTAAAAATTAGGGTTGGGAAGGAATTCGTGATCAGTCGATTTGTTACTCACCGTAACAGGTGAATCAGCGACGTAGACGATTCAGGTAGGCAGGTGGAGAGATAAAGGTTTGTGTTTCAACTTGTCATCACAACTAGTTGCTGTGACTTATCGTTGTGTTTAAACGACGCTTAAGGCAGCAAACTAACGACGAAAAGGTACAGTAAAGTGTCCAAAGGTACAGCATCACAAGATACAGACGGCAGTAAGGAACAGACGTCAAAAGGTACCACGGTACGATATCCACCGTACTAGTGGCTATCATAGAATATTCCGGTAGAAGATTTAAACGAATATAGGATACTATCTTTTTTTCGGAAGGCTGTCTCGGTCGTCTTTTTATTAAATTGAGTATGTCTGCTTGATACAGAACAATAAAAGGTTCGTTTTTCCTTTGTTTATGGCTTTTGATCTAATCCCACAGCTCGTTTTCGTAGCCATGCGGAAGGAATGTAAATTTGAGTAATTCTACCAGTTGTAGCCAAGAGATGTTTAGATTTA
The DNA here is from genome assembly GCF_917563875.1 of Diabrotica virgifera virgifera. NCBI lineage: Eukaryota > Metazoa > Arthropoda > Insecta > Coleoptera > Chrysomelidae > Diabrotica > Diabrotica virgifera. The sequence continues at coordinate 57,586,069 of NC_065449.1, read as the reverse complement.
ATTTAGCGGCGTTACCCGAAAAAATCCATGGCAGATCGGAAAAGGGTCGTATCAGGAACATCACGTGATTTGGCAAGATTTTGAATTTTTTCCAGGACACTAAATATATAGATGCTTAGGAGCGCCAGAAAATTTAATATTCCAGTCACCTAATTTGACAGGAGTATTAAGGGCATAGGCGCAAAATGTCGCCTGTCAAAATGTTCAATGTGTTTTAATCTTATCGACTTATTTATCCACTTTTTCGTGTTAAAACAGATTTGCCAAAATTAAACAATGAAGAAATTATTAAAGAAGCTGAAAATCTGATACAAATTATAAAGACGACCTAGATACATCATTCATACATAAATGCATTCACTTAAAGGGTCATTTGGATACCACAATAGAATCACCAATTGACAATATTTAAAGATTGAAATATATTTTCCCTAACTTTGACATTGCTTTGCGCATTTATTTGTGCATCCCAGTTGTTAACGTGTCCGCTGAAAAGTCTTTTCGAAAATGTCAAGAATTAAAAATAATTTCAGATCAAGTATGGCACAAGAACGTCTTAACAATTTGTCGATTTTGTTCATAGAAAATGACGTAGCAAAGGCGATAAATTATGACGACATTTGCCGCATTCAGGAGACGAAATAGTGACGGAGCGGTTCCGCAACTGTTGGGAATTCGTTCTCCGAATGTGGCGCTACTTGCAGAGCATGTTACGGAACGGTCGCCATGACAGTGAGCTCATTTTAATTCCGCTACATCCGTCCAACGTATGCTAATTTTGTGAATTTGTCAATAGACTTGTTGAAAGATGGCGTCAAGTACTAATTATTAATTGGAAAATAGAGCGGACGGTAAAGAGTCCATGCTCTTTGACCATGATTATGAAGTAAAAAACAATTTATTGTGCAGAGGGAAGTGTATAACCTCACATATAACAGAAAATGATAGGGTGTCACGAATTTAGGGAGCGGAGCGTTCACAAGAGGAAACACAACTGTTACCGCTCCATCGAGAACTGCTCCATCAGGTTTTCGTCTCCTGAATAGTGATGTCTCCTATCAAATAATCTGTGATAGTGAGGTTATATAGGACATACGGTATCCGTACTTTTTGGAGTCAATTCGGGTATATCAGAGCTAAAAGTGTATGTAATATGTACAAAACTTATAAAAACGTAAATAATATTATTATGTCATGTGTATACTGCCACATCCTTTGTATATATAGAAAAAGTTAACCTCACTTCATCCTTCTAATAGCGTTATCAATTTTATTCTTTGACCTAATTTTTTTTGGAAACGAGGAACATAAAAATATTTCACATCACTATTTCTCCATGTATTTTTACAGTGAACAACACAACAAATAGCGTGATATGGCATTTTTTTTAAATGTCCCATTTAAACAATGACATACACTAAAGCGTCCTTACAAAGATTCAGGCAACCGCCACCATGAGCAGCTCGGTCGATTTTGCTTTAACACTTTGTAACACTCGGAGCAAATAGATGAAGATGATTTTGCCAAAGAAAAATCAAGAAAGAAATCTCTGATGTGATCGAACTGGAATGACAATTTTTTCTGTTATATGTATATAAACATCGTAGTTTAAATCCATTTTTAGTGCCTTCTTATTTAAATAAAAAATTCCGCTTTAAATTTTTTTCGCAAAAATGGTACATGTTTGAAGGGCGGCTACTAGAGAATTGCCTAGGGCGTCAATTGACCTAAAGGCGGCCCTATATATTTGCGGCATTCGAATTGGTAGCGATAATTTTATAGTCTAAATTTGATTTTAACAGAAGACAGGTAGAGATATATAGCTTCATCTTTAAAATCTGTTTTAATAGGTTTATGTGGATCTGGAGTTAGCCGTTGGATTCTCAGGGCGATAGATGGGCCTTTGAATCTTTTGTAGATGGACCCGTGAACCACATTTTTTGAACTATTGCTCAAACTACAACCAGCCAGTAAATAGAGTTAACCCAGTAAACTACAACCAACATAGAATTTTGGTTGCTTTTATTGTCCATAATTAAATCAAATATTATTCTTAGTAAACTAGAAGTAAAATAGAGTGTAACTACTTTATAGTATATTACATACCTAGCGGGAAAGTACCTACTCTATTTCAGCTGAGCGGCAAGGTAGTTTACCGAGGTGCGAAGCACCGAGGTAAACTACAGACGCGAGGTTTGTATTGGGACCCTGCAAGTTCGGCAAAGCGACCCCTATTTCTACGCTCTATACTAAAATTCGCACTTTTAATTATATTGGCCAATTATATTAGTCCTGGTTACTGGATAATTGTCAAGGCCATAGTCCAAAAAAATAATAAGAAGAAAAAATAAGATTCAGGTTATGTTATGAAAACGTCAACAATTGTATGTAGTAAATAAAATTAGTTATTAAAATGCAGTACTGCAAGCAAAATAAAATTAATTAAATTTACCTTTATATAATAATTGCATATCATATCAATATTGTGGAGCAATATATAATTTTTCTGCTTCATTGACAGAAGGTATGAAATATACGTCAATTTGACAATTTCAATTGACAATATGAATTATTTAAGATAGTTGCAATATTTCTCCGCGACTCGCGCAGGGTCGTTTCTCGTTTCCCCTTCCAAGTACTTGCACACCGCGAATACTATTTTACTCACAATTGGTTAGTAGTTTATGGATTTCTAATACTCACAATCTACCAATAATAAATAATAATAATATGTTGTCTCATGTAGAAAATCCAGAAACGTCGGCGTCATCATCTATTTCTGAAACTCATAATTTTGAGCAACACGGTCTTACTTTAACCGTTAATAGTAATCATAATTCCAATGTAACTATTAATATTTATAATTCCAAATAGTTTTCTTTTTGTTATTGTTGTTGTTTCTTAATTAAATAAATGTTGAGTGGATTCTATTCTTTCTAAACCATCTTTTAATCAAAAATGACATTGACATTTGCAGGTAGAAAAGTAAGTAATAAGTCGCTTCCTGATTACTTCAAAGGTTAGAAATCCATAAATTACTAACCGATTGTGAGTAAAATTATTTTTTGTTTAATATCCGGTTCATTCAAATATTTTGTCTCGAATAGAATTACTTCCTCTATAGTACTTATAGTCTTCTGTCACTGTCTACAACGGGTCTCCCAAGAGTAATACCGACTATTAAAGAAATTAGCAGCACCCAATATTTAAAAATAAATTTATTAAAACACATGTATAACAAACAAATATAGGTCTTATAATCATTTACTTTGTCCTTTCAAAAATTCATAGACTACTGCAAAATCTTTGTCACCGTAACCATTGAGAATCAGTGCTCTGTATATTTGATGAGCTAAAGCACCCAATAACAGTGGAGTACCACAACTTAAAGCTGCTGCTTCCGCTAAACCTAAATCCTTGGCTATTAAAGGTACACTGAAACCTCCCTCGTATCTATAAAAGAAGAAAAGCGAATTTAAAAAAATGTACGCTACAAAACATTGTCAGCAAAATACAAAATTCAAGCAAAACGGAAGCTGAGTACTTTTAAATGAGAATTAAAAATGTTTCGCTTTATTTTACATTTGCAAGTTTTTTACTTCTGGGATTAATAATTTGTACGTTTTAAAACGTAATAACATCACATATTGTTCTGAAGCTATTTTCTTGTGGCATCTTATACAATTTATAGTTGCCATCAAATTATTATAGAAACCTTTTACAAACTCACAACTCTACTCTGATTTACACACACTCTGATTTTATTTATATGTATGTGATTTTAAAATGTAATCGATATATTCTTGAAATGTTATTGACTTGCTAAATCGTGGTATTTTCTTTCTGTAGATTTCATTTTTTAAATATGTGTAACCATATCCTACTGCAATATGCAGAGGAATTTGCAACACAATTGGTTTCATTTAACATAATTAGAGCAGCTTCTTTGATTTTTCTCTTTTTACCATCTGTTTGTTTCAGGACTATACTGCAAGTATTCCACTGAACTCTAGATTTATTGTCCCATGCGTGTTTACATATTTGAGATCTATCAACTTTTCTATTTTTAATATAAAAATGACACAAGATAGTTTCACGACCATATCAGGACAAAGAAGAAGAAAAAATCGATCGAGTCATTTTAGATAAAAAAGGCGTTACTTTACAGTAAAAAGATGTAGAAATTATTTAAAAACATAAATTGATCTTTTAACAATTTAAAACGTCTTACCCTTTTGAAGATGGTACATCAGGCATAACTCCAGGAACTGGATTATATGTGTCTGAAGACCACGATCTACCGGTGGATACATTGACTATGTTTGTTAAAAGTTTCGGGTCCAAACCTAATTTAATACCCAAATTCATTGCTTCACAGGTTCCAATCATAGTTATTCCTAAAATAAATGTAATTAATGTATTGTAATGTAATTAATTCTTGGGACATAGCAAAATCTTAGTTAAGAGAAAACTTGTTGAAATCTCAGTACCAATAGTTAGTTCTACAGACCGTAATGATATAAATTTAAATTACAAAACTAATAACGCAATCCATCTCTTCGTCTACTTTAAAGCAGCCTATGGCAGTGTTATAATGCAATTTGATAGAATTTGGGATTCCACCTCAGTTAGATTGACAAAACTAACAATGACAGTCAGGCAGATAAATATTATGGTAGGGGAGCCCAAGCGGGGATTTTTGCAGTTATTCGAGCGCGTCAGATTATCATATGGGGAGAAACCTGGTACCCTGCAGATGTACCTCTACCATATATTGGCTCTTAACACAGGGGAGTTCGTTAAGGGGGGCCCGAAAAAAAAATCTATCCCTAAAAAAACTCGAAATTGTCAGATTAGGATAAGGTAAGTTAAGTACATGCAAAAGAGTGTATATTCCAAAAATCTGACGATTTGAGCCGGGCGTAAGGGAATGGGCGAGTCCCAAAGTTTCACAAGAAAAAAGCGAATATTTCGCGAAATGAATGACAGATCGAAAAACTAAAAAACATGCTCAATAGCGTGCTCAATATTTTTTTAAAAATCTATCGAATCATAGCAAACACGACTTCCCACGGAGAGGGGTGGGGGGTAAATTTAATATTTTAAATACGAATCCCGCGATATGTCGCGAAATGAACATCAGATCGAAAAACTGTAAAATACACTTATTCAATATTTTTGAAAAATCTATCGAATGGCACTTAACACGACCCCCACGGAAATGGGGTGGGGGGTTACTTTAAAATCTTAAATAGGAGCCCCCATTTTTTATTGCAGATTCGGATTCCTTATGTAAAAATAAGTAACTTTTATTCGAATCATTTTTTCGAATTATGGATAGATGGCGCTATAATCGGAAAAAACGATTGTTGGAAATGGAAAATTAAATTAAAAAATGGCAAGCGCCCACTAAAATGGAAAATATTACTTAACTTTTTTTGGTTTTAGGACCTGCTCTTTACAACCCAATAGGTCGCCATTACGCTCGAGTGACTGCACATTTAGCATACATTGCTCCCCTACCATTAGACTCGATGAAACTATCTTTAATATATCGACACAAATTATCTAATTCTCATGATATTGTTATAGTGGGCAGAAGTATGAGAGACGTTAGTACAGAGTTTTAAGTTTACGAACGCACCAAATGAACTAGGACTTATAAACGAGGAAAAAACCAAATATTTTGGTAGTTGCCAGACTTTAAAAATATGTTGGTATTTACGATACATATAAATGGACATAGTTGGATCCATGTTGGCATATAGAGATGGTACATGCCTACGAGATATTCAAATGAAAATAGCTCGGAGAAGGCAGGTTACAATAGCAGTTCAAGGGTTGATAAGGAACAACACTATCACCAAAGAAAACAAACAAAAAATCTTTCACAGCATTGTGAAAAACATTACCTCATACGGAGCAGAAGTAAGACTAACCTCCTGGTTACGAAATCTAAGGGAATGGCTTAGTCTGAGCTCTAAAAAACTATTTAGAGCTGCTGTAAGTAAAATAAGAGTTGCAATGTTGATATCCAACCTTCAATAGAAGATAGAACAACTTAAGAAGGAACTATTCATTCGTTAAATATCAAACATATAAATTAAATAAATATTAACCTAAAATAAGATTATTGCAAAGCTTGGCTATCTGTCCTGCTCCAATATCTCCACAGGGAAATATTTTAGCTCCCATTTTGTTAAGCACGGGTTCAGCTTCTTTTAAGTCATTTTTACATCCTCCCACCATGAATGTTAGGGTTCCCTTCTCAGCTCCAGTTACACCTCCCGATACCGGTGCATCAATATATCTAACATCGTTTTCTTTAGATATTTTGGATAGTTCTTGAGCCATTTTGGGTTCTATCGTTGAGCAATCGATGAAAAGAGATTTTTTGGGAATGCCTAAAATAAAAATATATAAATTAATTAAAGTTTCAAAAAATAACAAGTGGTACTATAGACGAGCGCGAAGATTCATACCATAAAATCTAAATAATATTTTTAAAATTGAATAAAGTAATTTTATTATTTTTTTTTTATAGATTTTGCTTTTTTTATAAAATGCGCTAAAAACTGGCAAGATAACGCAAAAAATGGAAAACATAATACGTTCTGGAATAACAAGAGATTAAACTAGTAGAAGTAGAGGTGGGAAATTATCATTAGAAACCTATACATTTACATTACATTGCATGATAGTTTCCTATCACGACCTTTAGACGTTAACTTACGAGCTAGTTGACTTCAGTCATAAAACTACGTATGACGTTTAGTAAAATATTTTAGTTGAGTTGTAAAAGAAATAAAAAAGCTATATCAAGAATGACAAGCTACTAATAAAAGTTAAAACATTTATAAAAAGTTTTATATTTTACCTTTTAAAATACCATTATCGGCTAAAAGAGTGTCTTTAACAATATCGCCTGTGGGAAGCATAGTGATAACTATATTTGCATCTTTTGCTGCATCCTTAGGTGAACTACAAACTTGAGCACCCTTAAGATTAGCAACACTGTTAAGTGCTGCAGGTACAATATCGAATACTTTTACTTCTTGGCCTTTACTGGTGAGGTTCTTGACCATTCTGGCACCCATTTGGCCGAGACCGATGAATGACACATTGCTGGAATTTCTGGCTGTAAAAAGAAAAAAATTCCATTAGTTTATAATTTATAGAAGTGTTACACCCAGAAGAGACTACGTCAGCGCGTCATCAATATTTTTTTTTTTCGAAAGTTCTGCGAACTTTCAACTGTGCGGCAATAATGCGTCGGCAGTACGACAGTCAGGGCTGGATTTACCACTAGGCCGACAAGGCACTGGCCTAGAGCGCCAAATTTGTTAGGGCGCGAAACAGGCAGATTTTGTTCGGTGCATCACAAAACCGGCAACCAACTTACACATCATCAAAGCAGCACTATCCATCAGATAAAAAGACAGTTATTTAACTGATAAGCTATTTTCTCGTAAACCTAAAAATGGAGAAATAATAAATAGAAATTGGATGTCATTTTCTCAGAGAAAAGGGTCTGTGGTTTGTGTACCATGCATATTGTTCAGTTGCTCTTCTAACGTAAATACATTTACAACCGGTTTTAGTGATTGGAAAAATGCTTCACAAAGAGTGGTAGACCACGAAAATTCTCCTTGTCATAAGTCACACCAGAAAACATTAAAATTGAGAGGTCAAATAAAAGGACATGTTAGTTCAAGTCTTGCTGATCAGTTAAATAAGGAAACTAAAAACTGGAGGAATGTTCTTAAGCGTGTTGTTGCCGCTGTAAAATTTCTATCCACAAATGGATTAGCTTTTCGTGGAAGCCATGAATATTTAGGACTGTTTGATCAAGGCATCTTTTTAGGTTTAATACAATTTTTATTTGAATTTGACTCCTTTCTTGCAGAGCAATTGAAAGTATATGGCGATAGAGATTCAGGTATAACTTCATACATTTCCTAGTCAACATATGAAGAGGTTATCCTTCTTATGGCTGAAAATGTTTGAAGACAAATATTAAATGGTGCCACTTCGGTATGCGGTCTACCGTCTAATATGTGGTCTACGGCAATTTAGCTGATTCGGCATGCGGTCTACGTACAAAAACAAATTAGAGAAACTATTACAAACATTACTATTTTATTATTACTAACAGCTTCACTGTTCAATTGGTAATTATACAAAGAGTCTACATTCTACCACATCCAATACTATTTTAATATTAAATATCATGCAACCGCAGTAAATATCGGTTTTTGCCTGAAAGGAGGAAGACCTAACCCTTCGGTCCAAACCCAACTTACGGGTATTAGAGTGAGAGAACCGCAGGGCAGGAGGTATTTGACCGCTGCGCGCAATCACAACCCACCCTTTTTATTATCACTAAACGGTCTTTTCAGCGTTTTAAATTAACACTCAAGGCCCATTTCGTTGATTCAAGTTTATATAGGCAACCCAAATTACACGCCGCTAATCCTCGGTTCGGGATTTAGACAGAATAACACGTGAAGTGTGAAGTAAAGCACAAGTATGACAAGTAAAGTAAAGTATATATATAAATAATAAATAAAAAGTTTGTAATAGTTTCTCTAATTTGTTTTTGTACGTAGACCGCATGCCGAATCAGCTAAACTGCCGTAGATCGCATATCAGACGGTAGACCGCATACCAAACTAGAAACTCTGCCGTAGACCGCATACCGAAGTAGCACCTATTAAATGAAGCTAAGGAAGTAAAATATTTTGGGATTATGGTAGACCCCACTCCAGACATATCTCATATTGACCAATTAACGTTGGTACTAAGGAATATAACTAGAGATGGCATACCCGTAGAACGCTTTTTGTGTTTTTTGGCTAACGTCGGACACAAAGCTGAAGAAATTGTAAATGCTATTATCGATTTTTGTGATAAATTCGATTTGGATATCACAAAATGCCGTGGTTAGTCATATGACAATGCGAGTAATATGGCAGGGACTCAGGTGTTCAAACCAGAATAAAAAACTATGTCCTCAGGCTGAGTATGTCACACGTGCCGCTCATTCCTTAAATCTGATAATATCTGTGGCCGTTAGTTCATGTGTGGTTGCTGTTTTTTTTGGTCTACTTCAAGAACCTGTACAATTTTTTCATAAGTTCAACACATCGATGTGAGCTTTATTTGAACCAAAATGCTCTGTGGTACTTCAAAACCTATCTAAAACACCTTGGTTAGCGAGAAACGATGCTTGTCGAGCTCTGAAAGAAAATTGGCCGGCAATTACAGAATCTTTGAAACTAATACAGAATGGCAGGAACGAAAAACCTTCATGCCGTAGTGACGCATCTGCTCTAAAATAATTAAACCTTGAATCACTAGAAACAGTATTTTCGTCCATATTTTGGAGTACCGTTTTAGAACGATTACAAAAAGTCAGTACTAAGCTTCAGTATGAAACTACAACTTTAAGTAAAGTAAAAGGATATTACCAGTTGTTGGCTGGTTTTTTGGTAGAGCTTGGTAAAGCCAAAAGTTGGTTGGTTATAAGGGGGTTGGGAGAGGGGGAGATCAAGGCGTAGGGCGTCAGAAATATTAATGCCTAGTAGGGTTCAACATGTAAATCCGGCCCTGACGACAGTGACCATACTATCAAAAACGAAGGCACAATATTGTGATAACATTAATTATTACACTCATAGGCGCGCTAAATGTTACCAAGACAGTCAATTTCGATTTCTTGTTTAGATAATCGATTCGAATGTGGCGCAAAATCTAGGCATGGGATAAAAAAGTTTATTTAAAGAAAGTGTATTTTTTTGTTCTTCTTAATGACGGTACCATAGACTAATAAGAACAAAACTAATAATACATGAAAAAAGATACAAATGGACATCCGAAGGAATAAAAAATAGTGAATTTAATAAAAAGATAATGCATGCATTAAATCAAGTTAACATGTAGCAGGGCCTCGATTTTTGACCCTTCGCTTCGTTATCGAACGTAGTCGTTTCGTATTTGGTAGTATACGAAGCGAATACGTTCGATTACGAAGCGAAGGGTCACAAATCGAGGCCCAGGTAAACTTCAGTGATATTGATGATTTAAATAACCTTATAACCGAAACAGTGAACAAAAGCATTCTGCAACTGAAAAAACCAAAAACAACACACAATGAATTAGACAAAGAAATATTACAACAAATAGAAAAAAGAAAGATCTTAAATAAATCTAACAAAAAAGGAACCGAAGAATATAGAGAACTTCATAAGCAGATTAGAAAAGGAATCAAAAACAAAAAAGAAAAGAAGAAGAAAAATTAATAACAAAAACTTTTGAAAAAAATAAGAGAATGAAATGTCCCAGACCGACACTAAGATGACGTCAGATAATATCATTAATGGGAAAAGACGAAAATGAAATCTCAAGTAGAGAAAGCATACTGAAAAGAATAGAAGAATTTTATTTACACGGAACTCTACAGAACACATCAACAAGACGATGAAATGAGACCAGCACGGAATGGGTGGCAGAATGGCATTGGAATGGCATAATGTAGAATTTAGTGTTTAGCGAGTAATTTTGTTTTGGAATGTATGATGGACGTAGGATAGTAAGACGCTGTGGAGAGTGACGATATCACCCTTGTATTTATTCGAGGCAATCTGACAGATGCGCGTTATGTTGATGACATCTTATAAACCACTTTACTGCTTTATCTAGACGGCTGGCGTCAATGTTTTTCAGTGGCCACTCCGTTCACCGGATCCAAATCCTCTCAACAAAACTTGAGGTTTAAATGTACTTGCCTGTGATGGCCAGGTACCAGCCAGCTTTGGCTGGAAAGATTTGAGGGTAGACGTGGATCATAGAACCCCAACAACAACAATTGGCGGTTATACACACCTTTTTCAACGAAAATTCTATTTATATTTTTTAAAAACGATTCCGGGAGTGGAAGTTGAAACGTCAAGTTTCTTAGGTTATAATGTAATTATTGTCACTACAAACAAACTGTGACTAATCCCATATAAACATATTATAACATGCCACAAGACAATAGTTTTAGAACCTCATTAAAAAATTGTAACAATACGGAATGCATTTATGTTGTATAATTAATTGATTTTTAAAATGTGTAATTATTGAAATAGGTAATGGTTATTAAAATGGGTAATGGGTATCCAAATCCAAAATATTGTTTAATTATTTTTGTGACCCGTGACGTAGGATGCCACGCGTTATTTGTTTACCATTCGTATTTCAAAAACATAAAAACACGCATAATGTAGATTCTGCTATTTTATACATATGTATTTTTAGACAATAGGAAGGCCGATATCGAGTCTTGATGTGTAAAAATAAAAAGAAAATATATTTATTTTTGTGGGATTTCACTATACAAATAAAGGGTGATTCATTTAGAGGTACTTTTTTAAATAAGAAATTTTTTAATTTTATTTGAAAATCTTTATTGTCGTAAAAAAGAACCATTCTTTACAATTGCTTCTTAAAGATAATTTCTTTCAAATATTGACCATGACTGCGGTTAAGACGGTCCATTTTGAAGGTCTAATTCTCGATGACGCGTTCGAGCTTTTCGATTGGTATTTGACCAGTGACTCGAGTAATACTAGACTCCAATGATGCCTCAATCGTAGCCGGTTTATTCATGTAGACTTTGGACTTGAGGTAGCCCCAGAGGAAAACGACTATAAGTGTGATGTCACAGGATATAGGCGGCCAAGTCACTGGTCCGAAGCGTGAAATAAATTGCTCACCGAACCGTTTTTTCAGTAAAGCCATGCTTTCACGGGATGTATGGCAGTTGGCGCCATATTTTTGGAACCAACTGTCACTTAAACTACGAACTTCAATTTCTGGTACTAAATAGTCCGTTACCATGGCGCCATAATGGTCTCCATTCACAGTAACATTCTGGCCGGTCCAAGACATGGACCGACGATTACACCGGCCCATAAACCACGCCAAACAGTGGTTTTTTCTGATTGTATTGGCAACTCTTGGACCTCTTTGGGTTGCTCATCAACCCAAATACAGGCATTTTATTTATTCATGTCCTCATTAAGCCAAAATCGGGCCTCATCGGAAAACATTTTTTTTGCTCTAAGCGCAGGAAACACATTCCTCATTGAAGGCCTATTTTCGTAATACAGCTATACAGTGCGTCCATAAAGTAACGCATAAATTCATTATTTCGTAAACCGGCGACTTTAAGGAAAAATCCCGAAACAGGTCGATTTTTATTTTTAATTTCCGATTTTATGGCATATATATCATACTAGTGACGTCATTCATCTGGGCGTGATGACGTAATCGATGATTATTTTAAATGAGAATAGGGGTCATGTGATAGCTCAATTGAAAGGGTATTCAATTCTCTATTCACTAATGGAAACGTTAACATAATTATTTATACAGGGTGTTCAAAAAAACATTTTTTTAATTAAAATAATTGAGACAAAACGAAGAATGTATGTAATTTATTTAATTCAAAATGCGTTTTACTACTGTCAGAAAACAGAATAAAATTTTATTTGACAAATAAACATTGATTTTCGCTTAAACGAAATGTTCAAACTGGCAAGAGGCTGGTGGGTGGCAGCTTTAACATTGAATTTAAGCGAAAAACAATAAGAATTTGTCAAATAAACATTTTTCCTGTTTTCTGACAACATTAAAACGTATTTTAAATTAAATAAATTACTTACATTCTTCGTTTTGTCTCAATTATTTTAATTAAAAAAATGTTTTTTTGAACACCTTGTATAAATAATTATGTTAATGTTTATATTGGGGAATAGAGAATTGAATACCCTTTCAAATAAGCTATCACATGACCCCTATTCTCATTTAAAAAAATCATCGATTACGTCATTACGCCCAGATGGATGACGTTACTAGAATGATATACATGCCAAAAAATCGGAAATTAAAAATAAAAATCGACCTGTTTCGGGATTTTTCTCTAAAATCGCCGGTTTACGAAATAATGAATTTATACGTTACTTTATGAACGCACTGTATAATTTCTAGACGTTGTGCCGAGTTAAGTCTTTCTATGATGAAATGTCAAACAATACTGAATAGAAACGCAACTTCAGGTGACCGGTGTAGTGATGTTGATTATAGTTACTTTCGAGTATTCGTTACAAATCGTTACTTTTGTATAAAGTAATCATTTACAGTATTCGTTACTTTGATTACTTTTGTATTTGAGTACCGGTAATCATATGGAGAATCGTATTTCTCAGTCCTCACCCTCACACCCTGAGAACGCTTCATACCGATAACGATATTCGATAACACTCGTAAAATATCGGTCCCCTCCGTTACTCGCTGGGATACGATTGGTAGAAAGTAATCAAGTGTATTTACTGGTTGTAGATACAATAGTCGTTACTCGCTCTGATACGATTGGTACGAAGTAATCAAAGTAGATACAATAGTCGTTACTAGCTCTGATACGATTAGTACGAAGTAACAAAGTAATCAGAGTAATCAAAGTAACGATCTGTCTCTCTGTATAGTAATCGTTACTTTCGGTATTCGTAAGTAACGAGTACTTTGTAACGAATACACACTTTTTCAACATCTCTAGACCGGTGACCCATTCATGCACGATCTCCCAACAAATCCTCACCAAAAAAAGGTACCTCTAAATGAATCACCCTTTATAATTCATATCTCAACAATGCGTTTAAAATAAGAACTTTTGCAAAAGAATAAATAGTTACTAAATAAATGAAAGTCATTTTTAGTTTCAATTATTTCTATGGAAAAATCGATTTCCGGAGTAGAAATCGAAACGCCAAACAGTAGTTAAGTTAAAAATTTCATTACAACAAATTGCTATTAATCACATACAAACATACGAAATTATAAACCGTTTTAGGATATGCCACGAAAAAAAAAAAACAGTTTAAAAACCCTCTTTTCTACGATAACCATTTGTTGACTTGATTAGGTCCAGAAAAAAAAACAGAAGAAAAACTATTTGGTAATAGCGGCTCTCATATTTTCTCTTTTTGATACAATTTATCTGACATAAATCCTCAGCCACTAAATCCTGATGAATAAATTAAAACTCGTAAAGAAATTGCAAAAGGAGCATTTATAAAACATAGATCTATACTGTGCAATTCTTAGCTAAGCTTACAACTAAGAATCCAGTTCCTAAAATGTTATTGTTATGTGTACCCTGTATTACTATATGGATGTGAAACCTGGATCATACAGGTTCATATCATTAATAAATTAGAAGGCTTCGAGATCATATCACATTGAAGTCTTAAACAGAAGAGGTAAAGGCGAAGGTGACTGGACTAAGATGGAAAAAAAGCAAAAACATGAATATCTGGACATATAATGAGAGGTAGCAGATAATGGATAATGCAGTTAATACTTACAGAAAGATTGTTATTATACATGTCGCGTAAGATCGAGAACAGTATCGGCAAATTGTCAAATATACCTAAGTACTACCTACATCTAAAATTTGGGCATTGTACTCAAAGAAGAAGGAGATGAAATTTCTATTTACGTCGTGAATTCCACAATAACTTAAATATAAATTGCATCTACTTCTTCTTTGAGTACAGTGCCAACTATAGAACAAGAACAACTATTAGACATTTTAAAAAATGTCTATAGGCTCCAGGTCGACTCAGCCTGAATAAAATGAGTACCTTGGTAAAACCAGGGATAATAATAGGCGGTTGAAGCGTAGCACTGGCCCTGTTACCTTCCTTGTATACCGTAGGCCCTAGATTTAGCAGACTCTCTGCTATAATCCCAAAGCCGCGTGAGCGGTATAAAACCGGAGACTATTATTATTATAATACCACAATAACCATTTATTTATTAAATAATACAAAAATCCACGAGGAAAATAAATTTCCTTTAGCTGGCTGTATACCATAAATCACAAAAATACGAGATCCTTTGGAAAAGGTATATTTAAAATTCCCTAAATAAGGCTTACATTGAATCACAGAACATTTTAGGATTGAAAAAGCCATCATCAGTGTTACGAAAAGCCCTAAAATAAGTATAACCTAATTAATAAGAAAAAATTATTTAGAATGTTGACTAAGGTTAAAAAATGTAAGAGGTCATACTTACAATAATATGCATGCCTGAGCCACAAAAATGTTTTGGGTAAAAACCATTTAAAAGTTGAAATTTGTTATGATATACTACATATTTTTAATATTTAGTGATGTTGCAAATATTCCTGGATATTACCCAGGGCAACACAGAACTCTTCCCACGTGGTTGGAATTTAAGGATTGAAATCTAACATATTGGAGTTAAATGGCCAACTGAATAATTTTTTTATTAAATAATATCTTTTCACACAAGCATGCCGCATTAATTAACTACCGATACACAAGGTTAATTTACAATACATACAAGAGCGCAACTATGTCGGTGAAACTACATAAAAACACGGATCATATTATATCCAATCGGCAGAGGAGTTCGACAGGGCGATACCTTATCGCCCAAATTGTTTACCGCAGTACTAGAATATGCTTGTAAAAACTTAACTGGAAAGAGAGATGCCTGAACATTGACAGTAGCAGATTAACAAATTTGAAATTCTCAGACGACATAGTTTTGTTCTCTGAAAACGTTAAGAAGATATGTATAATGCTACATGAACTTCAGGTAGTGTGTGCCAGTGTATACTAAATTTACAATCAAGATGCAGTAGAAATAAACAAACCAAGATACGGTAAATGCTACCAGGAGCACTCCCGAATCATAATTTTTACAATGTATGTATATACATTGTAAATCCCAAATCATGATTTCCAAAGTTTATACATTGTAAATTATGATTCGTTAGTGCTCCTAGTAGAATTTAACGTGTCTTGGTTTGTTTATTTCTACTGCATCTTGATTCTAAATTTAGTATAGGTCTTAAAATAAACATTTCCAAAACAAAATTCATGACAAACCTAGTACCTACCGAAAATATCAATATTGGAGACAACAAAGTAGAGCTAGTGGAAAAATACATATACTTTGGATACGAAATTAAGAGATCACAAGAGACAACCAAACATCCGAACTACGAAGAAGAATAAACCTAGCATGGGCAGCCTATGGAAAACTCAAAGACATAAAACGTAAAACATTTGACCAATGTGTGCTGCCTGTCATGACCTATGGGGCCGAAACTTTGACATTGATAGCTACAACTTCTAAAACGCTGCAAATAGCTCAGATGAAATTGGAAAGGTCAATGCTAAGTATATCGCTTCATGATCGGGTTAGAAATGAAGACCTAAGACGAAGAAGAGGAGTTACCGATGTAATTTCCCGAATTGCCACACTGAAATGGAACTGGGCCGGACACGTCACCCGAATTAGTGATAAAAGGTGGACTAAGAGATTACTTGAGTGTAGGCCGAGATTAGACAAAGAAACTAGAGGAAGACCCCCTACTCGTTGGACTGACGATCTCAAGAAAATGTCAAGAATTGGATGCCGAGTGCTCAAAATAGAGCACAATGGACAAAAATGAGGGAGGCCTATGTCCAGCAGTGGACGCAAAGGGCTGGGTGATGATAATTATTAGAGTCCGGATTTGTAAGCATAATGCTTATGTTAAATAATACAAGCAGGACTATTCTCTTTTTAAATATGAACGAAATATGCAAAAATAAGTCATTTTGACACCACTTTTTTATGTCTTTTTTGCTATTTTCTCAATTTTATGCCTTTTTTGAATTTTTGTGCTTATTTGGTGCTTTTTAAATACTATTATCATTATTGCATTTGCGAACAGCAGCAATTTAATTTTGATCTATGCAGTGCAATGGTGGACTTTGATCTCCCACTAAATAAATTTCAAAATGAAAGTTTTAAATCTTTTTGGAATGAAAGTGCTGGATGAAAGTACTCTGCGAAAAAATATGTTAATTGCGTTTACAAGGAAACCAGAAAAAAAGTAAAAACGAGAAATCTTTACGAAGAGTTATTTAGTGTGCTTAAAAGAACGAGAAGCAACAAATAACAATACAGTTTCAAGATTCGTAAATGAATCTTTAACAAATTTTTATCTTCCCGGGGCTTTGGCCACCAACAAAATAGTATTCTACTACTATTCTAATGCTTTCCCACGCTGAACCAAATATGATCAAAACAGCATCAAATCTTAAAGTGTTTTATCCAAATCCAAATTATTTTGAAACAATAAACAATAAAATATTTGGAGAAACAGCAAATGTCATTAGTTGAGTCGATCCAAAAAATAAACAATTAAAAAAAAAGATCCTTGGAAAATTGTTTCAGATAGTATTAACAAAAGTCAAAGATGTATTAACGAAAAACGAAGGGTTTCAAAGGATGAAGAAAATATTTTCAGTTTTAAATGGATAACACGTTGAAGATATAAATATGGATCCGACAGTAGTGGCAAAGTATAAATATGTAGTATGCACCGATAACCAGTGTGGACGTTGAAAGAAGCTTTTCGATATACAAAAATGTTGTTGAGTGATAGGCCCCGAAAAACTATTTACAGGGTGTCTGCGTAACTTTGCACCATATGGGAAACTTTTTTAATATCAATTTTACGAAAAAAAGTCATTCTTTATAAAGTGCTCTGCATAGTCTAAAACCTAAGATGCAATCATCAGATATCAAATTTTGTCAACAGTATACGAGGTATGTCAAAAAATATTAATTTCGCTCAAGAGCAAACTACCTTTTTACTTCAAAATATCAAAAAATTTTATTATGAAAAGTTATTTGTAATTAAAAACCATATTCAAATATGCAATAACAGCCTTCTACGTGAAAAAAAAAATTTCTGAGATTTTCCTAAATTACCGATTCCGAACATCATTTTTATTTATTAGACATGTAATAACTCTTTTATTAATAATTTAGGAAAAAAACTTATTCTTCATAAAAATCTGTGCATGGTCTAAACCTCAAGATAAAACCATCAGTTTTCCAAGTTTGTTAATTTTATACGAGGTGTGTCAAATAATATGAATTTAGAAAGAATATAGAAAGAATTCTTTCTAAATTCATATTATTTGATACACATCGTATAAAATTAACAAACTTGGATAACTGATGGTTGCATCTTGAGGTTTAGACCATGCACAGATTTTTATGAAGAATACCTTTTTTCCTAAAATTATTAATAAAAGAGTTATTACAGGTCTAATAAATAAAAATGATGTTCGGAATCAGTAATTTAGGAAAATCTCAGAAATTTTTTTTCTCGTAGATGGCTGTTATTGCATATTTGAATATGGTTTTTAATTACAAATAACTTTTCATAATAAATTTTTTTGATATTTTGAAATATAAAGGTAGTTTGCTCTTGAGCGAAATTAATATTTTTTTGACATACCTCGTATACTGTTGACAAAATTTGATATCTGATGATTGCACCTTAGGTTTTAGACTATGCAAAGCACTTTATAAAGAATGACTTTTTTTCGTAAAATTGATATTAAAAAAGTTTCCCATATGGTGCAAAGTTACGCAGACACCCTGTATATATTTTTTCTTATATATATTTTCTTAAAAACATGGTTTGTCAAAATTTATATGCTTATTTTCATGCTTTTTTTTGTATAATAAAATGCCTTTTTTCACAAAATCGTTATGCTTTTTAAGCGCTTTTTTTGGGTTTCTTTATGCTTTTAATTCCGAACCCTAATAATGATAATGAACTTTTCACTTGTTATTTACGTTTATCCATATTTATGTAATTTACGTTTAACCTCTAACTACCACATTATAAACTTTTAATTAATAATACCACTTTTGTCATATTTTACCTTTATGCTATTTGTGTTTAACCGCTAACTACCACAATAATCATCTAATAATGTTTAAAATATTAGTTTCTATTTTAATTGACCTTGCTACACTAAATGATATTTTCATGTAGGTACCTTTTCCTAATTTAATTTTACGTCAGTTATTAACTAATTTTTAAATAATTAATATTTTTATATATGCTTAAGTACATTTTTAATCACTTTGATTTATATTCTTTTTCACATATTTACATATTATAATATTTTTAATTATGGTTATATAAAAATTTAACTTATCTTTGAGTCATATCTTTTAACATCTAAATCACAAATACAATATATAATTGCGGAATGCGAACACAACTATGAACTACATAAGTTAAGAGGTAGTTATGGCGCATTTTTTGACATACAATTAAGAATTTTATATTCACCATTGGCGTGCATACGGGATGTATCTAAAATGTATATACCCGTAGGCACGCCGATGGTAAATATAGGATTATTAATTGTATGTCAAAAAATCCACAATACCTGCCTCTTAAAACCTACCAAATTTCATTTGCATATCTCTATTGGTTTTAGAGCAATAAATAAATCGTCAGTTTGTAAGAAAAATTTCAACATCCCGTATCTCGGAAACGAAGCATTTGCGGACATATGTTTATAAAGCAAATTGTCATTATTTTTTCATAAAAAATTACCCCTTAAAGTTTGTCGCACTTATTTAGAAACACCCTGTATTGATGAAGAACATGGCTAGTTATTAACGTGCTTAACTTTTTTATTATCCAACATAAACAAATAAATCAAAAAAGAAAATGTTAAGAGAGCCTAAGGCTACAATTGAGTTTTAATTTCAATATTTTATCTATACTAAAACATTCCACAGGGTGTTCCGAACTTTTAGGAATAAACACAGTATGATTGTTACACCCGGTATACAATGACAATTTACCGGTCTAGCAACAATATTATTATAGCAATATTGCTAAAGAATAAGGCTATAACATACTAAGAAAATCACTCAAATCGGACAACCGGTTTAGAAAATTCGAGCCAACTAACTTGAATAACTCATCGAGTGACCCGCTTTTTATGATCGCGAGTGTATAAGGAAATACATAAAGCAAAAAAGTCGACACTGATCCAGCCAGGTTGCAAATTGGTTTTTTGGGTACTATATACATAATGCATTATACCTAAATACAAAAATTCCCGTCACAGTTCGCAGGCATATAATAGTTGTTATTAACAAATACTCAAGGGTTAAAATGTATTGCATCAGATCTTTATAGATTTCAAACATACTTATGATTTAATTAATCGTGCAACACTATGGAAGGCAATGATCGAGCTCGGCGTACCCAAGAAACTAACTGCGGTAACACAAATGTGTGTAAGTAACTCCTTTACACAAGTTCGAATAGGGGGAAAAATATCAAATGCTTTCTGCGTAAATTCTGTACTGAGATAGGGAGATCCGTTGTCCCCATTGTTGTTTAACCTGGCCTTAGAATGGCATGTCAAAAATTTATCCAAAAATCAAACCAGACATAACTGCCGGGGAGCAAAAATCATATTCGCCTTTGCTGATGACGTAGATGCAGTGGCACAATCAACATTAGAAGTTAAGGATCTTTTCTCGAGCTTTGAAGAAGCTGAATTAAACATCGGTCTAAAAATAAATGAAGACAAAACAAAATACATGGTCGTCTCAAAACAAGAACGACGGCGAATAAGGCAAAACATTTCTATAAACGATCATAACTTCGAAGTGGTTAAAGAATTTAAATATATAGAAGCAAGAATCACAAATGACAACAAAATAGAGCGAAAAGTTAAAACGCGAATAATGACAGGACACAGATCTTTCTTTGCAATGCAACATCTAACGAAGTCAAAATTTCTTGCACGAAGTGTAAAGATCCAGATATATAAGACCATAATACGACCCGTAGTCACGTATGGAAGCGAAACATGGACGCTAACAAATAGAGAAGTAAATAAATTGCTGGTGTTGAAAGATGCAGTCAAAGAAGATCTGGAGAAAATGAGAGTGAGGCAATGGGAATTAATGGCACAGAACCAACAAGCATGGAATGCAATAGTAAACGCGGCAAAGACTCACGAAGAGTTGAACGCCATTTATGATGATGATGATAAGGGTTAAAATGGCAGTAAAAAAACCGTCGCTACACGTAAAAACAGGGTAATTAAATTTATTACTTAGATTATTCATCTTTTAGTAGATTAGCACAATAAAATAAAATAAAATCAAAATGTAATTCCGTACAGGTTGGAATAAATTTGTTGTCAAAGTTTAGGTCCAAACAAAAGATATTTTCAAGAAAGTATATGATTCATATGAGGGGATCATTGTTTAAATAATTAAAAATGGGTAATTTTTGCTCAAAATTTACTTTTTTAACTGCTGCGGTAATTCATGTTTTTGTTAAGGTTTTTAGATTTTTTTTCTGCAAAGCTGAAGAAACAGTCTTTTATATGAGACTTACTAAATTAAATTTAACCCTTAATTTATTTAAATAATTGTAAATAAAAATTAAAAAACAAATTTAAAAAAAAATATTATTTGCATTATAAATAAGCACTCTAAAACATTTTGTTTTACAGCAAAAGTTGCGCCATAGTACTAGTATAAACAGAAAAAAATTGGTTGATAAATATTAAGCAGTTTATGAGATATTTAATTTGTTTATAAAAAATTACCATTTTTTCAATTGCAAAAACGCAGTTGTTGCCGATAGAGTATACAAGTTTTTAATGTCTCATTTTTTTTTGCTTTTATGTATATTTTCGACAAATATATTGACAAAACAAAATTTCAATTAAACACCCCTAGAAAATGGTGTTTGAAAATTGGTGTAAATTGCTTAAAACTCGTTTTTTAATAACACCGCCGGGATTAAAAATTTTGAAATTATTTTTCGATATTCGTGTTCCTGGTAGTTTTTGACACACTTAGAAAAGAAAAAAAATCTAGATCCATTTATTGGCGAGATAGCTTTTCCACGTTTAAAAATTCATAATTTGTTTATTTATCAATATTAAAACATTTTAAAGTACGTGAGTACATCTATCAACCCTACTACTCAACAAAGATATTTATACATAGAGTTAAAATTTTAGAATATTTTAAAAAATAATGATTTTCGTAGCGACCTTAAATGAAAACTTTTTGCCTGAAGGGTGGTGCACTAGTACTTTGCAATGTCTTCGTTAATAATGGACCAATTTCAATGTTTTTTTTTTTTTAGTTTACGGTAGCATATAAAAATAATAACATCTAAATGACACTTTTTACAATAAATATTCGTCAATTTGTTATAAACAATTAAAAAAAATTTTTATAGAAAAAAGTTTTTATGTTTCTTTAACAAAATTTTACTATGTTGTCAAATTTTTAAAATAAAAATTTGTTTTCATACTGTTTTGTGGTTTTCTTTGGTGCCAACTTTTATTTTATTACAGTACCCATTAGAAAAGATTTTTTTTTTGAGAAAAATATTGTTTATAACAAATTAATGAATATTTATTGCAAAAGGGTCATACAAATGTTATTATTTTTATATGCTACCCCTAATTAAAAAAAAAAAAACATTGAAATATACCCATTATTAACAGAGATAATATTGCAAATTACTCCTCCGCCAATTTTCAGGTAAATAGTTTTCATTTAAGGTGCTATAAAAATAATTATTTTTCAAAATATTCTACAATTGGTATTATCTGTATAAATGCCATTGTTAAGTAGTAGGGTTAATAGTTGTTAATTAAATGTTGCTATTGATAAATAAACAAATTATGAATTTTTAAACTTGGAAAAGCTATCTCGGCAAAAAATGGTTCTAGAATTTTTTTTCTCTTGTGAATGCGTCAAAAACTAACAGGAACACGAATATCAAAAAATAATTTCAAAATTTTTAATCCCAGCGGTGTAATTAAAAAAAAAACAAATTTTAAACAAATTACACCAATTTTTAAACGCCATTTTGGAGGAGTATTATTTGAAATTTTGATTTGTTGATACATTTGTCGAAAATATACATAAAAGCAAACAAAACTAGATCTTAAAAACTTGTATACTCTATCGGCAACAACCGCGTTTTTGCATTTGAAAAAATACTATTTTTTTAAAAACAAATTAAATATTTCATAAACTACTCAATATTTATCAACCAATTTTTTTTCAGTTTTCACTGGTACCACAGCGCAACTTTTTCTGCAAAACAAAATGTTTTATAGTGCTTCATTGTAATGCAAATAATCATTTTTTGGAAATTTGTTTTTTAATTTTGATTTCCAATTATTTAAATAAATTAAGGGTTAAATTTAATTTAGTAAGTCCTATATAAAAGACTGTTTCTTCAGCTTTGCAGAAAAAAAATTGTAAAAACATAAATAAAAACATGAATTACCGTAGCAGTTAAAAAAGTAAATTTTGAGCAAAAATTACCCATTTTTAATTATTTAAACAATGATCCCCTCATATGAATCATATAATTTCTTGAAAATATCTTTTGTTTTGACCTAAACTTTGATAATTAATTTATTCCAACTTGTACGGAATTACATTTTGATTTACATGTATTGTAATTTTATTTGATCGGTCTAGATGGGCAAAGCTTTAAAATGGCAGTTTTTTTAATTTATTTTCCGATCACTTGTTGCTTCGGAAATTGCAAAATATTGCTAAACTTTCGAAAATCAAAAATTTGCTATAACTTTTACAAAAATTAACCTAGGGCATATTGCATCAAAAGTTGAATCAAGTAGTCCTTATAATGCACAAAAAACTTCATGCACAAAAAGTTTTCTCATCATAAAGCTGAAGTCATCTTCGTCTTGTGCGATCACTATTATTGGTCGTCAGCTAAACTTACGGTTTACCTATAGAAAACACAACAAAATAAGAAAAAAAAAATTAAGGCACTCCTGGGAGTGCCGACAGAAGTGAAAACTTCTTATAGTATATTCGCGATTGAAACGGAATATAGAGGGCAGGTCGAATGCAAGAAAATGGCCGATATAAATGGTATAAACAAACATTCAATTGAGGAATAGAACAATACCGATTTGATTCAAAATATTTTAATGTACTCATAATGCTGAAATTTACTAAAAATTTCTTAATAGTGACCAAATTCCATTCAAATCAACAATTTTCTGGTTTGTTTATACCACTTATAGTAGTTTAAATTTATTCCACCAGAGGTCAGCTACTTTGTTTTTCAACGCGAATAAATTACGAGCTCAATACTTTTACCCCATCCTAAAAGAAGTGCTATACCTATATCATATACGATATACGCGATGCGTATGCCCTATGCTATTTATGTATACATACACATAATTTATATATGTACAAAATTTATTTCAGCGAAGTGATGACGGTCGCAAATTCAATACTTTTTCTCCATCCAAGAAGTGCACAACATCCCTAAAGAAATTTTCAATTCAAAAAGTTATTTCGTCGAAGCGATAACGGTCGCTAATTTACTACTATTTCCCCATCCAAGAAGTGCACATCGTCGCTCAAGAAGTTTTCACTTCTAATATTTATTTCGTCGAAGCGATGATGGTCGCTAATTTAATACTTTTTTACATCGAAAAAGTGCACAACGTCCCTAAATAAGTTACACTTCAAATATTTATTTCGTCGAAGCGATTACGGCCCTAATTCAATACATTTCCTCCATACAAAAAGTGCATAAAGTCCCTATAAAAGTTTTCACGTAAAAAATGTATTTCGTCGAAGCGATGACGGTCGCTAATTTAATAATTTTTTCTTATCCAAAAAGTGTACAACGTCCCTCAAGAAGTTTTTACTTCAAAAATTTATTTCGTCGAAGCGATGAAGGTTCGCTAATATATTTTCCCCATCCAAAAAGTGCACAACGTCCCTCAAGAAATTTCCACTTCAAAAATTGATTTCATCGAAGCGATGACGGTTGCTAATTTAATACTTTTTTACATCGAAAAAGTGCACAACGTCCATAAATAAGTTTCACTTCAAATATTTATTTCGTCGAAGCGATGACGGTCCATAATTCAATACTTTTCCCCCATCCAAAAAGTGCACAACGTCCCTCAAGAAGTTTTCACGTCACGAATTTATTTCATCGAAGCGATGACGATCGCGATGAGGGTCGATAATTTAATACTTTTTCCATCCAAAAAGAGCACAACGTCCCTAAAGAAGTTTTTACTTCAAATGTTTATTTCGTTGAAGCGATGACGGTCGCTTATTTATTACTTTCTCCCCATTCAAATTTAATAATTTTCCCCCATCCAAAAAGTGCACAACGTCTCTAAAGAAGTTTTCACTTCAAAAATTTATTTCGGCCGAAGCTATGACGGTCGCTAATTCAATACTTCTTCCCCATCTAAAAAGTGCACAACGTCCCCAAAAGAAGTTTTCACTTTAAAAATTTATTTTGCCGAAGCGATGACGTTCGCTAATTCAATACTTTTTCCCTATCTAAAAAGTGCACAACGTCCCTAAGGAAATTTTCACTTCAAAAATTTATTTCGTCAAAACGATGACGGTCGCTAATTTAATACTTTTTCCCCATTCAAAAAGTGCACAACGACCCTCAAGAAGTTTTTACTTCAAAAATGTATTTCTTCGAAGCTATAACGGTCGCAATGACGGTCGCCAATTTAATACTTTTTCCCATCCAAAAAGTGCACAATGTCTCTAAAGAAGTTTTCACTTCAATATATATACGTACAAAATTTATTTCGCCGAAGAGATGACGGTCGCGAAATAAATTATTTTTCCCTATCGAAAAATAGGTTTTACATTTATTTTAAATTTAAATACTTCTATACAATTTATGTATAGATACACATAATATAGATACGTACAAAATTTATTTCGTCGAAGAGATGACGGTCGCAATGACGGTCGCGATGACGGTCGCAATGACGGTCGCGAATTCAATGCTTTTTCCCCTATCCAAAAATCGCACAACGTCCCTAAAGAAGTTTTCACTTCTAAAATAACCAAAAAAATAATGGTTTACCAAAAATAAGAAAACACAACAAAATTATAGACAAATTCCTGAATTTTTTCCTTGCTCCCAAATAGCTTTAAAACGACCTTATTGAGGCTAAATTTAAAAATTTTTTCCGGGTACGGACCCCCTTATGAACACTCCCCAGACCCCCCCGGAACATTGCGTACCAGAACCTATATTGTTACAAAAACAGCACTGCCTATAGGTATTAGTTTCTTACTGGACGGACATTTCTTTTCCATGGTTTCAGGTTTTTTTCAAAGAATATTTTGAATAGAGTAGGGGATGTGGAGCAGCCCTGTAGCAGTCCCTTTGTCGTCTAATGGACTGCATATTCTATTGCCCGTTTTGAAAGCTACTTTGTTATTCTTTGGTGTTACTGCTTTCATTAATATTCTTGGAACTTCGATGTCTTCCATTTCAATTTCATTCTAATATAAACGTCTTTCATTTACAATATAAATGTATAAAATATGTAGATATTATAAAAGTGAGAAAAATATGCAGAATAACCTCTTGCTATAGATGTATAGCCTACTATTGTACGTTATACATCTTGCATTTTCTTTAATTTTTGAATGCAAATTCGAATCTTTCGCATTTTTTTATACGACCTATATTTTATTATTCGTTGGTTATGCTACCTCCGTATATATGCCCCATTTTTCTTTCTATTATTTGCATAATCAGTTAATGGCATGGTATAAGAGTGTAAATTTAAAATCGCGACTGAATTCTGCCGTTGCGTTAGCTGCCATCTTAATTTTAAAGGGCCGTTTTAAAAAGCCGTATTTGTTCAATATCCCCACCATTTTCAACTTTTGGTAAGGATTTTCACCAACAAAATGGTAAGGACTGAAATTGTTGCAAATGCGGTTTCCTACAATTTCTTTGTGCGGTCAATAATCCGAGTTAAAGGGGAAAATAGCTAAAGGTGGGAAGCATAATTATTTAATTGTATGTCGTTTATTATTAACTTTACGACATAATTGTACATCAACAAACATGGAGAGTTATTTAGGTATACAATTTTGATCTCTTTCATTTTTTTCTTTAATTTTTTTGCTAAAATCAGTATTTGAAGGATTGATTCAGGGATGTATTGTATCTCCACTGATGTGTATCGCACATAGTGAACACATTTTCACGAAATTCGCGAAATTGCAAAAAATGAAAGACTACTTGTCAATGAAGAAACCATAAAGAACATTTTGATAAGCACAGTCAGTGAAAAGTCCTCGTGAATTGCTATTATTATGGTTTCTCGATAGTCACATTTTTTTAATCTAGCCCCTGTATATTGCAAAAAGATAGTCATGCATTGTGATAAATGCACTAATATGTTTACAATATATGAATAGTTAAACCAGTTCGTCAAACTGATTATTACGCAAGTTATCATTCACCATTAATTTGCATAATATATCAAAAAGTGTCTATTATGTTGTTTTTAATTTCGAAACTGAAAGTACGATAAATTCTTAATAATAGAATTAATTTGTTATCGCACATGACGTTACTTAGACAAAATTTTATCAGAAAATATATGTTAAACAAGACATGTTAAAAATTGGTACAGATCGAAAATTGATTAAAAAAAATCGAAACTTTTGCTTTCACGTTTATCTAACTGTACAATAGACCAGGGCTGATCTGTTTTAAGGTGGATGTGAGAGGTGGCATTCGGATTTTTGAAAAAAAGTTAGGTGATAACAACCGTAATAACACGTAATAATAATTGAGTTATAATTATTAACCGCCCTCTCAAATATGCCCTGAACATTAATAAAATAATTAATGTATTTAAAAATTACTAAGAACATCGTTTTAGTATTTTGTACTTTCCTTATAGTATGGTATAGTTAGACCCAAACCCAGACATCCAAAGTGAAAGTTATCCTCCAACACCAAATTGTTCTTTATGGTCCACACAATGTTCAGAAAAAAGTCACACCATTTTGAGCGTCGGGTTTGGGGGGAGAGGGGGGAGAAATCTGCAAATTCGTAGTTTTTTACGTTTTTCGTCAATATTTCTTTAACTAAGCGGTTTAGCATAAACAACCCCCTACACAAAATTGTTGTTCATTAAATTCTAAATAAATTTATTTATATCGAAATAAAACTAATATAATTTTCCTATGTGTAGACCTTTTAACGCTCTAAATGCAAATAGTCTCATTTGAAAACTGTATAATTATTTAAACAATCTTTGTTTAATTATAGTGTTTATTTCGTTCAGTCCGCCGTCCGGTAAAAATATTAACAAGAAATTTGCTTGAACATACAGCTTTCAATAAAATTATTAAAAACATTTGTATTTAGAGCTTTAAAAGGTACACATGTGGTAAGTTTTTCTAAAAAAATCTACAACATAGGAAAAATTTGTGGTTTTATTTTGTTATAAATAAATTAATTTATTATAACATATATATTAAACAAAATATAATATATTAAACAAAACAACTACGAGGTATACCACAGATATAAACATATATTTGGTGGTAAGGACGTAGTATCTCTTATAAGAATAGGAAGACTAAGATGGGCAGGACATCTAGCAAGATCACAGCATAACAACCCTCCTAGAAGAATCCTTATGTCACAACCTGTGGGAAGTAGAAATAGGGGTAGGCCAAAACTTAAATGGAAAGATGGTGTAGATGAGGATGGAAGAAAAATAGGCGCAGCAAACTGGCAACGGTTGGCAATGGATAGGACTGACTGGCGTAATAGACTTGGGAAGGTCGAGGCTCTTTCATAGGGCTGTAGCATCATTGATGATGATGATTATAACAAAACTAAAGTACATTTCGAGTTACTTCGAATTAAAAAGGAAATGAAGAAAATTGCTCTATTGGAATTGGAAGCCGAGAAAATTCATTTTTTACGTATACCGATTTTTACACTTTGAAATTATTGAATTTTAATTTTTTTGGTAGGTATATTTGTCAAGTAAATTGAGGATAAAAATACATCCTTTGTAAAAGGTATATTTAAAAGACCCCAATAAGGGTTACATCACAAAACAAAACGTTTTCGGATTAACAAATAATCCACCATCAGTGTTAAAAATCCTAAAATAATAAGAATAACCTAATTAATAAAGGAAAATGTTGTAAAAAGTTGACTAAGGTTAAGAATTGCCAGATGTTATAGTTACAATAGCATGCATGAGTGAGCCACCAAAATGTTATGGGTAAAAACTCTTTAAGTGTTACAACATCTTAAATGGTACTACAAAGTAATAATAATATTCGATGTTGTAACATGTTTAAGATCTTGTAACATTTAAAGAGTTTTTACCCATAACATTTTGGTGGCTCACGCATGCATGCTATTGTAAGTATGACCTCTGGCAATTCTTAACCTTAGTCAACTTTTTACATTTTCAAAAATCCACAAGGAAAAAGTTTTCCTGTAGTTGGCTGTATACCATGTGATACAAAAAACAATAAATCCTGTATAAAAGGTATATTTAAAAAACCCTCAAAAGGGCCACATCAAATTCACATAACTAGTTTTCGACTGGTTTACCAGTCATCATCAGTGCTTACGTGCAATGTACATGCTTAACCACCAAGATAGTATTACACAAAAATATGTGGGTCAAAGCCCAGTAAAAGTAGTCCGTCAAGGAAGCATTGGTATAAAATGCTACCTTAAGCCTGGATGTTTAAAATATTATCTAATTTGCCCTAGGTAACATCTGAGAGCTAGGTATGACTTGTTCACATGTTGGAAGTGAGACGGCAAGTAGTTTTTTTTACACTTTCCTTTATTAATTAGGTTATACTTATTATTTTAGGGTTTTTAACACTGATGATGGATTATTTGTTAATCCAAAAACGTTTGTTAATGTGATGTAACCTTTATTGGGATCTCTTAAGAGGATGGGTATGTATTTTCGGCTGCAATGCTATTCAAATGGGGATTCGTTTTTTTCGAATCCTGAGAAAACTAATAAGTATTTTTGAAAAATTTAAACGCAGAATGAAAGATTACGTTCTTACCCAGGGCCGAAAGTCCCTGAGAACTTCTATAATGTTTATTTTAATAAGTTACAGTGGTGAAAAACTAAGAGAAAATTTAGTGTGATATTTAGTTTAAAATATCTCATTCAAAATAAACTTTTTATTTATTCTAAGGGACTTTCGGCCCTCGGTAATAATATAGTCTTTCATTCTGCGTTTAAATTTTTCAAAAATATTTATTGGTTCTTTCAGGATTCGAAAAAAATGAACACAATGTCCGTGGTAATATTTCCAAATCTATCTTTGTCATACAACGCACTCAGTCGAATAGAATATTGTCAGCATACTGTCAGTCAGACAGTGACAATCAGTGACAATTTTAAATACTTAACATGGCATCGGGAATATTTTGAGTTGTTGATTAAATAATATTGATATATAGTGTATTTGATAAATAATTGCTTTAAGACGTGAACTTAATAAAAAGTTATTTATTGTGTATTATTTGTGGAAGATCCAAGCAGAGAATACATCAGGATAATATATATTCTGTGATTCAAGTATTTTGTTGTTAGAGATGTTCAAAATTGTAAGCGTTTCATAGTAACAATATATTATTAAAAAAACACTTAAACACTTTTCCTCTTTTCTCGATTGAGTATTAGTTTTATGTTGTACATATAAATTATTACAATCACTGAATACATAGTGAAAAAATTATCACATTATTTATTAACTGAATTAATAATTTGCAATTATAAAAATAACAGTTATCCAAGAACATTCAAAAGCCATCTCTTTAAATTAATGATGACATTTTCAAGTAGAATGATATTCTAGTAATGTTTACATATCCATACCAGTGTGAATTTTACTACACGTAATTTGCCGTGGAAAGATAGAAAAAGTAGGGATACCCGTAAAATATTTGCGAATTATGTACCGATGGCCTTAAATATACCTTTTATAAAGGATCCAGTATTTTTTTTCTGATTTACGGTATACAGCCAGCTACAGGAATTTTATTTTCTTCGTGGATAAATTGAGGATAAGTCTATTAATTATTAAAAACAAAATCAATGTAGACAAGGCGAAAACGGCGGGTTCGTTAGAAAAAATATTCCCATGAGATTTTTTTGCATAATCACATTCGTGAGACATCCCAGAATAAAGTTCAAGAAGTCGCCCACGTGAAAAGTGGTCCAATTTTTTTTAACAATTTTTTTTAGTCAAATTGCAAAAATCAATATTTTTGGCCCGTGCCAATTTTTGTTAGGTTTTTTGGACAATTTTGGACAAAAAAGGTCTCTTGTAATTTTTCTCTAAAGTTGATCGTTTTCGAGTTATAAACAATTTAAAATTGAAAAAAAAAAAACGAAAAATGGCGATTTTCAAGGCTTATTAAATTGGTTAAAAGTTATTATTGTGAAAGTCAGAAACTGACTAAATCAAAATTTAAAGCCCCCCTACAAGATCCTGAAGAAATTTTGTCATAATTTTATTACTAAGCTGTTATTTTTAAGTATGTAATAATAATGAGCGCCAGCACGTATTAGGCGGCCGTCTATGGTAAGTGCGAGAGAGATGCCATTCCGGCAGTCCAATGGGGAATCTTACTCGCACTCACATTTACAGCCGCGTCAATACGATCTTACGGCTTATTGTTAATAATTATAAATAACAGCTTAGTAATAAATTAATTACACAAATTTCTTCAGGATCATGTAGGGGGCTTTAAACTTTGATTTAGTCACTTTCTGACTTTCATAATAATAATTTTTAACCGAGTTATTAAGTCTTAAAAATGGCCATTTTTGCGTTTTTAAAATTTTAAATTGCTTATAACTCGAAAACCATCAACTTTAGAGAAAAATTACAAGAGACCTTTTTTGTCCAGAATGGTCTAAAAAAACCTAAACAATTTGTCCAGACCAAAACTAATAATTTTTGCAATTTGATTAAAAAAAAAATTGTTAAAAAAAATTGGACCACTTTTCTCGTGGGCGACTTCTTGAACCTTATTCTGGGGTGTATTACAAATGTGATTATGCAAAAAAAATCTCATGGGAATATTTTTTCTAACGAACCCGCCGTTTTCGTCTTGTCTAATGGGAAAATTCTAAATTTAACATCGATTTGCGAGTCGCTATATTTATCATAATCTTAACATGTAAATCATATATCTCGATGTTATTTACCACTTTTAATAGTGTGCTAGTTTCATCTACTAAGTGGAACGTAAGTATTTGCCACATTTTTTCTTTAACATGCACAATTTTAACCTTTTGCATTCATTCTAACGTGGAAATACTTCGTTCTAGGCACTGAAGATGATCTGATTTAGATCGAAAACGTTTTGCAATCCATTTGGATGACATTTTAATAGATTTTTAATAAACTTTTTATACCATTATACAAAGGAAGTTTTTTACTTCTGTATGATCAATTATTATTACTGAAGTTATCACCTCACTTTTTCTGCAAAAATCCAAATGCCACCTCTCACATCCACCTCAAAAAAATCCGCCCTGGTTAGTTGGCTCTGTCTCTGGCCTCTGGTCAATCCGCCCGATTTTATTAGTCATTTAAAAAAATAATTACTACGTCACTGGATGTAGAGTTCTCAACAAAGAATTTTTATTCTTACATCTTATAACAGGTAGCCAGTAGCCATGGAAACTTTGAATTTTACTTAATTTATATACAAAATAATGAAGAAAATTGAATCTATTTTTATTAAGAAAAAAGTCAAAACATAAATTCAATAACAATATTAATATAATATAGTGCCTCGATTTAGCAGTAACAATTTCATAAAAATACAATTATGTATTATTAATTTCGAATTTAGAATAACTTAAATTTGGAAACTCACTAAGCCTTAACTCAGGGCCCCCGCAAGGCCGAGCGACGCCCGCGTGCGGCACATATTTTAGCGCCCTTAAATCTACTACATCCACTTATAAAATAAATCTATAATTTTTTATTTTTGACGAGCTCTTGCTATGTGTACATTGCTCTTCAGGTAAAACTATCCACCTTAAATAACTTTTGAAGCACTGATTTAAAAAAAACGTAAAAACACTTCAATAATACTTAAAGGGGGAGACATTATGCCATATTTAAGCTTGCCGGGAAAGGCACCCTCTCACCGCCCGCATCATACCTTAATTTTTTTAAATTGCTACCCCCTTTTTTATTTTATATTTGGATTCTCCTCTTTGTACTGATTTCAAAAATGTGTAACACTTGATGCTAGTTTATGAGAAAAATAAATACAAAAGCAACAAAACTCGATTGAATTTTTTTTTTTAAATTTCATTACATACAAACATTTAGAATGAACATTTCACTACCAAAAATTTTAACAATAATTATTCAAAATGACTTTTCAAAGCTTGAATAATTTTTCTTAAAATTTTTGAATAATTATTGTTAAATTTTGGTAGTGAAATGTTATAAAATTGTTAAAAAAATAATTTTTATTCAATCCAGTTTTCTTACTTTTGTATTTATTTTTCTCATAAACTAATCACTTTAAGCATCAAGTGTTAGGTATACATTTTTGAAATTAGTACAAAGAGGAGAATCCAAATATAAAATAAAAAAGGGGGTAGTAATTTAAATATAAAATATAAATATGTATATAAAAATATACCTACGGGGGTGAGACGGTGCCTTTCCCGGCAAGCTTAAATATGACATAATGTCTCCCGCTTCAGTTATTATTTGACGTGTTTTTGTGTTTTTTTTTTAAATGAGTGGTTCCAAACTTATTTGGTGGATAGTTTGATCCGAAGAGCACTGTATACCTAATATTGTCAAACCAGATAATCTTTCCTCTGCCATAGTAGACCTCAAAATAATTTTTAATTACATAACTTTAATTTTGAAAATGATCTCTCACAGAAGCATCAGACACAGTTAAAATGAAAAGAATTCTTAACGAAATAGTGATATTTGGCAAAGATGAAGTTAGATATTTTCAAATATCTGTTGAAGATTATATTAAGAGGATTTGATGAGTCAAGTAATGAAAATAATTTTTAAAACGTTTATCTCGCTAAATAAATCAGTTGCACCAATATCCGCCTCCGTTTTTACTGGATCAGTTAGGTTTTGTTGAAGCGAAAGACCGTTTTTCAAAATATCATCGTCACTTAATGTAAAAATATCACTAAAAAACCAAAAACATTGTCATAATCAGGCATTATGTCAAATCTACTATTTAACGAACTTAGTACTGGATCATTATTCTAATGCTGTCTATTTTCTATGTCTACATCATTATCAGCTATATCTATAAGATTCTCACAAATTTTAATTATATGAAATTTAAATAGCTATTCTACTCGACCATTTTGTATCACTTTTAGAGGTTTTAGATTTAATTCAGGAACATGAATTTTATAATACTCCTTCTATTTGTGGAGAAAGAGAAACATACGTAAAATTCTACCCTTATCATACACGTATATTGGCACTGTTATCATACCCTTGACCTCTCGTGTCTTTTATACTTAAGGGAGTAGGAGCAAAATTTCGCGACAATGTGTTTTAAATGCATTAATTTTTTTCGAATCCTGAGAAAAATAATAAGTATTTTTGAAAGATTTAAACGCAGAATGAATCATTACGTTATTACCGAGGGCCGAAAGTCCCTTAGAATAACAAAAAAAATTTTTTTATGAGATATTTGAAATTAAAAATCACACTAAATTTTCTCTTTTTTTTTTCAGCCCTGTAACTTATTCAAACAAACATTATAGAAGTTTTCAGGGACTTTAGAGCCTCGGTAATATTGCAATCTTTCATTCTGCGTTTAAATTTTTCAAAAACCTACTTGTTAGTTTCCTCAGGATTCGAAAAAAATGAATGGATTTAAAACACATTTTCGCGAAATTTTGCGCACTTAAATTTTAATTTTGTAATGGTTCAACTACAAAATTAAATAGTCCTTCCCCTGTAGTGTCAAATATTAGGCAAAACTCTCTTGCATTTCAACCTTTTTTTTTTAGAATTATCGTTTAATACTACATATCGCAAACTTAGGCTTGTTTGATTTTTATGACAGGAATCTAGGATACAGTCCATAAATTATTGAATAATATTTAGAACTATCCACCATACCGTCCATACCAATATTATTTTTTACTTTAGAAGACATTAATTCTATCATTTACGGATAATGCAAAATAGGTATTCGGATATTATATAATTTTAAATATAAACTTATAGTAATAATTATTAACACCAAATCTCAAATAAAAGTTTAATTATTTTTTCAGTATCTAATAACACAATATTTGATTTTTGAGATTTCTCTCGATGTTCATGAAAAAATTGAAATTAAAATTGTATAAAAGATCATTATTTCATTTAAAATAAATATTTCCTATTTGCCAAACCTTCGGTTTGGCGCCCTTTTGGGGTTGCGCCCGCGTGCGTCGCACGCGTTGCATGCCCGGTTACCGGGGGCCCTGCCTCAACTCTTTAACAGTTAATTATGTCTTCAGCTTAACAGTCAAAATGGCAGAAATTCTTGTCAACTTATTTTTGGTATTATTAAAATTTTAAATCCACTTTGGTGCTTTGAAGTTATAATAACTTTCAAAAGAAATTTTTGATTTGAGTTATTATAGCGCATGCGCAGTGGCTCTGAATCTAGTCTATGAGTTATTTTTGCGTTAAATGTTAGATTAAAGTTCACATTTTATGGTATTTTTTTACACTTTAAAAATAAAAAAATATTCTTTAACACACTGTACAGAAATTTAAACACTTCGTACGAAGATAACAGATAACAATAATTAATGTGATACGTATACCTAGTACCTACCTAAATTAATATTTTCATATGATTGATAATAATATAACCTCATTCACTAAGTAGCTACATGTGTAGCTTGTTTTGTAAACTAAAAGCTGTAAGCTACTAAAATAATACAACTTACTTTGGAATGTTTTAACGAAAGATCTTGCAGTCCTAAGTATCATTTTGATGGAATGGAAACCTCACACAGAGCCTATGTCGATATTATACTCACAGCACCTTCAAACCAAACTACTACAGTAAAATATTTAAGCGAATGTTTGCTATCTCCCGTATTTAATGGTATATAATCAGAATTGGATTCATAAAATGTTTGATTTAAATGCTTGACCTTCCAGTGGTTGAATGTTGGTTGCCTACGTTTAGTTATAGTTTCCAGCAGCATCCGGCCATAGTCGTCACTACTAAATGGCTATAGGGTTCGTATTTAGTTTAAATATAAATTATTATCGTCGGTCTAATAAGCAAATTGCCTAAGTCACAAATCGAAAATTTTACAGGAGAGCCCAAAAACTGTGGAACTTGCCTGTGTCCAAAAGACAACAAAAGTAATTAAAAAGAAAATTACCTAACTCCATGCAATACATAATTGACCAAAAGTAATTAAACAAAATATTTACACAAACTTTTTACTTATTATAATGTATCCATATTAATAACAATATCAAAATATATTTATTTACTTACATTTTCTAAGGTTTTCAATCAAAAAAACTTCAGAAACACTGTTACGTGCAAGTGAACACGTGATCAAACAAAGGACATAGGCAATATTCGTATGAATGTGAACAGAACGTTGGACTTCAGCCAAATTTGATTAGCAAAATTGGCGCGAAATAAAATAATAATGGCGGTTTTGGGAATTGTCAGGCTGTAGATTTTACCGTCTTCTACTAGATGACACCAAAAAACAATTTTTACAAAAAATGGACTTAGGCAATTTGCTTATTATACCGACGTTATGTAAGTCAAATAAATACAAGCAATTGGACTTCTTTA
Organism: Diabrotica virgifera virgifera; assembly: GCF_917563875.1. NCBI lineage: Eukaryota > Metazoa > Arthropoda > Insecta > Coleoptera > Chrysomelidae > Diabrotica > Diabrotica virgifera. Next base: position 57,549,429 of record NC_065449.1, on the reverse strand, counting down.
TCTTTACTACTGAGAATCTCCTGGACACACAGAATAACCAATGAAGAAGTAGAGAACAGCAGGGAGATACTGGATTCCATTAAAATAAGAAAACTGCAATACCTACTTGGGTCATATAACACAATAACACGTGGTGACAGACATGAACTCCTAAAATTAACAATGCAGGGAAAGATTCAAGGAAGGCGCAGCATAGGTAGAAGAAAAATATCCTGGCTTAGAAATTTCAGAGAATGGTTTGGATGCAGCTCAGCTGAACTCTTTCGGGTTGTAGGTTGTAGTGTCAAAAGTTAGAGTAGCAATGATGATTGCCAACCTTCGTCGCGGAGATGGCACGTAAAGAAGAATCTTTACTAGAATCAGACCGCTTGTATTAAGTTGGATCAAGAAGTTTCAGCTAAAGTTTCTATTAAGCGTGGTGTCAGACAGGGATGATGTCCCCGACATTGTTCAATGCCTACACCAAACCAATTTATGAGAAAGCTTTAAATAATCGTCGCGAAGGTTGTAAAATCTGTGGTGAAATTATTAATATCATCATATAGGTACGCAGATAACACCGCCATAATGGCAGAGGGTCTAGAAGACCTTCAAACCCTGATCAAAGCTGTAAAAACGAATGTACTGCAAAGGTCTTAACAATCAACGCAAAGAAAACAAAATGGATAGTGGTCGGAAGAATGAATAGCGAAGACTCAGTACTAAAATTAGATATCGAAATCCTGGAAAGAGTGGAACACTTTAGATATTTGTGGAACTCTTTAGAAATTTCGACCAGAAGAGAACTTGCACAACTTGTTCGAGTTGTGGTGTTACCGTCGCATGCTCAGAATCCCGCGGACAGCACACATATATAACGAAGGTGTGCTAGAGACCATGCACAAAGAGCGAGAATTGATCAACATCATAAAAATGAGAAAGGTTTAATACTTCGGTCGTATAATGAAAGGACCTAAATATCACTTACTCCGGTTGATCATTCAGGACAAAATCGAAGGAAAACGCTGGGTTGGAAGAAAACAACTGTCCTGGCTGCGTAACATTATGCAGCGTACAAACCAAGTTCGCGAGCTGTTCGCGAACCGTTAGCGAGCTGTTCGCGAACAGCTGTGTGGACTACAGTTCGTAATGGGTTCGCGAACAGTTCGCTGTTCGCTCAAAGTTCGCTTGGATAGCGGTAACATCAAAGGGTTTGTTCGCGAACAACCAGTTAGTAAACAAAACGGTCTGGACGTATTGAAGTTCGCTTAAACGAAAAGGGGTTATGTTCGTATTTACTTTAGTTCGATGTTAAAATATTTCAACGTGGCTTGCTGCTTTTTTATTGTTGTTTACTACTATAGTTAATTAATAAGTTAATATAGTTAAGCTTAATAATTAATACAGTTAATTTTTAGTAAATAGTTAATTAATAGTAAGTAGTATCAGTAGTATAATAAATAATATAGTAACTTAAGTCATAGTTAATTACTGTTTATCGAAAATGTAATGGGCCGAAGACGAAATTATTACATTAATAAAGGAATACCGAAAACATTCCAATTTATGGGACCCCAGAAAGGCAGAATACAAAAAGAAAATAATAATTATAGTATCCATATAACAGCCGTGTTTTAAAATGGGTGAGGACAGCAAAGAAATGCAACCAATGCGAACCGCAGCGTACTGTTATATAGAACTGTTCGCGAACTACTCTAATTTTTGGTGTAGACGTCTTGTTCGGTTACAGTTAGCGAGCAGCTCGCAATAGTTCGCGAACAGCTCGCGAGTTGTTCGCGAGCCGCAAATTTGGTTTAGACGCGCCTTTAGACAATGGAGAGGTCGAACGGTCGAGGAATTGCTTCATTATAGCTGCCGACCGAGAAACATTTTATCAGCTTGTTAATACGACGCACGCTTGAAAACAAGCACGGCACACAAAGAAGAAGAAATTGGACTTCGTAAGGTTTTCACCCAACGTGACCGGAAATAGAACTGGAAACTGATATTTGAACTCTTCGTGTAACTTTGCGTCGATTGATTTACGATTTCATTAATTTTGAGTCATTTTTGTAACTTCTGGTCATAACTTTTTAACCGGAAGTGACATCAAAACTGGAACTAAATATTCGAGCTCGACTTTGCAATGTGCGATGATTATATGACATGTAGCCATGTTAGCCAAACTCGTTCAAAGATGCAGCTTCTTCTTCTTCTTCTTATAGTTGTTGTAGATCTGTCTATCTGTTAATTCCGACGTTGAAGTATTTCTTGAGAGGTAGACTGCCAGCTATCTCTTCATCCTTTTGGTGGTCTCCCCGGTGGACGCTTGCCAGCTGGTTTTCCTTCTAGCGCAATTCTTGGTAGTCTGCGTGCTCCTCCATTCTTTTTACAATGACTGAACCATTCTCTTCGTCTTTATCTACCCCATCTTATTACATCTTGTACGCCACATTGTTCCCTGATGATATTGTTTCGTATTCTATTCCTTCTTGTCTTCCCTGCTATTGCTCTTAGTGTCTTCATTTCGGCTGTTCGTAGCATGCTTTTGGTTTTATTGGTGTTTTCTCTTGATTCAATGCCATAGGTCATAACAGGTCTGATGCAAGTTTTATAAATTCTAACTTTGCTGTCCATTCTCATATATGGGTTATTCCAGATCACATCTCTCCAACATCCAGGCATGATTGCTGCCTTGTTTATTTGTCCTCTTAGGTCTCTGGCTGGGTCATGATAAGAATGGAAGACATCATATACAGGGTGTCCCGAAAAGATTGGTCATAAACTATACCACAGATTCTGGGGTCAAAATTAGGTTGATTAAACCCCACTTACCTATATACAATAGTGCACACAAAAAAAGTTACAGCCCTTTGAAGTTACAAAATGAAAATCAATTTTTTTTCATATGTCGAAAACTCTTAGAGATTTTTCATTGAAAATGGACATATGGCATTCTTATGGCAGCAGCATCTTAAATAAAAATTAAAGTGAAATTTGTGTACCCCATAAAATTTTTATGGGGGTTTTGTTCCCTTAAACCCCCCCAAACTTTTGTGTACGTTCCAATGTAATTATTATTGTGACACTATTAGTTAAACACACTGTTTTTAAAACATTTTTGCCTCTTAGGACTTTTTCGATAAGCCAGTGTTTATCGAGATGTTTTGAATATTTATCGAATCCACCACATATTTGTATATGGTTAAGTACGATTATAGAGACCTGTTAATAATATGAAAATATATTTATAATTTACATTTTTGGGTAAATTTTGAAAAAGAAGCCACATCCCGATAAAAGGTGACTTATCAAAAAAAGACTAAGAGGCGAAAAAGTTTTAAAAACACTGTGTTTAACTAATGGTACCATAATAATAGTCTAATTGGAACGTACACAAACATTTAGGGGGTTGAAAGGAACAAAACTCCCATAAAAGTTTTATGTAAATATATTAAAAAGTAAGCCGCATCTCGATAAAAACTCGCTTATCGAAAAAATACTAAGAGGCAAAAAGTTTTAAAAACGTTATGTTTAACTAATGGTACCACAATAATGAATTAATTGGGACGTACACAAAAGTTTGGGGGGTTTACGGGATCAAAACCCCCATAAATTTTTTATGGGGTGGACAAATTTTACTATAATTTTGTTTTAGGATTATCCTGCTATAAAAATGATTCATGTTCATTTTCAATAAAAAATCTTTAATAGTTTTCGATATATTGAAAAAAATCGATTTTCATTTTGTAACTTCAAAGGGCTGTAACTTTTTTTATGAGCACATTTGTACTAAGTAAGTTAGGTTCAATCGAATTATTTTTGACTCCAAAATGTGTGGTATAATTTATGACCAATCTTTTCGGGACACCCTGTATATCCACCATACAAAAAAGGCAGACGGGATGAATGATGAATGTGACAACTACAGAGTCATCGCTGCAATGAACTCAATCAGCCGAATATAGGGAAAACTGATTAAAAATAGAATAGAAAACGAATATAAAGATATAGAATCTCAAGAACAGGCAGGATTCAGGACAGGGAGATCAACCATCCATTCTGTATTACGCAGATTATTGAGAAGAAACTGGCCGTCAACCAGGAGGTACATCCTGTTGTACATAGACTTAAGAAAAGCGTGTGATAGCATCCCACAAAACAAAACAAGCCCCGCTGATTAGAAAGAGAAGCCTATACCTAATACAATAATTTTCTCTGTCTCACTAGTCGCATAGTTTTAGATTGCAGCGCGCAGTCTAATAGGTATTATAGTGTATATGGTTATACCGTTGTTATAAAATATTCATAAGAGGTTCAAAGAATTTATTGTTAAAGAAATATAAATATAAATAAATAAAATAAAATAGAAATATAAATAAAAAAATTATTGTTCAAATATCAAATATATATTTTCAAAAAAATCACTTAAATCGGCAAACAGGTTTAGGAAATATTAGACATAAAAAATGACCAAATTTTTAAGTGGGCCGATTTCTATGCACGTAAGTTTATGTTAAAGATTTTATTATAAGAACGGTTATATTAGGTTCAAATTTTTGAGGGCAAAAATAATATTATTCTGCATCAAATTTGAGTATTTTTGTTTGGTAAAAATTTCCTTCAATAGGAAAATGAACCGACTATGTTTGGCTTTCAAGTAATATTCTTGTGGCATTTTAAATTTTAACTAAGTACTATATTTTCTGCGAATTATAACCGCAAAAAACATTAGACATTTTATTTTCGACCTTAAACTTCTAATTTCATAATCGTTTCCAAACTAGAAATTAAACACATTATTTTGTTTTTTGTAAGTTCAAAATAAAAAGTTCTTTCACTAATTTAAATTTATTCGGTTTACTCGTAATGACAATTAAGAAATATACATTTTAAATTATAATTTGCTCTCTGTGGCTCAGTTGTAAGAGAGCCTACCTTTGGGTCCAAGGGTTGTGAGCTCGAATTCCAGCTGGGTAGAAAATTTTCCTTTATTAAAAATTAATAAATGGAAATAATTTCTATCCTAGTGGGATCGGTTCTCACCGGAGGAACCGAAGACGTTGGGGATACATTTATCGTCTCTTTGCAAAGACAATGACGTCGAATTTACTAAGTAACAAGACATTTACTCAACACACACAAACTGCACATTACACTCATCTGTTTGCGAAATCAACTGTACCATGTCAATGGGCTTAGTTGTCGAGGCATTTAAGCTAAATAATAATAAAAAAAATAGAATTTAACGTGGTATTGTCGCATCATGTAACTAAAGATCTTCAGAGTACTGTGCAATAATCACCTGGTCATCCGCAAAGTACAGCGTGTACAAAGTTGAGTCCGTTAGTGGTATTATGCCCATATTCGTACAGTTTTTCTTCCATTTGTTGAGTGTTGCTTCGAAGTATAGGTTTGAATAGTGTTGGCGAGATACAGCATTCTTGCCTTAGTCCTTTAGTTACCTACTTTGAATCCAGGTGTTATAAGATTTCCCGTTATAATGATTGTTGTTTGTTGGTAGTACAACGTTTTTACCGCTTCAACCAACTCTATATTTACATTTGTTTTCTCCAGTGCCTTCCATAATTTAACCAGCGGGACACTATCATATATGCTTTTCTAAGGTCTGCAAACATCAAATGGACTTCTTGGCCACGAGCAACTTTCTTTTCAATTATCTGAGTAATGGAGAAAACATGATCTATTGTGGATCTACCTGCGCGAAAACCAGCTTGTTCTTCGGCTTCCATATCGTGGTATTCCTCTTCTATTCGATTTTTTATGTTTCCCATGTATTCTGCTGATACTAGTAGTGACTGCAATTCTTCTATAGTTTTCAGGTTTTGATTTATCTCCCTTATTGTGGATAGTGCTCAGATGTGACTCTTTCCCCATTCTTCAGGTATTTTATGCTTATTTACGCATTCCTGGAAAAGTTGTCTTAGCCGCTTAATTAGATCGAACTCCAAAGTAATTTAACATTTAACCATTATCATCGAAATGGTCCAGTGATTACTATGCTAAATTTGATCGGACAATCCGAGTTCAAGGTGTTTAATATCGAAACCACTAGACTAGACCATTTCGGCGATAATGGTTTAGTAGTTTATAACGCTTAACGTGTAACTTTAAAAAAACTTGATCTAAGAATAAAAAACCGCTAAACACGGTAAAAATCAGTGGTGCACACAATATTCAAGCTACAAAATAGCTGATATGAATATTACGTGGCGCAACTTGAAGTAAAATGCTCTACAAAAGAAACTCAAACTGCAAACTTTATGAAAGGTACTCTTTTGTGGCGCGTTTTACTTCAAATTTAGTAAATAGGTACTATGGAAAAATCTTTCAAAATAAAAATATAATTTTATTTTCCATCAAAAGGAAAACATATTTTTGCACCAGGTAATATATATATATATATATATATATATATATATATATATATATATATATATATATATATATATATATATATATATATCAGCTCTTTTTGAACTAGAATATTGTGTGGGCCACTCATTTTTACCGTGACCCGTCAAAATAGCCCGGTCAAAACAGCCCCGTCAAAAAAGCCCCGTCAAAATAGCCCGAACACAAAATAGCCTCGACAAAATAGCCCGCAAACAAAATAGCCCCGACAAAATAGATCGCACACAAAATAGCCCCGGTCAGGCACGTAGCCAAGGGAGGGGTCCATGGGGTCCGGACCCCTCCCAAAACTGCCTCGGCTTTGGTACCAAGGCAGCAAGTTTATCCCCAAGTTATTATTGTTATTTTTGAAAAAGTGAACGAAATTATTATTTTTTACTAGGAATAGTTCTGTTTTTATTCAGTGTACCGATCAACTTATATCCAATTTAAAAATCAGATTTACCAAAACGAAAGTATTCTATCAGCATTTCAAATTCTTTTACCTGGATCTGCCTCTACAGAAAAAGCAAAATGCTAGAAAATTTGTCTGCCTATTACTTCCACGACACTTCCCTTACAGCAATAAAAGCTGATTATATTGTTATGGTGTAACTGTAATACAATAATATCATCTTTGAAATCAAATACCGAAGTTGTCCGCGTAATGGAATAGAGATTTTTTTCCAAACATTTACAGATTCCTTACAATTTTGGTAACTATCCCTGTAACAATAGTCAGTGTAGCAGTGTAGAACGTTCATTCTCAAATGAAGCGAGTAAAAACTTCACCCAGAAACAAGATGGGAAACGAAAGACTCATTTTATTGACTCTTTGGTCCGTTCATTGGAACGTTAAGCCAGATATATATTAAATAACCAAAATTATTGAGTCGACAGCTGAATAGAAGACCAGATGTACTCTTTTCTACTGAATCCGATATTTCGTTAGTAGTCACTAACATCATCAGAGACGCTAAAATGATATTAAAGAGACAATGGTGAAATTATGAATTAAAAACAACTTACTAGGGTGAGATTGTCGTCATATAGATCTTACATCTTAGTAAAGTAGTAGCACGACCAATTTCACTTTGTATTTGAGATTTGGATGCGCACTGTTGTTGAGGTTCGGTTTTTCCAAATTTTCTGAATTTTATTTTGGTGTCGTGCAGGTATTTTATTTGGCGACACGTTACCAAAATAAAATTCAAGAAATTTGGAAAAACCGAATGTTAACACCAGTGCGCATCCATAATGTCAAATAAAAAGTGCTAGTTTACTGCAATGTCGTGCTGTAAACACTTAGTTATTTTACTTAGTCAACTTACTTAGTAAAAGTAATTTGAAAAATTTTAAAAATGTTTGTTTTACATAGTTAAAATATTTATTAAATTTAAAAATGTCTTTTAATTAAATGAGAAAATAACAGCAAATTGCAATTTTTAAAATAGTTTTTTAAAATTTTACATCATCATCATTCTCTTTGCCTTATCCCTATGCGGGGTCGGTTTCCCTAATTGCATTTCTCCACATAATTCTATCTTGGGTCATATCAATGTTAACCCCCTTTACCAACATGCCTGGTCTGTCCTGCCTTATGGTCTCCCCCCAGGTCTTCATTGGTCTTCCTCTCCTACTCCTTCCAGGAATCTGCACTTCAGCTATTCTTCGTATTGGGTGATTAACGTCTCGACGTTGAACATGACCAAACCATCTTAACCTATGCTCTCTCATTTTGGCATCAATTGGTGCTACACCTAGACTTCCTCTAATATACTTATTTCTAATTTTATCCTTCTTTGTCACTCCACTGACTCCACTCATCGATCTAAGCATTCTCTTTCCGCCACATGCATTCGTTGTTCCTCTTTATTTTTCACTGCCCAACATTCAGTTCCGTACAACATAGCCGGTCTTATGGCTGTTTTATAGAATTTTCCCTTCAGCTTCATTGGAATTTTTCTGTGACACAACACACCACTCGCTTCTTTCCACTTCATCCATCCTGTCCTAATTCTACTGCATGCATCTCCATCTATTTCTCCATTACTCTGTAATACCGATCCTAGGTACTTAAAACTATTGCTTTTCACAATCATTTCACCATCCAAAGATACCATTTTATTTGTAGTAACTCCATCTTTAAATGGACATTCTCCATAACTCCATCTTTAAAACGAACATGAAAATTTTTTTAAAATTTTACATATGGATCTAATAGTACATTATATACCGCGGGACTGAAGTAGTACATTTAATCCTGAAGGTAAAGTTTATGGCCCGACCGCAGGGAGGGCCATAATTTACCTGAAGGATTAAATGTACTTCAGTCGCAAGGTATATACGATACTTTTCGTACTTCCGGTATGATTTTATTAATTATTTCAATAATTTCAATCAGTTTTTTCTCTCTTCAACTCATTTAATAAACTGTCTTTAAAATAAGTTACCATAGTAACATTGCGTTGTGACAGTTATAATTTAGAAACATTGTCATTACTAGTGTCATTGTAAAGAAACATTGTTATTGATAATTATTGGTATCATGAGTGAAGAAGGTGTATCTGATATTGATAAAAGAGCAGCCGAAGTAGGTGAAGAATTGTTACCACCGAAATCTAGAAAACTATACGAGCAGCAGTACGATGCTTTTAAAAAGTGGTGCCGCTTAAAAAATGTGAGACAACCTACTGAAAATGCGCTGTTAGTCTACTTCGATGATAAATCAAAAGCGGTTTGTGCCTCAACTCTCTGGGCACATTACTCAATGCTGAAATCGGTTATTAACATTAGAGAAGATATTGATATAAGTAAATTTCCAAAATTATTAGCTTTTTTGAAGAGAAGAAATGAGGGATTTAAGCCAAAGAAGTCAAGAATTCTCACGTCTGAGCAGGTAGATCAGTTCTTACGGGAGGCTCCGGATGATAAATATTTAATGCTTAAGGTAAATTTGGAAATTTGTTTATATTCAGAAATTTTAAGAAATCAATTTTTTTGTAGGTTGCACTTATTTTGGGCGTTGCGGGAGCTTGTCGTGGAAAAGAGTTGGTTGATTTAGAAATCGACGATGTGAGAGATTTGGGCGATTCCTTCCTAATTGCGATTAGAAACACCAAAAATAAAATTGACCGAAATTTTGTGATCAAAAATTCAGAAAACAGTGCCATCAGTTTTGTGGCGATATTTCGGAAATATGTGGCATTGCGAAAGACAGGGACAACTCATTCAAAATTTTTTGTTCAATACATCAACAAAGAATGTACTACGCGAGTAGTAGGAAAAAACATGTTTGGTACAATTCCACGGCAAATAGCAGCTTTCTTGAAATTAGAAAATGCGACGTCTTATACGGGACATTGTTTTAGACGCACATCTGCGTCTTTGTTAGCTGATTCGGGAGCAACAATAGACGTGCTGAAGAGACATGGAGGATGGAAATCCTCCAACGTGGCTGAGGGATATATTGAATCGTCTATTAAAAATAAACAAAAAATTTCAGATAAAATATTTGGTCAAGTCGCCGATTCGTCCACTATAGTTATGCCACAGTCCTCATTCTCGCTTCCTGTTTCCGCAGGATCTTCGAAACAAACACCAGTTCAATATGAAAAGGACCTATCTGTTACTCGTCAGTTACCTGCTGCATTAACCCAGGAAAGACTGGTCAATATGACGAACTGTCACAATATTAATTTGAATATTAACGTTAATTACCATTCTAATTAATTATATTTTTCAATAAAATATCCCTTAAATTCGTTTGTTTGTGATTTAATCGTTCCGGGAGTTTCGTCAATATTTAATCCCGGAGGGATTAAATGTGACACTTTAGTACCTGTCACAAGGGAGTGAAGTTGTCACTTTAGGCCCGGAAGTACGAAAAAATTTTTATTCTGAATATTTTTTTCAATACCTTACCGTCTAATCTAACAAACAATTTGAGTTGTGTTTGGACCTCCCTCAAGCACATTTCTTGCCTACGTGCCTGGCCCCGGTCAAAACAGCCCCACCTAAAACAACTTCTTATAAACAATTACATAATTATTTATACAAGGTGTCCAAAAACTTTTTTTAATTTAAATTATTTGACAAAAAGGAATAATGTATTTAATGTATTTAATTTAAAATGCATTTTACTGTTGCCCGAAAACAGAAAAAAATGTTTATATCATAAATTAACATTGATTTTTGCTTAACTTAAATGTTTAAACTTCCAAGAGGCAGGAAAGACAGGACTCTAGTTCTCTGAAAAGACAATTTTTATTTAATGTGGTTAAGATAAACATCTGAATAGAAGATAATTACCATTTCCGAAAAAATGTATTTTTAAGGAATCATTTCATGATGAATTCTGAAGGGAGCTTTTTTTCGGGGCTATTTTGTCGGGGCTATTTTATCGGCGGGCTATTATTCCGCGGCTATTTTGTCTGCAGGCTATTTTGTCGGAGCTATTTTGTGTGCGGGATATTATGTCGGGGCTATTTTGTCGGAGCTTTTTTGATGGGGCTATTTTGACGGGGTACCCATTATTACTGCATTTAGCGGTTTTTTTATTCTTGTATGGTATACAACCAACGCCGGGAACTTTCTTCTTCTGGTGCCTATCCGTTTCGAATGTTGGCAATCATTCTGGCAATGATATTAGCTGCTGCATTGAAAAGCCCTGTAGTGGATGTCGCAAACCAGGTCCTCAAGTTCATGAGTCAAGATGATCTTCTTCTTCCGACGCCTCTTTTACCATTCACCTTTCCCTGAGAAATGCATTTTAACAGGGAACTATCCCGTTTTAATTTAAAAATAATAAATGTGCACACAATTATTTTCTTAAAAGGTGAAAACTCTAGAGACGTGGCAACTTAGTGTTAATAATTATAGTAACACTTTAAGTTTATAATTTATAGTATTTACTTGTTGATAACAGCTGAACATGAAGAAAATTAATATTTACATTTTATGATAACCTTAAATACCTAGGTATATATTTAGTATTCTCTTGCTACTTAACTATAAGACTTCACGTAGCAAGTCACAAATATATTATGAAATTGTCAGGGAGTCTATTATATACCTATATAGGTAATATTACCGTTGATTAGTCAGGGAATCCAAAAATAAATAGAAAAGTTAGTTGTCCTCCTTCTATTGGACCGTTTTTATATTATGTTTACAATATATTTGTTTTTAAAAACTTGCACAGACACATATACATACTTCTTCTTCTTTCAGTACCCTATCGGATTATGAAACGTTGGCGATCGTATTGGCAATAATAACTTTGTTTACGGCAGCTCGAAATAGATTAGCGGTGGCTCGTTGATACTACTTCCGAAGATTTCGGAGCCAAGATATTCTTCTTCCGCCTGGGCCTCTTTTTTCGGCGATCTTGCCCTGGCGTGTAGAAGGTTATATCGCTTTGGATGTCTCATTATATGGCCGAAGTATTGTCATCATCATCATCATTCCGTCTACTGCTGGACATAGGTCTCTCCCAAAAGTGGCGAAAAATGAGCGAAAAAGTTGGCTCTTGCCTTTTCAATGCGTATTCTTATTTGTTTGTTTATATCCCAGTTATCGTTAACATTGGCGTCCAAATAGGTAATATTGTGGATTCTTTCTAACTTTATTCCATACGCTCTGATGTTCATTGATTATAGCACCGTTTTGCTGACAAACATAAGTTTTGTCTTAGAAGTATTAAGGTTTAGCACCTATTTATCTCTCCCTCTTTCAAGGATTTAGACTTGAAGTTGACTTGGTCTATTCTTTGAAGTTTAAAATATTGGAATATGTGAGAGGTTTTACCTTAAACTTGATGTTTTTTGTCATCATCATCATCATCATCATCATCATCATCATCATCATCATCATCATCATCATCATCATCATCATCATCATCATCATCATCATCATCATCATCTTCATCATCATCATTATCATCATTATCATCATCATCATCATCATCATCATCATCATCATCATCATCATTATTATCATCATCATCATCATATCCATTCAATCCTAGTGTTTACGGCAATGCCGAGATTGTCGAGGCATAGGTATAGTAATCTCTTTTTTTCAGGTGGGTTATTCCTGTTTAGTTTATTTCTTATAGATCTATATGTGTCTTTGCAGTGTTGGTTATGTATTTCCAATCTTTTATGCTTCTGCATCTTGTCTTCCAGTCTTTTATTTTCATTATTTTTATGTCTTCCTCTATCTGGTTCCATCATCTTATCCTAGGTCTTCCTCTTTTTCTTGGTTCCAGGGGTGTCCAGTTCGTGATTTTTTTATCATTTCTTTGGGTGCTTTTCTCATTATGTGTCCCGCCAATTGTAGTCGTCTTGCTTTTATGTATCTTACTATGTTCTCACCTTCCATTTCTTGTTGAGTTTCTTTATTGGTCTTCAGTTTTGTTTCTCCTTCGCCCGTTCTTTTTGGTCCCAATATTGATCTCATTATTTTTCTTTCTACTATTCTTAGATCTTCTTCATCTTTTTTTTTTGTCAGCGTCGTGGTTTCCATTGTATACGTGATAACTGGTCTGATCAGTGTCTTATACATTCTGATTTTTAAATGAAGTAGAGAAACAGAGACGTACTCACAATCATTTAATTTACTTCGACGACCGGTTTCGATCTCTACAATATACAGATCATCTTCAGGTCGGCGTTACAAGTGACTAAATGATGCCGTTACAAGGGATAATTTGTAAGTTCATAAGTAACATGTTTAAACGTCCAGATTCATCAGTAAACATGTTACTGATGAAGATGATCTGTATATTGTAGATATTGGAACCGGTCGTCGAAGTAAACTAATTGATTGTGAGTAGGTACGTCTTAGTCCAGAAAAATAAGATTTTTCTCATGACACATCCCCCTCCAGGCCGAAACCAAATTTTTTGAGTAGTATGGACATCTATATTAATAACCTTTATGTTTCCAGCAGCCGATTTTGATGATATATATAGTTATAAACAAATGAAGATCAAAAACCGGTAAATTTTCGCTTTTTTCATCTATAACCAAAAAGTTAAGCATTTTAAACAAATTTGAAAGTTAGAAACTCATAAATCGTCTAAAAAATTTCAATATGTCGTTCGCTGAATATGTCTATCCTTATTGGTTGCTTAGAAAATTGCAAAATAAATTATAAATTTTGAGTTTTTATAAATATTCATAACTTAGGTAAAAATTAACTTAGAACCTTCTTATTATACGAATTGCTGAGACTTCTGGTGCTTAAATTACATTTTAAATTTCAAAGCAATTGGTCAAATAGTTTAAAAGTTATTTAATTTGTTTATCCCAAATTCATTTTTTTTTCAACACTATAAGTCAGAAAATTATGAGGTTACAGTAAGACTTCTGACAGTTTATGGAAGAAAAACATTTATACTGTTGACTTAATTAAGAAAAATTATAAAAAGTAATTTTAAACAGTGTAAAATTATTTTGCAAAAACACGTCGATTTTTTGCTTACTTAAAAACAATTAGAATAACTTTTTAACCGTTACCAGTAGAAAAATTATTTTTTCATATTTGGAAACACTGAATTTTTATACACATTTAGAAGGAAAACAATTGTCCTAGGACAATTAGGGACGAAGTTAGCCCCCCTTTTTTTAATTCACATGTTTTTGCAAAATAATTTTGCAGTACATATTTAGAATTATTTTTGTCATTTTTTTTTAATTAAATTAATAGTACAAATCTTCTTCTTTCATAAAATATTCAAAGCATTAGTGCAACTTCATCATTTTCTGACTTATAGCGTTAAAAAAAATTAATTTGGGATAAACAAATTAAATACCTTTTAAACTATTTTACCAATTGCTTTGAAATTTAGGGTATGATTTAAGCACCAGAAGTATCAGCATTTTGCGCAATAAGAATGTTCTAGGTTAATTTTTATATAAGTTATAAATATTTATAAAAACTCAAAATGTATGATTTATTTTGAAACTTTCTAAGCAACCAATAAGGATAGACATATTCAGCGAACGCCAAATTGAAGTTTTTTATACGATTTATAAGTTTCTCACTCTCAAATTTGTTTAAAATACTTAACTTTTTGGTTATAGACGAAAAAAGCGAAAATTTATCGTTTTTTGATTTTCATTTGTTTATAACTATGTATTGTTATATTTCTATTTGATATGAACATTAAAATTTGATAACTATAGACAAATTCAATTTAATATAAAATATTTTCAATTTTCTCAACCACGGGCATATAAATTTAGAACAACCTGTATACAACAAATTGTTATATTTAATTTTAAGAAGTGATTAAATAAGACTCAAGTGAAATCGATAATAGGTAATTATCGTTGTTCGCGGAAGGATCGATCATTAGCCGATGCTAAATAAGACTAAGTGGAAATAGAGAATAGGTCATTAAAATTTGTATATAGTAGAAAGTAATTTTAGAATGGGAATTAACTATTTTCTTTGAAATCCATTAAGCATATTTAGAAAGTTTAAAAATTGGTTTTGAGGAATACTGCGAATGAGAGTTGGTGGTGGAATTTTGATTTGTGAATCTGGAAGGGATATTTAGAAAGTAGGGGAATGAATGACAAATAGAGATCAGAATGTTTTGAGCTGTCGAGAAGTGAAGTCGAGTAGTAGACGGTAGTGTACGGAGAGTGAGAAAGCCGGTGTAGTTCCGTGAGTGTGGAGTATCTATCGTAGAACGAGAGGTAGGCCAGGTTGAGAGTAAAAGAACCTCCTTGAGCCAAGAGTTCCCGGTAGCTGATTGCAGTTTCGAAAAAGGTAGAACACAGCATCACGACAGAAGCAGGAAACGAGAGCTATACGAGCTAGTTTCAGAGGAGAACATTACTGGAAGCCAGGACGAGGTTTTGATTGCAGCCAAGGATAGCAGGAAACGGGTCTTGTGTGAAGACATTCTCAGTTCACCAGAAAAAGGTCAGTCTCATTTGTTTGGACATGAATGTATGGGTTTTTCGTAGTAAATACCACATTTAAAATTGAAGAAACATAATCAATAATATCAGAAAAGCTTCATCAAACTTAAATAGAATTGTTGCTAATAAATCATAATAGTTAAATGTTAATAAAAACTTTCAATTGGAAATCAAAAGGAAATAAGATTCCCATGTGTAAATGTTATGTTTAAGAATAATAAGATATAGCAAATATTAAGCAGTGATTGCCATTTAAATAAAATAAACAATATTTTGATTACACTTGTAACCCATATGTGTTATTATTTTACTCTTTTCTTTCCTATCCCGATTAGGAACCATTAAGAAATACTTAGAAGCCACGTAAGTAAGTAATTAATTTTATAAAAACCCCTGAGATTGAAAACATATTGATATGTGATCTGGTAAATTAATTAGATTATTATTAATGCATTGATTAAATTAAATGACATATGAAAATATTATCTCATATCAATAATCAAGATCACAACAACTGTCGTCCAACGTGGAGGGCATTGTAAAGTATTTCTAGTGGCAAATTTGAAGGATAGAAAGAGTAAAGCCGGTATTTGAAAATTTATATGCCTGTGGTAAAAAGTGAGATACTTACATTTGATAACATAAAATTTTAGATCTCTTTAGGTACAAATTTTACATAACTGATTTAATATTTTATTCTTACGATATTTACATTTGATATATTTATTGACAATTTATAATATTTGGGTGAGAAAAAGTCGTCTTGGTAACATACTAGTAAAATTTCATATTTGGCGGGGATAGTACTTTTTGAAAACAAATGTCTGTGACAAGAAGCCAAAGCAAAGACAACAAAAAACAAAAAGAACATTCAGACCAAGAAGAGATTTTAGACACGACAATTATGGCATCAGAACAGCAAGAATTATCAGGAATAGATAAACTATTACAACTGATACAACTCCAGTCACAAAAACTGGATGACAATCAACGAAAAGTGGATCGAAAAATGGATGAAACACAACAAAAATTGGATCAGAAAATGGATGAAACACAGAAAAAAATGGATGAAAATCAACAGGAAACAAAACAAGCCATAGAAGAAAACAACAGAAATATAGAGAGTATTAAGAAGGAAATGGTTAAAAAAATAGAAGAGATTGCAGAAAAGAGCGAGAAACAGGAGTTAGAGATTAAAGAAATCAAAATCAAAATAAAGGAGGTAACGAATTGCCAGAAAAAGGAAATAGAAAATTTGGAAAATAAGTTGGAAAATGCTATTCAAGTAGACAGAGAAGAAGTGGAAAAAAGAATCACAGAAATAGAAAAACAAGTCACCGAAAACAGGACGCAACAGAATGTCGGAGAAAGAAGAGAAATGGTTATACATAGCACAGATGACGTGAAGATAAGGTTTGGCGGGGATGTAAGAAGATTACACCCATTGCCGTTCATAAATAGCCTGAAAAAGAAAATACAGCACATCGGAAATTTCGAAACAGCAAAAGAAACTATCAGAAACCATCTCAAATATGAAGCAAGCCTATGGTTCGATAGCAAAGAAGAAGAATTCGGCAATTGGCAACAATTTGAACAAAAATTTTTGAATTATTTCTGGGGAAAGGTCCAACAATTGGAAATTAACAAGGAATTGCAAAATGGGAAATACAATGATAGGATGGGTGTATCAGAAAGGACATATGCTTTGCAAATTTACAATAATGCAAAACATTTACAATATAATTACTCATCGGAACAATTAGTCGAACTGATTGCAAGACATTTCGAGGAAACGCTGGAAGACCATATCACATTGCAAAACTACAAAGACATAGATAGTTTATGCCAATTCCTACAAATAAGAGAATCACGTCTAAGAGAAAGAAAATCAAGAAAGTCGCGAGAAGATTACAGGCCCCGAGAAACACAAGATTACAGAGATAGAAATCAAAATAGGAGGGACTATACAAGACGAGATTTTAATCCCAGAAGGGAAAACGAAAATAGAGACAATGGAAGAGGAAATTATGAACAAAGAAATAGGCAATGGAATGAGGACAGAAATCGAGAATACCAGAATAGAAACACCACACGCTCAAATCAAGAAAACAGAAATAATGGTAGACAAAATGAACAGGGATATCGAGAAAACCGAAACAGATCCGACAGACCAAGAGAAAATAGAAGAGAGGTAAATAATACCCAGACAGAAGAATATGACGGAGAGAGAAATTATGACGAAAATATAAACAACAATGAGCAACCGGCGTCTTTTCACGACGGCGCTCACTAAAAACAAAAAAACAAACAGGAATCTTTTGTCACCCCAAGGAGTTTATTAAATTGGCAGGAAACAACGAAAAGAAAAATGGAATTAATTTAAAATTTGTGGATGGATTTATCAACGAGACACCAATTAAAATTATGATAGATACTGGATCGGAAATAACATTGGTCAACAGAAAACTAATAGAAGAAGTTAACTTAACAAATTTAATTTACAAAATACCTAGGGTAAATTTAGTGGGCGCAAACAAACGGACATTGGCAACTATAAATGAAGGCATACGAGTAATGGTACGACTGGGTAAGAATATGTATGCACTACAATGTGTAATAATGCCAAATATGTCACATGACATGATAGTAGGAGTTGACGAATTGGCAGAAAAACATGTAGTGATAGATTTTAAAAATAATACGATGAAACTAACAGAAGAAAAAGAAAAGGAACAGGACAAGGAACAGGAGAAACAAAATACGGACGAATCAGGTAAAGAACAAACAGTGGAAATGAATTTAGCAACGAAAAATATATCCAAAGACAGGAACAAAATAGAAAAAGAAGACCAGTGACTTTCCAAAAGGGTGAAAAAGTACTCGTGAGGGCATTACGAGTATCAAATCTTCCTGGGGGCATTTGCGCAAAGTTGATGCCTGTTTTCGAAGGCCCGTACATCGTGAATAATAAAAATGGGATAAATAGTTATGAGTTGAGGCACAGGAACTCGGAAAAGATCCGAGGAATTTATAATATTCACGATGTATACAAATATCACGAATAAAAGACAGAATTACATGAAGTAGATAGTAAGTTAGGATATAAGACGTAGATTAAAGTAAGGAAATATACAGGGAGTTGGTTTTGCCTCGAGAAAATTTATTTAAAAATGCAGATAAATTTTATCGAATACAAGGCGGGGATTTGTTATATTTCTATTTGATATGAACATTAAAATTTGATAACTATAGACAAATTCAATTTAATATAAAATATTTTCAATTTTCTCAACCACGGGCATATAAATTTAGAACAACCTGTATACAACAAATTGTTATATTTAATTTTAAGAAGTGATTAAATAAGACTCAAGTGAAATCGATAATAGGTAATTATCGTTGTTCGCGGAAGGATCGATCATTAGCCGATGCTCAATAAGACTAAGTGGAAATAGAGAATAGGTCATTAAAATTTGTATATAGTAGAAAGTAATTTTAGAATGGGAATTAACTATTTTCTTTGAAATCCATTAAGCATATTTAGAAAGTTTAAAAATTGGTTTTGAGGAATACTGCGAATGAGAGTTGGTGGTGGAATTTTGATTTGTGAATCTGGAAGGGATATTTAGAAAGTAGGGGAATGAATGACAAATAGAGATCAGAATGTTTTGAGCTGTCGAGAAGTGAAGTCGAGTAGTAGACGGTAGTGTACGGAGAGTGAGAAAGCCGGTGTAGTTCCGTGAGTGTGGAGTATCTATCGTAGAACGAGAGGTAGGCCAGGTTGAGAGTAAAAGAACCTCCTTGAGCCAAGAGTTCCCGGTAGCTGATTGCAGTTTCGAAAAAGGTAGAACACAGCATCACGACAGAAGCAGGAAACGAGAGCTATACGAGCTAGTTTCAGAGGAGAACATTACTGGAAGCCAGGACGAGGTTTTGATTGCAGCCAAGGATAGCAGGAAACGGGTCTTGTGTGAAGACATTCTCAGTTCACCAGAAAAAGGTCAGTCTCATTTGTTTGGACATGAATGTATGGATTTTTCGTAGTAAATACCACATTTAAAATTGAAGAAACATAATCAATAATATCAGAAAAGCTTCATCAAACTTAAATAGAATTGTTGCTAATAAATCATAATAGTTAAATGTTAATAAAAACTTTCAATTGGAAATCAAAAGGAAATAAGATTCCCATGTGTAAATGTTATGTTTAAGAATAATAAGATATAGCAAATATTAAGCAGTGATTGCCATTTAAATAAAATAAACAATATTTTGATTACACTTGTAACCCATATGTGTTATTATTTTACTCTTTTCTTTCCTATTCCGATTAGGAACCATTAAGAAATACTTAGAAGCCACGTAAGTAAGTAATTAATTTTATAAAAACCCCTGAGATTGAAAACATATTGATATGTGATCTGGTAAATTAATTAGATTATTATTAATGCATTGATTAAATTAAATGACATATGAAAATATTATCTCATATCAATAATCAAGATCACAACAGTATATCATCAAAATCGGCTGCAGGAAACATAGAGATTATTAATATAGATGTCCATACTACTCAAAAAATTTGGATTCGGCCTGGAGGGGGTTGTGTCACCAACAGGATATTTTTTTCCCTTATTTCTCTGAAATATCTCTGTTTCTTTACATCATTTAAAATGAACTCACATGCGCAACCCATTCAACATTCTGATTTTTGTTTGTCTGCTGATGTTTTTGGATCTGAGTAATTGCTTATTCCTTCCAAAAGCTTGATTGCCCTTCTGGATTCTCTCCTGTATTCTATCTTTGCTGCTCTTCCCTATTATTACACCTAGGTAATTGAAATTGGTTACTTCTTCAACTTTATATTTTCCCGTTATAATTAGTTCCCTTCCGGCTTCCCTGTTCAATTTCATGTATTTGGTTTTGTTTTCAAATTACTAATCCCACCTTTTTTGCTTCTACATCCAGCTTGTTTATTGCTTTTATTAAGTTTTCGTGCTACTAAAAACAATGCTACTAATAATTAATAAATCTATGACTTTTAGAGGTTATGATTATGACTTTTAGAGGAAGTCATAAATCTGACTTATAGAAGTGGTCAATTGGTCTAGTAATATTCTGACAATTATTAATGTATTATATTTTTGCCAAATTGTTGAATGTGTTTAATCGCAGAACAATTGTAACAATCTCAAGCAGTTTTGACTCTCTTTAAAATACCAGTAAATTGTACCTTATCAAACTAATTAAGCATTTAGGTGACTAAATGTAAATGTGATATCTAAAGTCAATAGTTTTATTTGCATAACAATATTTGAATTTCCATAGAATGTTAAATCTTTTTCAAAATTAGGTAAATAATGATATTTTGTATTTTGGCTTAAAATCGTCGTCTATATTGTCTTATGTTTGCAAAGGTTTACGTTTATTATTATTACGGCCTTGAATTTTTCTAAAATATTAAAATTAAAAATAATTTTTCTCTTATATATATTTTAAGTAATTATTTATTTCTTAATTTTAAAGGAAAGAATATATTAATTGGTCCATATTATATTTCTCCGCCCTGTATATTCTTCTTACTTAAACTATGTGACATACTACTTACTAGTCTCTTGTACTTCTTTCATTAAAATTCATTACCTGGACCTGTGCTCTTGACAAAAGCTAGCAAATCGCATTAACAAATTTCATATTAAGGCCATCGGTACATAATTCGCAAATATTTTACGGCTATTCCTACTTTTCTGTCTTTACACGGCAAATTACGTGTAGTAAAATTCACACTGGTATGGGTATTTAAACATTACTAGAATGACATTCTACTTGAAAATGTCATCATTAACTTAAAGAGATGGCTTTTGAATTTTCTTTAATAACTGATATTTGTATAATTGCAAATTATTAATTCAGTTGATAAATGGGATAATTTTTTCACTAACTATGTATTCAGTGATTGTAATAATTTATATGTACAACAAAAACTAATACTCAATCGAGAAAAGAGGAAAACTGTTAAAAGTGATTTTTTATTAATATATTGTTACTATGGAACGCTTACAATTTTGAACATCTTTAACAACATAATACTTGGATCACAGAATATATTATCCTGATGTATTCTATTATATCTTCAGATTGAATAAGTAGGACATTTCGATAAATATATTTTGACAACTAATAAAATATGAACTGAGATAACTATATATAACACTACATAACAACCACCTACTATAAATAGAGGACTATATTCTCCCACGCAAAACGTTAGTTGTGGCAGAGCTTTCCTTACTGCATGTTCCAGTGCGAAGTTAAACATCAGGGGGACGAGAGGATCTCCTTGTCTAAGCCCGGTGTCAATGAGGAATTCCTCCGACGTGGTGCTGCCAATTCTGATTCGTGCAGAAGCGTTCTCCGTGCTCACATATGCTAATCGTACCAGCTTTCCAGGTACTCCCATTTCTACCATAGTCTCCCACAATGCTTCTCTGCTTGTACACAGAATCAGAATACAACAGAATCGTAAGCTTGTTTAAAGTCCACGAAGATTTGGTGTACATCGCGGTTGAATTCCCAGTTTTTTTCCAACACCTGCCGTAGGATGAAGATCTGGTCTATCGTCGACCTTCCCGGTCGCATATTTACAGATGCTAGCGTGTGTAGACACCAGGGTGTTGAAATCAGTTAAGTTGGATTTATAGTTTGACGTAGCGTAGACGTAGACGCAACGGAGACGGAAGAAACGGACTGGAAACGTAAGAAA
Source organism: Diabrotica virgifera virgifera (assembly GCF_917563875.1). NCBI lineage: Eukaryota > Metazoa > Arthropoda > Insecta > Coleoptera > Chrysomelidae > Diabrotica > Diabrotica virgifera. The sequence goes on along the minus strand of NC_065449.1, from coordinate 57,527,334 downwards.
ATAATATGCCAATTTATAATTCGACGTAGAGGAATTTTTGCGCATGAGTAGAAAGAATGACTTTCAACAACATAGCCTATGCTATAAATTATAAATTATACATTATACGAACCGTAAACAAACTTTGTGTTTATTTATTTATACTATTATTTATTATAATATATAGGTATCCGTTTTGGTGTTACATGGATTAGGAAATACACGAAGGTATGCTCCTTAGTGTCGTGGTATTTCCAACTATTTTGTTTCATTTCCTAGTCTTTAAAATGTTTAATGTTTATTGGATTTACCTATCGTATATGTGTGGTTAACCCAGAATTAGACTAATAAACTATTAGACTAATAAATTAGACTAAAAAAAAAAAATGGAATTGGGCAGGTCACATAGCGCGACTGAAAGACTCACGATGGACCAGAAAACTAATTGACTGGCGCCCAAGAGAAGACAAACGCAGCAGAGGACGACCACCAACACGCTGGATGGACGACATTAAACGAATATCCAAGAAATGGCAACAAGAAGCACAGAACCGTGAAGAGTGGCGAAGAATGGGAGAGACCTATGTCCAGCAGTGGACAGAAGAGGTTGTATGATGATGATGATATTTATCTGAAATATTGAAACTACACCATGATATATTTTTATTAAATTAATAACTTAATTGTAATAAATAATTAACAAAATTCGAATATGTTAATAAACACCTTATCCTTACAAAATGGATGAGGGCGTGTCCACTTTGGGCTTTGGGTGACAGAACCAAATTCTTGATTTTGATTGGCCAGACATAAGAAACGCAATGTAAAAGATGAAAGTTGGTGAACTCTTCCGTTACGTTACGTTTCTCTTACGTTCCGTCAGGCGCTTGCGTTCATTTATAAACAAGAGTACACAAAACTCGGTGTTGAACTTTTCCAGTGCGTCTACGTTACATCTACGTCTACGCTACGTCAAACTATAAATCCAACTTTAGGGTTTGGAAAAACAGTACATTTACAGATGCTAGCGTGTGTTGACACCACGGTGTTGAAATCGGTTAGGGTTTGGAAAAACAGTACGTTTACAGATGCTAGCGTGTGTTGACTCTAGGGTGTTGAAATCAGTTAGGGTTTGGAAAAACAGTACATTTACAGATGCTAGCGTGTGTTGACACCACGGTGTTGAAATCGGTTAGGGTTTGGAAAAACAGTACGTTTACAGATGCTAGCGTGTGTTGACTCTAGGGTGTTGAAATCAGTTAGGGTTTGGAAAAACAGTACATTTACAAATACTAACAGATCTGTACACCAGAGTGTTGAAAGCAGCTAGCTTTTTTAGTGGTTATACAACATGCATATGCTAACGGCTATTGACATTGATTTTATATACCTACTGCTGTGGAAAAATATTTAAGTGATTTAGGTATTAATAAATAATTAAACGTTGTTGGAATATAAACAATAATATATTAACACAAAAGAACAACATAAAAAATAATGTTGTTCTGAAGCTATTTCCTTGTGGCATTTTTATAATTAATTATTTAGATGGAAAATAAGCCACAATTAAATTGAAAAATAAATTTTTTTTAACGTTTTGATGCCCAAATCGGGTGTCGTTGTCAAAATACAAAATACTACTAAATTAAACAAAAATGTTGTTGCTTAGTAAAAAATTCTTCTAATAATAATTGAAGACCTAAGTGAAAGAAGGAGGTATGTTACAAAGCCTACCTTTTTAGATATGGGCAGTCAAAGTTTTTATTCCTCTACTTTTATCATGAAAATATTGTTTGTGTTATTTGGTTTTATTTATATTGCTATAAGCATTCCTTTACATATAATGTTGATAATTTGTTTTGATTTTTAGTATTTTTTCTAAAAATAAATAAAAACTGTACATACCTTTTTCCATTAATTTTAGTTTGTATAACTATCCTTTATCTGAATGGATGAAGGGGGTATGTGGCATGAAATAATGCTCTATATTCAGTTTTACAGAAATTTATGTTGCTATGTTCATGTTGGCTATCAAACTGGCTATAGTAATTTTGTTAATGGCAGCTCGGTAAAGGGATGTAGATGATCTGTTAAACCATTCTTACAGGTGTCTAAGCCATGACGGTCTTCTGCGACCTGGCCTTTCTTCTTCGACCTGGCGTTTCTTCTTCCGTCTACCTTGCCTTTTTTATTAATAGCTACCCTAGCCTTAGCTATATTTATAAAAAAATTTAAACAAATTAAAAAAATCAATTTTTTGAGCCTATGTACATTATTTTAGGTTCTTTTGATCATTGGAAACAAAAAAGGTCTTTTGTAATTTTTCTCTAAAATTAATAGTTTTCGAGTTATAAACAATTTAAATCTGAAAAAGAAGAAAAATGTTTCATACCTCTTTCTTTCATTCAAGAATAATTGTATTCTACATGTTACATACCTCCTTCATCCACTAGAATATCTCTTATTAAGCTTTTTAGAGGTAGAGTGAAAGTGGCATAATATGTTAAGTATATGTTAAGTTACATACTACCTTCATTCACTAAGAAACTCAAAATTTTAGAAAATGTTACATATCTTCTTCTTCCACTTAGGTCTTCAATTTATTTAATTTGACTCATTTATATTGGCAATTCAGACATATATTATACATTTTAAAGTATTTTTTACTAAGCAACAACATTTTTGTTTAATTTAGTAGTATTTTGTATTTTAACAACGATATCCGATTTCGGCGTCGAAACGTTAATAAAATTATTTTTTTCAATTTAATTGTGGCTTATTTCCCATCTAAATAGTTAATTATAAAAATGCAACAAGGAAATAGCTTCAGAACAACATTATTTTTTATGTTGTTCTTTTGTGTTATTTGTAAATGTACTGTTTTTCCAAACCCTAATTAATTTCAACACCCTAGTGTGAACACACGCTAGCATCTGTAAACGTACTGTTTTTCCAAACCCTAACCGATTTCAGCACCGTAGTGTCAACATGCGCTAGCATCTGTAAATGTACTGTTTTTCCAAACCCTAACTGATTTCAACACCCTGGTGTCTACACACGCTAGCATCTGTAAATATGCTTCCCTGTCTGAATCCGCTTTGGTAGTAGCCTATTATAATTATTTCCTCTTTTCCTCTGCGTATGGAGTTAGTCTTCTAAACAGTATTATGGATATAATTTTGTATGTTGTATTGATTAACGATATGCTTCTATAGTTCCGACATATTTGTTTGTCTCCCTTCTTACGAATAAGTATTATATGGCTTTCATGCCAGTATTTCGTTATTTCTTCTCTTTACCAGACTTCTCTTATAAGATGATATATCTCAAGATGTAGTTTTTCTCCCCCTTTTTTAGCAGTTCCGCCTGTATGCCGTCTGGGCCTGGGGCTTTATGTTTTTTTAGGGACGAAATTGCGAACTTTACTTCAGCTAGTGTGGGCCCTGATGTTTCAGGTTCGGCTAACACGTACTGTCTTTGTTGCCCTGTCTTTGTGGGGTTTTCTGTATTTAAGAGTTGCTCAAAATACTTTCTCCATTGGCGGTTTATCTCTTCGTCTTCTGTGAGCAATTGTCCTGCATCGTCTTGAATAAATCTTGGGCTATTGGGCGTGTTGCTCGTCATTGTTTTTAGGTCCCTAAAAAACTGTCTAGACTGACCGGTTTTATGTTACTCCTAGAGTTGCTGTATTGGTGCTTCTAGGTATTGTTTCTTTGTACTAAGATGTAGAAAAGTGGAAAACATTATCGAACGGATCACAAGGCAAAAATGGAGATGGGTGGGACATGTTGCAAGAATGAAAGTCTACAGATGGACAAAAAAGTTGCTTAACTGGAGACCACGGGCAGACAAACAAAGCTGACTAACCAAGTAGCGATTGGCTACCCCAGCTAATTGAAATAACATTCGAAAATGTTACCTCAATCATCTAAGATAACCATCGTCACACCCTAAGCTTAGCTCAGTCACTCAGGTGTGTGTTCGTCTTGTCCTAACCTTAGATATGAACTCTGAAAATTTTGAATGGAAGCAAACAAAACAATAATTTTAACTAATCATGTTTATTGTTCATAAAGATATAATAAAAATATGACTTAGTAAATTGCATTAACAAATGTAGGTATTCAAATTCTTGCCAAAAACTAACAATTCTGGATTATACTTATGACTTTTGGTAGCTGATGGTAACTTCTTGATGTCGTATGGTACTGCTGTGGACTTCTCTTGACCTGGGCAGATGTTGTGGCCCTAGGTCAGGGCAGCTACGGTCCTAGTGGTGTCATACTTAGATGCTGGGTGCTGCTGTCTAGTTGCGATGCATTCATGAAGTCCAGCCTTTGTAGTTCCATCACCGGTGATGAGGATGGCTTGAAGCTCCCGAAGGGAGGAAGGTGATCTTTATCCCAAAAACTGTAACAGTAAAACCCTATCAACAATCAAGAAGAAAACCAAAGAAGAAGACCCAACGCGATGGAGCGATCACCTCAAAAGAATTGTGAGCAATTTAGTAGCAAAGGCGCAGAACAGAAGATTGAAATATTTGGAGGAGGTCTATATTCAGCAATGGAAAAATCAAGTGCTCTTTGTATAGACCAAACAGCAGTATAATATTGTCAAATGCACCATTAAAACCTAAAAATCCTGTAAGAGCTATTTTGAGGTTGCGAGGTTTAATTGAAGAAAAGTGAGGCTTTCAAAATGTGGCTTTATCGTCGAATCCTGAAGATATCTTATACCGATCACGTTACTAATCAGGATGTTTTATTGGGAATCACGGCCGCCGACATGAATGAGCGGGCCCCGGTAAGAAGTGAAGAACGGGCCCTCGGCAAAAAGTGAAGAGCTAAGAAATTGTTTAATTTTTATAGAAATACAATTATTATCAATAATAAATAATAAGAAACCATTCAAATTTTATTAAGTTTTGATTATATTTTATAAAAGTGAAAATCTTTATAAAACATGTGTTTTCCGAGTTTTCTGATTGACAAAGTTGTCTATAATTTTCGAAAAATCGCATGATTTTACTAAATCATTCTCAATGCACAAAGTTGATAATTGATAGGTCAGTTAATTGATCCTGTTTCATTATAGATCTCATAGCATTTTTTATGCGCTTCTGCTTTGGTCTTTCATCTTCTGCGACTGGCACCGGTAATGTGCAAAATATTCTTACCGCAATAACAACATTAGGGAATAATGATTCCAATTTGAGATGTTAAATTTTATTAAATCTATTGAAGAGGGTCAAGATTCACCAATATTAGCCTTGTAAATACCTCTCAAATGAAAAATTTCATCTATCAATTCTTCACTGATGTCTTCTTTATAAAACTCGCACAGTATATTAATATATTTCTTAATATTACCGTCATATTCATCTCGAAATCTCCATAAAATGTTAAAGAGCGAATGAATTTCAATCTATGACAATATTAAATATTAAATATTAATATTAAATATTAAACATTTTGCAGAAATCATTATAATATTTTGCAGACTTCTTGCGCCGTTTTTTTTATTTGATGTAAATTCTGAATTTATTCCATAATTGCAACTAATTTAGATTCTTCAACAATGGAAGACCATGAATGTCTGACTTTTTGTAAATCTTCTAGAAGCCCTGATACCTATACATATTTTTAATCTCCTTATCCATAGTTACCTGACTGCACTGTAGTACTTGATACCTGTGATTTATTGCTGTTAATATTTTAAACCAAATCGATGACTTTAGTTCACATTCAAATTTGTTAATGTATTTTTTTATTTGGTTTAGATTTGTTTAAAGAAAACGGGAAAAATTACATCTTTGGTCTGGTCGACACCGGTCCCCTTACATCGTCGGACTCCGGTAAAATGTACCGGCTGTACCGCCCTCTCGGTGGGTCTGTTAGGAATACAAAAAGTAAAAGAGCTGTTAACCACAATAAAAACAGCCAAAATCGAATACCTTTGTCAAATTATGATGAACAGTGAGATATATGGACTGCTGAAACTAATATTACAGGGAAAAGTAGAAGGAAAACTCGGACCAGGAAGGCGAAGGATTTCCTAACTGAAAAATCTAGGTACGTGGTTCAACAGAACAACCACAAATCTTTTCAGAGCAGCAGTGTGTAAACTACAGATTGCCATGATAGTCGCCAACATCTGAAACGGATAGGCACCACAAGAAGAAGAAAACTTTTAGGGCTTGTGTTAAATTTATGGAGAGAAATTTATGTAAAATAACAAAAAAGTATGAAAAAATGCTGTATAATTTTCAATGCTGTATTCAATATATAACACCGGAGTGATTCCCCCAGATTGGCTCAAATCCATCTTTGTAGCAATACCTAAAAAACACAATGAGAGAAAATGCTCAAGAATATCGATTAATTAGCCTAATGAGCCACACTCTTAAAATTTTCCTAAGAATACTAAGATCTCGAAGATACCCAATTTGGTTTTAGAAATGCTATGGGAACCAGGGAAGCACTTTTTGCGCTTAAGATCCTATTACAAAAATGCCGTGACAAAATAAAAGATGTATTTGCATGTTTCGTGGACTTCGAAAAGGCATTCGATAAAGTATAGCATGTAAAATTAATGCAAATACTGAAAAATATCGAAATAGATGACGAAGGATATTCGTGTATTTAAAAATTTGTACTGGAATCAAACTGCTATCATAAAAATTGGAGATAACTACACCGACGAAATCTCCATACAACGAGGAGTCATACAAGGGTTATTTTGTCGCCAACATTGTTTAATATTTACTAGAACCAGTTATTTAAAAAGGCACTTGAGAGACAGCCATATGGGTAAAAATCAACGGGGAACTACTTAATGTGATTACATATGATATGCAGACGATACAGTAATTCTGTCAAATAATATTGAAGGTCTCCAAATTCTGCTTGATCGTATTCACGAGGTAGGAGAGGAAATGGGCATTAAAGTAAACTCAAACAAAACCAAATTTTTAGTGTTTAGTCGTGACTCACATTCCGATGCAAAGTTTCAATTAAACGGAGTCCAAGTTGAGACAGTTCACAAAATGACATATTTGGGAACTGTGATAACGGACCAACTAGATCCAGACATAGAAATAAAACGTAGAATAGCAATGACTAAAACTACTTTTATGAAAATAAAGTCATTTCTTTGCAATAATCATCTCAGTTGGAACTAAGACAAAGAATGGTTAAGTGCTATGTTTGGTTCGTACTTTTGTATAGTGCAGAAGTGTGGACGCTAAAAGTATCGATCATGAACAAAATTGAAGCATTGGAAATGTGGATTTATATACGAATGCTGAAGATATCTTGGACAGCAAGGAAAACTAATGAAGAAGTACTAAGGATGGTCAACAAAGATAGAGAACTGCTAAAGACTGTTAAACAGTGAGGGGAAGTCGATATAAAATATTACAACTGATCCTTAAAGGCAAAATAGGGGGCCGTAGAGGTGTAGGAAGAAAACAAGTTTCTTGGTTAAAAAACGTTCGAGAATGGACTCAGATACCAAATGCTGGACAATTATTCCATATTGCAGAATATCGAGAAGCCATATTCCATATTGCAATGGTGATCGCCAACGTCATATAATTCTGATATGGCACGTGAAGAAGAAGAATAATTTTTTCCACGTGACATCAAGCACCTTTCTGTTTCAGTCAGACAATCATACCATCAGTAGCACAATGCATTATCTAAACTAAAGAAAAATACCCAACGATCTAAAAACAATGAAGCTCTGGATTACATTATAATCTGGAGTAAACACTTTAGTCGCGTTTGAAATTGTAACGCTGATAATCTGCCCCTCTTATACAGGTGTTTGTTGATAAGAGATGTGACGCAACGGTAGAGTACTTATGCTAGCGGTTACGTGTCACATAGTACAGGTACTACGCCCACAGCGACAAGTGAAAAACTTCTTTTGGTCTCTGTAGTGTCCCGGTGTCATTTTTACCCTTGTAAGTATTAAACATAGGTAATTGATAGATCTTCATTAAGTTAATGTGAATTGGAATTATTTATGTGAATATTATTTTAATCATTTGGAGTATATAATGAAATTACTTAAAAATATTTTAATAAAAATTTTAGAGAGGGAAGAGTAAAAATCAAACAAGCTTATATTTTTCTAAAACATTTTTTGTTAGTTTATAAATAGGTTAAAGTAAACATTTTCTACTCACAGATTTAGCCGCTAATTGTACATTAATTGTTTAAAAAATAAAAACTGTTTTGTATAAATAATTTTAAAAATATCGCTGAATTCATCATTTTACTTTGATCAAAAATGTTTCTATATTATGCTGAAGCCGAGTCTGATATTACAATTTGAAAAATAAAAAAAATTATTAACTCTTATACAGTATGTCTGCGTAACTTGGATCCATATGGGAAACTATTTTATTATCAATTTTACGAAAAAGTTATTCTTCATAAATTGCTCTGCATGGTCTAGAATCTAAAATCACATATAAAATTTTATCAATTTTATACGAGTTATGTCAAAAAATATGAATTTCGTTCAAGAGTAAAGTACCTTACATTTTACAATACCGATCATTGTTATTATGAAAAGTTGTTTATAATTAATTAGCCCTTTAAATTTGAGTAATATCCTCTTAAAAGTAGTAGTAAGTACAAAGTTTTCAAAAATTATATATTTTGAGACGTCGTATCATTTGAATAAAATTGTTGAGATTTTTTTTTGTTTTAATGAAATGTCGTTTAGTACGATGTTTGAAAAGTAATTTGTGCAAGTTTGAGATTTTTATATTTAAAATTGTATTAGTAACACATTTTTAAATAATCTTTAAACAACATTCATGTAAGTCCTAATTTCTGCCCACACGATACTTTGTAGTATAACTACAACATAGCTTTACTGTTCTTCTTTCATTTCCAATTTGTATAATTTAATTTGATTATTTCGTTATAAATAAAGATTAAATTTTATAATATGATTTTATTTGTACAATTTTTTGAATTGTTCAATGGTCAAGTCAGTTTTTTTTTCTAAAATTTATATTTTCGTTGGTATTTTAAAAAACAACTAATTTTGCAGTTCATTTGTTTAATAAAAAAAATTAAGCAACGATTTTTGGAATAGAACATTTTGATATGTTGTTTATTATACATTTCTTAATGCAATTATAAAAGTTCTATCTTGTTTGATTTTTCCGTAAGTAAAAACTACATTAATTCCACTAACTCATAGTCAGAAAAAACATCCTCATACTCAGAGCATTCAAATATTAGGATTTACTAACGAAAGTTTTACTTTTAATATTAACAATATTAAAAATAAAACTTTATCAGAACTAATATTCTGGTTACACCAATCGTGGCTTCTAAAAATTTGCAAGCAAAACGAATCGAACCAATCTTTGTTGGAATTTTACTGTGCCAATGGTGTTAACCAGAAGATTAGTTCTGTTTAATAGTTTAATATTGTTAATATTAAAAGTAAAACTTTCGCTAGTCTTTAGCAGATGCCGCCACGGCATCCATGCTATCATAATCTTTCGTTTGTGGGTCGAGGCTGACGGCCAGAATTTTAGTGGTTCAGAGAGAATCAAATAATGTGCTCTCTGAAGAGCCTCTACCAAGAGTTGAAACTAGTTAGAGCACTTTTGGCGCTCTATGAACTAACTAAAACTAAACTTGTTTCGATTCACAACGAAATGATTATTTATTAATAAGATTTACATAAATATAAATTGGTTGTTAAAGATAGATTGAGGTTAGAATCAATATAATATTCTAACCTCATTTCTAATCAATTTTCAATGTTTTTAAAGGGTAAGATTACTATAAAATTTTCAAAAAATATTTTTTAATGCTAATGTTTTTGTTATTACGTAAAACATGGTTTGAACCTTAAATATTAAAGGGAAAATTTTGGGTACCTTTTTACAACTAGTTTTTGAAATTCCAAACTTTTTCCCGAGCTCAATATCTGCAGATCGTTAAACCTTTTATTACTAACTACTCTAATTAGCCTGATCAAATAAAATAAAATCAAAATGTAATTCCGTACAGGTTGGAATAAATTTTATATCAAAGTTAGGTGAAAACAAAAGATATTTTCAAGAAAGATCTGATTTATTTAAGGGGATCCTTGTTTAAATAGTGAAAAATGGGCAATTTTTGCACAGAATTTACTTTTTTAACTGCTGCGGTGATTAATGTTTTTATGAAGATTTTTATGAAGATGCAAAGATGACAGAAAAAGCTTTCATTTAAGACTTACTAAATTAAATTTGACCCTTAACTTATTTAAATAATGATAAATAAAGCTTTAAAAACAAATTTGCAAAAAATTGTTATTTGCGTTATAAATAAACATTAAAAATAATAAATAAATAAAATAAATGAAAACTTTTTGCCTGACAATTGGTGGGAGAATAGATTGCAATATCTTTGTTAAATGGACCAATTTCAATGTTTTTTTTTTGTAATTTGGGCAACATATAAAAATAATAACATTTGCATGACCCTTTTGCAATAAATATTCATTAATGTGTTATAAATTTTTTTTTATAACAGCCTCCACTTTCAACAGCAGCTTTTTGAATTTTTCTTCTGACATTCGTAAATGGTTTCTATAATCTTCCTAATACTCTAACGCTAGACCCTTGAGCAATGTTTTGATGCTTCCAATCTATGTCGTTTTAGAATCCACTGTCTCACCCAAAAACAAAATTTATTATGACATATTGTTCATATTATTAACAACTATTGTCAGTTCTTAGAAAAACTGCAAGAATGTATATGTTACAGTTCAAGTTGATTCTACAGTTGGAGTTGACTATTCCTGGTTCGAGTCAACTCAAACGGCTGGTTTTAGTAAAAGTTGATTTTAAATATAACATGCACATTGCACATTTTTATTCAACATTTCCTAGTAAAAGTAGACTCCAACTAGGAAGAGTATACTCTTCCCAATGCCATTTAGTAAGAGTTGATTCTTCCCAATTATTAAGTTAACATTTACTATGGTTTGTTTTTAAACCAGGAGGAGTAAACTAAAAAGACAGATTCACACCCAAGAACGTCACTAGAAAAATCACCAGATACATCTTCTTTTTTGATTGATCATATCGGCCTTCGACAGTAATCCATGCATATTATATTACACTAATAGGTCGCTAAAGAGTTCTGAAAACAACTGTTTTTTTATGAAAGTACACTAAAAATCTAAAAATTAAAGGAATAATACAGAAAACACAAAAAATCGCCGATATGAAATGCCAGTATAGTGTCAAAATTTCATAATTTCGTAAACTTGTCTGAGGTTGGACCAATTACAAACAAGCATCACAGCGCGTCAAATTTGAATTACTCCTCTTGGTTTAAAAACAGACCATAGTTAAAGTGCACTCCAACTGGGATGAGTAGATATGCATCTAAAAATCTAAAGTGTAAACTAGTAAATAGTTTAAATAAACTTTTTATTATTTGTTGCCACATGGCAAAAAGCTGTGGCATTTTGAATTGCATTTCACATTTTTCTTCTCGCAGAAACATTTGTTGGACATGCACTTTATCTGGCAGGAGCATCTGAAAAATTCTTGTCCAGTTCCTGACCGGCACCGAGAGTTCATTTCACTGAATACTAATTGCTTAACGACCATTCCTTTCTTTTTGTGTTTCAACTATTGAATGCAGGGCTCACATAAGGTTATAAAAAGCGCAATATCTTTTACTGTGATCTTTCATACTTTGTCTTTAGTTGATTATTCACTGTATTTCTTCCTCCATGTTCTGTGCATATGTGTGCTTCATTCAGAACTGAGATACGTCACTGTCATGTACATAATACCTAATCAATCTCATTTCAGTCACAGGGTGGATCAATTTAGAAACACTATTCACTTCAATAACATCATATCTTTTAAAAAACGTGTGATGATTACTTTCTTTTTAGATTTAGCCTTTAGCTTTCTGACTTTTTTAATGAATTCTTCTTCATATTTGCTTTTGATAGTGTCAAATTATTTGCTTGTGACCTCAAACGCTCATCTCTTAGCTTCTCATGAAGAAGATCCGCATGGGTGTGTGGCATTTTAAAAACAATCAATAGTAACTCGAAAGTCATAAAAACTTTTGAAACACCTAAAATTAAAAAAGAAATAAAAACTAAGTATTTGAAAATTTCAAAAGCGGAACCATCACAAAAACAAGCACCAGATTCTAGAAATAAAGTGTTATAGAGTTGATAACAGTGAAAACAAAGAGATGCACACGCATCAAAAAGCGCAGGTGATTCTACAGTTACTGAATATATTCAGGAATAGTCAACTCAAACTAGTAAGAGTTAATTCTCTTTTTCCCGAGATCTACTTTCACTAACAAGGGTTAGGAAGAGTCTACTTTAACTAGTAAAAGTTGAATTAAATTTTTTCAAATCAACTTTTACTGCTCGTTTTAGTTTGAGTTGACTCGAACTAGGAATAGTCAACTCTAACTGAGAATCAACTTGAACTGTAACATATACATTTTCAAGCACAATGACGTTCAACTTTATTTTTGGTTTCACTTGTTGATTCAATTTTAATTATTGAAATATGTGAACAATAATTAATTCAACCTGTTTTCAACTTTTGTTGATCAACTAAAATTGGTCAACTAAAGTTGAGTTGTGGGAACGCGCATTTAGATATAATAACCGATAAAGGATGAATTATTTGTACCTACTTTTTACTTTTGAGTCTGGATCCAACTACAGTTTTTCTGCCCAGTATCGGGCTACATCTTCATCCTTTGTATTTTCTGTATTTCTGGGCTGTATTTTCCCAAATTCACAAAGTGCTTCGTTATGTCTTTATAAACCATTTAATGCGGTTTAAAAAGAAATCCCACAGAGCGTTGGCGCGGCAGGCTGAGTGAAATAGAAAAATGTAACAGAAAAAGATAAAAACTGGCGACTGGATTCAACGCAAAGTGAAATAGATTCAACGCAACGTGAAATAGCGAAATTTCTCTCAAAATTTGTTATTTATGATCTTTAAGCTAATACCAAACCCTAGTTTATTGCCTCTGTACACTATTGTTAATGTCCTGAGGAGCCTGGACCTTTTTCCGATGAATTGTCGGTAAAGTGAGACAGTTCAAATAAATTTAACATACAGGTGTTAAAGTGTCCCCCTTTCGACTGGACACAAAATGGAATAAAATTTCTACCGCTCGTTGACGGTGTGGGGACAGATTCTTGGGGACATGATGGTCCGACTGATTTTAATTTATTAATTTTACAGTACTTTTATATTCCTATCTGAGGATGCAAAAACCTTGCCGACCCTGTCTCTAAGGCTACGAGCCGCCACTTTGGGGTGCCAAATGTGTTCTGTTTCCTTTTCACGATTAAACATTTTCTATCTCTCTTTGCCGACGTTTAAATTGGTAAACCGCTTTAACACGTTCTTCAACGCGTCGTTGGTAATCAGGTGTTCCACATTCTGTATTTCCCCACGTTCACAAGGTGAATCGTTGTACTCCATTTAATGAGGTTCTGTTTTACAGAGGCAACGCTAGTGCGTATGGTTCAGGTGCCAGGGTCTATAGTCCAGGTTCATTTCATGAGGTGGTTCTGGGTATAGAGGGAACAGTTCGGGTAGTTCGATGCTGATGTTTCCTTGATTTAAGCCGGCTGGTTCCTGACGGTTCGTCAAACCTGTATAATTATTGGTGTCTTTCATCTAAAGTTTGCCTGAACTTCTCCACATAATGCTACGTCTTTCTGGTGATGTCAATCCAGCTGCTCGGTACAGTGGGGATAAAGTGGTAGCTTTTCTACATGTTTCGTTTAATGCAGTGGTGACTTGTTGGTCATGTCTAAATCTACCCCAGACGGGACAAGCATATTTCCCTGCTGAGAAACATAAGGCCTCAGCTGTTGATTTTAAGACCTGTAGGTTTGCACACCACTTGCTTCTTACAAGTTGCGCAGAAGGTTGTTTCTCGTAGTGACCTTTTGTCTTGTACCCTGACAGTGGAATTTATATGTTAGTGACCGTTCTAGTATGACTTTAAGATATTTGGGCCTATCAGTACGTTCCAAGTGTTGTCTCTCTCAAGTTACAGTCATATTTACTTGCGTCAAATGGTTGTTGATATAATACTTGGGTTTTAGTAAGGTGGCTAAGGCTAATATAACTATTCTCCAGAGGCTAGGAAAAGACAAAGAAATAATTAACACCGTAAAGAACAGAAAATTGGCTTACTTTGGCCACATTATGCGTAATGAAAAATATCGACTGCTGCAGTTGATTCTACAAGGCAAGATTGAGGGCAGGAGAGGCCCTGGACGTAGACGTATATCCTGGCTGGCCAATCTTAGGAAGTGGACTGGTCTAACGTCAACTGATCTATTTCGAGCTGCCGTAAATAGAATAAGATTGGTCAATGTGGTCGCCAACATCTCCAGAAGATAGGCACTTTTAGAAGAAGAAGTAAGGTGTGGTTTTAATGAGTTTTGTTTGTAGTAAGTTGACATCATATTTAAAGCCTTTTCTATTGTCGAATCTACTTGTGTGAGAGTTTGAATTAGTTGTAACTGATATTGACATGTCAAATTCATTCCTTGAGTAAGCGAATATTCTTTAATATTATCACTAGTTGTTTAAAAATTTATGTCAAGATCACAATATTTAAAATTTATTTAAATTTTCCATTTTTTAAAAAGGTTTTTGCTTTGATAATGAAAAGTCAAGACGGAACGGATAAATTAATATTATCAGTGTATACTGGTGAACGAATATAACCGTGTAAATATGAATAGGTGTACAAATTTATAAATACAATTTTAATGGTGATAATTATCTACAAACGCGGCCCATTTTATTTACATTCCTATTATTATCGTACCTTGCATATAGTATATCAGTACGACTGTTGACAACTATGGTAATAAGGCTGGAAACTTGATAAAATTCATCGACTATATTGGCTCAAGGTCTAAGTACTATGGTCGTTTTATATTAGTGTAGCCGTCTTTATGAATTTTTAAAAATTACTTATGTATTACTTAAACAAGGTTATTTTTT
Organism: Diabrotica virgifera virgifera; assembly: GCF_917563875.1. Lineage (NCBI taxonomy): Eukaryota > Metazoa > Arthropoda > Insecta > Coleoptera > Chrysomelidae > Diabrotica > Diabrotica virgifera. The sequence continues at coordinate 57,512,303 of NC_065449.1, read as the reverse complement.
AGGTGATAATATTTTTATTTATTGTTCGATTAAAATAACAATAGTAGTTGATATAATATCATTATATAATATAATATCAGGAGCGTCATTTGAAATTTTGTTTGGGGGGGGGGCAAGCACTATATATACAATACATCATTATAGATGATGTTATGATGAATATTGATGCATTTTTTGTAAATTTCAGTCATTTTTTAGGGTCAGGGGGGGGGGGCAGGTGCCCCCCCTGGACGACCAAATGACGCCCCTGTATAATATATAGAGAGGTGCAAAATTATGGAATACATTAATTTTTTCGAGAATAGAATACTTTGGAGAAAAATCCCGAGACAGATCGATTTTTATTTTTAAATTATGATTTTTTGGCAGATACATCATACCAGTGATATACCATATCCATCTGGGCGTGATAACGTAATCGATGATTTTTTAAATAAGAATAGGCATCATGTGCTAGCTTATTTGAAAGGTTATTCAATTCTCTATTCAGTAATATAAGCATTAACCCAATTATTCATACAGGGTGTCCAAAATAATAATTTTTGAATTTAATAAATTGTCATAACAAGAAGTAGATATGTATGTAATTTCTTTAATTCAAATAACATTTTCCTGCTGTTAAAAAAGAGAAAAAAATGTTTAGTTGACAAATAAACATTGCTTTTCGCATTCGATAATTCAATATTCAAGCTGCCACTTGGCAGTTTAAACATTTCATTTGAACGAAAAGCAATGTTAATTTGTCAAGTAAATTTCTTTAATGAATAATATTAAATACATTTTTTTCTGTTTACTGACAACAGTAAAATGTATTTTGAATTAAATAAATTAAATACATTCTTCTTTTTGTGTCAATTCTTTTAATTAAAAAATAGTTTTGGACACCCTATCTAAATATGTTATTGTTTATATTACTGAATAGAGAATTGAACAACCTTTCAAATGAGCTAGTAGACGACCCCTATTCTCATTTAATAAATCATCGATTACTTCATCACGTCGAGATGGATGCCGTCACTACTATTATGTGTATGCTAAAAAATCATAACTTGAAAATAAAAATCGAACTGTCTCGGGATTTTTCTCCAAAGTGGTCTGTTCTCGAAAAAATGAATTTATTGCATAATTTTGAACCTCTCTGTATATATAACATATTACGTTATTTTTAATCAATTGTACATATATATCTATATAATAAAATTAGTGTAAACGTAATTACGCGGTATATCTCCTTTTCATTCCTTATTTCTTAGTAAGTGCTTACTCAGTTATATCTCCCCTCTTTCTCTCCTATGGCGCTACAGCCCAAATCGGGCTCTCGCCTCCCCGAGTATCTGCCTCCAAGTATCTCTCTCCCTGGCTGCTCTTCTCTCTCCTACAGTTGTCCACCCTCAATATCTCTTTAGCATCGGTTCACACTTAGTCTGTCCACCTCTTACGTGGTCTTCCTACTGACCGACGTTAGGATTCTTTGCAATATTGCTATAAGTCATGGTTGAACTTTATTCTCCATACAGTTATATCTCCCATATTCCCATAAATTGATACATACAGATATAAATATACATAATAATTTCGTTGTAAAACGATACAAGAGCCGTCTTATATTTCAGTTCGTTCAGAGAATGCCATAAGCACTCTAACCGGTTTCGAACCTTGTTAGGTTCTTATCAGAGGAGCAGACTCTCAAATCGCACTTTGTCCATATTTTGACATTTTGACTTAGAGGTGGCATTGGATTCGACAAAACATCATTCATTAATTTACACACTCCTAGACATTCCAAGCGTACTATTTCACGTATATTTTTGGCTTCAAAAATCACCTAGATAAACAAAACGCATTTTGTCCATTACCGAGAGACAAACGAATAGCACTATTTTGGACAAAATGCGATTCGTTTGTCTTACAATGCTATTTTACCATGTACCGACTATATTTTGCATTTTGTGTGGCAGATATTTTAACAAAACCTCCTGTTTTTTATACATGGCTTGAGCATGAAGCAGGAAGAGGTAAGGTAGAAATAATTTCCGCGTTGACTGGCTTTCTAAAAAAAACTGATTTAAGAAAGGACAAATGCGTAAGCTAGGCTCTGATTGGACTTTGTATGACATAAAGCCTGCAGTACTTTCACTCAAAAAAGTTATAGGCATCAGTAAAACCAACATATAGGCAACAGAGGTTTTGTACAGAAATAATGACTCTTCTAAAAAGTTTTTTAAGTTTACTTCAACCAAAGTAACATAGTTCTGCCAGAATTGCCAATGAAGCATGCTGTTAAGAAGAAAAAGCTGTGAAGATGAAGAAGAAAGTTTCTGCCTTCTGGAGGACGACATCCATGCCATATGATTTTTTTTAAATTTTATATATTGCTTTCCAAACACGCAAAAATGCATCTTTAGTTCATATTTTTATTTTAATCAGTTAGGGACAATCAAACTACATTTTGTCCTTAAACACGTTGACGACAGTGCGCCAAATATATAAGCAAGTGTTGTGACACTATTTTATATTTTTCAAAGTAGATTAGGGAAATGGTTGAATTTTTTGAGTTGAGTTTTTAAAATTTTTTGTAAACATGTGGATGACGACCATGGACATCATGTCACATTTAATATGCATCTGTATACCCTATTCCACGAATATACGACTGTGTTGGATTATTTCGACAACGAATATTTTATTGTGCAAAATATGAAGAACGAAAATAAATTGCAAATTACATTGCTGTTTATTGGAATAATTTAGAGCCATTTACTTTCGTACTTCTTATGTTGCACACTGAAATATTCGTTGTCGCGATAATCCAAAACAGTCGTATGTTGGTGGAATGAACCATAGATGTAATGTGACATTTTTGTCAAAACTCGTTATTTTAAAAACGACGTCTGTAGACGTTGTGTCACATTACATCAATGAAAATTAGACGTCTATAGACGTTCTGTCCGTCAACGTGTTAAAGACAATCAAATGGCGTTTTGTTCATCAAAAAAAATTTTTTTTTAAAACTAATTAAGTGTGTTATAAACAAGGCAAATTGATAATAAACAAGCTGAAAAAGCGAGCATTATCATAACGAAAACTTTGTTGAAAAGTTGTTTAGAATTAATAATTATGTTTTAATGTGCAATTATATCATTCTAATTTAAATGTTATGAACTATAAAGGCACTTTACTCTTGATCGAAATTCATATTCTTATATACCTGGTATAAAATTAATATAATCTTATATATGATGGTTGCATCATAAATCTTAGAGCATGAAGAGCTTTTTATGAAGAATATCTGTTCTTCGTCAAATTAAAAATAAAAGAGTTATAAATGAAAATGTTGTTGTTATCCATAATTTGAGAAAAATCTTCAAATATTTTTTTTCATTAGAAGGATGTAATTGCACATATCAGACCATAATTTTTTATTCCAAACAATATTATTTCATATAGTCGGTTCGCTAAACTCAGACACAACTGGCTAGTGATTTTAGTCAATAATTTTGCCAATTTTGCAAAAAAAAATAATTACTAAATAGTTATTAAGTACCTACTAAATAATTAGTAATCTTGCCAATTTTGGCAAAATTGGCAAAAAACAAAAAAATTACCTACTAAACTCACTAGCAAGTTGTGTCGAGTTTAGCGAACCGACTATTCGCGGTGTGCAAGTACTTGGAAGGGATACGCGAAACGATCGTGCGCAAATAGCGGAGAAAAATTGCAAGTTTCTTAAATAATTCATATTATTGTCAATTGAAATTGTCAAATTGACGTACATTTCATACCTATTGTCATTTAAGAAGAAAAATTATATATTGCTCCACAATATTGATATGATATGCAATTATTATATAAAGGTAAATTTAATTAATTGTATTTTGCTTGCAGTAGTGCATTTTAATAACTAATTTATATTTACTACATACAATTATTTACGTTTTAATAACATAATCTAAATCTTATTTTTTCTTCTTATTATTTTTTTTGGACTATGGCCTTGACAATTATCCAGTAACCAGGACCATATGATTGGCCAATATAATTAAAAGTGCGAATAAAAGTGCAGAGCGTACAAACCAGGTGTCGCTTTTCCGAACTTGCACGGTCCCAATAATAACAATTTTCATTTCATAACGAATGTAACAGTCCATTTATCATTTAAACCTTTTTAAAGCTGTTAATAAATTATTGCTTTTAAAATATACTCAAATTGTATTTTTGAACATCTTATTTATTTTATATAATAATTAAATTCACTATCAAATGTCATTGATATTTTATTAATACTTAATTTAAAATTTAGTTTGACATTCACGAAGTGTCAAACTTCAATGTAAATAACCTATGCTTTGCTTAACAAATCGATATTAAAAAACTAGCCTACTTACTAGCAACGATTTCAGCTGAGGTGTAGTGTGTCGGCAGAAAATAAATGGATTGTGACCTCACATTTTAGATTTTGAGGTCGATTATCTCGAAGACGGTTAAAAATATCGAAATGCCGTTTTCAGATTTGGATTCAGAAGAAAAAACTACATAAGCATCCATCGATAAATCTGATCTGAGTATGGCAGGAGCGGCAACGCAATAACACACAGGCTTTTGCAAATTTATAAACGAAAATTTTCGTTGAAAAGTACATTTTTTCATGCTTTGTGTGTTTTTTAACTTTATTAATAACGAAGTGGCAGTTTTTCTCAACATCTGAAAAATGTAGAAAATGGACAAAGTGCGATTTGAAAGTCTGCTCCTCATATTATGACTATCTCTGAACAACCTGAAACAAATCGGGCTGCTAGTATCGATTCACAACGAAAGAACATGATACGGGTGTCGTAGCGACATCTGCTAAAATATTGAAGTATTGATAGATTGATACATTGATGCTAAATATTGATACATACAGGTTTAGTGGACTTCCTCACATTAGTGCGAGGAAGTCCAATTACTCGTTTATAGTAAGAGATACGAAAAAAATTTATTTAAGTAAAAGTTGGAGCATATATTTATAGGACCGTATTTTCAAAATATTTTCAAATAAACGGTTTCGCTGGACTAGACACTAGACACTTGGATGATTAGAACGGTCGTACTAATATGCGGATTCTCAGTAACACTAAGGATTACATTTAATTTATTTATTTTATTTACAATAGTTTCTAATTCGTTGAAACCATTCTACTAAACTTTGAACAGTTTCTCTTCTTGGTTTTCGTCTATCAGGGAAATGCTGATGATAAATTATTATTACTAAGTAGCACATATTTGTTATACTTTTCTACCACAAAAACCATATTAATCAGTTCCTCATTACAAAAATTCATATAAGTAAGTTGAAGAAGTGATTAAAGCAACTGAAACTATAAAAATAGTGTAATGTCAAGTATTTAAGCAAGTATGATGTCGAAGTCGTAGCCAACTAGGTAGAATATTGTATGTTTTCATTAATATTTTACGAACCAACAATCTTAATGGAATGATAATTATTATGAAGTGATGTTCACGATTTTTTGTTACCAGAAAAAGGAACCAACTTTATTTGAGCGTAAACTTTTATGAGAAACAGAAATAGAGCTTTTTTTAAACACTTTAAAAAATTTTGATAAGTTTTCCCTGAAAATGCTTCAATTTATGGTTATTTCACGTTGAAGTATTCGATTTTGAATTTGCTTGCTACTTTTGTCATGAGCTAGAGCTCACACTACAACAGCTACTCTGTTCCTACTAGGTCTATTATAGACTTCATACATACATAATTTTTTTCGCTTTTTTGCTCAGAATATTTTTTCGATAAACTACTTACTTTTTGAGTTATTTCCGAAAAACAGTATGAAAACGTATTTTTTTGTTGTTGAAAAATTAACATTTTCATAAATTATCACGAATAACTCGAAAAGTATTGAATTAGTTAAAAAACTCCATAGAACAAAAGTTGCTTAGAATTAGTCAATTTATCCATTTCCGGACTTATTTTGAACGTATGTTTTTTCAGCCCCGAGAAGAGGTGGCTTTCACCCTCCAAGTAAGAGCAGCTCTGTGCTCAGGTCCAAAAGTGAAGTCGAGGATGAGAGGAACCTAAATCCAAATGTTCAAGCAAATCCGTAGTGACGAGGAGAAGGGTTGGTTTTCACCCCCCCCCCCCCCAAGTAAAAGCAACCAACGGCACAAGTCCAAAAGTGGAGGGTAAGAGGAACCTAAATTCAAATTTTCATGTAATTTGGGGCTGACACTGAAAATTACACTAGGTTTGTTCCAACACAACGAATACGTTACGATCACGTTGCTATAAAATTATACGTTCCTTGCGTTCTGTGTCTGTATATCGTGCGTTCCATGGGTTATTTTGTTTACTGCGCAGGACGGTGATCGTTACATGGACGGTTTCTCGTTGTGTTGGAACAAACCTACTTTATCGCCGTATTTCATGTTCATTTACTGACCTATTAACATTAAGATGTTTTTTCTATTCTCATACTATAATATATCAATTATGATGTCACTACCTGTATCATAATGAACTTCATTATGATACAGATTTACATTAAGATACAGATTATTAACCAATAGAATCGCGATATGACATTCGCGATAAAGGTGGTACACGCGCAGTGACCAATGGCGAGTCAAATACATACGCTTTGACAGTTCTCAATATGTAAACAAACTGTCAAACTGACAAACTACTTAATTTGTTTGCGTTACAAAATTAATAAATTTGAATATATTTTTTGTTGTTGATCATAGAAAAAATAGTGTATTCAACTTGCATTTAATTATCATTATGAAGCTCGTACTCTATAAGAAACTCGCCGCATACGGCTCGTTTCTTATCCCCCATACTCGCTTCATAATGACCATCATTAAATGCTCGTTACATAATATATTATTATAGTATGTATATTATGCAACGAGCATTTAATGATGGTCATTATGATGCGAGTATGAGTATGAGGTTTACATAGAATACGAGCATCTTAATGACAATTAAAAATACAAGTTGTCATACATGATTTTTTCTATGATCATTCAAAACTAACAAATTAAGTATTTATATGATTAAATTAATTGTTTCGTTGATACATTTATATTTTGAATATCACAATTATAAAAATAAATTTGGGGTTAAATTTTCAATATCCCTATCGTCTTCAGACAATTTCTTAAAAAGTTTAATCTTGAAATTTGTCAGTTTGTTTACATATTGTGAAATGTCAAAGCGTATGCAATTTGACTTGATATTGTTTATTGCGTATGTGACACATTTGAGACAAAACGCCTAACGACTCTATCTAAATATTCTTTCTCGATTCGATTTTTCATAACCTTTCCTGCCTTTCCATATATTCTATTCAAGTCGTAGACCCGGTTACAGCTATTCCTCTATCTACTGAGATATGATGTTTTCCATTCCATAGGGATTTTGCTTGTGTTTATGCATTCTTAAAATGGTTGCCGAAGATGCTCGTATAATTGGTTCGTTAATTACTTAAACATTTCTCCGGGTATATCCCCTGCTCCAGGTGCTTTGTTCCTCTTCAGCTGTTGACGAACATTTTTAATTTCTTCTGTTGTTAATCTTACTGTCGAGTCTACTATTGTAATTCTATATGGGTGTTGGTTTTCATGTTCTTGAAATTCGTCTATATTCTTTACCAAAAGTTCTTTGAAATACTCTTCCCAGTCTTCAGGTTTTATTCTCTATATTATAACTATATCTTTATGGATCCTACTATGGATCCATATTTTTTACCTTCGCCGAGTTTGGCGAATTTTCTTAAAATCTTCCACTTTTACCGTTATAACTCTAGATTTTGTTAGTTAATAAAGCCATCATGCCATTTAATTAATATAATAGTTTGCTTATTGTTATTGGTACATATTGGATTACTAAGGCTGTGAGTAATTCGCCAGTTTACATTCATATGACTCAAAATTTACTGTTTGGTTATTGTTCTTCTATCTTTATGACTTTTATTATATGATAAGAAATTACTCCGGGTTACAGGTACTGACTTAATAGAAACTGTGATTTTAATAGTAATTATTTATTAAATGGTATTTTTTTTTATTACATTAACATCACCGATTGTTATTAAACGTCATTAAGAGGATAGGCGCAAAATGTTGGTCCAATGCTATTTAAATACATTCATTTTTTTTTCGAATCCTGAGAAAACTAATAAATATTTTTGAAAAATTTAAACGCAGAATGAAATATTGCATTATTACTGAGGGCTGAAAGTCCCTTACAATCAACAAAAGTTTCTTTCGAATGAAATATACTTACTTACTTACTTAAGCCGTTCTCTTGTACCTTACGGTGTCGAGGTAAGTGAAGAAATCAGACGTCTCTATGCTATGCCTTTCGGTCAGTAGCTGGTCTTTCTGCTTCTCTCCACCCAATATTTCTTTTTACGCAAGCCTTTCCAATATTTGCGTTCCACGTTCTTGCTGGCCTGCCTCTTCGTCGTTTGTTGTCAGATGCCGCTTTCCATACCCTCTTTACAGTTCTACCTTCACTCATTCTCGCCATATGTCCGAACCACGATAACTGTTTCGTTTCAAGTCTGTCTAAGGTCCTTCCAACACCGCACCATTCACGTATGTCTTCATTTCTTATACGATCACATCTGGTCACCCCGGATACCGCACGTAAATATCGCATTTCGCATGCTTGAATTTTACTACGGATGTTGTCGTTCACTGTCCACGTTTCACTACCGTAGAGTAGCACCGACTCGTATACAGTTTGAAATACTTTCATTTTTGTTTTCAGGCTTACTTCTTTCTTCCTAATAAAACTTTAATTTAGTGCATAGTATAATTTTGTTGCACTCATTACCCTGCTGTTTATTTCTGGTTCTATATTTCCTTGCTCATTCATTGTTGATCCTAGATACTTGAAGTCCTCTACTTGTGTAATGGTCTCATTATTCAGCTTTACATTTATATTTTCTTGAGTTTTCGGTATTACTAAAGCTTCTGTTTTTTCAATATTTATTTTCATCCCAAATTTCTTAAAGGCTTCATTCCAAACATTTACATTCACTTGTAAGTCTTTTTCTGATTTTGCCACAATTACCAGGTCATCGGCATATATCAACTCTGACACGTAAACTTGTTGAAGTTTTATACACCCCAACCCTAGTTCTTTTTACCTTACCCCTGCATTCTTTTGCAATTTCGTCCATTAGAGTGAGAATAACAAAGGACTCAGAACACCACCTTGTCTTACACCTGTCCTTGTGTAGAATTCTAGAGATGAATGATTGTTCGTTCTTACATTATTACGTGTACATTTATATATACTCTTTATTGCTTGGATTAACTTCGGTTTCACATTTCTACGGTTTAATATTTCCCAGATCTTGTTACGTGGTGCCCGATCAAATGCTTTTTCCAAGTTCACAAAACAGAGAAACAATTTACACTCTAGGGCTTTTACTGATAACTGTCTCACCGTGAATATGAGATCGGTTGTACCTCGCGTCTTCTCCCTGGCCTAAAGCCGCATTGGCTGTCATCCAGTGTGGCCTCGATATTTTCTCACAGCTTTTTCTCTAGTATTATTTCGTAGATTTTACTAGCAACTACCAACAATGATATTCCCCTGTAGTTAGAACACTTATGTTTATCACCTTTTTGTGTAATGGTAGAATAGTTGCAAAAGTCCAATCTCTAGGTATGCATCCAGTACGCCAACAGCTCCTTATGATCTTCCATAGTAATTGTAATTCTTCTCCTTCCATATATTTAATTAGCTCAGCCTTAATATTATCGTGTCCTGCAGCCTTGCCATTTTTTAATTTTAAAATTGCTTCCCTGTATTATTCGTATGTTATATCACCATCTTGTTGTTCATTTAAATTATTTTTTCGAAAAAAAATTCGAATGAAATATTTAAAATTAAAAATCACACTAAATTTTATTTTTTTTCACACCTGTAACTTTTTAAAATAAACATTATAGAAGTTTTCAGGAACATTCGACCCTCGGTAATAATGTAATCTAAATTTTTCAAAAATATTTTTTGTTTTCTCAGGATTAGAGACAAATGAGTGCATTTAAATATTATTGGACCAAGATTTTGCGCCTACCCCCTTAAAGAAGATTTTGCGCCTACCCCCTTAAAGTAAAAATATTGCCTTATTCTGAGGCAATAGGCCCTAGGTTTTTTGTTTAAAATACATTTTGAGGGATTGTTAGTTTTTGGCCCTTAAAGTATTATTCATATCTAGTTTCTTTTTCCTGATTAATTTTACACTTTAATTTTACAAACTTGTTAAAGAGATATTTTATCTTTTTACTTTTTTTGCATACTCTTCTTATCCGTTACTTGTAACATACATTGGAGATAATATACATATCCATTGTATTTTACAATGATACTAATCCTATTTGAATACTAGGTATACAAGAACAAAAAACTGATAAACGAGGTAAAAATGAGTGGTGCATAAATAATTATTCAAGCTACAAAAGAGCTGATATTAATATTACAGTGCGCAGAAATATATTTTTATTTTGATGGAAAATAAAATCATAGTTTTATTTTGAAAGATTTTTCCATAGTATTTGCTAAATTTGAAGTAAAACGGGCCACAAAAGAGTACTTTTGATAAAGTTTGCAGTTTGAGGCTCTTTTGTGGCACGTTGTACTTCAAATTTAGCAAATATTATGGAAAAATCTTTCAAAATAAAACCATCATTTTATTTTCCATCATAATGAAAATACATTTTTGCGTCACGTAATATCATATCAGCTCTTTTGTAGCTTGAATATTGTGTGACCACTCATTTTTACAGCGTTTATTTGTTTTTTATTCTTGTATCAGGAGTTTTTCAAAGTTCTTCATAAATGAAATGTATAAACTTACTTACGATGCTAAACTTGTGATCGGGTAATCCGAATTCATATCCCAGCCATTTCAATATTTTTCTTTCAATATCTTTTTTTCCACCGAATTGATAGATATTTTCTATTTGGAATAGATTGAAAAAAATATTGGGATGACTGGAAAATTAACTCGCATAGCCCGACCACAAGTTTAGCGTCGTAACCACTAGATCATTTCGACGATAGTGGTTAAGTGGATGATCATTTTAGAGCTCGATCACTTCTAAACGGTTTACCCGATTTTGATCACTAAACGCGCGTTTAAAAAAATATTATATTTTATTTAAAGCTATAGACAAGTAGTAAAACCGTAGTAAAAAATCTGGTGTACCAAAAATCTATTTTTAGGGGAGTGCAATTAGAACGAAAAGATACAATGTTTCCGAAAAAATCAAACAAGGTTATATTTTTCTAAAACTTTTTTTGTTAGTTTATAAATATGTTAAAGTAAAAAGTTCTACTCACAAATTTCGCCGCTAATTGTTTATTAATTGTTTAAACAATAGCAATTGTTTTGTATAAATAATGTTAAGAATATGGGTGAATTCAACATTTTATTTTGATAAAAAATGTTTTTATTTTAGTTTTGATTATGCTGAACCCGAATCTGACATTACAATTTGCAAATTCAAAATGGCGGATTCAAAATGGCGGATTTTTCCTAAAAATCCTTAAAAAGTAGTTGTAAAATCCGAATTTTTTTTATAAAACGTGTTTGTTTACATATATGTGGATATTTTTGAGAGGTTGCTAAACCTGAATCAAATTTTGATAATTTAAATTATAAAATGGCAGATCCAAAATGGCGGATAACTTAAAAAATAGTTGTAAAATCATAATTTCTTTACAAAATCTATTTATTTCTACATATTATATTTATTTTTGAGAGCTTTGATAAACCTAACTTAAATGTTAACATTATAAACTATAAAATGGCGGATCCAAAATGTGGATTTTCTAAAAAGAACATAAAAAAGAACATTTTTCTAAAACATTTATTGTCTTTATTTTTAACAGGTTGTTGAATCTGAATAAAAGATTAAAAATTTAAATTTCAAAATGGCGGATCCAAAATGGCGGATATTTAAATGAAAAACCAGTAGAATCCAATCAAACAAATATGGAATGTCATTCTTAAAAAAAAGATAAACAAATAATTTTCATAATTATATTACAAATTTTCGATTAGAAGGATATATTTACATATTGGAACATAGTTTTTAATTCCAAACAACTTTTTTTTATAAAAATTTTCGATATTGTGAAATATAAAGGTACTTTACTCTTGAGTGAAATTCATATTTTTTGACATACCTCGTACAAAATTAACAAAATTTGATATTTGATGGTTGCATCTTATGTTATATACGATGCAGAGTATTTTATAAAGAATAACTTTTTTCGTAAAACTGATATTAAAAAAGTTATCAATACGTTCCAAGTTCCGCAGACAAACTGTATGAGCTAAAAAAAATTTTTTTTATTGAACATTTATTATTGTTGAAGCTTATTAATAAATGTATTTTAGGTAAGTTTTACAGAAAAAAGTTTTGATCACTCTGTATATACATTTTTTCAGCTGGTAATTTTCGGTTTTTGTATTACATTTTTGTTATCTTTCTAAGTTTTCTCAAAAAGAAATTGTTTATTTCATTTTTAAACTAAAATAATTCAGTGTTTTTTAAAAATTATATCCCAAGCTTTAAAAAAATAGCAAAAAAATTGTATTAGATTTATTCAAACTTGAGTAATACCGTCTTAAAATGGTGGGAATTCTGTAAAACTACGAAGTTTTCAAAAATTACATTTTTTGAGACATCGTATTATTTGAATTAAATTTTTGAGATTTTTTTTTAAATGAAACATCGTTTAGACAATTGATTGAGAGGTAAGTTGTGCAAATTTGAGCGTTTTATAAGTAAAATTGTATTAGTTACACATTTTTAAATCATTTTAAACAAAATTCATGTAAGGCTCATTTTCCGCCCACACCGTACTTATGTCCATACATTTTATTTCTTTTTATTACAACCATAAGATAGCTTATTTCATCTTCTTTCATGTCCAATTTGTAAAATTTCTTTTGATCTATTAGTTAAAGAATTACATTTAAAAAACTCAACTGTGCACTTCTTCCAACGCTAGTTTACAGTGCGCCAATGTGTGTGAGAAGGGTGACTTTAGCGTTATAAATAAAAAATTACAGAAGCTAGAGATTTAATTTTTCAAAAATCTTTATATAAGGTTTTTTTTGTAAAATTTTCTGAATTTTTCAATGGTCAAGTCAGTTTTTTTCTAAAAATTATATTTTCGAAGTTATTTAAAAAAACATCTAACTTCGCTGTTCATTTGTTTAATAAAAAATGAAGCACCCACTTCTCGAGTAGAACTTTTTGATATGTTGTTTATTAAACCTTTCTTAATGAAATTACAAAAAGTTTTATCTTGTTTGATTTTTTCCGAAGTGAAAATCTAAATGCACTCCCCTATTTAATAGTTTTTCAATTAATTATAAAATTTATTACACATAGCTTGTGTATAATTTAGCAAGACGCATAGGTGTACGTTAGTTACGATGTAAACTAAGCTCTAAAACCTATTTTTAATCCTAGAGTAATGAAACTGCTCTTGAAATTATTATTTATAACTTAATTTTTTTAAGTAGATAATAACTTTAAAGTGAGATAATACTGAAATTTCTCTGGTAAATTATAGTCTTATTGTAAATATAATTTTTCGGCGTTATCTTTATATCAAGGTTATTTAATCAAGTGCTATCTCTTGTATATTTAGTCTAATTATTCGGGTTGTAAAAATTACCTCACTAGAGGCTTAGAAATTTCTTCATCGTATAGTATACAAATTTGTTCCAGTAAAAAGTTTATTTACAGTAGAGAATACGATAAAAGGATGACATGCAGCGATCTGTTTAACGAATAAAAGTTATTTGATATGTAATTTACTATGTTAAAAATTATAAAAAACGTGAGGTATCAGATCTAATTTTTTCCTGACTATTTAATTTATAATTTAAAAATATGACTTTTTTTTTTTAAATTCTAATAAAATTTTTTGCCCCTTTCTTCTTGTTGTAGTTCCTTCTCCTATCGGAGGTTAGTTATCATCACAGCTATCCGTACCTTATTGGCGGCTGCTCTGAAAAGATCTACTGAGCTGCAACTACACCACTACTCTCTTAGGTTTCTCAGCCAGGAAATTCTTCGCCTTCCTATGGATCTTTTACGCTTAATTATACCTTGCATTTATGAGCCTAAATATCTCATATTTCGCACCTCTGGTAATGTGGAGTAAATATTCCAGCTTTCTTGTTTCGTTGTTCTTTATTACCTTGCAATCCATTTGTAGCTTTATTAACACTACTGCATTTGTAACTCGTTGGATCCATGGTATTCTCAAAATCCTTCTTTAGCAACACATCTCAAATGCTTCCAACTTCTTTATATTACCTACTTTTGGTGTCAAGCTTTCCATTCCATACAACAAAGTCGAGAACACGTAGCATCGTAAAGTTCATCCTCAGTACCAGAGGAAGGTCTCGATTAACAAATATTTTATTCTTTTTTTTACATGCTTTTCTTGCAATTTCAATGTGTGTCCTGATTTCCCTAACTTGGTTATTGTTTTCATTTACCCAGGTTCCTACTTTAAGTCCAAGGGGCGCAACCCGAACACTTTCTAGGCTCAAACTTACGCTTCTTGTCCTTAAAAAACTACAAATAACAAAAATATACAAGTGCACTTTTGGTATTTTTTACAAAGGCTATTAATGCTTACTACCTACGAAAGATATGCAAATGAAATATGAAACCCATTTAGATTATCCCGACAATAATTTCAAGCAGGTGACGCGTAATATTGACCAATATTGAATGTCGAGTGACAATGAATCACTATCTTGTAAAAATTATCACTGTATCCGATTCTACTGACAAAAGTATAATTGCCGTTTGGGGAGCTATGTAGATAATATTATGTAAAAGCGCCGCATTACATGTATTATAGCCTGCAAATTACACTTATGCCGGATTTATACTCAGCCATTGCCACTGCTGCTGCCGTTGACGGAAATATTGCCCGAAATATGATGACCCGTTTAAATACGAAGGATTATTTGCACACGGACTCGGCGCTTACTTCGGAAACCAGCGTGCACTATGGCCGCGCCCTCCTTCTTTAACAATATCGCTGTAATAATATTGCTGCTAGACAGGTACATTGTCATTGTATACCGGGTGCACCAATTTAACAGTGTTTTTTCCTCAATATTCACAACACCCTGTGGAATATTCTAGCCTTTATAAAATACTGAAATTAAACCCAACTATAGCCTCTGGTTTCGGATAATAAAAAAGTTAGGAACTTTAACAACTAGCCATGTTCTTCATCAATACAGGTTGTTTCTAAATAAGTGCAACAAGGGGATAATCTTTAAGGGGTAATTCTGCATGAAAAAATAATGACCGTTAGCTTTATGAACATATGTCCGCAAATGATTCGTTTCCGAGATACGAGATGTTGAATTTTTTCTTACAAACTGATGCTTTATTTATTTCTTTAAATACGGTTGCGATATGCAAATGAAATTTGGTAGGTTTTAAGAGGTAGGTAGTTATTGTGCATTCTTTGACATAAAATTAAAAATTTTATATTCACCTTTGGCGTGCATTGTATGTTAAAGAAAAGCAATAACTAACTCTTAAAATCTACCAAATTTAATTTGTATATCTCAACCGGTTTCAGAGCAATAAATAAACCGAAGCATTTGCGGACATATGTTTATAAAGCAAACGGTCATTATTTTTCGATGCATAATTACCCCTTAAAGTTTGTTACACTTCTTTAGAAACACCCTGTATTGATAAAGAACATGGCTAGTTGTTAAAGTCCCTAACTTTTTTGTTATCCAACATAAGCGAATGAATTAAAAAACAGAATGTTAAGAAAATCTGAGGCTGTAGTTAGGTTCTAATTTCAGTATTTTATAGATGCTAGAATATTCCACAGAGTTACGAGAACTTTGAGAAAAAATCACAGTTTGATTGGTACACCCGGTATACAATGACAATTTACCTGTCTAGCAGCAATATTATTACTGCGATATTGTTAAAGAATAAAGCTATAACATATTAAAAAATTACTTAAATCGGAGAACAGGTTCAGGAAATTCGAGACATCAAAAATAACGGAAGGACAAAGGTCTTTTCTATACTTAAATTATTGATCAAAAATTATCTGCGCTCAACAATGGGCCAAGACAGATTAACAAACCTGGCTTTAATAGACAAGAAAAGCAAGTAAAAATAGATATCACCGAAGTAGTAAAAACTTTTGCCAACTTAAAAGCTAGAAATCTTGACTTTGATATAGTATAGTATTATAAGATTGATATTTTTTTAATAATGAAACCATGTTTTTGTAATATATAAATAAAGAAAGCAAACATAATTTAGTCCAGAAAGCCACTGCGCATCCGCTAGGAAAAATATTCTAATTCGGATTTTTTGCACAATCTTACTCAAAAAGGACTCCTTTTAACAAATTTGCATGTTGCCAGGACCAAAAGTTGATCAATAATTTTTTAAACGTTTTTTTTTGTTTTTTTCCTAAAATTATTTTTTTTTGCATGGAACAAAATTTTTTTAGGTTTTTTGGACCATTCCAAACAGAAAAGGTCTTTAGTAACTTTTCTCTAAAGTTGATAGTTTTTGACATATAAGGGATTAAAAATTGAAAAATTGCGAAATCGGCCATTTTTAACCCTCAAAAACTATGTGAAAAACTGAAAATTTGAATGTTGCCAAGGTAGGTAGATATTCTTTAAACATCGATTGATGAAATACCGAAGAGTTTTTTGCAATACAATATCAAAAACCCCTTTGTTTTTTAATTGCCAATCAAGCGTGCGCGACACTATTTTCCACCGTTGCATGTGTATGTAGTATGGTGCAAATGAAAGGAATAAATTCGTTATTTCATAAACCGGCAACTATAAGGAAAAATCCTGAAACAGGTCGATTTTTATTTTTAAGTTATAATATTGTGACATATATGGTATACTAGTGACGTCATCCATCTGGGCGTGATGACGTAATCGATGATTTTTTTAAAGGAGAATAGGGGTCGTGTGCTAGCTCATTTGAAAGATTCTTCAATTCTCTATTTAGTTATATAAACATTTACATAATTATTTATACAGGGTGTCCAATAATTTAATTTTTTTGTTAATTTGCCAAATGATTTAATTTAATAAAATTTTTTTGGGCATCCTGTATAAATATTTATGTACATGTTTATATTACTAAATAGAGAATTGAAGATCCTTTCAAATGAGCCAGCACACGACCCGTATTCTCATTTAAAAAAATCATCGATCACGTCATCACGCCCAGATGGATGACGTCACTAGTATACTATATATGCCACAATATCATAACTTAAAAATAAAAACCGACCTGTTTTGGGATTTTTCCTTAAAGTCACCGGTTTACGAAATAACGAATTTATTCCTTTCATTTGCACCATACTGTATACACATGCAACGGTGGAAAATAGTGTCGCGCACGCTTGATTGGCAATTAAAAATAAAAGGGGTTTTTGATATTGTATTGCAAAAAACTCTTCGGGATTTCATCAATGGATGTTTAAATAATATCTGCCTACCTTGGCAACATTCAAATTTTCAGTTTTTCACATAGTTTTTGAGGGTTAAAAATGGCCGATTTCGCAATTTTTCAATTTTGAATCGCTTATATGTCAAAAACTATCAACTTTAGAGAAAAGTCACTAAGGACCTTTTCTGTTTAGAATGGTCCAAAAAAACCTAAAAAAAATTGTTCCATGCAAAAAAAATAATTTTAGGAAAAAAAACAAAAAAAAAACGTTTAAAAAATTTTTGACCAACTTTTGGTCCTGGTAACATGGACACAATATACAATCTTCTGAAAAAAGGGGGCGCAAAGATGAGTCCTGAACCCCGGCGCCGTGTATGCTTAAGACGACCCTGTTTCTACTTGTTTTCCCTTGATATCTAGCCTTCCTACTGTATGTTGCGTAGAAATAATCATGAACTTGGTTTTCTTAACGTTCATTTAGTCTATATTTTATACTGACTTGATATAATCTATTTACTAATCGTTGCAGTGCTTCTAGATTGTCTGCAAAAATAGCGGTGTCGTCTGCTAATCTTATGTTGTTTAAGATTTTTCCATTTACTGATATACGCTGTTCTTCCTCTTATATTGATTACTTAAAAATAGATACGCTGTACAGATTGAATAATAATGGGGACAGCACGCAACCTTGTCAACACCTCTTTTGATTTCTATAGCTTCTATTTTCACATTTTCAATTCTAACCTTTGCTTTTTGATTCCAGTCCAGATTGACAATAACCGGTATATCTCGGCTGTCCATATTCTTTTCTTTTAAATGTTCTATGACTTTCTGATGTCGCACTCTATCAAAAGTCTTTTCATAATCTTTAAAGTAAACATAGAGAGCCTGGTTCATATCTAGTCGTCTTTGTGCGAGAGCGTTAAAAGCTAACCCGTTAAAAGCGGCCCGGGCAGATATTATTTTATATTTTTTGGATCATTCGAAATAAAAAAGTTCTCACAAGTTAATCGTTTTCGAGTTATAAATAATTTAAAATTGAAAAAAAGAACGACGTTTTTAAGGCTCAAACACACAAGTAAAACATATTAATTTGGTTATCATTAAGTGCCTAAATTCAATTTCAAATCTTCTTCTATCAAGTCCCGATATCAATTTTTGCCATGTTTTAATCTAAAATATATTTTTTAATTGTTGATTAGGAAGGTTCCTTATGGAAAGACGGGCGATCGGCTGCATCAATAACTAAAAAAACAATATTTTAAAATGAAAGAAGTCCAAAATACTTATCAAGAACTGATAGAATAAGATTTGAACTTGAATTTAGGTACTTCGTAATTTCAAAAATGATATCTTTTAAGTATTTGTGTTCTTAAGCCTTGAAAATCATTATTTTTCGATTTTTTTTTTGTTTTAAATTGTTGATAACTCGAAAACGATCAACTTAAGAGAAAAATTACAAACGACCTTTTTTTATTTCGAATGATAAAATAATATCTGCACGGGTCCAAAAAAAATTTAGTTCTGTTTATAAAAGAAAAGTAATTTTTTAATTATTAATTAATTATAGTCAGAACAAAATTATATCGGGCACCCCTTGCTTTTTATAATTTTTAATATACTTAATTACGTATAGTATGGTATAACTAGACCCAAACCCAGACATCCAAAGTGAAAGTTATCCTCCAACACCAAATTGTTCTATATGGTCCACATAATGTTCAGAAAAAAGTCACACCATTTTGAGCGTCGAGTTTGGGGGGGGGGGGGGAGAGGGGGGAGAAATCGGCAAATTCATAGTTTTTTAGGTTTTTCGTCAATATTTCTAAAACTATGCGGTTTAGCATGAACAACCTTCTATACAAAAATGTTCTACATTAAATTTGAAATAAAAGAGGCCCTATGCATAATCCTTCTAAAATGAACCGTTCCAAAGTTACGGAGGTAGTATAGTATAATTAGTCCAAAAAAGGCCTAACCCAGACATCCAAAGTAAAAGTTTTCCTTCAACACCAAATTGTTTTATATGGTCTACATATTGTTCAGTAAAAAGTTACACCATTTTGAGCGTCCGGTTTGGGGGGGAGATGGGGGAAAAGTCGGTAAATTAGTAGTATTTTTAAGTTTTTCGTCAATATTTCTAAAAATATACTTTAGCGTAAACAATGCTCTATACAAAAATATTCTACATACAATTCAAAACAAAAAAGATCTTTACATAATTTTTATAAAATCAACGGTTCCAGAGTTACGGAGGGTGAAAAGTGGAGGTTTTCGATACTTTTTATATTCTTTGGGCAATTTATAGAAATTTTCATTAACAGGATTGGGTTTTGTAAATAAAATTTGCTATTTCAGTGGCCGATGGTATGTTAGTGATAAGCCCTTGAAGAGACGTCAACCTCACCACCCAAAATCATCATTAATTGTCCAAATAATATAAATGTATCGAAAACTTCCACTTTCACCCTCCGTAACTCTGGAACCGTTGATTTTATAACAATTATGTATCGGACCTTTTTTGTTTTAAATTTTATGTAGAACATTTTTATTTAGAACATTGTTTGCGCTTAAGCATAGTTTTAGAAATATTGACGAAAAACGTAAAAACACTACTAATTTACCGACTTCTCCCCATCTCCCCCTCAAACCGGACGCTCAAAATGGTGTAACTTTTTACTAAACAATATGTGGACCATATAGAACAATTTGGTGTTGGAGGAAAACTTTTACTTTGGATGTCTGGGTTAGGCCTTTTTTGGACCAATTATACTATAATACCTCCGTAACTTTGGAACTGTTCATTTTAGAAGGATTATGCATAGGACCTTTTTTATTTAAAATTTAATGTAGAACATTTTTGTATAAAAGATTGTTCATGCTAAACCGCATAGTTTTAGAAATATTGACGAAAAACCTAAAAAACTACGAATTTACCGGTTTCTCCCCCCTCTCCCCCCCAAACCCGACGCTCAAAATGGTGTGACTTTTTTCTGAACATTATGTGGACCATATAGAACAATTTGGTGTTGGAGGATAACTTTCACTTTGGATCCCGCGTATGAAAAAAAAGTTGATTAATAGCAAGCTGAAAATTTGTTAATAGCTTAAGGGTGTCTAGTCGGATAAACTTTGATATATGGGAACACTGGAACAGGGGCAGTTTTAATTGTGGAACAGGTTAAAAATTTGGAACGGTCAGACCACGAAAACGGCACATTTATTTTGTCCGACAGAATAGACTTAAACTCTCCGAACAGAGATTAAACTCTCATGCAAAAATCAGACAGCTATTTATCACCTGTCATAATTCCTGTCATTTGACATATTCTACATGTTCCACTCATTAAAACGCCCATTTGGTGACAAATAGCAGTCTGATTTTTGCATGAGAGTTTAATATCTGTTCGGAGAGTTTAAGTCTGTTCTGTCGGACAAAATACATGTACCGTTTTCGTGGTCTGACCGTTCAAAATTTTTAACCCGTTCCACAATTAAAACTGCCCCTGTTTCAGTGTTCCCATATATCAAAGGTTGTCCGACTAGACACCCTTAAGCTATTAACAAATTTTCAGCTTGCTATTAATCAACTTTTTTTTTCATACGCGGGATCCAGACCTATTATGGCATTATTTGGATAAATTTTATCATACTAGTATCAAATAAGTATAAGTTTTATGCATTAAACAGTTCGGTACAAGTTTTCCTTACATTGGATCTATTATAATAAACTAGCAAATATGTACTTTTCTCACGATAGAGTTTATCAGAAAAATTACCTACTAGAAACCTCGTTTTGGTGCTATTTGTAACATTTAACGCTGTTACAATATTTGTGACAAATTAGTCTATATTGCTCTAGGCAACATCACCAATAAAACTAAGAAAAGGGGAAATAATGGTTTATTTTTAAAATGCTACACTTTATGGAACACCATTTAAGATTGTAGACAAATTTCAGTAAATATATGGCTCTAGCATCTAAACAATCGATTTACAAAAGTTTTATGTTTGGCAATAATTGATTATTTCTCTTTTTTAGACATGTAAGCAAAGGGACTAAATTTAATATTTTGTATTTTCGCCGGGCTTCCCATAAGGAACTTTCCTCATTAACATTAAAAAATATGTTTTAGAATAAAACATGGCAAAAATTCTTACCTGATATAAGAAAGTTTGAACTTCAATTTAGGCACTTAATGATTAGAAAAAGTATATTTTTTTCTTGTGTTTTTGACTCTTGAAAATCGTCATCTTTCGTTCTTTTTTCAGTTTTAAATTATTTATAACTCGAAACCGATCAACTTAGTGAAAAATTACAAAAGACGTTTTTTGTTTAGAATGACCTAAAAAATATAAAATAATATCTGCCCGGATCGAATTTTTTTTTAATCTATAAAGAAAGTCATTTTTATCTATTAATTAATTATAGCAGGACAAAATTAAATCGGGCACCCCTTGTTTTTTATAATTTTTAACGTACTAAATTATATATCCAATACTTTTTATCCATTAAACAGATCGGTGCAGATCGACCTTATAATCGGATCCTCTACTAAGTATACATGATTATCTTCTCCAGCTAGATCAATTTTAATGAAATTTTGCCATATTATTTAATATTTTTCTGCTTATTCTTTGTTTGGTTTTAACGGTAGATATTTTGGTGCTTATTTATATGAAAAAAGACTCTTAAAGTCTTTTTTCTTCAAGGACTTCCACATTAGTGTATATTTACTGAAGATACATTTTAATTCAACACATGCTAACTCAAAAAATATTGAAAATCCTTTATAAAAGGCATATATTTATTAAAATACCTTACAGGGCTACGGGCTACATCAAAATCGCAGAACGTTTTCGATCTAAAATGATCATCATCAGTGCTGATACAGGTCAATCACATGCTGACCTACCAAAAATATATGGCTAAAAGCCCTTTAAATATTTTAAAAATATGTTAAAGTTACATTATTATTTATAATTCCAAGCGATGCGGGTGGATTAAATGGTTAGATATTTTTAACAATTTAATCCATCACTTGGAACTATAAATAATAATAATAATGTAACTTACACAAAATATTATTTTAAAAATAATTAAAGGGTTTTTACCCATACATTTTTGGTGGCGCAGCATATTTTTAACCTGTATCAGCACTGCTGATATTTTTATATCGAGAACGTTCTGTGATTTTGATGTAGCTCTTTAAGGGATTTTAATAAATATACACCTTTTATAAAGGAATTTCAATAATTTTATGATTAATGGTATGCAGACAGCTACAGGAAAATTCTTCCTTGTGGATTTTACCTTAATAACTTACAAATTTCATTTTCAATTAGCTTATTTAATATAATATGTAATAATTGTTACATACATACTATGTAAATCCGTGTAGGTGTTAGTTTTAAGAACTGATTGTAGCAGGTTTATTTTCATTATTTATTGGGCCATTGTTTTATTATTAGGAACGGGTTTATCTACAGATAAATAAGACTATCTTTGGTAAACATTTGGATTTATTACCAGGTTGCACACGAATAATGTTCACGGAATTTTTCTGCGATAAACTCATTGAAATAAAATGTTTTATTAAGCTTTACTATCATTAAGATAAAGAGGTGTCACGAGAGTTTGCTTAATTTAATTTAAATGACTGGTTTAAACATTCTTTTAGCTTTGTTCACATAGTTCTTTTTAGTTCTCGTTCTTGGTATTGCCGGGAATCCAATCATAAGTTAACTGGTTCTTTCCCAGTTTTTCCATCAAGTGTTTGAGTTTTATAACTGCTGTTGATATATTCTTTTACAATCTTTAACTCCAATTACTACTAAACAAAATAAACAGTTTCTGTGAAGAATATGGTCTAAAAATGCATATAAAACAGACCAAATACATGATAATAACAAAGAAAACAAATATACAAAACAAACATACATTTTTGAAATGTACCGATAGAAAGGGTTGATAAATAATACAAATACGTATTATAGGAACCTGGATTTCAGACAATAATGATCAAACAACAAAAATAAGGGTCAGAATAGAAATAGCAAGAAATGCGTTTGTAAAAATGAAAACAATTCTCTGCAACAAAGACCTTAGATTAGAACTCAGAGTAAGAGCTTTGCGATGCTACATTTTCGATACTGCAATATTTTTTTTTATGTAATTATGTTTATTTACAATCTACACCATTAAAACAGTATTAAGTAAATTTGTTCCATGTTTTTGGGCATGAAGAAGAGACTTCCAATGATGTCTCATCTTATTATATTTATGTTTAAAGTTTTAAAACAGGTCCTGAGGCCAGGTTCTATCTAGTATCCTTGTGACAGGGCCATTATAGAATAATTCCCTTACTAACTCATTTTCATGGTGAATGGTACGCTCATTTTGTGACTCCGTGGCTTGATTGATTTCTTCTCTGATGAAAGGTATATTTAAGTCTTCGTGAAGTGTTTGATTACTAACGTACCATGGTGCATCCACTATTGATCTTAGAACTTTAGACTGAAATCTTTGGATGATATTCAGTGATGTTGACTTTGCACAGCCCCAGAGGTGTAGTCCGTAGTACTAAATAGGTTTGAGTATTGCTTTGTACAGGAGACAATACATT